>NC_138028.1:59603194-60203194 GCF_964106645.2 Podarcis pityusensis | reverse complement strand
CCATCCCGGATTATCATTTTAAGAACTGTAGCTTTAAGAACTAAGACCACATTTGCCCTTCTCCCCTTCCTTCTTCATTCCTTTTTTACCTTTTATGTCTTGTATATTGAGACTCTGATGACAGGACTCTCTTGTTTTTATTAATCAGAAAGCCACTCTGGGAGCTTTTCAAGAGAAGAGCTAGGTAAAAATGCTACAATAATTATTTTCTAGGCTATATTTTAAACATTTCTGTTATGGGAAACTTGGAAAGACCCAATTATTTCATTGAGTTCTGCAATCTCCGGAGAGAAAATAAATGACCAGATTAATGGAAGCTGCTACTGCTGTGCATCCAACTATGACTTACAGGCTTCATAAACAGTGCTTATTGGCAGTTGGGCCAACTGATTCCTTATGAGAGGATTATGCACAATTAGCATTAGTTGTTTCTAAATGGGTAAGACAGCTGTCTGACAACCACCAATTTCACAGTGGCAAATGGCCCAGCCTCTTCTTCCTAACACTTAGTGAACAAAACACTAATTGTTTGGGGGTTCGTCTTGAGAATTCCTCATTTTCCAATCAGCTGCATTGCCCAAGATGTCTTGTCAGCAATGAAAGAGACTTTCATAACATCCTCCAGTGAATGTTATATTAACCAAATTTAAGAACAAGAACAAATTTAAGAAATGGGCACAAATTCATGGTCTCACTCACACTGCTATTAAATGCAAGGAGACAAGCCCCCACAGTGGCCCCCCCTTCAAAGTGACCCCAATTTAGGTCTTAAAAGGGCTTAGTGGAAATATCTGCAGCCACCATTCAGTATTAAGGATATCATAAGATTATCCTGAAGAAGTGAAAGTCAGCCCAGTATTTAGAACTATTTATATGGTCTAAAGCTACAAAGGCGGCATTCTGTCACGAGGATTTAAGGGGCTATTAATATAAGTAGAATATCTACAGAATTAATGCAAATATTTTATATGTGTGTATTTAACAAAAATGTAATAGGCAGGGCTCATGCCTTCAGAAAGTAAGTAAGTGACACTGGGAGCAGCAGTGACTTCCACTTTGATTAACCAATTCACAGTTTCACGGGGGGGGGGGGGAGGAAAGAGTTCTGTTTTCTTAGAAGAATTTGTACTGAAAGCAAGGAAGGACACTCTGCCCTCGTTTTAAAAACCTTGGTCCTCACTCATGTTCTTTGAAGAACACTTGGGCTGGGAAATAAGAGGTGCCCCTGCCAATCTTTCTTCCCTCCTAACACCAAATGCTAACCAGCAACACCTTTTCCTTTTTCCATTCCCTTCTTTTGCCTTAGATTATTAGTAACTGGTGGGCCAAGAGATGTTCACTCAGGGGCCAGACTGCTGACTTTTCACAACACTGGGAGCTGGATTTGGATCTGTTGTAAAGGGTATAAATACCCAAGTACCTTACCTCAAGTCTGTGCACTGATGAATGCTGATGTTTCTCTCTTCATAGAGAATTCCCCCATCTCCCGCAAAAGCCCACAGGAGCCGCGCACCCTTTAAGGAGCGCACAGCTCCTGCGGGCTTTTCTACGAGGAGGGAGAAGGGACTGGCTGGCCCTTCTCCCTCCTGGGGAGAAGCCCCCAAGAGCCGCAGGGGCTTTTTCTGCCTGCCTCCCTGCTGCATTCGCTCCATAAGACGCACACACATTTCCCCTTACATTTTAGGAGGGGAAAAGTGTGTCTTATGGAGCGAAAAATACGGTAAGTTTGGGGCTGCTTGGTTTTACCATTGCCAGTTTTATTGGAGTCTGGAATTTTTTGTGGTATTGTATTATATTGTACTGCATTTTACTGTGTTCAGTTACGGAGGACATCTCGAGTTTTACTCTCAAAGGTGACCTACAAATGTTTTAAATAAATGAACAGAAGGATTATATGGCACAGCAGCAAACAAAGTTTTTTCAAAATAGCTTGTAGTTGTTGGCCACATTTCTGTTCTCTTGTACATATTTCAAGGACATGCACCCATTTTGTCTTGGCAGTAAAGGAGAATCAAGACTGCCACACAAGTCTCTGTAAAAATCAGCTCAGTTTTCTTTGGGTTTTGAAGTAATCACTCAAAAAAGCTATTTACAAAGGTGATTATGGTTATTATCATTGGCAGCAACATTAGTGTAGCACAATAAGGAAGACAGCAAATTATCTTCTTGCAATTCAGGCCAAGAGTGATTTGTCATAAAATAGGAGCAAATCAGACTAGGAGCATGAAGTATGACAGACAAATAAGGCAAAACCATATTACAGGACATAAACTTGCATATTTATCTTCAGAGGAAAACTCTTTGACACAAGCAATGTATCTTTTTCCGACAAACTGTTCTAAGTTCAGCAAAGTGTATTTATTTAACTCCCTACTTGTAATAGCACTAGCTAATATTGACTGAAAACATTTCTAGAACTTTCCAGAAGTTCAATTGCACTATATTAAAACCAGAATAAAATAAAGACGAAGGGCAGTATTCAACTAAACAATTGCATGAGTCAAATGATTTCCACTTGAGAAATGGGACTTCCCTTTTGCCCTGTGTGTGCTCTGTGATGTGTCCAAATCTGATCCAGAGGATTGGGGGAACCCCTAAAACAGATTTAGGGGACTCGGAGGGAGAGAAAGGGGGGGAACATTCCATTGTCCTTGTGCTGATGGAACTTTTGCTTCAGCACTGCCTTTAATTCCATCCAAAAGCCTTATTGCAACACCAGTAATGACGCCCTCTGCCTCTCATAAGAGACTATAAAATAAAATAAAGTCCTAACCTCTCTTTAATTGATCTTAATGCCTAAATTGTACCCTGATGAGAGCAGTGATTCCAGAATCCCGAGACTACAACTGAAAAAAATTCTGTTATTTCCTGCAGATGATTTCATCTCCCAAACTCATTGCAATAGGATGGGGATTCCAACAGGTTGGTGATTCATATTGCGACTGACTGACACAAGTTTGGGGTTGTGAGTGTTGGACCATGAAGCTAGCTGGATCTCCTCAGCCTAACCTACTTCACAGGGTTGCTGTGAGTTTAAAAAGCAGAGGAAGAGAACAACGAACACCATACTGAGCTCCTTGTAGAAATGGTAGAATATAAATTTAATTAAGTTTAATAATATGCATGGGAAGCTATACTCTACCTAGTCAGGTCATTGTGCCATTTAGCTGACTTACTGGAAGTTGCTCTCCAAAGTTTCAGACGGGACATTCCGAACCCAAACTAGAGGTGCCAGGGATTGAACCTGCTATTTTTCTAGAAAAAGAGGTGCCAGAACTCACCATGAACACCTCACTCATTCACTTAGAATGGAAATGATGCCCACCTGAGAGGTGCCAGAAATGAGTTCCAGAAAAATAGCCCTGAACGTGAGTGACACCTTCTTCATGAAAAGTGGATGCTCTACTACAGAGCTGTGGCCCTTCTTATTCTAATGAAATAGTTTTAATAAAATCTGATTCTAATGAATAGTTTTGTTCTATCATACAGAGAAAGGAAAAACTTTTGAGACTGTAATATTATTTCTTAAAATTGCAGCTATACTTTGCACATATGTGTGCGAGTGAAATACAATAGGTGTTAAAATAGCTAACAAATGTATGTCAGGCGGAGGACTCTGCTGGAGAAAAATTGGTTGATCAAATCCTAATTCTCCAAACTCCATAATCTCTTATCCTCTTGAATCAGTTCCTCCCTTGCAGTTTTAAACTTCAGCATGCAAGAGTCTTTCCAAATGTAATTACTATCCCTAAATAAGCATTCCGTCTTTGGCAAATTCTCCTCAAGAACCCAGAAGGCACATAGTGATAAGAGCATTAAAGACATATTTTGAGCAGAAAGTGAAATCATGTAGAACAGATATCCTAGCCTCAGTGATATAAACCTTCTTGCACTCTTCAGAGGGAGCATTCTAAATTAGTTCAAAATTTACATGAGCAGAACTTAAAACTTTTTGAAACACAAGCCCAAATTCACGGCTAAAAGGCAGTCTAGCGATTCAGGGTTAGTTCAAATGAAAGTTTTTGGAGGAGGTAGTTATTTCTAGGTACAAAAAACACTCATTGCATGCTTCAATCTGAACTACCTACACACACACACACACACACATTTGCAGCTGCTTGCCTCTTGAGAAATACACATTTGTGAGGGTCTAATTCTTTCCAAATAGCTGTTGGACTGGAGCTAAATATACCCATGAGCACATCTCAAAATTAGATTTTAGGCCTGTACTTTGTATTATGGGAATACAAAAATGCCTTGGTTGAAGTGCCCTGAGGCTTAAATGAGATGTACTGTACCTGCATCCCACCATAAGATTGCTGAACCTTTTCAGTACAAAATTGTGTGACCAATTCAGGACTGATTTAATATATGCCCTTACCTTTCTTGATTTTTCTACATTTGATGGCTGGCAGAGCAATATATGGCACGATTCCACCAAAACCACTAAAGGTGATGTTGGGAAATGCTGGTTAATATACTCAATGGCCCACTCATTCAAGGAAGTCATCACTTGATGATGCAGATTGAGTACTGGATATGCCTGTCTGAACAAGCCCATAATGGATTTACAAAGCTAATTTCCCAGTCATTCTCTGCACACAGTTTGTGGTAGAGGACCCATTATTTCCCAGACTTTTCATTCTTTTAGTGCTTACTAGTTCCCTTCCCATTTCAAGATTTGGAGGGGGGGTGTACTGCTGTGAGATTTGCTCTGTTACTTGTTTTATTCTGTTTTAGAGTTCATGTGTTATGGTTTTATCCAAGTATTTGATTGTCTTCAACTTTAATTCTAAGTCACAAAGAGAACTTCTCTTGTTGGATGGTATATAAATACTGCAATCAAACACATAAGAAAGCTGTGTAACCCAGTTTTTTTAACAGTTCTTCCTCTCACCTCTCAATACCACATTACTAAACAGCCAATCACAAGGCCAGAAAATTAGCATACAGATCACCTATTTGCTAGAATATAAATCGGAACCAATTAGTCACATGGAACAAATAGAAATTACAACTGAAATACATCAGGTTGGCTGTAGCAGGGTAAAGTCTGCACTATCTGCTTCCTATTCTTTTTTTTTAGGCAAAGGAAACTCTGTGCCCTTGTTGCACCATCTACATTTCTACTAAAACCGTTGGCCTGAGTCACACATCTCCCCCTTGCAGCCAGGAAGTCAATGCCAAATGAGTGGTTCTCATTGTCCAAATATTTCAGGGAATTTTCTGGGTCCTGCTGCCAGTACTCACGTATGCAGCTGTGTTTGGAAGGCTCACAACAGATGTGGCAAGTTTTTACTGGCTCTGATGTGCCAGTAATTTTTTAAAAATTTATTTATTTATTTATTTATTTATTTATTTATTTTGAGAGAAAGAACCATGTCGGGAGGGGTATTGCTGTGGGTTATGGGTCACACCACAATGTCCATAAATTTTCCAGTGAACAAAGTTACTCTACAAACAATGATTGGCTAGCACTACATTACAATGTGCCAGTCATGTCTAATGGCATTTTATCAATTCAAAAGCAATGATATGTTTCATTCTATAGTTATCTATCTGGATTCATGTTACAAATAGGTATACATAGGAGCTAGCTCCTAGGGGCTGAGGTTCCTTTGGACCCCAATTAAAATATTTGAGGGGGTTGGGGGTTGCAAAGTTGATGGGCATTGCCATTCAAATGATGTGCATGTACATGTCTAGTGATTGATTATGTGGAGCAGGGCTTACCTGGCGTCCCCAATATTTTATTTGAGTTGGCACCCCTGTATGTAAACGAGACTGAGACAGTAAAGCGCAGAAGGCCACATGGTGAAAATGTAGATGAGTAGAGATTTGAACCAATTTTCCTAGGTCCAGATCTAGCATTTTTATTTTGTGGCCCATTCTGATACAAATACAAAATTGCCACAGAGGAAGGGAGGGAGGGAAATAGGTTATACTCACTTGGCTTCTCCCAACAAAATGTTATCACTCACATCCAAAACTCTGCTTCACACCTACATACATCCCAGCCTGCCAGGCACTGTAAGGGCCCTGCTCAGTTATTAAGGTTAATCTCTGAGTGTCTGAGTTGGGGTGGTAGTGGCAGGTTCCACCTGCTGCTATATGTGCACTGCAGTGTAGATTTGCAGTGTGCTTTGCTGCATATGCATGGTTGTGGGGAACCACAGGATCTGCAGCTTTGCTTTCTCAGGGTTCTCAACTGTGGTGAGTCCTGCCTTTACACCTATGTTGCAGACGTGTATTTCTAAACATGGGTGGTGGGGAGTAGAACCTGCTGCTAACCATCACCTGCACATTCCACATAGTCCCTTGTAACAAGGGTATGTAACGCATGCTAGGGACAGAATGGGGAGTAACGACACATGCTTGTAACCATTTATGTCCCAAAATTAGCCTTGGCCAACCATATGTTCTAGACTGCAACTCCTCACCCAGCCATATAGTTGTGGGGTAAAGAATAAAAGATAGACAAAGTTCAATTCTCTACTAGTAGTATTTCAGCAGCTTGTGAGTCAACAGCCTCGGAGATTCTGTTTGTACAGGACAGAAGTGAGTGAGTCCTTCCACAAAAACAAACAGAAATCCCCAAAAGAAAAATATGACCAGGGCATAAATGTTTTCATCTCACAACTGTTCTTAAAAATATGTCCGTGTTTGCAAGGATATCCTTGCTGCAATGATAAGAATCCAATTTTGTGCCAAGAATGTTCACAGCTAAACAAGTTTCAACCTTTCCTTGAAAAGAATATACTGTAGATCAACATCAAACACATTATTTCCTTGTTGGTTGGCAACTATTCTTATTGGCAGACCATCTAAAATGTGGGGGCTCAAGGAAGCCTGATGTGTTCTTGGCAAAGACAGCTATCACTCTCCTCTTTCCAGGAGAAGCAAGAAGCATGAGGACATCAGCAGACCAAGGGAGCCTTCTCTTCTCCCTTAGCTCATCTTGGTCTCAGTCTCCCTTTCCCATTACCTTTCTAGGAGACAAACTCATAAGGAGCTGCTTCCACGTTGTTGGTGGTGTTGTGGGCCCCAGAGTTCTATTTCCTTATGTTATTGTATACTGTTTTTCCAACCAAATGATGCTCAAGTTAGATAACAATAAAACACAAATATAATTGTGCAAGGCTTCAGCTGACGGGCCTCATCTACTCAATAAAAATATATAATGAAAATTGCAATTGGTTTCCAGTTCATTCCTGGGCCCCATTCAAGGGGCTCACATTAGTGTTTAAAGCCCTAAACAGCTCATGCTCCAAGTACAGTGGTACCTCGGGTTAAGTACTTAATTTGTTCTGGAGGTCCGTTCTTAACCTGAAACTGTTCTTAACCTGAAGCACCACTTTAGCTAATGGGGCCTCCTGCTGCTGCCGTGCCACCGGAGCACAATTTCTGTTCTCATCCTGAAGCAAAGTTCTTAACCCGAGGTACTATTTCTGGGTTAGCAGAGTCTGTAACCTGAAGTGTATGTAACCTGAAGTGTATGTAACCTGAGGTACCACTGTATCTGAAAGACTTCTTCCTTCCCTACAAACCCTGTGTGAAGATCAGCAGAGGGTAGTTTCTCCACCCTCAAAAGCTTGGATTCGTCATGACCCTGGAGAGGGCATTCTTTGTCGCAGGCCCTAACTTGTGACACTCCCTCCCCACAGGGAGCCCTCATTATGTAGTTTCTGCCACATACTGAACATCAACCTTATTTATGTTGGATTCTCTCTCTTTCTATTTCACACACACACACACACACACACACACACGTGTATAGACCCATCTTATTACATTCATTGTAAACTGTTGTATTTTAAATTGCTGTAACCCGCCCTGAGACCTTGTGGCAAAGGGTGAGTAAGAAACTGAAATAATAAACTTAAGAACAAAGCAAGCAATAACACAGTAGAAACAACCAATTGAAAAAACACTTTCAACTGTGTCTAAGTCAGCCTATAGGCCAAAGGACTCTCTAAATAAAAAATGTCTTTGCCTGCCTGCAGGCCATCAGAAATGGGATAAACCTTTGTCCTTTTGTAAGGAGGTCCAGAGTCTGAGAGAAGTTGCTGAGTGAAAATGCTGCTTACAATTATGCAAATGTGTTTAGGATTGCCCTGCTTCCTTCTTGAAATGTTCTCAGTTTCTTCACTTGGCCTTTCCTTGGCAGATTCAAACAGATTAGAAAAACAAAGCAGGAAGGGTTATCTGATGCCTATTATATCCAGTTACATTAGTCATCATTCTTTTACTGATGTAATGGCAAAAGGTTAATCTAAAAAGGAGCAGGATGGATCTCGGGTTTCATACACGTACTAAGCTGGCTGCAAGGAGTGTTAAAATCCTTGTGTCAAGAGAATTCAGATCAAAAGTTATTTGCAGCAGTATCTTGCATTCAGAGCCTTAAAAACAACAACACCTGAACAGCACGTCATTCTCTGCAAATATACAAAGCAGGCGGTAGCAAAGAGGTCATAGTAACCTTGCTGTGGTTATGATAAAAACAGAAGGTGTTGCTAAGAGACATGCAGCCTACGTGGAGTTTCTGATGGAGGGGGAGAAGTGTCAGATTTGGGGTTGTCAAAAATGTAGGTTGCTGGCATTACTTTCAATAGCTGTAAGGAGCTAGGGAGTTTACACCATGGTGCTAAGACAGCCTTCCAAGCACACATTCTAGGGTCAGGTCTGTGTTCTGACACCTGCATAAACAGGCTATTGTGAGGGAAATGGGAGCATGAAAATGCAATCCTGGGCTGGCAATCCTCCAGCAAGAGATTACATCTCAATGAAATCTATTATGCAGGCTGTTTGTGCAACAGCATTGTGGCTGAGTGTAAAAATTACAATGTCAGCCTTAGGGTGGTCACAGAAGAGAGGACTATTGTGGCAAGCAGAGCATTACCAACAGGAAAGGTCCAGGAAAAATTGCACCATCCTTTTTTAAGTACAGTTGCAACACTCGTCTTCTATTTCCTTTTAGGTTGTTTGCACAGGTCACATTTAAGTCACTGTCAGATAGTTGTGCTGATGCCCAATATTAGCATTGCAACATTTCTTGAATGAATGAATTTCTATTCTGCTTTTGTGCTAGATCCACAAAGCACTTACAATATTACTACGAGTTTGTGGGGGAGGCAAAATATCCTGAAAGTCCTGGGTACCAGATTCCCAACCCCCTAATTTCTAGACTTAAGTAAATGTAGGAGATTACTAAATGCTTGAAGTCTTCACCTGGGTGCGAGACAGCTTAGCAGTGTAAAAAGGCAGGCTGAATCAGCTTTCTGACCAGGAACTGCATGGCGAGAAGAACCATGGGCGATTGACACAAATGGTTACCCTGTGCTGAGCAGCAGAAAAGTGTGAGCCCCTCCTCCCATGAGGGGATGGCGATCAGAGGCCAGGTTTAGGATTTCAGTGTTTGATGATATAAGCTGGGAGGGGAAGTTCCAGGTGAGCAGTAGGCGGGGATGTGGGCTGGAGGAAAAATTGTGGAGTTAAAAAAAAAGGGTTTGAAAATGGAGGGCAGGGGAAGAACTTTGGGCAGGGTGGCAAGTTGAAGAAGAGACACAGAGATGGCACTCAGGATGCCTTTGAATCCAATGCTACACTCCTGCAGGAATGCTGGGAACACCAGTAGACTCAGGTGTAAATATGTGTAAATGAACCATATTTCACAAAGACACTACAGTCTCCATTGTGCCTCAATTCTGAGGGAAACACAAACCCTGGTTATGTGCCAAGACCTCCTGGAATCTCGTGCACCACTTGGCAGAGATTGGGGTAGCCCATAACAATATATAAAAAGTGCTAAAATGCTTTCGGCTTGCCCCTCTGGGTGTTTTCGAAAAAGTCCCACTAAGTTCAATGGATCTTACCGCAAAGTAAGACCAGATCACAGCTTTTATTGAAATACTACAGGCACCGTTGCTTTTAAGAACTTGCTGTACCTGGAAGAATTCTCATAGCCACTCCCCTCACAGTCAATTCACCCCATCTCCCCTCAGTGCTTGTGACAATCTATATTTGTGGCAAATGTATGCAATGCCTAAATCTATTGTCATAAGAAGTTACCACTCCGCATGCCAGTCAACTCACATGTTACTTTTTGTCTCATGCCTAGCCAAATAGCAGCTTCCCTTCATCTAGCAAACCTGTTCATTGCTAGCATAGATTGCACAGCGGTGCTGGTGGGAGAGGAATATTGCATAAGTCATGTCAAACTTTAGATACTATTTATTGGACTTATTATTCTCTTGTTGCTTAGAACTACTTAAAATAACTACATCCAAGCACAAGTAGAGTCATTCTGCCCTTTTTTTCTCCTTTCAAACATTTTTTTCTTAGAACATTCCTGTGGCAAAAAACCCCCACAATATCCTGGCCTCTTAGTGGAAGGTCAGACATACAGTTTTGAATCAGGGCTGCCCTCCCTCATTCTTCTCCTAGCTGCAAGTGAATGAGATGGGGGCAAATCACATTAGATGTTCTAACACTCCAAACAGTAGCCTGAAGAACTTTAAACAGGCAATAAATAAATACAAATCAAACTTGTTTTCCCACTAATTTTGATTAATGTTAACACACTCACTTGCCTTTGATCTTTGTTCTTTCCATGGTACTACTTGGCTTCTGAATATTGAATGAGTCACAGAGATGCTTTCTGTTACATTGATCTCAGACCCAGACACCACACGCAAGTGATGTTGCATGCAAATCAACCCATTCTGAGCCCACACAAATCCATAAAAGGGTTTTCTCCAGTTACACTTTAGCTTCCAAACCAGCAATAAGTCTTTTTTGGAAAACAGACTTTCCTGTTGGGATTTTAAGAAAGCTTCCTCCCTGCGCCCTCCTTCTATCATAATTCTAGAACTCAGGGGCACCCAAGGAAACAGAATGTTGGAAAGTTCAAGACAAAAGAAAGTACTAATTCACTTGCCACATAGATACAATGCTAAATTAGCGCAAGATGCAGATGGCCACCAACCTTCCAATGCTCAAACCACACTTTTGCCAGTTGGGCTTTTTGCTGAGAGATCCCAGGCATTTGTCACTTTGAGATCTACCTGGGAACTATTACATACTCCCTCCCTGAGCATTGTATGTGTTTTTGAGAATGTGAAAAACATTCCACTCAACAATCTTCTAACATAAGGGTGTGTTTCAATCTATGCAATTGCTTACAGGTTGTTACTCCTGTGTACCATGTGGTTGTCAACAGTAAAGCTGAAGTCAAAAGCCCACTGAAACCAATGGAAAACATTTCCATGGAATAGCCTACAAATATGTGATATGCACACCAATATTTGTTGTGTTGCTGTGAGGTGCTGTGTTGCCTCCACAGGATGTTTTGTGGTTGATCTTGCAGTTGTTTTCAGGAATGTTTTCATCTGCTCTGTTACTTTGTTGGATTGCTTATATCTCAGTTCAATTGTAACCTTCTTTGACATTGTAAGATGAAGGTGAGGTAAAAATATACTTAATAAATAAAATTAAAAATTCCTTCCAGTAGCACCTTAGAGACCAACTAAGTTTGTTACTGGTATGAGCTTTCGTGTATTTTGTTTTTACTACGGCAGACCAACAACGGCTACCTACCTGTTAATAAATAAAGCTATTATTGCTATTGTAATAGCTGTCGATCATTCCTACAAAAGTGCACCTTACTAGGCTGGAATTAGTAGTGGATTGGAATCAAAAACAAATATTCCCTTGTTGAGAAACAGCAAAACATTCCCACAGTTGCAGGGGGTAGGGGGAAGAGAGCAGGCAAAACTCTACAGCGAAAGAGCTACAGAGTACGCAACTGATGGAGGGGGGGATGTTAACACTGAAGTGGTACTTCTGCAACAGAAGCAGTTCAGAGGTAAGCCACCTGTTCAGTTCCTGCCTGCCTCCCAATTCCCAACAGCAACCCTATAGAATTCTAGGGTTTATGCCAGTGTTGGATAAAGAGATTCTAGACATGAAGAGGAAAGCTTGCCGTGCTTATTTGCATGTCAATAAAAGAAGAATGCTTTTTCTTCAGCTCACAGCTAGCAGAGTCTTGGGAACAAACAGAAAGTGGGGGTCTCTCACTTCTGCCGCTGCCTTGATCTTTGCTAGAGTGAGGTTTCAATGGCAAAATAGTGGGTCGGTTTGCACATATTCCCATCATACTCTGTGGAGCATGCAGTGCTATTAGCAGTTGGGAAGCAAATGCAAGCAGTAATTGTGTTTCAGAGAGAAACATAAATGTGGTGCTTTCTCGGAAAATAGCAGGTTATCAGTATGATTAAAGGTCAGGTCCCCTTTTAAAGGCATAAAAAGATCATTATGTTTGCCTTGTCTAGAATTTCACATAAACATTTTTTCCATGCAAGGCTTATCTTCCTACATGTAAACTGATAGCAGATGGTAACATAAACCTTGATCATGTTTCAAAGGAAGCATGGTTTCTCTATAAAGGAATTGGATTAATCACTTCTGTATTTTAATTGTCTGATATTTGCCTTAATTGCACTTTTTTTTAAAAAAAGGGGGGGGAGGAGAAGAAAGATTTACAATATTAATATGTAACAATATATTTCAGAAGCAGAAATAGTAACAGCATCACTAAAGCTGCTAACAAGCAGCTTATATAGCAGCCAGAGTCAGAAAAGAAGGCATGATACACAAGAACAAGCTGAGAATGAGACAGGAATGGCACATATGTAAAATAAATAAGTTATGAAAGTGGGAGGTGGGGGGAGGGAGGGAGAGAGAGAGAGAGAGAGAGAGAGAGAGAGAGAGAGAGAGAGAGAGATAGGCTAACAAAGCTTTAAAAGGGGGCAGGCAAAATTGTAGAGGATAAGCCTATCAATGGCTATTAGTCATGATGGCAATAAATGCAAGCATTGCATTCAGAGGCATTATGCCCCTGAATACTAGCTTCTGGGGAGCAATGCTGGGAGAGATCTGGCTATGCAGTTGTAACCAATCACAGCTCATGCAAAAGTGTGCTCTCTTTTCTGGAAGCTGCTAAAGCCCAATCTAACAGTAGCGCAGAGGCCATGTAAAAAAACTGGGGGGGGGGGATAGTTCCACATGGCCATCCTCATGCTTCAGAAACTGAGTTACAGTTTCCTATGCATGGATAAGTGCACATTGCACTGGTGCCCTAACAGAGTCAACAACACAATTTAAACAGTGCCATTTGCCATATGGAGCCTCACATGGGGACTCTTGGGGTTTTGTTTTAATACCCAGAACCACTTCTGTATTGGGTTTCCATGCTATGCAAAGACAGTGAGAGGGGCTCATGCTCTAACCCTTTACTATTGCTTTGAGCAGGGCGGCTAGCCTTTTGGACCAGAGAGATGCATTCAGGGTTGGTCAATCCTTTAAGGGCTATGAGTCAGTGCTTCTTATGGCCAAAACAGTTGTGACCACAAAACTCCCCTCTGCCCACCATGAATTCCTACTTATATATGCTTTTATACTATTGTTTTTCTGGTTTTATGGCATATTTTTGTTTTAATGATATTGTTTATTTTTGAAATGTTAAGCCATTTATAAATGTTTTAAGTAAATAAATGAATGTGCACACAGAAGCACACAGGTCACACTTGCAGACCACACATACACACTCTCTGCATATACACTCACTCTCTCCTCCACACCTGCACAAAAACAGACATACATTCAGGTACACATCACATACATGCATGCACACCCACCCACATGGGTGCATAAACATGCACATTCATACACACAGGAGGAAAATCGGAAATAGATGTGATGGAGAGAAAAATTATTCTTTCTTTGCTTCAAAGATTGCTGTTGAAAGAGTAGAGACAGTGATTTTTATCTCCCCATCAGTGCTAAGTGGGGAGGAATATGTGATGAACCCGAACAAGTCTTGATTTTGATTCAGTAACTCATTCCATTTTTAGCCCTGTAGCCATTTAGAAAGATCAAGTCATAGTTGATGATGTACTTGTTAGCACCTGGAAACCTTTCTTGCAATGGGCAATCTCCAGGTGTTGAAAGACTGATATAATCATCTACACATATATTTATATATCTTGTAAAACTCCTGCCCTCACAGCCCTTAGAGTAGAAAGAAGCGACAACTAAATATCATCTAATTGGAATCTTGCAATTAACAACAGCCCTCAGCACAATAAATAATTTCAGCATCTGTTTGGCTCGGAATGGAATATCCACAAAATGTTAGCCTCTGCTTTTCTCTCTAAGGCAGTGTGGGTCAGCATGGGCCATGAAAGAGAATCAAGCCTTTTATGGAAGCACAAGCTTCTCACCTGTTCCTCATAACAATGCTAGAGGATGAGAGGGGTTGGGGAAACACACATGCACTCTGGCTTGCACATGCAATGCTAAGCCATAGTTTAGCATTATAGGAGAACTAGGCCATCTCCACTGGAGGCTGGTCCATTAAGTCAAATTGAGTGCTGCCTCACCAATCTCATTCTGTCTTCAGCCAGCCCCTTCTTGCCTGCCTAGCCCACAAGGTTGCCCTGCCAGCTTCCTCAATCTCAGTTTTGCCCTTGTGGAACCAAGAATGGAAGATGAGGTCGAAACTAGAAATAGTTTACTTTGGCTGCCTCTCATTGACTCTGGCTCCACCTTTTGTTGGTTCCATGCCTTGGTAGTTTTGCCCCCATCTTCCTCTGCAGAGTTGCACAGTGACGATACTGAGATTGAGGAAAAAGCTGATAGGCAGTGCTACCTCTTGGGTTGGTTATAAATAAGAAGGCAGGCAGGTGGGGGCTGGCCGCAGGAAGACTAAGGTTGGTGAGGCAGCATCCCACTTGCCCCTGACAGACCAGCCTCCATTGATTTGTCATCCGCATTTGAGACATAACATCCAAACTTCTTGTTTTCAATAAAGCAGGCAGCTCATCTGTTGCAGCAGAAACAGAGGCATTCCACATAGCTTCAGCCTTATTCCCTGGACAAAATGACTACAAAAAATGGATACTGGGAGGAGAAGAAATTCCCTGAGGGCAGCCACTAAAATATTTAAGACATATAGTAAATCATCCAAGAGGAACACCATGACATGCACACCAGGTGCAACAAAGTGTAGAAAGCATTTCAGTGCTCTTCTACGTTCTGTGCTATCTGTAATAAAGGAAGAGAAAAGTGTTTACAACATATAGAGAGCCCTGCCACCATGAAAGAGGAGAGAAGGAAGCAATTAGGTTTCACGGAGTCCAATAAAACCGTGACAAGCAGGCAGATTTGCCTACACAAGGCAGGAATGGCTGTAAAGCCACTCAGAAGAAACTTCTGAGCACTATTTGATCCATGAACCAGAACTACAATGCTGCTGCTGCTTTCTAAAGTGAACTGCCAGTCCTCACTAGCTGACTTCAGGATTGTCACCGATGCTTATTGGGCTGATACGTCATACAGCATCATCAAACTTTGTCATTTTGGAGCCAAACTGGACATTGCACACAGATGCATGTAGCTTTCTTCCACCTTTTCCGAATGTTAAAATAAGATTTCAGAGACTGCCATCGGGACTAGAGGAATGGTGATGAGGAAGAGCGCTCTTAATCCTTTCATGTAGCCCCTCTGCATCTCTTAGCCCATGGAAGAAAAGTAGCTTGGTAGGTGCCAGGGATTTGAGGACAAGAGCCACTAGATCCATCCTATGAAGGGCTCCTACTTTTTGAGGGGAAATCCTAGTGGATACAGGTTCTCCCTTCATTCTAACACAATGACGACAAAAAAAACAACGTCACAGTATGTAAAATTATCTTTTCTATGCAAATTCATACAGAAGCTCTTTCAAGACATGGGCCTGCAAAGCTAAGAGGTAGTGAATTCCAACAGGCAGGGAAGAGAGGAGCCGGATCCCAGATCACCAACAATGGAAAGAAAAAGGTAGGTCCAGCAAGCTCCCTCTAGTGGACATGAGACAAGCCTGGTGGGCAGCAGCACTCAGTAAATAAAGGTCTGACCTCTGAAAGGCACAGATGTCACAACCATGAGCTGATGTGGGATATGGAACCCTGCCCAGGTCCATGTTACCTCCATTGCACTTTCTGGGCATTGGGCCTTTAGCCTATTATGTGTGGCTGTAAGCTTTCACTGCCAGAGCTTAGCACATCATTGAGCTAAATAAATATTAAACAGCATTAGTTGTATCTGATTATCACTAAAGCCCACAGAGGAGCCCATTGTACCTACTGGATTCTCAAAAGCCCATATAAAGGCCAGAGACAGTCAGTGTTTCTCAGATATCCTCAGCATTCATAGGTAATTTGTAAGCACAGCACTGTGCCTTGCTGTCTGTCCTGACAGAACCGTTTTTTTTAAAGTCAGCAACCGCAATAAAGGAAAAATAATCACTGAATCACCTGAAGTAGTTTATGTCTATCTGGTAAATGCAAAGGAGCCGAAAATGGGAGGGAATTTTCTTGCTTGTCTCAATTTGCTTTAGATCTTTTTATATCATAAATACAAACCTATCAGTTATTCTAGACTTTGTATCTTAATTTTACCTCTGTGACCCCATGAGATATGATCTCATGGATCTGCTTGTTGAACCAAGTGTTCTCGGCTATTTGGCAAAATATCAAGTGCTAAAATTGCTGGCATACCCCACCTTGCATTTTTAAAGCTTCTTTCCCCTCTTTACTTTTTAAAGCTGGCTCAGTTTCCCCATGCATTTAGTTCCTCCTCTTTGTTTGGGAGGCCCACTCCAAAGTGGCTCAGATGTTTATGTTTGCAGAAAGGGCTTTTGCTACACCTGCGTAGCCCATTCTCTTAGCTTCCTGATTTCCGGAGCATAAAAAGGCAGGCTGCTGGAACAGGAGCCACCTCTCATCTCAACATGCCTGGCAGCAGCTCAAGCCATGCTTGGGCAACCCCTGTGCTTAACACGCACCCTTTCCTGCCAATTCAAAAACAATAATAATTCAATTTTCTAAGAGGCACTCACACATGCCAAATCGGAAACCATCCTGATCTCCCAACCAAGAATGGCTTTTGTATCCAGTAAGATCATCCATAAACTGATTATGACTGCCCAAACAGTCCATCAAATGTAAATAATTTTTTTAAAGACGGGAAGTAATTTTGAATGACAGCCATAGAGATATGGGTTTCAATTAATGCTCCACGCGAGTGATGCTCTTAAGGCACTTTCTCCACTACAGTACCAATTTCCCAGGCATACACTGGTTTGGGGCCCCTTGACACTTGGAACAAACCCTTGGTATTGAATTCTAAACTTCATAGGAAACATATTTAAAGTGAAATGTGCACAGGAGTGCAATTTCCATTGTTTAATATAATCCAATAGATGGATAAAGAATAACACTCTTTAAAAAGAGCAGTTGCTGGCTCAGGTTTGGAAGCAGATTTCCAAAAGCCGCTAATGTGCAGACTCCCTAAGTTTTTTAACCCACAGTTCCAATCTTGGCACGGGGAGTAATTGGAAAAGACAGGCAGACGTTTGGGTTTCCTGATCTCATTTGCGCTGGGGGAAATGGGAAACCCACAAACTTTCTCTTTGCAAACAAGGAGCTGCGGTTTCTTTTTAACTCTCTTGGGGGAATTAACGGGGAGGTGTTTTTTTTAAAAAAACAACGAAGCGATCAGCAAACCCAGAGCCCAAATGCCTGCGCTTGAGGAATCCTTATTACAGCAAAGGGCACTGAGGCAATCCAGAGAAGCAGGGAGGGAGGGAGGGAGAGGAGGAAGAAGCTGAAGAACAAAGTATAAGCACCATCGATTTCTATTTTTCTGCTTTGAAAGAAGCTTAAGCTAGGAAAGATCAAACTACAGGCGCAGCCATGCGTTGCAAGAGAGAGAGGAGGATCTGTTGGGAGATCGGCCTCTGCTTCTGCACTCCTGCTTTGCTTAACAGCTTTATTCTGAACGCTACGCCGCTTGGAGCCAAACTCCAGCAATGATGCCCAGAAAACAGCACACACAAAAATGCCATCCACACGAAATGCCCAAGGCACATGGCCAGAGGGTCTCCAGCAGACTTCCTCTTCACAGTTATCACCAGCGTGCAATCGGAAATCCTTACCAACTTCATGGTCATGTTGTTCTGTTCCCAGCGCCATAGCATCACACTCATTTTCCTCGGCCAGCGCACCCAGCCAGCAGCACCTGCCCAGAGGAGCCAGCACCCAGCCAGGCTACGCGTCCATTTCACGCGTGCTTCCAGTACCTTAACATCCAGCCGCTACAGAGAGCTTCATTCCTCTCTGTTGGGTTAAGGAAAGCCTCTCTCATCTTGACGGTGTTCTCTGCAAACTTAGCTCTCTAGTCGTGCACGGAGCTGAGCTAAGATCATGATGCATCAACTCCTCTCTCTTTCTCTTTCTCAAGCCAAATCAAACAACTCCTCAAATGAGCTGGAGGAGGCAGCTGGGGCTGCAGGAGTGAAAGAAGGACAAGGAAGTCTCCCTCCCCGCTCCCCCCCCCCCGCAACCACAAGCACTTCGCAGATTGGGCATTCCTGGTTCAATGGGCCGTTCATCGTTTCTGAAGAGAATCCCGTTTAACCCCTTCGGGGCGAGAGTTTGATCCGTGAACCGGGGAAGAATGGAAGCAGCGCGCAGAACAACGGGCCCCGCATGCGAGGAGGGGGCGAGGGCAGGGCAGGCGGGGAGTTAAAACGCCCAGAATTGCTTACTCCCTGCTTCAGCCGATTTTGCAAACGGAGCTGGCGATTTCAAGAGCAAATCTTTTGGTTTTGTGTTTGATTAAAGAAGAAGAAACTAGGATGGCACAAGCCATCAGCTGGAAAGGTAGCACGTGCTCTAGGGTGACCTGGTGCAATGGGACTTTTATTTTCCTTTCAAATTTGGGCAGGTGTACATCCAGGGGGAGCGGCACTGGATGACATTTTCTCTTCT
This sequence comes from Podarcis pityusensis, assembly GCF_964106645.2. Lineage (NCBI taxonomy): Eukaryota > Metazoa > Chordata > Lepidosauria > Squamata > Lacertidae > Podarcis > Podarcis pityusensis. The sequence continues at coordinate 60,184,328 of NC_138028.1, read as the reverse complement.
ACAAAACTGCAAGAGGAATCCTGTCTCAATCAAATCACAGAGGTGGAAAGGGAGCTCGAAGTCCAGCCCTCTGCTTATGCAGGGAATCAGTTCTTCCAGCATCCTTGGGACATATGAAGCTACTGGATGCTATCAGACATTGATTTATGCACCATACTCTCTCTGGCAATGGTTTTCTAGGGGTGCCATCAGGGATAGCAGTTTGGGGCAAAAGTTTGGGCCCGCTCAGCAGGATAAGCAAGAGGACCCTTAAATGCAGCAGAGCAGGCTTACACATTGTGAAGCAGCCTGCCAGCCCACCCCAACCCACAGGGATGGCTGGGCTTTTCTTAGGATGGAGCACAGGCAGAGTAGGGTTGGCGACCAGGTACACTTGCCCCAACTCTTGGAGGGCTAAGCAGGGACCAGCTGCTTTTTTGTTCTTTATTCTAACAAGACTCCCACCCTGGGCCTCAGACAAGCTCTGTACGGGCCTGAGGATAAGTGTCTCCTGGCCAGGAACTGCTGGGGGCAGGGGAGTGTCCTTGCAGTGGGAAGAATAGAATGGTAGAGTTGAAAGGGACCACAAGGGGCATCTAGTCCAACCCCTGTAATGCAGAAATCTTTTGTGGAACATGGGGCTCGAACCTATGACCATGAAATTAAGAGTCTCATGCTCTACTGACTGAGCTATTGCTGCTGGTTATTCTGACAGTGATAGCACAACCCCTCTGCTTTTTTTTTTTTTTTTTACATGCAAAGCAGACTTTGCAGTAATGACAGAAATTCTGAGATAATTTGCTTCTTTTTTAATATACATGCCCCCAATCTTGTTCCTTCTTTCAGGCAATGTTTCTTCCTACCTGCCTTCAAACAGTGTTGTTGTTGTTTAGTCGTGTCTGACTCTTTTGACCCCATGGACCAGAGCACCCCAGGCACTCCTGTCTTCCACTGCCTCCCGCAGTTTGGTCAAACTCATGCTGGTAGCTTCGAGAACACTATCCAACCATCTCGTCCTCTGTCATCCCCTTTTCCTTGTGCCCTCCATCTTTCCCAACATCAGGGTCTTTTCCAGGGAGTCTTCTCTTCTCATGAGGTGGCCAAAGTATTGGAGCCTCAGCTTCACGATCTGTCCTTCCAGTGAGCACTCAGGGCTGATTCCCTTAAGAATGGAGAGGTTTGATCTTCTTGCAGTCTATGGGACTCTCAAGAGTCTCCTCCAGCACCACAATGCAAAAGCTGGAGAGTCCCATGGACTGCAATAAGATCAAACAGTGTAAGACAGCCTAAAGGATGCTGCCGATGAGCCAGTTAAAGTTACAACACAACCAATGGTCAAGCGGCATGCACTGCTTTCATCTGTTAAGGGCCACATATCCTTGGGGAAATGCCAGCAGCTGCATGCCAGTGGTGAGTTGAACCAAGCCCAGCAGTGGGTGGGACACCTGCTTTCTCTATTCCTTCCTTCCACCACCTTTCTCTCTCTCTCTCTGATACATGCATCTCCTTTTCTCTTCCACCCCACCCAGCCAGGCTACAGCTGTATGGACAAGTTGCTCTTGCCAGAACTGATTCCTTGCAATGGGCTTTTCTCCTTCCTCCTTCCACTGCTCCAACAGTTAGGGCTTTTCCTGTTCCTCCCCCCACTTCCCCTTCTGTTATCCTCCCCACCCATATATGCACTGAAAATAAGCAGCGGGCCATGTATGGCCCATGGGTCAGTCACTCCTGCCCCAGGGGGATGCACACATCCCCATTCTTGTCAAACAGTCTTCTGGCCAATTCAATAAGCTGTGACCAAGCATGTCTGTGCAGATGAGGAGGCACATCCACATCAGATGCAGGAAGGGAATCCTCCTTCCACATGCAGATCTGCCTTGTGGATTAGGCAGCTGGGTTCAGGACAGAAATCAGTATTGTACAGCCACCCACACTCATTGAAACATCTGCCAATATCTGCAACTGGCTTCTGTGTATGTGCAGCCATTGTAGGTACACATCTATATGCATTGTCATTGCAACACTGAACCGGGCTCCACTGAATTCACTGGGTACACATTTTCATGGTGAATTGTCTGGATATTCATGCCCATTCAGAGCCACTATCCACTGCTCACAACTAGAGTCTGGTTGGAAGCTGCTATATCTAATAAAGATAAAGTTATTGCCCAACTTTGGAATTCAGAGGGGGTTTTTTTCCCTTATGGACCAACACAGCTACCCTTGGTTTTGAGGAGTTTGGGGTGGGTTTCTTTTTTATATTTAACATAGATTCTTCTGGGCTGATGGTAGTGCAGTATGCAGTCTAAGGTCACCACATCAGATATCCAATCAATGGTGTCTAAGGAAATTAAGGATATGTCCAGCTAGCAGGTTTCTATGCTTTAGCCCAGCACTAATCCACGCAAAGCACATTCTCTTTCTTATCCCATAACATGCTATTGTACTCTTGAAAGGATTTTCTGATCTGCTTGGCAAGCGAAACTTTTGCCAGCCTCAGAGACCAACAAAGAAGTCAAAAGGTTTCCCTGAGCTACAGTTTTAAAGCAGATGAGGACAGACACCTGCACAGTTACATCAACCTTTAAATTCATCAGGTTCATTTGGCCATTATAGAACGAGTTTTTAATTATTTCTCAAAGGTATAAAGGACTCTTCTTCATTTGCTTTTGTGGCAGCAAAATACCTTGCACTGCAAAACCTTCTGAACTAGCCGGAGTAAGTGCCCCGCTGAAAGGTCACCTCCAGGAGGTTGGAAATCTGAGGGAGAAGGTCGAAGCCTGTTGGCGGGCTTTGGAAATTAGATGCACGATTTGCAGGAGGGTCAAAGGCAGCTACAATGAGCCAATGACAAATGAAAAGATAAATGAATATGAGGAGAGGGGGAGAGAACCTTGGAGGTGAGGCCACAGGGATTTCTACGGGAATTACATAAGTCTTCTTAAGCACAGTGCTCACGCAAACTGCCAGGCCCTTCAGAGCTTTCCTTTTAACTGAATTTAATTTGTCCCTTCCGTGCTGCTGCTGACCCAGTGGAAGCACTACACAGCCTGCCACTTAGGATGTTGTCACCCAGCTTCCCAACTGTGCCTCAAGGAGGTTCAGGCCAGAACGTGCAGCTCAGGGAAGGATATGGAAGAAGGCTCTGGGCCATATCTGTATTTTCAGTGCTTCCCTGTGGTTTTCAGGAGCTCCTTGAACTAAGTGGATGTGACCCAGGGTTGCTCTGACTTAGAGGGGAAGAATTAGAATGGCCTCCTAAACAGAAGCCAATTAAGATCCAATAGGGCCCAGCTGGCTGATCGACAACGAACCAATAAACAGCTCTTATTTCCTCAATTATTTCACCATCCGTTCATATAGCTTGCTTGCTCTCTTGTTTTCAGTCACATGATTCCTTACACACTTATTTTGTTTTCCTTACTGCCCCCTACTTCTGATAGCCCCAATACTCTTTCCCCCCAAACCCCTGCAATGACTGCTGTTCCCCCTCCACAGCCTTTAGAACACAGGAACACAGTAAGAGATTGTTGGGCCAGGCTAGTGGCCCATCTAGTCCAGCATCCCATTCTCACAGTGACCCACCAGATGCCCTAAAGCAGGCTTGGCCAAACTTGGCCCTCCAGCTGTTTTGGGACTACAACTCCCATCATCCCTAGCTAACAGGACCAGTGGTCAGGGATGATGGGAATTGTAGTCCCAAAACAGCTGGAGGGCCAAGTTTGGCCATGCCTGCTAAAGGGAAGCCTGCAAGCAGGACCTGAGCACAAGAGCACTCTCTCCCTTCTTGTGGTTTCCAGCAACTGGTATTCAGAGGCATTACTGTGCCCAGCTGTGGAGGCAGCGCGTAGCCATCATGGCTTGTAGTCATCAACAGCCTTATCCTCCGTGAATTTGCCCTCTGTCCTCTCTGACCCCTGTCACTCCTTCCTTTGCAATGATTGTGCTGCCACCCCTGCCTCTCTTAACAGTGTTATTACTTAGCATTACAGTTTCTTGAAGTCTACCCACTTGACATTATTACAGAGGCCTGTTATGGAGACCTGGTGTCAGCCCGCCCCACAATCTCAGACAGTACTTCTGGTGATTTTGTTTGCTATATCAACTTGAATCTCTTGGAGCCTGCTCCAAACCCCACTCAGCTATGAAGTTCACTGGGTCCTTTACTCTTTCTTCTTCTTCTTTTTTACTTTCACTAGGTGACCTTGGGCCAGACACTATCTCTCAGCCTAACCTACCTTGCAGGGTTGTTGAGACCATAAAATGGAGGGTGAGGGATAACTATGTATACTGCTTTGAACTCCATAAAGAAAGGTGAGATATAAATGGAGTAAACAATTAAATGAATATGCAAAAGGCCAAAAAGTTATTGGGGGCCCATGGTAGATTAACTGCTTTATCACTTCCACAATCATTTTCACCATTCCTTCAAAGCAGAACTTTTTCTACAATGATTTTCCAGAGATTCAATTCACAAATTCAGCTACAAGTCACCAAATGTTGGGTAATCTGTTCATGCATGGATGAACCATCCCATAACTTCTACATGGCAAACTCTAAGAATGCTCCTACAGTAACAGATTGTGACTATTATGCTGTACAATATACAAAGCATATAAGATATACAAAGTATGCTAGAACTTCCTATGATAGAAAACACAGGGACTTTGATCAGCTTAGAAACACAACAGAATGCAGTGTTACTAGAAAAGAATAAACTAGAAATCCTATTTTGTTCCCATCATTTTCTAAAATACAGCCCATTTTGGACACACTCATTTAATTGAGCTTTTTTGAACTCAAGATGTATTTTGCCTCCAGAAGAAATCCTGATAGCATTGCCAGGTGTAATTGACACTTGTTTCTTTCCTTTTAAAAAAATAATAATTAAAAAGCAGTAAGGCTTTGGAGTTCCTTTTATCCTCTGGCAGAACTTCCCTAATAAGGAGCTCCTTGAACAAAATGGAAGAGATAAGATTGGAAGTGGAGTTGGCAAAATCCTTGCTATGACCTTTTCCCTCCTCCCACAAGCAATCTTTAGACAGCTCATCCTCCAGTGCTGTGTGTTTGACTCCACAGAGACATGCTGCTCACACATTCTGCCTTAATTTAAAAGGGTAGGATGGCAAGGGCACATCCATACAATTCCTTTAAAAAATAGCATTTATCAGGATTTCACAAACCCTTTTCTTGAAACTACTGACATTTAGCAAGGAAGGATAGAGGTGGGGGTGGCCAAGGATCTTTTTACCAGTACATGAAATGCATGTCAGACTAAAAAGCTTGTTAGCAGCCCTAATGGGATGTTAATGGGCACTTAAGCATCCCAATTAATGTGCAAAATAATGCTCTTGTTATTCATTGATGATTCTTCAATGACACAGAAAACAGGTATGAGTCCTGCATTCAGCCCCCTAATATATATAATTCTAACTCCCAGGACACAAAGGATACTGTTGGGAAAACAAGAGGAAACAGATGTTGGGGAAATTATGAATGAATTCAGAACACATAAACATTGTCAATACATCAGTTACTAGAGGGAAAGAAAAACCCATTAACTACTTACCCATTGTGTTGCCATGAAAAATATGCATAACAACAACTGGCTAGCTAGCATTTAAGCTTCTCCGGCATATTAGATTCATTACAATTACTTTGGCTTTTTATTTCTGAGTTCTCTAACTCAGTTACAACTATTCATTAATTAATGCATGAAGCCTACTAATAGAACACTTTACCATTTACACTTGCTGTTTTCTTGAGTTAATGCTGTTATAACATCAGGCCTAACCAAGCCAACTCAGAAATAAGCCCTGGTAATCTCCCCCCCCCCCCCCAGTTTGTTAGTGTTTAAAGTGCCATAAGGCTTTTTGTTGTTTTTACTGCAACAGCTACACATCTGGACTTTGTTCTGGAGTGACTTCACACATGTTTTCTGAGTCTTGTTACTGCAATTTTATTGTGGTATGAGCCTTTGTAGACAAGAGCCTGTGTCATCAGATGCAGATAAATGCCAGGTTAGGAAAGCTACTGCCTATAAAGCAAAATGTTTTTGCATGGGATTTTCTGATGGAAGTTTTCCAGAGAATAATGAATAAGATCACAGTGACAATTATTGATGCGATTGAAAATATAAAACTCTTCCCTCTACAGCAGAATCTATGGCTGAATCTTTTCAAAATAAAGATGTTTCCATCAGGATTTCCGATTTACTGTATATGCTGAATTGTATTTTTATTTTATCTATTCATAGAACTTGTTAGTTGCTTTATCCTGCCCAGGGCAGCCTAAAGCAACTTACAACCAATTAAACAGACAGACAAAACCCCTCACATTAAAACCTGGGGGGGGGGGGGTTGTTGTCATTTAGTTGTGTCCAACTCTTCGTGACCCCATGGACCAGAGCACACCACGCACACCTATCTTCCACTCCCTCCCGCAGTTTCCTACCTACTTCCAAAAGGCCACAGAGAGTTAAAGGCCAAAGGCCTAGTTATAGAGGGAAGTTTTTGCCTGGCAGCTGAAGATATTTATCAATGGCAACAGGAAAGCCTCCCTGGAGAGAGAGCGTTCCACAAATGGTAGCCACCGCAGAAAAGGCCCTTTTACATGTTGCCACCCTCTGGACCTCCCATGGATCCATACCCCTTAAAGAGAAGATACAAATCTATTTATTTATTTATTTTTTTAAAAATGTTGCTTGACTGTAACGGAAAAACTTCAAAGCAGTTTGCAAAAAAGGATAAAACAATAAAATGATCACTAAGAAATTTACAACCATAATTTAAAACATAGGAAAGTTAAAACTGCAACAGAATTAGCTGAAATAAATTAAACTTCATACAAACACCTGGGTAAACTTGTCTAAATAAGGTTTTCAGCCTCCGCCAAAAAGAATACAGTGAGGGTGCCCACCTGAGATCAATAGGCAAGGAGTTCCAAAGTATCAGTGCTACCACACTAAACCATTGAGTTCTTACAGATGCAGTGCTTAAGATATTAATTTTTAATGCACTACATGCATATTAAGCCAATGGGCCAATTTTATTTTTGTTATTTTTCTGTTGGTTGCTATTTGTTGTTTGTGAAACACCTTGGTATTTCTTTAAGCTAATAACAATAACAACAACGAGCAGAATTCAATGTAGTCCTAAGTGGAGTATGCATACATGGAACAAGGTCTGCTCATGTGACTGGGCATTCCTCCTTCTCGTCACCCTGTACACCCCCTAAATCTGTAATGGGGTTTCTTCCAAGCAGATTTAGGGAGTGCAGGGGATGAAGGGTGAGGAGGAGAGAAGTCCCATCGTGAAAGTGAAATTCCCTCCCCGCACTTGGTCCCTCCAATGACTTTCTGGCATCAACTAAAGACATACCTGTTTACTCAGGTTTTGGGGTGATAAAAATGATAAAGACCCTCAGATTGCATGATGGAAATGGTTTGGACTGATATTTATGATATTTAGTTTTTACATGTTTTGATTTTCGTTAACTGCTTGCATTTTATGTGATTGTGCTGTATACCAGCCTAAGTTCCCAGGGCAGAAAAGGCAGTCTAGAAATAAAATAAAACAACACAGCACATGACCCCCAACAAAATCTGTATGACAGAGAAAAAAGCTTAATTGATGACATGCATTCTTTATTTCTCTTGCAGAAGAGGACAAGTGGTGCTTGCTAATCCTTTTCAGGAAGTTGAAAAATCTCTCTTGGTTTCCCTAATAGTGCTTCCTGGATCAATATGCCCAGAAGCAAAGACTGAAGAAGATATAATTGATCATGTTGATTTTGAGGGGTGGGTAAGTAAGACTTGCCACCTGCTTTAGAGGGACACACAGGAACACATCTGAGGATGTATTTTACATGCAATAAAATTGAGATCAATGCAAATAAATTATTTATCAAATTAATTTATCATTTGCAGAAGCATTAGGAAATGTCTTTGAACAACATTTTAAACTGTAACAATGAATATTAAATTGCAGGGTGTTTTGAAGCAAGAAGTAGGGTGGATAAAATGAAATGAAAGTCCAACTCATTTTTTTTACAGGCCAAGAATCTAACATGCATCCCTTGTATAACTAAGTAAGAGATGAGATTGTCTGAAATCTTGGCAAGTTTGAGTGCAAATGTTGTAGTGAACATAAGCAGTGACAAGAAAGCAGCTGTGGAAATGGATGCCCTTGTTTTTGACAAAGCTTCTGTGGCTGCTTCATCAGCCCTTGAAAACCAAAGGCCACTTCTAATGAGTCAACAGTATTCCACATTTGCTTTTATGTTCCATCATGACTGCATCAGATTGTGTTGCTTTGATGGATTTACAGCCCTATCCATTTATTTTTGGCTGTTTATTACAGCATTATCTTTGAAAGCATTCAGGGTTTCCCTGCCCTTCTTATTATGCAGCAGTGACTCACCAGATTTACTGAGGCTTATCATTCAATGATCTCTGGGATGACATCAGCATCCCCAAAGCTGGACAGTTCCACTCACTTCAAAGATTTTCTCCCTTGCTCTTCTCCCACCACCTCCCATGCTCAAAGAAGTTACTCAGAGTAGCTGCTAAATTACAGTGTATTATTCACATAGTTTTTTCTATAGTTTGGAGCATCTCTTCATGGAGCTTCATATTTTTCCCATCCCAAATCATAATGAGGCTAAGACTCCAAGAGGAGCACAAAAAGTTCTGGTTTGGAGAGATTTAATCTATGCACATTCTAATAAAGCAGCTGCCTCAAAATACTTGGGTGTATGGAGAATATAAATGGGACTGAGATTTCAGTTGGCGCATGAGAAGTTTAAGTGCCAAACTGAAGAATGGGGGGTGGGTGGCATATCATCTGATTGTCTTGCAGCTTTGGGGCACTGTCAGCATCTGGTTTGGGTCAGCAAGCTCTGATGGAGGAGGAGGTAGAAGAAGCAGAAGAGGGCTGAATTGTGGGAACCTGGGTTGGAGGAGTGTGGAGCCTCCCCTTTCCATCCCAACTTCATTTGGAAGGGGAAACAGGGATGCCAGCTATCCCCTTTGATCTTCCTGCAGATAGGAGAACCTCAATGGAGGCTGGGGAGGGATTTGATAAGCTAAGGAGGAGGCTGAGCAGGAGATGGCAGTGACTGAGCAAGAGGGTACAGTCTTGTCACCTAGAACAGCATCCACCCAACCCAACGAAGAATGTGCTTGCAATCTCAATATTCCTACACATGGGTGTAGCTGGGGGGACAGCTCCCCCCAATCCACAAAAATTATTGAAAAGCATTGAAAGTACTCAAATAACTGAGGTTCTGTCCCTCTAGCAGAAACCTTTGGCTACCCCTTACAAAAATCCTGGCTATGCCCATGTTCCCAGAAAATGAGAGAGTCTTATGAAGGAGTATGCCATGCCTTGTCTTTAAAAGCTTGATTGGAGGGATGGAGAAACTCATTGGGACATCTTCACTACCTCTATCCAGTTATGAACTTCTTGCCCTACTCCTGAACTTCTGAACTGTGACTCCTGCGCACTGTGTCTGCTGCTGAGTCTGTACTGTTACCTGCCTGAAATAATATCTCTCTCTTATTTAGAAGTAAAAGTCTCTGACTGTGCATGTTGGGTGGAGGCCAGGTCATTCATATCTTTTTGACAATTATTTCATGATTTATAGCCTCATTTATTACAATATGATTTAAGTGCAACCATCTCTCTCTGGATTTGGACCTTACTGCATAAAGCCCTTGATATAATTAACAAAGTGAAAAATGCTTTAAAAGAAAAAGAAAGTTTTGTATTCCATGGCTCTGATCCAAAGAGTTTCCTGCATGAGTGGAAAACACTTCCTGCTTGTATAATGGTGCGTTACTGATTCCACTGATTTTCTTGTCTAGGGGAGTCCCTCTCTGTGTGCTACTTCCCACACCATTCTGGATGGTTTCCTGAGTACCAGGAGCTGCTTTTCAGTTTGGGCACATGAAGATGCAGGGCCAGGAATTCACCTATTTCTCGATGAATTCGAGCCAAAGTAATTAAGCAAAATCATCTCTCTCTCTTTTTCTTATTATGATCTAGACAGTTTTAGAAAGGATTATTATGATTTACCTGTTGGGGGGGGGTTCGCTTTATTTATGCACAACTTTTATCAGGATTCTTTCAGAAGTCAGCATTGCAACTTCCTGCTTACATTTGATGAAATGAAATATTACTTTGTTGGCTACAGAGCTTTTAGAGATGCCTTTCAGGAATTATCTCCAAATGTCACTGACAGACCTCTATGGAGAGAGAGACAGTGAAATGAACTCTTCTTATTCCCATTTCTGCTCAGGTTAGACCATTTAATTCTGAAAACTGGTTGCAACCTCATTAGCCTGATTTTAAAAAACCAAAAACCCAGCAACCTTGAGTTAAAATAGTCTTGAAAGCAATATCACTTTCCCCTTTCTGAAAAAATTTGTTCAATTACCTGATTATCGCCTCCTCTTCATTTTCCTTTACTTTGATTATATTCTGGCATGGTGAAGCAATTAAGTCCTGGCAAGACTGGAGAGGTTTTAGGTTACAGTGTTAAAGCAGTTTCAAACTGTATAAGCTGCCCATGACCTTCCGAGAAGTAACTTTACACATAGAAGCCTACCTCTGAAATAATGATTTAGAATGAAACTAACAGGAAAAATGACAGGAATGTTTTCAACGGGCAAAGTGAGGTGTGGTCAAGCAGGGCAGCCAACACAGACCTGCTCAAAGATCATTGCACTGGAGACATAAGTTGCAGGATGAAGACTGAAGCATGGTATGGTTTCCATCCAAAAACAGCAAGCGAAACATAAATAGCTTATCTTTTATAGAAAGGGCACACTGCACACTGTCTGTATATCTAGTCTTCAACATATTTTAACTTTTAATATTTAGTAGTCTAAAGTAGTAGCCCAAGAAAGGATTACATAAAGCTGGTATGTGCAGGCTAGATTTCCTATGTGCCTTTAATGCTTGCTTAGGGAGGAGAATTTTGGCAGGCACATCTTCTCATCTAACTGATCTTTAAGAACATTCCCCTTTTTCTGGGAATACATTACAGCTGGACTTTGGGGGTTCTCTTCTGATTGCAACATCCCCTTGCTGCATGAAGAGTTAGTTGGAACCTATAGGGGACTTTATGTGAAGTAGCTCCACTTTGACTATGATGTCAAATCTCTGTTGTGCACACAAAACTGCCTGGATGTAGAAAGAGAACACTTTGGATCCCTGCCATTGGTTAAGGTAAGTTTCTACAAGGTAGTTCCAGCATGGGAGAGTGTAGCTCTAAAGACTGCACCAAAAAGAAAATTCCTTGCAAAAATTCCCAAAGCAGCACTCTGGTAGGAAATGACAGAGTGGGCAAAATTTTCCTGCAGTTCTTAAAGGTATGTACTACAGTACTCTACAAGTCATGATCTAGGGACTTTAATTGAGTGTAGGTGGTGGGGGAGCTATTCACTGACACTTGAGAATGTCAATGAATTCAGATGCCTGATGGGGGTCTCCACCCCCATCGCTCAGCCCGCACACTGAGGTCCAGCTCCGAGGGCCTTCTGGCAGTTCCCTCACTGCAAGAAGTGAGGTTACAGGGAACCAGGTAGAGGGCCTTCTTGGACGTGGCGCCTCCCCTGTGAAACATCCTCCCATCAGATGTCAAGGAAAGAAACCACTTTTAGAAGAGACCTGAAGGCAGCCATGTATCGGGAAATATTTAAAGTCTGATGTGTTACAATTCTTTATATATGCTGTAAGCTACCCAGAGTGGCTAGGGAAACTTCTTCTTCTTCTTCTTCTTCTTCTTCTACTACTACTACTACTATTAAATGTTACAACATTTGATCCCCATATTACTTTGACTATAACATCTGTCAGCAACCTCTACTGCAAATGTTTGTTTTGCAATTGCTACAATAGATGTGTTTCTTATAATATCGAATGTACTCCTAACACATTTTAATAACTGTTCTAATTCCAATTATGCATGAACAGAACTTTTCCCCCTTCTTTTTCCGTCTCTAAAATTTCTCTGTCTCAAATAAAATCTTGTTGAATTCCCTACCCCTCCATTAACCTGGTGCACCCTGGATTTTGCTTGTGGCCAGACCCATGGATCACAATGTTTAAAGCTCAAGGGATGTTGAAATATAAACTAGATGCAAACATCTGTTAGGAAGGGAAAGGGCTATTTCAGGCTGCCCTGGAATATAAAAGAAAAGGCACACAAAAGGTCAAAAGATGGTTTAAGAGCCCCAGGAGGTACCTCCTGGTAGAGCAAAGATTGCAAGGTGGTGCATTCCTTGTAATAAAACAAGAAAATTCAACAAAGATACAAAATTGAGATAAATGGCTTTTACAAGGTTTGGCTGGAAGCAAATGCAGCTCTTTTTGCTTCCGTCACAAAAAAAAGTAGAGCCTGCAACCACTCATTTTTTCATCCAAATTACAAATTGGGAGGAAATGACTGTATCCTTGATGATCGTGATAAAAGCAACTCAGCAAAAAGAAATGAGTAAACGTTCTTTTTAATAAATCCATAATAGTGCTTTTGAGACTGCAATCCAGAACACTTGGATAGAGAACAAGCCCCACTGAACGCAGCAGGACTTACCATACTTCTGAGTAAACAACATGCATATGCTTGTATTGCACATGCCTACACAACCTTGTTAACTGACTGCATTTGGATGCAATGATGAACGATTGGTTTATTATTCCTGAGCCTCGGGCTCAGGCTCTTTCCCTTCCCATCTCTTCCTTCGAAGTGGCTGCAAGGAGATCAGAAGCTAGAAGGAAGAGATCAGAGAGTGTTCTCAGTTGTGACACTCTGACTGTGGAATGCCTCCATCTCACCAATTTGATGGGCATCAACTCTGATGGGTTAAATAGGTTGTGGAGGGGGGACAACATCTTCTCATTGGACTTCTCAATTCATTACATTTGCTGCTGAGTTTTAATGTTATGATTGGTCTATATATATTGGCTTATTTTTTATTATATTTTGCTGTGCCTGTATAAATATTTGTGGGAAGCCCCCACCTCCAGCAATAAATTGGGTTAGGCTGAAGGTCAGATCTCTCTTCTCAGTGTGCAGAGATAAAGCAAAAAATGCTGAAGGGGAGAGACCAGCTTGATGAGGAATCAGAAAGAGTGAAGCAGGGGAGTGGGCAGAAGGAGAGAGGATTCTTCCATCCCGCTTGCAGAGCCAGCAGTTTGTGGGACCTGACAGGAGGAGGTGGAGTCCTTTAAAGCAGCACCCGAAGAAAGATGTAAGGAGAAATGGGATTTGGAGGGCACAACAAATAAGAAGGCAACAAGCAATTGAGATATTGGAGACAGGATCTGGGACAAAAAGACTGGGGGAATATAAGGAAAGCAGGGGTTGAAAGCAGGCTAAAGGAAAAGGCCAGGGGAGTCCTGTGATAAAAAGAAAGCCTGCACTCTTATAGTGATGGCCCCTACCCAGTAAATTCTGAAATATATTGGCATTCTGAAGATCCTCCGGCGGTTCGGAGGTGGTGGAGAAACAGAATGAGTATAAAACCCACTTTTCATTATTTTTTAATGAACTGAGCTACAAATGCCTTAAATATAACTAAATTATTGAATTAAAAAACAGTAAGTTCATTGTTATGTACCAACTCTAAACCAGGAAAGGGGAGTCTGTGGCCCTCCAGGTGTGGCTCCAGGAGAAACAGTTCACATCCTCTCTCTAGCCATTGGTCATACTGGCTAATGGGAGTGCCATCTTGTGGGAGTTGGCATTCAAGACCATTCTGAGGGCTACATATCCCCAACACTGCCCTAACCTGTGGTATGGTTTATTGAAACATGCCAATTTCATAAGCCATGGTTTGAAACTAGTTTGTTTCAGTAAACCATGGTTTAAGGCTAACCACATAATTTCTAGGTCCGGATAATAATGCTAAACTGCAATTAGTTAAACTTACAAGCAAAAACATCAAATGGCTCATGGCTGGGCTAGAGGAGAAAGGAGCTGGGAGCTGATATACCCAAGTCTTGTTCATGTAATGATAAAACATAGTTTATTAGTACATTCATATGCAGCCAATTAAGGGACAACAGGCAAGATACAGGCTGTTCCCTAGGATGGCAGCTCAGAAGGACAGCAACACTTCATTAAAAAGATCCACTTTAACAGATACAGGAATCTCAGATATAGTATATGCATAATTCTTGGTATCTCAGTAAATTATTTAAAACACTCATTTGCCAATCAGTCATCAGGAACGAGGCTCAGACCTTGCTTTTATTAACCTAGGCATTTGCTGTAGTTTGTCTTCATAGTTTTAACTTTTTCTAAAGATTTTAATAAAGACCTTAAAGATGAAAACCCTAGAATTATCATCTTATAGGCTTGGCCTGTGTCTAAAATCAAGTCTGCAAAGGTTTACACTGGAAAAACCATCTTTTTCAAAATTAGTTAACTTATGGGTCAGTTTAACAATCTGGCGAAGCATCAAAGTCAAAAGGCCACAGTGGTTTGTTGCTAAAGCAAGCCTATGAATTTTGGTGCCCTGAGCTTCAAAACAAATGTGTATCTGACTGATGTAGCAACACACTGGGTTTTTTTCCTTTCCTAAGCTTTCCAGCTGGGAAGGATTAATTTGCCCTATTATCAGTGTCTTTTTTCCATTACAAAGCAGGCATAAATTTCTAATTTAAATTGCAATGAGGAAAAGCGAAGGCCCCATGCCCAGCTAATCTTGAATGTATAAGACAGAATTGCAGGTATATGAGATAGATAAATCTGCTTGGCAGAAAACAAATCAATTAAATGAAATCAGCACAAAACCCACACAGCTAGGGTTTTAGATTCATTTTGGGAGTTCCATCAAGGTTGAAGAAAGAATTTACCTGTAACGTCTGCTGCTTAGGCAAACACATTGTGTTAACAAATATTTTCTGGAACTATCAAGAAGAGGAAAGTTAAAAATAAAACACAACTTCAAACATGAATATGGGACTAATATGGCACTCACCTGAAGGATGGGGGAGCAGCACTAGAGCACCACCAGGTGTGTGTTGTCTAGCTCTACAAACTTGAAGAGAGAGATAACTTCTTTCTTTCTGGATGTAAACCCTGGATGTAAGTAGATGCAGTTCCATTTCTGCCCCAGCTATGCTGAGTCTTAAGTTAGTCATTCAAACATTCCTACAAGGATTCCTACTCAGGATTCAAGAGGTCAGTTATTATCTAGGTATTACTTTGATAGTGTTAGCATAATACAGTAGTGCCATCTCCCTGTTTTCTAACGATATTTGTACTTTTCTCAGCCAGCACTGGGCTCAACCCTGCATTCTGTTATTATGCCATATATTGCCATTACAGTGGATCCTCCGGATACAAATTAAATTCGTTCCAGGGGTCCATCCGGAACCCAAAAGGTCCATAGGCAGAGGCACCGCTTCTGCGCATGCGCGCAAGGTGAAACCCAGAAGTATACACTTCCGGGTTTGCTGCGTTCATAACCTGAAAGTTACGTATCCAGAGCAGTACGTAACTAGAGGGTCCACTGTACATAATTCAGAAGCTTATCTATTAATACCAGAAAGTATTGAAGCACAACACCTTTAATACAAAAAGGATTACCTTCAGCACAAAATGCCACCTAAAAGGTATCTCAACATTACAACATGCAGTGATGATCCTCCCCAGCTGTCACCTCTTGTTGTGCCATACAAGGGAATATATTTCTATTCAGCAAAAAGTAAGATTATGGCCTCATGAGGCATAATTGTGGTCCAACAGGAAAAGCTCGGGGGGGGGGGAATAATGGTTTCTATTCAATTTTCAGTTGATACCTACTGGATTTTGCAGGTTCTGGTGGTATTTCCTTGTATTTCAACCACTGATTTCTATTGTGGACAAAGGCTTCTAAAACTGGTGGTGGAAAGCCTTCTGGCAATTCAAGTGTTATATAGCAGAAGTAATGATGTCTTTGTCTGCAAGAGGGTGTTATTTGAAATGGTCATAATGGCAGTGAACCCTGGGTGGTCTAATGCAGAGGGAGGTGGAAAAGGAACAATGTGCTTTAGCTACTTGAATGCAGTGCTAATTTCTTCTAAAGTTGCAATCCCTTGCATAGTTAGACTTCTTAGTTTCCTAATGATTTCAGTGGGATTGAAACAACCTAACTTTGTGCAGAACTGCAATGTGGCTTTCCATATTCATATGTTAAGTATTCACTAAGTATGTCTTAAGCAAGGAATGGGGAACATTTGGCCTTCCAGATGTTGTTGGACTACAACTCTCATTATCTTTGCCCACTGGATACACTACCAGTGTTTGATGAGAGTTGGAGTCCAACAACATCTGAATGGCCGCAGGGTCCCCAATCCTGTATTAATCCCAGAACTGGACAGAACTAGCAACTCTATGGTGTCTATAACTTGGGGCACAGGGTTTTACTTCTTATGGATTGCATTCAGCCTTTAATTCAGAGAGCTTCCCTTTTTTTCCTATTCATTTCAGAATGTTGCTGTGCCTCTCAATTTTGTCCCACCAGCTGTTATGTTACCAATTCGCATATTGCAGTTTGATTGCAATCATTTGTCTTTCTGTTTTATGTATGCGTATGCCCAAAAAGAGGCATATACATAAATGTTTACTATCTAACTAACTAGCTAGCTAACTTTAACTCAAAGTAGATGTTCAGGTTTAAATACCAAAGGTATTAGGATACGAACTATAACAACCTGTATTTATTTTTTTATAAAAAACCTCATCACACAGAAACTCATCCAAACAGGCCAATCACACAGCAAAAAAGAGATGGAGGATTTGGACTAAGAATCACTGTTTCGCTCAGGGGATCCTGGGAACTACATGCTTATGAACCTTGTTAGAATTCTCAGATTCCTTTAGAGATCTACCATACATTTATGTTTCTGTGTGTGCAATAAATACAAAACATTATAGCTTACTGATTGTGTGCACATGAGGGTTTTTTTTTAACCACAGGCAACCCGCCACCCAGTCACTATCCTGTATGGTATCATACAAAGGGCTGTACTTATACTATACTGAAATAAACCAAATCAAAACTGTCTGTCATGATAACCTAAATACTTTATCAGGAAAAGAGAGCTTCAACAACTTGTATGCCTTATTAAAATTAAGAAAAGGTAAACCCTGAATAATCAGGGTGAATCAGGGTGTAGATCAAGCTTCCCCAGCCCGGTGTTGGGGCTGATGGGAGTTGTATTCCAACATCTGGAGGGCACCAGGTTGGGGAAAGCTGGTGCAGGTAGTTGCTGACAGTATGCATGTGAATATGGGACCACGGTAATAATATTTGACAAGTAAATTAATAATAATAATAATAATAATAATAATAATAATAATAATTCTTATTTATTTCTACCCCGCCCATCTGGGTGGCTCTGGGTGGCTTTAAACAGAACACTAAAAACAGAATAAAACTTCAAACATTAAAAACTTCCCTAAACAAGGCTGCCTTCAGATGTCTTCTAAAAGTCGGATAGTTGTTTATTTCCTTGACATCTGATGGGAGGGCATTCCACAGGGCAGGCGCCATGACCGAGAAGGCCCTCTGCCTGGTTCCCTGTAACCTCACTTCTCGCAGTGAGGGAACAGCCAGAAGGCCCTCGGTGCTGGACCTCAGTGTCCGAGCTGAACGATGGGGGTGGAGACGCTCCTTCAGGTATACAGGACCAAGGCCGTTTAGGACTCTCAAGGTCAACACTAACACTTTGAATTGTACTCAGAAATATACTGGGAGCCAATGTAGGTCTTTCAGGACCAGTGTTATATGGTCTCGGCGGCCACTCCCAGTCACCAGTCTAGCTGCCACATTCTTGATTAGTTGCAATTTCTGGGTCACCTTCAAAGGTATCCCCACGTAGAGCACGTTGCAGTAGTCCAAGCGGGAGATAACCAGAGCATGCACCACTTTGGCGAGACAGTCTGCGGGCAAGTAGGGTCTCAGCCTGCGTACCAGATGGAGCTGGTAGACAGCTGCCCTGGACACAGAATTGACCTGAGCCTTCATGGACAGCTGTGAGTCCAAAATGACTCCCAGGCTGCGCATCTGCTCCTTCAGGAGCACAGTTGCCTCATTCAGGACCAGGGAGTCCCCCACCCCCTGCCCCCCCAAAACAGTACTTCTGTCTTGTCAGGATTCAACCTCAATCTGTTAGCCGCCATCCATCCTCCAACCGCCTCCAGGCACTCACACAGGACCTTCACTGGTTCTGATTTAAAAGAGAGGTGGAGCTGGGTATCATCTGCATATGGATGAACACCCAGCCCAACTTAATTTATCCTAAAGTTATATAGTCCTTGATAAATATATCTCTGCTGGCTTATTATTGCTTCAGCAATGCACAGAGAACATCTCTGACAGGATATAACATGATTCCCTCAAAGCCACGGCTACATAAAAACATTCCTTCAAACAGCACCATAACACATGAAAAGATTTTGCAGACGTGTGTGTGTGTAATTTAGAAAAGTTAACAGCTTGGAATAAGGATGAAGGAACAAGCATAACACAAAATGATTGGAAATAGTACTTGTATGATTAGCATAAGTGCTATACTTACTTTAGAATTTCAGCACAAAGTTATGTCTCACTTTGTTTAAAAGTTTGTAACACGCAGAAAAAGCTGTGCAAGTGTTAAGATGCAAGCTTGCCAACAAGCTAACCACAGTCTGCATCTGAAACATTCAGGTCAGACATTGTTCTCTTAAGATGATTACAGCTTGAAAGCCAAGGAGCAGGTAGAATAGAAGATATGCTTATATTAAGTTTATTAAAGTCTACTTTTACCTGTGACATGCAGATAGCTCAGCTAAGTACTTCATTTCAGGCTTTCACCCTCAGTGACGAGAATGTCACTTGTGCAGTTCTCCCTCCTAGAATCATAGAATCATAGAATCATAGAGTTGGAAGAGACCACAAGGGCCATCGAGTCCAACCCCCTGCCAACCCCCTGAATAGCTTGTGGTCCCCAATACTGTTCTAAGCTGGCATCTGGTTCATCTAAGGAGCAGCATCGTTGCCCACTGGGGGTTGCATGATGGCTATAGCTCCACCTTTCAACTATTGTATCCTAGGAGGAGATAGTCCATGGACTGAATAAGAGAGGTAGGGGTGTGTAGGTGTGTGTGTGTGTGTGTGTGTGTGTGAGTGAGAGAGAGAGAGAGAGAGAGAGAGAGAGAGAAAAGGCTTAGGGTTAAATGAGGCCGCTCATTAGGTTTCCTGGATTTAAGATGAGCAATTGTTACTGTGACAACATTTCACATCTTCGGCTGCTACCAAGTGAACATTTATTCACATAAGAAGCCTTTGATCATGACAGTAGCCATTTGTCTCCAAGAAGAGTTGCTCTGACCGTGGCAAGTTTGCACAATTGGTACACAGAACGAGGCTCTGAGAAACGTAACCTTTTGCAGTTCCTTCAGCCCCCTTGCCAACTCCTCTTGTCGCTTGCACTGAACTTGCTGTGCCCCATAAAAGAGAAGGGAACATTCATCCCAAACCACAGCCTTCTGCTGAGATAAACAGGTATTGAGTCCAGCATGTTTGTTTTGGTCCGCTCTAAAATGTACACTGTTACGTGAGACTGGCTTGTACTACTGTCGTTCCATTAATTTTCGAGTGCTGCAGTGAAAAAACAAAGTGAAGCTGGAAGGAAGGGAGGAGGGTCAGAGAGGAGAAAATACTGCTGGCGTTCATTTCAGGAAATATTACTACTAATTCAAGTGGCACTTGTACACACCTGGCTGCTCTCTTTCCTGCTGGCATGACCATGTGCTTCGTTCCGATAAGCTATTAGTAACCACAAGGCCTGAAATGACTATATACTGTCTGGTCAAAATAGTCTCTTGGGTTAAAAAAAGAAAACACCCCATAATACAATTGCTAGTTTTGGCAATGAGAGAAGGCTTATAGCAAAAAAATATTCATGGAAACAGGTAATCCAGTAGCAGTTGCTCCTTTTGGAGATATTTCAGGGGCTTCTTGTGGTTTATCAAAAGGGAAGAAGGAGGGGGAGCAGCCATGCAAAGAAGGTGGTAGAAGTACAAAAGCAGTCAGCAAGCAAATAAATGAAATGAAAGGTTTTTCAGTAGTCAGTGTTTCTTGTCCTGGCCCCAAAGGGCAGAGGTTCATTAGCTACAGTTCTTCCATTTATAGGTCAGTGGGGCAGAGATGAAGGTTGCTGGATCTATCTTTGGGAATCATGATTGGCAGCACAAGATGGAACCAAATCAAACACAAGGACTTGTGTGGATGAATGAGAATTGCAAGTGTTTTTTGCAGTGAGAGGGGTTTTTATTATAATTGCTATTCCAGATCCCAAATTCAAAGACAGGGGCGGGAGGGAGAACTCCTGAGGATGTATGGACATATCTAATTGCTCACCAAATACTTTTGGTCAATGAAAGGCAAGGGGCAACATGCCACAGCCCACCCCCTCAAAAAAGCACTTTTTCAGCCATGGTGTCAGTGGCCGTGTGTAAGCCCATTCCACCCCATTCTGCCACCCTCCAGGGCCAAAAGCGGCGTGTGCCTTGGCAGTTGTGCGTGTTTTGGTTGTGCACAAAATAGTTGTTCCCTGTACTGGGAACCTTTGGGCAAGGATCAAAATTTGGGTTCATTTTGGGAACCTAGCAAAAGTGGGTTGTGCCCTTGAATTTGGTTGATTGGATACAACAGATCTTCTTTTTTTACTTTCCCAGAGGCCTAGGGCTAACTTAAGCTGAGAGATGGTGACATCTCCAGGGCCACACAGTAGTCCATGCCCTAATGGGGACATGAATCATGATCTTCTTGGCCCAAATCCAGCACTTGATCACAACATTATATAAAGGCTCTTGACTGAGGCCAGTTCCAGTTCATGGAGGGGCGGAGAAGAGCTTATTTCCAGTCAGGGCAAGTATTCACCCCCATTACTAAAATTGTTGAAATGCCGCTGTGGTGTTGTTTTTTTTGTTAACGCTTAACTGAAATTCAACTTTTATACCTTTCCTAGCATTTTCTACCACAACGCTTTTGCTCTGATTTTAAACCTCCCCACCCAGAAAGCTTTCCAGGTGTGAGTCTTGAATACACATGGGGGAAACAGAAATGTGGGTGGTCTGATATAGCAGAAAGCTTTATAGGAATCTTTTTTTAAAAAAATCTTCCTTTCAGGGCGTTTTTCTCTACCCCTGAAGAACAAGGGCTGTATCTTCAAAAAAAGACGTAATAAAAAGTTAAACATATGGGAGCTTTCTATTAAAAAACCTTGGGGATGTTGAGGTGGGAAGCTTCAGTAAGTGAGGTCACGGGCATTCCTTAGCCATCCCATATTGCTCCTTTCTAGAGTCTCACTCCTTATTTTCCCTGTCTTTACCTACAACAGGGGTAAGGAATTTGATCTGACCAGCAGGCCAGATCATTATCTCCCCCACCCTGCAAGGGCATAGTTGTCAACTTTTCCCTTTTCTTGTGAGGAATCCTATTTGGAATAAGGGAATTTCCCTTTAAAAAAGGGAAACGTTGACAGCTATGCACAAGGGCCAGGTTTGACAGGTGGGCAGGACCATGCACCTGTCAATCACCTAACACCATAATGTCATTGGGTGACATTTTTTCACCACATGGTATTGCAAATCCCCTTCCTGGGAATTTTGTAAATATCTTTAGGCATAGATACAAAGCTCTGTGCACAGCACGTTGCAGCCATCGCTGATCAGATGATGTCATATACATGTCAAGTATAGGGCAGGGGTGGGTGTGGCCTGGTGGAAATGGCCTCAAGAGCCAAATGAGGCCTGGTGCGCCTGATTAGGTCTGTGGGCTGGAGGTCTCCCACCTCTGCCCTGTAATCTCTCTCTCTCTCTCTCTCTCTCTCTCTCCATTTTAGAGATGCTGCTCCTCATGCATCCTAATGGTTTGGCAGTGGAGCAGAAGTCAGTGGGCTCTTTTCCCGGAGGGATGCTGCAGTTGCATCCTGTAGTCGTGCAATGCAAGTTGGCCTTGATAATCTCCAAAGTTCCTTCCAACTATGACATTCTATGTTTTTTCCCCTCCCAAAACAGAGTGCATTTCTCTTGCTTGTCAATAATAATAATAATAATAATAATAATAATAATAATTTATTATTTATATCCCGCCCACCTGGCTGGGTTTCCCCAGCCACTTCACTAAACAAACCCGTGGCAAATAAGTACAAATTGCACAACAAATAAACACGCTAAGTATTCAAACTATTGTCTTACAGGAGAACGTAGAAGGCAACAAAGGCACATGGATCAAAGACAGCTTTGGGAATGTCAGCAGCGACCGGGACTTCATGCAGAGACAGAATTTATTTTAGAATATATAATGATGACCAGGTGTGTGCTCAGGAACGAAACATTATTCTACAATCTTTGCAAGAAGTGTCAAATCCACTCGAAAAGAAACATTGCAGAATAGTGCCTTCATTTCCCCCCTAATCCCACCAGGTGGCGGTAGCAACCAAATTAACCAGGGAACTCCCATCCTTATCCTTTATCTTCCTAAATACACAGGATAAGGCTCAGTTTAATTTTCTAGCAGTTAAATTCCCTGTCAGCCTAATCATGTGTAAAAAAGGAAACCATATGGCGGTTTTCTCAGCACTTGGGATTCCAGCGATGTCGGGGAACAGCAAATACATCCTCTCCGAATGCAATTATCTTTGAAATACAGTGCCCAGTTTGAAAAATAATTATGTACCTTGGATCAGGTCCAGGACTAGGAACACCTCTCAGTGCCCTGCGTTTTTTAAAAGGGGAGAAAAGGCAATTGTGTTGGCTGTTTTCTGACATGCACATTAACATGATATTTGACTACTTTCACGTGTGACTTTGGCTCTAATTTGCAGGGGCACTAAATCCAGCCAAACAGCAATGCTGCCAGTTTTCAAGATGCAAAAATAATTTATTTATTTTTTTAAAAAATATCCCGTGCCCATCAAGTAATTGGATTTCTAAAATTAAATTCTATACTTTAAACCATATCCATATCCGTCAGTCAATGAACATTTGCTAATGAAGGATAGAAACATAAAGCTACAGTGGTGCCTCGCAAGACGAAATTAATCCGTTCCGCGAATCTCTTCGTCTTGCGGTTTTTTCGTCTTGCGAAGCACGGCTATTACCGGCTTAGCGGCTATTACCAGCTTAGCGGCTATTAACGGCTTAGCGGCTTAGCGGCTTTAAGAAAAAGGAAACAAACTCGCAAGAACTCGCAAGACGTTTCGTCTTGCGAAGCAAGCCCATAGGGAAATTCGTCTTGCGGAACGACTCAAAAAATGGAAAACTCTTTCGTCTAGCGAGTTTTTCGTCCTGCGAGGCATTCGTCTTGCGGGGCACCACTGTACTCTGGCAGCTGAGGTTCTCAAGAATTTAGGAAAGGATCCAATTTAACAAAATTATGCTTCTACTGTGCTATAAAGAAACCACAACATTTGATAAGAATGCAATTTAGGAACTGCCCGGAGGAATTGTCACAGCAAACATATATCATTGAGCATAATATGAAAACAGTGTGCTGCCACCTATATTTCTGTGCCTGTAGGTGGCACTTTTTTATTACATACCTAGAAAAATAGAGATTCGGTAGAGAGGTAATCTGAGAGCAGCTGACAAATTCAATGAAGCACCACATTCATAAAAAGTATACAAAATGCAATTTGCATGCCAGCCTATATACTGCATAAAAAAGCTAGACTATACTAATAAGCTTATCTCCAGTAGAACCCATTTTATCCTCTATTCAAAGGATGATAGTTCTTGATAAGACTTGAATGAATGGAAGTCTGGAGAGAAGATTAGCTAAGGCCTACATCATTTTGACCGAATGCTTTGAGTTCTGCACTCCACCTTCAGGAAGGCTCATCCTCTTAGAAGCCATTTAGGCACAAGAGATCTGGACAGATTCTAGGACTTGCTTTCTAATGCCCATTGATGTATTCACATTCTGCCTGGAGCCAATCAGTATTCTTGACCCTGTTGGTAACAAGAACTTCCACATACCCCACAGGAGTATTATTTGGCTGCAGCAACAAGCTACTGTGCAACATCTGGATGGATTTCAGCTATTAACTGGACGACAGGGCACTTTAACAAGTTTTGGACACTTATATGGAGGCAACAGTCTTCACACGATGGAGAAGCAATTCTTCCCTCTTGAAGAAGAGGAAAATCATGTATTGAAGCTTTGACACGTAAGTGCTTCTGTGTGAAGCACCCGTGGCACATGCTATTTTGTTTGCATAGCGAAGGGGAGAGGTGCATGCCCACCACTCAGCGCAGTGTAGTGGTTAGTGTGTTGGACTAGGACCTGGGAGACTAGGGTTCAAATCCCCACTTGGCCCCTCACTGGGTGACCCTAACCTACTGCACAGGGTTGTTGTGAGGATTAAATGAGGGGCGGGGGGGGGACGAGTATGCACACCACCTGGAGCTTCTTGGAGAAAAATGTGGGGTATAAATGCAATAAACAACTAATTTTAAAAAATCAGTGACTGCTGCTGTCTTGCTGCTGATCAGGTAAGTGTCGGAAACAGGCAGGCCACACTGGGCAGATTTGCTTTTACATCTAATAAAGCCCCAGAGGATTTAGTGCAGAGATCCTACAGCAAAGGTTTGCAAGAAACAGCCCTCTATGTTCAACGCTCAATTTTTGTGAGGTTCAATTTTCATCTAAAGTGTTCCTCTGCGTGTGTGTATGCAAAACTGTACATGAAAAATACCCTCTTTTGCACATTTTCCACACTCGCATGTAACTCTTGTTCTCCCACCGGCTGCTGTCAATGGAAGAGAGAAGGGTGGGAGAGATGTAAGACTGCTACCCAGACCCAGCAGCTATTTTCACAACATCATGACCAACTGGGAAAGAATGTAAATGAGGATGACCATTCAGATGTGCATCCCATTGAAAATAATGCATAGCTATCAGAGGACAACAACAAACCGATGTATGGAAAACTGTTTTCATTTGTTCATGATTAGAATTAGAAACATAATGACAATCTTTAGCCGTCTTCTTTGTAGTAGGTTATTTTCCTTTTCCTGTTCTGATGAGAATGCATTATAACAAAAGGACAAAAAAGGAGAAAGTAATGCACTGCAGATGGGTGACACATGCATTGTGACATACATCCTGTATATCCAGATGCTATTAAGTCATCTTAATAGCTATACCTCCAGTGAGATGCACATCCCAGCCTGATTTTGCCTACTTCTGAATGTTCATCCACATCCTGTTCTGTGCCAATGTAACTGGATCGTGGCAAAGGGGCAATGGGATTGACAACCCTTTGCCACATTGTTTTTTTTTAGTATGACTTTCAACTGTACCTGTGCCATAAATACAATGCCTAGGTTCATGGGATGGCCAGATTCAGAGATCTGCAGGAACACACTCCTTGAATAACCAGCAGTGTCTGCTTTGACAGTGCTGATCACCTGTTGAAGCAGGAAAAAAGAACCTAGCTTGTTTGTTGCTCAAACAGGGTTAAATTTGGCAACTGTCTTCTGGGCACTAGTAGTGGTCGGTGGGTTGGCAGCACTTACCTGACATCCCATCACCAGTGTCGCTGCAGCTAAGTGAGAGGGAAGAGGGGCAAGGAGGCAGTGATGCAGGCATGGTGCAAATGCACTAGCAGAGCTAATCTTATCTTCTGCCAGTACATTTGCCCTACACTGACCACATGGCTGCCTCTCCACTACCCACTAGCAGTTGTGGGAGATCAGGTAAGTTGCTCCTGCCCTGCTGACCACTACTACTCAGAGCTCTGCACATCATCCTGGACCAGCAAAATAAACCACACCCATAGTTGCTGTGTTTTGAGGTATTTCAAACATGGAAGTTTACTGCTGTGTGCAGATCATTTTAGGTGGATTGAGGTGTTTTATGTGGCTTGTGACCTCCGTGCAATACATTTTGAGGGTAAAATGGCTCAACTTCACAATGACCTTGATGCTGTTACTATAGCATGGGCTGATGAGCCCCAATATTCCATTTAATCGATTTTGGGGGGGATCAGTTTCAGTTGATGGAGCCAGAGGATGTGGGCAAGGTGCTTCCTAGTATGCATCCATGCACATGCGCTCTCAACCCTTGCCCATCCTGACTGATTAAAACTAGTCAATGAGGTTTGACTGTGTTGGCTCAGACTATAGTGAATGTCTCATTACAATAAGTAGTAATGTCCCTGGTTTCATAGTATACAACCACTACACACACACACACACACACACACACACACACACCCCTAGTTGGCAGTTTATAAATATTCTAATAAAATAGCAGAAAAAAGCTAAAAAAATATTTTGATGAATTACATCCTTTCCCATCTGCATACCTCCAACCAGAGCTATAAGAATGATTGTGTCGATATGGCCAAAGATATGTCAGATGTCCATTAAGGGCATAAGAGAGCTCAGTTGGTTAGAGCATGGTGCTGATAACACCAAAGTTGAAGGTTCTATCCCCATATGGGACAACTACATATTCCATTGCAAGGGGGTTGGTCTAGATGACCCTCACAGTCCCTTTCCAACTCTACAATTCTATGATTTCTTCTAACACTATAAAACTGAATCTGAACCTAGGAAAAGCCCATTCTCCTTATTCTCTCTTAACCTAGCCAATGGTTCTCCTTGAACCTGCATGACTGGGCTCTGGAACCAGGAGCAGGTCTGTGTGCTGCCTGGCCACCGTATTCCTTCAGCCTCTTGAGTGAAAAACCTATGCAGCCCCACACTACCTGGTTGGCCCTGTATGTAAGAAGGCTCACATAATTGGGGCTTTACTTAGTGCTCACTTACGTTTAGCATTTTCAAAAGCTACACAACCTGCAGAGTACAGATATGTGCGGTAGCACTGCCACTTTGCTAGGAAGGAAGCTATTTTTAAACACTTGCAGCAGTGGGAACTGCATAAAATTACCATAATTTCAGCCTTCACTAACAGTTTTCGGTTTACAGCATGATATGGTATGAATTAATGGTCGGCAACGTGCACTTTCCCTTCCTTTCATGTGGCCAACCAAGGAATTCATCTGGCAGTTTCTGGAACCTAACCTTCATCTACCACAGAATAATTTCAAAGATCGCCCCCCTCCAATGCCCGCCTGCTTCCCACCTCCCTCCCTTTTTGCAGAGAGATAGTATCAAAGATTTGGATTTCACTACAAATCCCGAAAAGTCTTCATGTCTAACCGGTGGTTATGTGACTTGATAATTGCAGGACATCCTGCTATTTTCCCCTATGGTGATATTCTGCTTGTGGGCAGATGGCATCAAAGTGCAGTACAGATGGTAACCCGCAGCCCACAAGCTTCTCGTTACTGTTTCAGATTCTGTGCACAGGCCATTTTGATTCTTACTTTGCTTTATAATATTTTTAGAATTAAAAGATGCATGCGGTGCTGCTTTTCCGCAAGCGGGACCACAATAACAATGCCTTGTTGTTTCTAGTCGTGTGCAAAAACCTTCCCTTTCAGCAGATTAAGTGACTTGAAGTAGGTAGGTTTTTACAAAAACCATTTATATCCTGCCTTTGAGCCCTGAAAATAAACCTGATGGCAGTTACATACACACACCAAAACACACACACACAAACCCACCCCTCAATGCAAAGAACCCACCTCCCTGGGGTAATATTAAAGCCAGAATAAAAAAAGAGAAAAACCAAACTCATAGCCTGCAATATTAATATACTTTTGTTGAATAAAAAGTCTTCGTCATCCACCTCAATGATACCAATGAAAGGGCAAACCTAATTTTTCTTAGGAAGGAATTCCACAATTGGGCTGTTGGTATGATAAAGGCCTTGCTTGTCCTGGGAAGGGCCACAGCTCAGTAGTAAAACATCTGCTTGCCATGCAGAAAGTATGGGCATCTCCAGGTAGGGCTGGGAAAGAAGAGTTTGGATTTGATATCCCGCTTTATCACTACCTGAAGGAGTCTCAAAGCGGCTAACGTTTTCCTTTCCCTTCCTTCCCCACAACAAACACTCTGTGAGGTGAGTGAGGCTGAGAGACTAGCCCAAGGTCACCCAGCAGCTGCATGTGGAGCAGCGGGGACGCGAACCCAGTTCACCAGATTACCAGTCTACCGCTCTTAACCACTACACCACACTGGCTCTCACAAACGCCTCTGCCTGAAACATTGGAGAGCCCCTGCAGTTTGGATAGACAATACTGAGCTAGGTGGACCAATGGTCTGACTCAGTATCTTCCCATGTTCCCATGTATCCCCCTTCAATTGCAGCTCTCCTGGTAATGGACGATGTCTGCAGTCATGACTACAACTGTTGGGCAGATTCATATGGAGGAGGTGGTTCTTCAGTTATCCTGGTCTCACTCCTTATATAAGCAGTTCCTTGAATTGGTGTCATGCTTCAGAGAATCAGATTCCTATTCCTGTGGCAGTAGATATGCAGAATAAAAGAAAAGGCGTCTTCTTATCAGTTAGAAAGTTTAATAAATCACAGTTAGAGAACACAGAACCCACCTCCTAGAAATGGCGGTGCTCCCAATTAAGAATCCCACCCCCTTACGTCCCTATATCTCCATCACTTCTACGTCTTGTAATCTGAGCTTGTACCCTCTGTGATTTGTGTGCTTTCTGTTCTGCTACTTTCAGAGCTCTTCTTGACCTTGGGGAGAGTGGAGGAATGCTTTCCAGAGACAGTGAATCTGTTAACCCTCTCTCTCCCAGTGTTTCTTCTCCTAGCTGTTCCCCATCCAGTATTTCCCAGCTTCTGCCTTCTGAACTATGTCCCTCTGCAAACCACTGTTCCAAATCTATACTGTCTTCCTGCTCCTGGGAAGATTCAGGATCTGGATCAGGAGCATGGGGAGGGGGTGGCACCCACCATTCCTCCTCAGTGCAGCCCTCCTCAGCACAGTCCCTGACAATTGGACTCAGAAATGAATCAGGTACAGTTGATTGGAATCTATAAATTACTTTAAGTAAAGGTGAGGGGTTTTTTAAGTCTTAGCATTTCCTTTTTAGAAGGAAAATTTTGTTCTCATGGACTGTTAGTGTGAAATGGTAATGGAACGGAAAGCCCCTCCTTTCCTCTCTCATTAGAAGATATACCAACCTCAGACTGAAGCAGCCTGAAGGATAAAGGTGTCATCTACACAGCTAACAATGTCCTCATCTTCCATGTATGATACGGTACTCAGCTTTGGAATGAGGCAAATAAGAAAGGACATGATACAAACCAGGAAATCTATACAACTTTAATTGAGTTATTTTGCACCTGGTTTTCCCTTAACTCTAAATAATTTAATCATTTGGCAATAGACATTAGTTTCATTAAATGCAGACCTGCCATGGGTGTGAACACTAATAACTCCAAGAGGTAATTTATTCATGCATGGGCAAGGTAAGATTTAAATGACAGTCTGTCTCATCCATGAAGGTCAATTTATCTTAGTGCCACTCACAAGGGAATCCCCCTCCATAATCTCTTTAGAAGTTTTACTCTCAGGATCAGCACCCAGTTGCCAGACTTTGCAAGAAATAATTCACATTGAGTAGGAACATGGTTAGTACAATTTCAACATTAAAAACAGGCTATTAAAAATAATTATTTTATCAGGACCACTGAGGGTCCCAGAAAACTGGTTGAAACGGCAGGTTGTATTTGTTTGGAATGTTATTATTTTTATTCATTTCATTTCTATACCACTTTATGTTGTGATAGGAAAGCATTTCACATAGAAGACAAATAGAAACCATGGGGCCATAACAATATTTTTAAGAATAAGAAACAAGAGGATTGTTCCCTTGCTAAGGTAGTGTATACAAAATCAGGGTTTCCCAAATTTTATCAGACTACTGCTGAGACTCTTAATCTCAGGGTCATGGATTTGAGCCCCACATTGGGATAAAGTTTCCTGCATTGCAGGGGGTTGGACTAAATGACTTTGTGGTCCCTTCCAACTCTACAAATCTATGATTCAATGATTCTAATTGTGTTGCACCCTATTCCACCAATTGCTTAAGATGGTCATTATGAAGCAATTATGAGGTTCCAAATTAGACTTCTTAGATATTGCTGAACTACAAATCCTATCATCCCTGGCCACTGGCCACAATTGCTATGGCTAATGGGAGTTCATTAGCATCTGGAAACCAAAGATTCCCCACTGCTGATTCAGTAGCCGCCTGCAGTCTAATGTGGAGGAATTCCTGGCAGCAATTCACAGCCATGTTCCAGAACTCCCACCAAAGGTGAAAGTATGAACAAATCTGCACATACTCCTTCCCACAATAATGACAATAGTTTGGATGTCCTGGTTAGATTCATTCTGCCCTCTATTCATTGGACAAATTAGTGAAAAGGGCCATGTTAAGATATCCTGCTCTCTTTTTTAAAAAAAAGGCAGATTGGAGCACTAGAGGGGTAGGTGAAGGAAGAAAGAGAATGAAGGGGTGTGTGTGAAAAGAGGGTTGCAAAAAAGGAGGTAGTGGAAGGCATCAGAATGGGTTTAAAGATGAAAGCAGGGATATGAAAGGGTCTGAAGAACAGCAGCGGGTGGTGGCCTCATAAGCTGAAAAGGGTGCTTAGTAGTAGCAATGCATAGGAGAAGGAAGATGCAGGAGGTTACCATGGGGAGTGGGCTTTGTGTGCAAAAGGGGTTGCACAAAAGGAGGGGGAGGCACAGAAATGGGGTGAAAGTGAAAATGGAGGTGCAAAGAAGAAAGAAGTGGCTTCAGAAATGGGGCTGGGTAGGCGAAAAGGCATGGGGTGGGAAGGGGAAGTTCTAGGGGGTTAATGTGGGGGGAAATGGCAAAGGGGTTGGTGAGCAGGGCAAGCAGGGGTGCACCCATGAGTACCAACATACATTCTGTGGGGCTTCCCATATGACACACTGGTCACAGCTGCCTCCTCAAGAAGCACTGCCTTCTTGTAATATGGTGAGTTTATAAGAAGGCAGGTATTAAAAGATTATACTCCCACTATCCTGTCACTGATGAGTTTGTGCTAATTATCCAGGGCAGAAAGCAAATTCTTTGACCCGTTAACTCTTCATTCCTGCAACATTTCAGCAGGGAGGGGGACATCCTTGATGCAGGGAATAAGTTGTAGCAAGTTACCTTCCCAGGTACTAATCAACAGGTGGCTGTGGCAGAAGCATTATGCTAGTCCGCTCACCCACACAAAAAGCTCTTGTCAATCTAAGGAGTTTGGGCACCCCCAAAGTTGTTGAGCTTCTTTTCTCTCTCTCTTTCTCTCTCTCTCTCTCTTTTGGAAAACCCAAAATCGCCCCCAAACATCTTCTGGAAATTTCCCCTGAATGTCACTTCTGCTTTTGGAATCCCAGACATATGGCAGCCCTATGGTATGTTAGCATGTTCGTGGAGCCAAAGGTACAATACTGTTCACTGAACACACAGGTCTTCAAGGATAAGGCAAGCAATTTTTCCTAAGTCTGCATTTACAGTAACACCAGCAAGATGCCAGAGGTCAACACAAACTACTTCACCAGGCAAATTGGGTTTTCCATAATGTAAATTGTTGACAAGACTGACCTTTCCCCTTGTGGTTTTAAGATATAAAATCCCACCACATTTTCTCAAGAGAGATTTGAATTGCAGTACCGCAGGCACATGCACAGACCAGCAGAGGGTGCTAAAAAGTAAAATTGCTTGCACATCTCATCCCACTCAGCTCCCCTAAAAAGAAATGACTAAGCACATTGCAGCTTGCCAAGTGCTCCTGGTCATGAGCCAGAATTAAAGCTGCCGTGGAAGCATTATCTTTGGCAAGCAAACCTTAGAATCTTTCCAGGTTTACAGATAGTGGGTGCTTCATTCTGTAAGGGCAAAATCTGAATAGCATGCCCTCATCTTCTATCTACACAGGAACAAACTGGACTCCTCCTGTTAACCAAAACTCCTGTGTTATATGTGCGGTGTCCTTTGGCTTTCATAGTTGTGCAGGGAAACTTCAGCATATTTCTGCAACCTAGAAATGATAAGCTCTCCCCATCAAAACCCCCTTGTCAGTAAACTGCTACTAAGGGCACAGGAGCACTGTCCTTATTACACCTGGTCACCCTAGATCAAAATGCTGAGTTTCCTGTATCCTTTGGGTTTTTCCATTATATTCCAAACGAAGCTATTCCGAATGCTCCATGGGGAGGTGTACTGGTGGAAGGAGCAGACCTAAGAATGGGTGTCAAAATGCACCAAACTAACAAGACAAAGTAAGGCCTGTAAGAAATGACTCCTGGCTTTGAATCTAAATAGGCCTGTTCATTGTTAGTAAAAACAACTTCACAGGGTCATGTCAACAATCTAGTGTCTTGCCTCTAATAGTAGTCAATTCTGGACGCTCTAAGTGGAAGCATATGGCCGCACTGGTTGCTTTGGTTATGTCTGCACCAGTGTCCCTCTGCGGAAGTTCTTCATGTTTTGCTTTGCTATGTTTTGTCTCTCTTCTGTTCTTTGTGAGTGTCATGTCAATAGGTGCTTCTTTCTGTTGGGATTGCAAGATGCTCTAAAAGTGCTAAAAGGAGAAGGGAATGTGAACTTCCAACACATTGTGCATCAAGTTAGAACTATATATTACATTGGAGATGAAGCTGCTTTTAAAAATTGTCTATCAAGTGTTAAGAAAGTTGGAACACCCCAGTGGTGGTCATGGGGATGACAATGTTAAGGTAGAGCTACATATCACACGGGCCGCTATGGGACCTCCATGTCAATTTCTCATCATCTCAACACTGAAATTCAGATTTAGAAGAAAATATATGCAGAAATAATTGCTTGATATGCAGAGTAAAATGAAGATATCTTTGTGTTTGTTAATGCTGTATTCTTTATGTTGCCTAATAAGGTTTTTTTAAAAAAAAAACACAACAATTTTGGAATTCTTTAGTTTCAGAACTCATAATTGAAGTTTACATGGATCACATCAATAAGAAGTTTACAGCAGCATCAGATTTTACTTTCACTCAATAATGAACGGGGAACTCATCCGAATTTACAAATAAATCTCATAAGCCTGTCCCCAGCCTTCTTAACATTGGATAGGCATCTTTAAATCTAAACAAGTAATGAAGCTTCTGTAGGAAAAATAACTTTTGTCCATATCATCCGCACTGCAGGAATCTGCAATTTTGACAGATAGGATATGAAAATTATTATGACTTCTCCGGCCTGGATATTTTTTCCAAAGCGAGTTAGATTAAATATGATTTCCTTACTACTGACATCTTTAATGTTAATGCAGGCAGACACAGGAAAGGAAAAGATACAGATAACATAGGTAAGTATTTTTAATGTTTAATGTTACTAGGACTATGCTTGCTTTCCGAAGCACATGTAGGAAGTCTGCTGAAATATCAAAAGATAAAATGATTTTATAATGTTTCTCACTTCTGGGATATGCAGTGCTAGCTCTAGGATTTGGTGGGCCCTTAGTGTAGTTTTGTGATTTCTAAAGAACAAGATCCTGACTGCTGTGCAGGATCTTGTTTGCCAGATTTCTTCTTTATAAACAGAATAAAACTTCTTTTGAGGTTTGCATCAATGAATTCCTGCAGCACAGCCAACTTCAGTTCTGACAGGGAGCAAAGGGGATCAGGGCTCCTAGGATCAGCTCAATGGTACAATTGTAGGCACATCGAGGTGCTAATTGTCCTGCCTCCTTCTTGCAGAACACATCTCCAAAAGCCACATACTGAGTTGGGAGTTTCTCCTCCTCATCTGTGAGGATTGGCAAGGGATCTCCAGAGGGCTGTGCCACAGAGCCTAGGATGGCTTTGGTCCTCAGGCAGTGCTGCTGACAATAATGTGAGGAAAACACAAACAAGAAATGCATGGATCGTGTAACGTTAGTCAGGTCATTCCCAGGACGATCAGGAAGCAAAGCAGGGTCACCTGATAGAACACCAGCTTCTCTCAGTGTCCTAGTATCTCCTTCTAGAGGGATGGATAGGGGAAGTTTGTGTGTGCTGGCACCTGTGCCCTAGGCAACAAGGGTGAAGTGGATGCCAGCTAGGTACCAGACTTACTCTCAGCCACCTTCCCTGAAAGGAAAAGCTCCTGTGTAGCAAGGGGAAGTGCTGGAGGTGGCTCCTCAGCTAGAGAAGTTAAGGATGGCAGTAAGAGGAGGCACCAGTTTGTCTGAGCCCTTGAGGAGGGGTGAGTACATGGATATTCATCCTATAGCCCACTGGGATCAGACAACTGGAGTTTTGAATCTACTACCCCCCACCCAGCTGGGCCCATCTTCAGGGTCCTCCAGATCTAACTCAATGAGCCATGCATGTGCTCTGTTTATCTGGAGTGCTGTTTTATACTGTATGTGCTTATTAATAATCTCTCTCTCTCTCTCTCCATCCTATGTTCTCTGAGTCTGCTGGAGAGTCTTCATGGGCCCTTGAGTGTCTTAAAAGAACCCCAAATTTAGCTGGTACAGTATTAGGAAATGTGGCTCACTTTTTATGGTATGGCACCTTCAGTGGAGCTCCCTAACCTGGAAGTGGCAGGACAGGTAAACTGAGCATTCTTCTAGGAATGTGGAAATGCTAGAACTAATAATACACTGGACCCTTTGCTAGACTTTGGGCCCTGGCAAATACCCAGGCCTTGCCACCCTCTGGAGTGGGTCCTGGTGATAAACAATGTAGATTAATATTAAATCAACACCGGCTTAACTGGAGACATTACAATGATTAATGAGAATTAGAAGAAGCAATAAAACATGTAAGAGTAACTTTTAATTTATACTGATGAAAGACAGAGTCTCTGAGACAATTACTCCCCTGGTCTTTCAGTACAGGAATAGCATACAAGATTATCATTACTGAATTTAATAGAACTGTTTGTACTAAATCAGTTTTAAAATTCTCAAGTTGCTTTTCTAGGCTAAAATTCAATACTCACACAGTTATATGGACACTTATGTTCCACTGAATTAAATGTGGACTGATTTCCTAAAAACCAAATTCTCTTAGGTGTGCTATATCACATATTTCTTGACAATGCCATAATAGAAATTGTTGAAATTAAGCCTTGCATATTCTAATAGAGGACAATAGCAATACATTTATACTGCTAGAGAACTGTAACTTGTCTTAAAATGAGATGTAGGATATTGGCCGATCCAGGAATAATACAGTTCAGATATCACTTTAGCCATGGGGCCCTGGGTGTCAGAGAGAAGGCAGAACTGCTTAACACCTACTTTGCTTCTGTCTTCACCCAAAAGAAAAGCAAGGCCCAACCTGGTGATAACAGAATAAATGGTGCAAGGAAGGAGCTGTGGCCCAAGATACAAAAAGAGGTGGTAAGGGAACACCTAGCTTTAAATGAATTCAAATCTCCAGGGCCTGATGAGTTGCATCCAAGGGTACTAAAGGAGCTTGTGGATATAATCTCAGAGAATGTGGACTGGAGACGGGAAATGTTGTCCTCATCTTCAAAAGGGGGGGAGGAGAAAGACACCAGGAACTACCAACCTTTCAGCCTGACATCAATGCCAGGAAAGGTCCTAGAACAGGTAATTAAACGGTTGGTCTGTGAGCACTTAGAAAAGGAGGGTGTGATTACTGAGCCCCAGCATTGGTTTCTCAAAAACAAGTCACGGACCTTATAGTTCACAATAATAAATTACTCTTAATAAATGCTGCTGCGATGATATGGCAACGGGAACTGCACAATACAGGAAAACAGAGCCTAGGTTCAGTTTGATATTCCTGTCCCAAATAATCTAAAGTGCACAAACTTATTCTGAAGGAATGAATTTCCAGATAATATTAGAAGCTTGCCAGTGAAGTGACAAGTGTTTGACTATGTTCCAGTTCTTGGTGAATGGAAAACCAGCAGCTTCCTGTTACAAAATGTACCAACAGCCCATACCTAATAATACACACTGACACTGGCAATTTATAAGCTTGATATATAAATGTTTCTTTTATTTTTTATTTTTAAAACTGAAACCGGTATATTTTTAGCAAGGTAAATAAGTCTTAGACTGGTTTCTTCTATGGTTCAGCTCACAGAGTGGAATTTGAAAGGCAGTGTTTTGCACAGAGATACAGAAGTGAAAATTCAGCCAGGACTCAATTAGAGAATTTCCTGGTCTATGCTGTGTTTCCTCTAGTGGTAAGTGTCTTGAGACTGCAGAGTAGATCAGCCTCCACCAATCAGATGCCTTGGAGTAAAACTCCCATCAGTCTCAGTCAACATGGCCATGTCATCTAGGATTGATGGGAGTAGTAGTCCAAAACATCAGGAGGGCACCAATTTGGAAAAGTCTAGAGAAGAGAAAAAGGGGACAACATTGATGCCTAGCATACGTAGATTATGTTGGTTCCTTTGCATTAATGCTTTGGGTCAGGTGTGGTTTGTTGCCTCATTTGTGTGTTTCGCTATGCTTGTCCGGGTATGCCTACCTGCTTGCTTCCCTCTCCTTTCTCTGGACTGACCCTCCTTGTGCATCTGCCCCATCTTCCCATTCATCTCTGGTCCTAAAACTATCAGGTCTTTCATTTCAGCTCCCACATGCTCGGCTACTTACAGCCCAGTGCTGCTGACGCTAACTCCATCAATGTCACTGAACGAGCTGTATTAGTGACATTTCCCTGGGAAATCCGCATTACTGATGTTATTCAGTACTGATGCGGGGTTGACAAAGGTCACAAAGCAGAATGTAGCTTAACACATTCAGCTTGCAGAAATAGAAATTAAAAAGAATCAGGTCAGCGCTACTTGACAGGGTTCATCGTTTTAAACATGTTGTATAATCTAAGAACTGAGACTGTCTGTGTGTGCACACACACACATGATTTTATTGCTTAACCTCCAGGCTTTTCCCAGTCTACTTCCAGGCAGTGCCAGGACCAGTCCAAGACCTTTTGCTGCCTGAAGCAGAGACCAAATGGTTCTGCCTCCTCACACCTTTGCTAGGCCAAAAAGGTTAAACTGTATCATCAGATGCCAATCCCTCCCCACGTTGCTTCTCCTGTAGCAGGTTGCTTTACCCTACTGCAGGGCAAGGCTGGTCCTGCAATAGAGGGTACTGCAAACTAAACGGTATAAAAGTTGCCCATAACTAACATGAGTCTTGGCTGAACCTAAGACCTATGAAGCATGTGCTCTACTACTCAGCTATGGCCCTTCTGTGGCAGGGACAAGAAGAGAAGTGAAAGCAGGTAAGTGCAGGAAGGATAAACAGCATTTTATAAGCAGCATACCAAGGCTTGTCACACAGACAAGGAATTCCCACAAAAAAAGGAAGCTGATATAGGGAAAGGCATGGGCCTGATGGAAAAGTAGGATCTTCTGGTCCCTGAATTTCATTAAGGCCAGCAAGGGAACTTAGCCACCAGAGACCAGATACTAGCTCTGATCCTGGAAGGTCTAAGATTCAAGTCTACCTCCCACTGCTAGTCCTGCTACAACTTCAGTATTTTTCAACTGACCTTTCAGTTTTGTCTCTCTGCAAGTCCTTTAGACACCAAAGTTTACTAGCTCCAACAATACCATATGGGGCCATAAGATTAATGCTGAGCTCTACTCTTTTTATCAACAGTCCTTTCCTTGGGGCTCTGCCCAGATACTGGATTTATGTATTCCAAGAGTTGAGAACATGAGAGGAGCCCTGCTGGATGAAACCCAAGGCCCATCTCATCCATCTTTCTAGTCCAGACCAATGCCCATCTAGTCCAACCAGAAGCCAATATGAAGGTCATACATATGAGCAATGGCCCTCTTCTACAGTGACAGGTTGCCTCTGATACAGGAGGCAGCATGTAGCCATCTAGTAGCCACTGATGTTTACAATACTCAGAAACTCCCCTAAAGCTTCCATTCCTGTTGAACTCACTACCAAAGCATTATCTTGCTATTTAACACAGCAGTATAACGTGACAGATTGTAGTCTTGGAGTTATTTGCTTCCAATTTTTGATTATAAACCATGCTCCAGGAACACCTGGAGAACAAAGTCAACAGTGATTCGTGAAAGAACTAACAAAAAAATAACTAGTGAATCCCAACCTGCGTATTCAGATCCTTGCTTTGCAATCTACTGAATGGAGGTTTCTGTGGAAACAAGTTAAATATTTCCAAAACAATTCTGTCCATATCACAGTATAATTTATTTCCGTATGTTTGTAAAACTGACCATTTAAACATCAACAAATCAGTTAACGAGGAGGAAGCTATTGTGAGTCATGAAAGGCAGGCACACATTACTATAACTGGACAGGGTAATAGCCTGTGTTTTATAATGGTTACAACTGAACAAATATAATGGAGCGGTTGGCAACTTCATGTGGAAGAAGTACAACAAGGAGGAGGGGAGAGCTAGGATCCTTCGTCTCCTGCACTTTTCTCTGAAAGCTGTTCCCCTAGCTGCTTTTCATATGGCTGGGACAAAAGACTGGAAGGAAAATCTACTGAGACAGTTGATCAGGGGACAGTTTGGAGGTAAGTATGGGTGCAGCAGGAATTCAGCACTGTATTTTTATCTACTTATTTAAGGCTGTAATCCCATAGTCACTTACCTGGGAGTAAGGTTCATTAAACTCAATGAGTCTTACTTCTCAGTACACAAGTACAGTGGTACCTCAGGTTACATACGCTTCAGGTTACATACGCTTCAGGTTACAGACTCTGCTAACCCAGAAATATTACCTCAGGTTAAGAACTTTGCTTCAGGATGAGAACAGAAATTGTGCTCCAGCGGCGCGGCAGCAGCAGGAGGCCCCATTAGCTTAAGTGGTGCTTCAGGTTAAGAACAGTTTCAGGTTAAGAACGGACCTCCGGAACGAATTAAGTACTTAACCCGAGGTACAACTGTATAAGATTGCTCTGCAAATTGCCTCTCTACTGTTGGCGTGATGAGTCATATACTTTCTAAAACAAAGGTATGTTACATCTAGTTCTGGCTCCTCCCCTCTCCCAATGTATGTTTCCTCAGCTTACAGTTTTTTTATGCCACATTCACACTAGACTGCAACCTGCAGTCTCAACCCTTTCAAACATTAATTATTTATTGCTTTAAAAAGTGTCAGTACTGTACTACACTGCAGTTATCACATCCATTTATAGATACAATAAGAGAGGAGTAAAGGCCAAAATTCTGAAAAGGAAATACTGATTTTGATGCTAATTCAAAAGTCTAGACTACAAGTCCATGCTGAATATGAGAACTTGACAGGTTTATCAACAGCAGACCATCCTCAAGCCTAACTAAGCCTCACTACCAATGTGACCTCCATGACATAAATCCTTACTTTGTTTCCTCACTGTCACAGCCGCATACCCAATGAAATAAGATACAATGGCTAATGATGCAAGAATTACCTTCATGGTTTGTCAAAACAAGGATAGCAGTGGCCAAACATGGCCATTGTGGAACTCAACATATAACAGTCTGTAGCTTACTGTTATAAAGGAGGGGGAAACACACGGAAAGTCTAGTGGAGGGCTTTTAGTAATGTTTTAAGGGTCTCACTGAGCTGACTGATCATAAGGGGGACTGAAGCTCAGTGTTGGGATGGGTGAATCTGTCAATTTCAGTTTTTCTGCTTCTTATTTCCCCAACCTTAAGTTAAGCTCACAGGATTTCTGTTTGTGGTTTATCTTATTTTAAAAGTCTACATGAAAAATTGTATGTATTTTCTCATGTATTTTTCCTAATATACACATTTTTGTACACATTTTTGCCAACGAAGTGCATTTTTCAATCAAAGCAATGTTGCATTGTACATTATTTTCACCAATATATACATTTTCGTGCATGTTTTGTGCAAATGTGGAGAAGTACAACCTTCAAAGGCTACTGTGTTTTGGTTCTCTTATCTGTTCTAAAATGGCAAATTTAGATACATTCACATTAAAATGCAAACTGAACAAATTTCTACCCCATTCCTAACACATGCAGAAAACCCCAATTTCAATCCATGACATCTTTTGTTCAAAGTGTTGGTGCTGACCTTTAAAGCCCTAAATGGCCTCAGCTCAGTATACCTGAAGGAGCGTCTCCACCCCCATCATTCAGCCCAGACACTGAGGTCCAGCGCTGAGGGCCTTCTAGGGGTTCCCTCACTGCGAGAAGTGAGGTTACAGGGAACCAAGCAGAGGGCCTTCTCAGTAGTGGCGCTCATCCTGTGGAACGCCCTCCCATCAGATGTCAAGGAAATAAACAACTATCTGAATTTTAGAAGACATCTGAAGGCAGCCCTGTTTAGGGAAGTTTTTAATGTTTGACGTTTTATTCTGTTTTTAATGTTCTGTTGAATGCCGCCTAGAGTACCTAGAGTAGCTGGGGAAACTCAGCCAGATGGGTGGGGTAGAAATAAATTATTATTATTATTATTATTATTATTATTATTATTATTAAAAGGGTTAGATAGCAGATGATTGAAAAGATCCTCATTGGTGACTCTAGAAACCACTGTTAGTTAGAGGAGACAATAATGGGCTAGATGGATGAATAATCTGACCTGGTATAAAAACACCTTCCTAAGTCCCCTTGCAGTTGACGGATCCCAGAACTAGTAAGACTTCTTTAGCAATGTCACTAGAAACATACCCACAACATAAAGACCTGCTGGCTAAGTAGGCAGCCCCACCATCCTAACTGCAGTCGGGGCTGGCCCAAGACATTTTGGCACCTATGGCGAATCACAAAAAGGCAGGCCTCCCTTCAAGGAAGAAGGGGTGAGTGAAGATCTACATCAAGAACATGGCAGGGAATTAAACAGCTTTACCCAATGGTTAACGTGGGAAATAAAGGCCATCATGGTGGAGGGGACCTGCTCTGAATCACTCTGGGCGGGTGCAGACCCCAGGAGACCCCAGAGGGCAGCTCCCACCATTTCCTCCCTAGGATTTGAGGAGACTAGCAGAGCCTCCTATTCACCAAGAGGCTGCTGTAGAGGTGGCATGGGGGTGTGTGCTGCCAAGGAGGTAACAGGTCTGGCCTCCAAGGCGTGCACTCCTTGGAGGATGGATCTGTTGCTCCTGTGGATCCTGCCTCCTGAGGTGGTTTTCTCACCTTGTGCCATGGGTTGGTCCTAATTGTAATGTATAGGATGTGTAAATGGCTTTTAAGAGCACCTACAAGTTTTAATTTCTCTTTCCTCATGGGAACCTGGGAAGAGTCTCACTTGTTCAGTCACCTTTTCTGTCTCTCAGTGCAGGTCTTGGAGCTGCTGAGATAATGAGTCATGTGACTCCTCAGAAGTTAGTACCTCTTCATGTTTTGTGTTTTTCATGTTTCATGTTTTGTGGAGATACACGAATCTCAGGGCGTTTCCTGGTAAGCAAAGCCTAGGTGTGGACAATAAACTGAGCAGGTAGGTTCCCACCATATTCATCTCACCCAAGAGCCATTACACTAGGCAGCCAGAGCCATACATTATTTGAAAGGGAACGACATGGTTTGGTGGGAATGGACCTCTCTACCCCATTTATCAAGGTCAAGTACTTCAGTTGCTACAATGCAAACTAAATTGGAACACTCAGAAGTGGCTGTGGAGAAGATCTCAAAGCTGTTCTTATGGTATCCAAGGGACTCACCAACAGAACATTATCCTTGCCAATAACTTACTTGTCATTTGGCCTAAACATTTGTTCCCTAGGCTAAGCAGAGTTCTAACATCACCCCATAGCCTGCTGGCTAACACTCATACCCCTCTCCCAAGGCTCTTACAATCCAGAGCTGAACTCTGACTTGGGGATCTGTATTCTTCAAAGTACACCCCAGAGGACAAGAGGGAGCTTTAAGCATGGACAGCCTCCAGATGTCATTGGACTCCAACTCTCATCAGCCCCAACCAGCATGGTCAATTGTCAGCGATGGGAGTCCAACAACATCTGCAGGGCCCCAGATAGGCTAGTGCTGACATATAGTTTTGGGTTCCTGCTCACTTACAGACTCATTGTTAAAACCATGTTTATGGAAGTCACTCTTACTCGGCTACGAGTGATCGCCAAAGAAGAAGAAGAATACCAGATGCAGAACTGCCATGGTTTGAGGGTCAAACTAGCACAGCCATCTCCAGTCTTGTGCCCTCCAGATATTATTGGACTACAGTTCCCATCATCCCTGACCACTGGCCACGCTGGTTACAGCTGAAGGATCTGGAGGACACCAC
Organism: Podarcis pityusensis; assembly: GCF_964106645.2. Taxonomy (NCBI): domain Eukaryota; kingdom Metazoa; phylum Chordata; class Lepidosauria; order Squamata; family Lacertidae; genus Podarcis; species Podarcis pityusensis. The sequence goes on along the minus strand of NC_138028.1, from coordinate 60,142,216 downwards.
AATGTAGAACTCAGGTCTGTCACAATGTGATCCTCTGCTAGCAGCAAAAAGTAAATTAAGTAACTGGTTGAAAAATCACAACTATATGCACAGTGTGACTGTTTTGGCAGGCAAAATCTCTCCCCCCCCCCCCATGAGTTTCAATGGATATTACCAGACCCATGACAATACTAGAACTCTTGAGCATTTATTTGGTGCCAACAGAACCCATAGGTTATACAGCAGCTTCCCAGAAGCCTTGCTCTTGATTTAACACAATGGAGGAGCAGATATTTTGAGATGAAGAGCACAAGGAAAGATTACTTGGAAGCATCCTAAAACAGGTGAGGCTGTGATTGTCTTGAGAACAATCTGCTGAAGATGGGTAGGAATGGAAAACAAACAGAAACCGAGCAGTATACTAGGCATAAATGCTACAACCAAATTACCATTATTACCATCATTGAGGCTACGTTCAGACTAGTAAAGCTACATGCTGAACTCTCACTGAGCCTTGTGTTCTATTACAACTATTGAGATTTGTAAATGTGAAACACTTCCTCGGGCTTTGAGCTATAGATTGGGCATGCGAGTTATCATTCCTCCCCCAAAGCAAAACCCAATTAGCACCAATTGATTCAATTTCGAGCTCCTAACACATACACCATTCAGTGATTCAGTTCTCAGCATTTAATGTGCCACAGATAGGTGCATACTAGACTTCTACAGCCCTCTTAAGAGTTATAAAATCAACTCACCCACTCCATCACCCATATCATATCATATTCTTATCACTCTTTCAAGCACCAGATTATCCCCCCTCTTTTTTCCCCTTTTTTGGGGAAAAGTTGAGGTTTTGCCAGTGCTTTGAAAATGAAATATAGAAAATCGAAAGAACATTTGTGGCTCTCTCTGGAGTGTGATGTGATGCAAAGGTCAGTCTGTCTGCTGCCACTACCCTGACATCAGTACTATCATGTCTCTCTTCTGGTTCTCAAGCCCCCAGGAACTGGCAGTGTTGCATGAGTCGTGCCGGATATGTCACTCTGCCTGCCAGGACAAGAGAGTGCAGCATCCCCTAAAATGCAGGGCAGGAGGCCAAGCTCTGTCAGCAGCCATGCTATTCCTTAGCAGAATAGGTTACGAGGCCACAGACTGCAAAACCTAGATTTGCAGGGGTGACCTAGTATTCCCCAGTGGTGGGGAAACAAACCAATAGCGTTCTTTCTAAAGCAGCTAACTTCCCACCCCAACATGGCTGCACCATTTGCTACCAGGCACAAATGTCTGCAGAAGAGGCTTGTAGCATGCAAAGCCGTTTTGAGAATTCATGATCTGGCCACACGGCAATCTCTATCTAGCTAATGTTAATTAGTCCCATTTGTGGCAGCAGACCATCTGCTTTGCTCACTCAGTAGTGTGTGAGCGTTTACTATCTGCTTACGCTGTTATTGAGCATATTAAGGCACTGGTGATGCAGAAGCAATCTGATCCATGCTGAAAATACTAATACACTCACAAAAATAAAGCAAGTCAGAATTACACAGACAGTTGCAGCCTCTCACCATATAAAGCAGCAGCATTTAAAGAGGCATCTAAAAATGGATTCAAGCCACATTTGAAGATGGTTATATCCAGGATGACAGGAATATATAGTGGAGAGGAAATTCCAATTAGCCTATTTTTTCCCCAGGCATCCAAGGCATGGACAATGTTACTATATTTCACACACACTCACTGAATCTAAATGCATGGTATGTTTAAACATCAGTATCTTTCATGCATACCATAATATAGATCATGCTTCACCATCATTTTACACATGACTGCTACACACACACACACACACACACACACACCACTCCCACAAGCTCAGCAACATAAAGCAGAATGATGCTCAGCTACACACAGCAGTGCAATCACAACAGGAAACCTCCGCAAGCAGCAAACCCTTGTGTTACCAGTATGATGCACAAACACACCCACTGCAACCTGTACCACAACAAACCGGAATAGTATATATTGGCATTGCAAACAAAGCACACACTCCACTACTGACAGCCCTGCCTTAGGGAAATATTCAGGACACCACAAGTAAGAAGCTACCCACCACAACTAAGAAACATTATAAGAATATCTATGAACATCCAATTCCCCCTTTCACTATAATATATCTGCAAAAATATGATTTCCTCGCCAATATATGCAACCACCAGGAATATAATACACATACACCCCATCAGCATCGCAACACAATCTGCTCAGCAGATTTCCATAAAACACAGTACACACACCCATGCTGTTACCACGCTAACACCATTTTTGCTGACCTGTGTGTCAAAGCCATTTTCCATGGAGCTGCTCTTCTTGGGTAGGAAGCCATCTCCTGCATTCTCATGACCATTGTGTGACTTGAGAGGGATCTGGCTGGAATAGGATGACTTGTTCACCTCCACCTTGCTCCCAAACTTCAGGTAGCAGGGTTGTGGGATGGTCCTTGCTGCTGGAACATGAACAATAGGAGTAGCACTGTGGACAGGTTTAGGTAGTCCGGATTTCATTTTGGAGGCTACCAGGATGGCTGGCATTTTTTCTCTTTCGGCTTTGTTAACACGTTTCTGTCAGTAACAGCAACAGGACCAGCAACAAGCAGCAGCCAGGGAACGAGGTTAGAGGCAGATTTTGCAAGCTGGTGATGCTGAATCACACACACACATACAAAATGAGCAGAGAGTGGGGGGATAAAGGGGGGAGGGTTCCCCACTTTAAAGCCCAAACTAGCTCTGACAGGTGTCTCAGCCTTCCACCTGTTTCCTCTTTTTCCTTTTTGCTGTTGGTCTTTATTCTCAACCAGTGTCCTCCTTCCGCCTTGTCCTCTTCTGCTGCTGTTTAACTTGCTGATTCCTCCTCGGTAGCTGATTCCTGTAATTTTCTTTCTTGGAGACGAGAGGCTCTTATTTCATTATCTTTTCACTGGAAATGGGAAAGTGAAGCAGTCTTTTGGAATTAAAGAAAGAAAGAAAAAACCTGCTGCAGCATATGCTTCTTGGGCTGCCTGCCGTGTATGTGTGTGTGTGTGTGTGTGTGTGTGTGTGACCACGCTAGAGAACAAGCACAGGAAGGATTTCCAGGCTTAAGATGTCTTTCTTCAGTCTTAGCCAAGAAGCAGATGTAGTTCAGTATGTTAACAGCCGATGCCCTTGGATACGAGCCTTAGAGAATCCAAGCTCTTTAATCTTAATATCTGTGAACAGGACCAACGATGCCGGAGCAGAGGGAGAAACGTCCATGGATGACATTTAAATCATAAGACGGCCGGTGGCAAAGCGATTTCTCAGTGCTGCTGCTGCTGCTGCTGCTGCTGCAAGCCTAGAAGGAGAATTTCCCCTGTCAAAGCTGCGGGAAAAGCAGCTTCCACCTCATTTTTAAACCTCAGCAGTGAAACAGGTTTCAGAGCTGAATGGCTAATAAGAGGCTGAGCTATGGTGTGAAAGAGTGAGAGCGAGCGAGAAAGCGGATGTGTGTGAGTAAAGGCAGCCTGCTGTGGACTACGCCAAAGAAGGCTACCCAGATTAGCAAGAGCGGGAGAAGGTTGCAATCTGACAGTACAGTAAAAACAGTGCGAGCCTCCTGATTGGTCCTCCCAACTCAAATCAGAAACAAAATATCTCTGCAAAAGAGGAGTGGCTTCAACTCAAGTGACTGGCAGGAAACTCTTTCCCCTCCGCTCTAGTACAAAGCACATTCTGTAGCAGCTCTGCGGCAACACGGCGGGTCTCTGGGCTAAATGTAAAGGATGTACAGGAGGAGTGGGGAAGGCGGGGGGAGGGGCGAGGCGGGGGGGAGCGAGGCGAAAATTCCTAACCATCTATGCTGCTGTTTTGTGTTTTTTTTTAAATGGAAGGCCCTTTCAAAGAAAAACACATGAGGGTGAATCACAATTCCGTTTTTACTGACTACTCATTCAGGGAAACTCCCACTGAAAATGCCAACAAAAATGTGGGTGAATAAAGGCTGAGTTATTTAACCCAATCCAGTCCGAGCTGGGAATGCGAAGAGGCTTTGCACAGGTGGTTGTAGACCATCTAACCTGTTCCATCTCTCCCCCCCCCTTCTCCCCAGAATTCCTTGTGAGCAAAAAGCTTATTTGCACATTACGCTTCTGATGTGTGGCTCTATAACGTTCCACACACATGTGCTTAGCTGCATAATAATTACACACGTAACAAACACATCAGCAAAACTGCATGTGCTTTACAGCTACATTTTCTGGGGGCAAGGATTGGGCACAGCTCACCTGTACACAGCTGTGCAATGTGTGCAGGGTTAGACCAACTAATGAGGAATAGCTATATAGCAACAAAGGCAGGATGCCAGGTGCTGCGGAAGGAAAATAGCTGCCAACCCTCATGCAATCTCATTGTTGCTGAAAACATTACATTAGCGTAGCTGGACTTTGGTCTGACCCAATAAGCATTTTTGACCCTCTTAATATGTGACCTAAATGACTTTAATGCCAAAGGTCACCTGGCAGCTGCAGAAAGGAGTGAAAACCAATGGGGTCACTTAAAGACAATGTCCAAATAATGTTCTGGACTAGTTTTGTGATAACAATGTTTGTTTTTAAAACACACGACACTCCCCTGTTGGCTCTCATGGGTTAATTTTTGGAACACCGTGAGGAATAGTCACCCTGCTGTTATTTTTGTGACCTACTTATCCCAGGGTGAAATAGAGATCAGAGGAAATTATTCATTTGTTTCTTTCCTTATTACTTAACAGTATTTACCAGCTATCCTATAACAGACTTCTTAGGATGGGAAACAAGAAATTTATACAGTGGTACCTCGGGTTAAGAACTTAATTCGTTCTGGAGGTCTGTTCTTAACTTGAAACTGTTCTCAACCTGAAGCACCACTTTAGCTATTGGGGCCTCCTGCTGCCGCCGGGCCGCCAGAGCATGATTTCTGTTCTCATCCTGAAGCAAAGTTCTTAACCTGAGGTAATATTTCTGGGTTAGCGGAGTCTGTAACCTGAAGCGTATGTAACCCGAAGCATATGTAACCTGAGGTACCACTATATATGTGTGTGTGTGTGTGTGTGTGTGTGTGTATACACACCCGTGTATACACACCCACATATACACACACGCGCGCACACAGTAAGCCAGTGGTGTGGCATGCCACACTGGTGTAGCAGAAGGGGATGGCAAATGCGGCAGGAACATTCAAGGACAATCAAATTAACATTTAAACATTTCAGTGTAGTGTAGCGTAGCGTGGTGTGGTGTGGTGTAGTGTAGTACCATGTCAAAATATTTCTTTTTATATGCAGAATATGGATAGATATCTTTTCAAAACGAGAGCAAGAGCATCAACTAGAACAATCCTAGTTGTGATCCAGAATTACTGTTCAAACAGCATGTTGGAGAAGACTCGTATATAATTATATTTGGGGAGTATTTCGTGTTCCTATGTAGCTGCGTTGTTTTATACTTTCTGGATGTCTCATGATCACATTATAAAGTAGTTGTGTTGTATGTTATAAATCAAGCACCGCTAGGACCTGTTTCTTTTTGTTTTCCAATGTATTTCTTGTCAACAAAAAAATTGGTGTGGCGCAAGCAAATTTTAAAAGTGTGGCCCAGAGAAGAAAGTTTGAGAACCACTGCACTAAGCAAACAGCAATAAAAGTATAAAGCAGCATTAAAAATAATCAAGATAAATGTGCATGCCAATGAATGGTACAGCCTCCTCCCCCTCTCCCCCAAACCCCTGCATACACATTTCAGAATTGCTGTGGCTTTTTCATTACTTAAAACAGGATTGGGGATACTTTTCCAGCCTGCGGAGAATGCCCCCTTGCTTTCCAGGGGCTGCATGCCAGTGATGTGTGGGCACAGAGGCAAGAGTGGGAAAAGCAATGGATGCAAGCAGATCCCACTGGATTAGGCCAATGGCCCACAAGATCCAGCATCCTTTTCTCTCAGTGGTCACCCAGATGCCTATGGGAAACCCACAAGCAGGATTCAAGCTCAAGAGCACTCTCCCCTCCTGTGGTTTCCAGCAACAGGTATTCAGAAGCACAACTGCCTATGATTTCTCCCAACCAGTCTTCCCACGCTCCCTCTCAACCATTTGCTGTGGAATGGGATTCAACTTTCTTCAGCAAGTGACTAGGGAGGATAAAGGGATTGAGGGCAAAGAAGGCTGGGAGAAACCAGGGCTGCATTGACTCTCCCTGCCGGGCAAGTGTTGATTTTTTATAATTGAAGTATTTATAGACCACCCTTTCATATGAAATATCACAAGACGGTATGCAACCTGTATGGGGTATTAGGAGAGGGGTAGTACCTTTGGGGGGGGACACATTATGTTGCTTCTGGGGTAGTTCGTCCACTTTTGGTCCCCACCCTACACTCAGTTCTCACCTGTGGCTCCCAAAAGCTGTCAGCATGCTACAGTGGCCACACCCTGCAAAACGTCTTCAACTGGCCAGCTAAACCAGGTGGAGGGTAGCTGATGAGTCTCAAACCCTCAGTGAGTTAAGGATTCCCCCTGAATGTGAAGACAGGCTCTGGTGGATTGAATGGATGAGACCAACAGTGGGTCCAACGGTCAGGAAGGCAGTTTCTGCACGTGCTGTAGAGGAAAGTGAGGGGCAGATGGGGATTGTCAACCTGAAAAGGTAGCCCATCTAGGAGAATGAAAACTCTGGTGCTAAACCTCTGATGCTTCGCAGGTTATCTTCAGGAGGTATCCTGAAGGAGTATTTAAGGAGTAAACACTACACAAATCCAGAGTGAAGTTCCCAAGACGGTTGGATGGCACCTTGTACACCTCCTAGCAAATTGGGAACCTGTGCAGCTCTTTCAGCAGCAGAGTAACATGTTGCCAGAAGCCTGCTTCTGTGAGCAGGCTGGCCACTCCATTCTGTACCAGCAGCAACTTCTGGACCAAATACAAGGGATGTCCCACATAAAGTCCAGAGGTTACCAATGCATGGACCACCATGGTCAGACTATCCTAGTCCAGGAATGGTTGCAGCTGGCAGAAGCTGGTAGAAGGCATTTCTAGCAATAGATGTCACTGGGGCTTCTACTGACAAAGATGAATCAAATAGCACCCCCAAGCCATGAACCTGCTCCTTCAGAGGGAGTGCAATCCCATCCAGAACAGGCAATTGGCCTATCCATGCCTCCATCTTTCTAGGATTCCAGCTCAATTTGCTGGCACACATCCAGCCCAACACTGCATCCAGGCACTGGTCCAGGCCTCACATAGTCTTTCCTGACTCATATGTAATGGAGAAATAGAGCTGGGTTTAATGAGCATACTGATAACACTTAATGATATATTATACCTCTTCAGGCATTGGGCCCTCACACATTCAGCCAACACCTGTACATGATCTCTCAAAGGTTATAAATGATCTCTGTGATCAGGGAACTTGCGGCTTATCTTATATATTTCCATAGGGAACTATAGTAGATTGACAGGCCTGGCCTGCAACACAGAGTACACCTTTCAACTGGCAATAGAAATTCTGAAAATAGTCCTTAGTTACAGAATGACTTACATAGTTTTCCCTTTATACGGACATTGCTTTTTTACATGGCAGGTGTTATTTTATGGTATGTTTTATGAAGGGGTTGTCGTAGCATTGTTGGTGGTCTTTATACTCATCTGAAAAGCCTACAAAACCTGTTTTAGCAGGACAAAAGTAATAAATGTGTTTACAAGGGAAAACAGTGCTTCTATCATACCATTTTCAGCTTTCCACTGTCCATCTCAAGACAACCAGTGAAAAACACCTGAAGGTTCTTGAGAGCCAAGACTTATACTTTCCGTTCATTTGACATGCCCCTGGTTTCTAATCTCAGTTTCCATGCTCACTCAGTGGGTTGCCTTGCATTAACGCTAAGTGGGTAATTTTTTAAACAGGAAATGTGTTTTTCCTCTAGTCTCCTTTGTCCACTAATCTCAGATTACAAAGCGCTCATCTCTGTTCTTCCATCTCATTCAGGCAAACCTTCCAATGTTTTCTCTCTTGCCACAGCGTGAAGCACAGCTTTGAGCTGAAAATGATTGTGAACAAAGATTTCAAAGCTTTAATAAACCTGACAAGCCAGTGTCAGATTTTGCCAGATGAAAAGAGAGGTGGTGGTGGGAACCGAGACATGTGTTAAGAGTTACTTCACTATTACCATTTGTTCTGATACTTTCTTTAAAACATTGATTTTAAAAAAGAAAACCATAGGGATCTACAGAATACACGATTCCAATGCAAGGCTAGTTTTTAATCCCACAGCTGTCAATTTACTGACACTTGGTTTACATAATTTTGCAGGAATTCAAGGGACTCCGTATCTGTAGGAATAAGTGTCTGATGACATTTGTGCTAATTCTAGTGTGAAATTATAGGATGGTTTGGTGATCGTCACATAAAGGAGACAAAGTAATGATATGATAATGTAAACAGTGGAAACCGTTGCTAATGAGTGAGAATTGAACCTAAAGTACATATTGCCCACGTGACAGCCAGTACAAAGTTTCTGCTGCTTAAGAGTGAAAGCATAGCTCTTGGGAGGGATGGAAGAACCTGAGTGATTGTTTTCTTCCTCTTGCACAACATGAAAACTCCAAATCAATGCGGGATCACAATCAGAAAATGGGTCGGGATACAGAACAAATTAAAGCCATCCAAACAAATTAAAACCACCCAAACAACCTAAGACAGCATCACATGACCAAAGCACAAGCATTAAGGTTGAGACGAAGACAGCAGATAAAACAAGTTTATAATTATAGAAAAATCAGCCTGCCTAGATGAATGGGTCTTAATAAAGTGGCAAAAAGAGAGGGAAGTAGGAACCAGATGGAAATCCTGGGGCACAGCATTGTCACCACTACAGAGAAGGCTCTTTCACATGCAAGTGAGCCTCTACAGCATGGGTAGGCAAACTAAGGCCCAAACGCCTCCTAAATCTGGCCTGCGGACAGTCCGGGAATCAGCGTGTTTTTACATGAGTAGAATGTGTGCTTTTATTTAAAATGTATCTCTGGGTTCTTTGTGGGGCTTGGGAATTCGTTCATTCCCCCCCCCCCAAAAAAAAATAGTCCGGCCGCCCACAAGGTCTGAGGGACAGTGTACCAGTCCCCTGCTGAAAAAGTTTGATGACCCCTGCTACAGTTTACCTCAAAGGGTGGGGGACACCCAATGACATTAACATAGTTATCATTGGGGTTGCAAACGTGTGTCTAAGTTGTGCTACTGCTGTTGGAACCTTAGGCTTAGATTACTATAAACTCCTCCAGTAAAATGAAATCTCTCCACATAGAAAGCTGATAGGTCAGGAGGACAAAAGGCTCCAGTTTAATCTTTTCCCTGATATCTAGTTTTCTATGTGAAGGGAAGACATGCACAAACTATTAAATACAAAATGCAGCTCCAAACTTTCTATATTTATACTCTAGCAGAGAGGCTTCACTAGACTGATGTTGCAGCCTTGTCTGTGTAACTTCTTTCAGAAACAAGCGAGCTATTGTAGGCATTTTCTTCTGATTAGGCAGATTACTAACCCTCATCCCTAGGAAAAAGTCTGTTTGTTACAGGAAGACCACCGCACACAAACCCCATCCAAGGGGTCTATTTTAAATTGTCATAATGCCCCCCCTGCATTCAGTATAACACAGCATTAAAAGTTGCATCTCTAAAAACTTCTGACACATGGTCTTTCTGCTTCACTGTGGATCAGATTCTTAAAATTGCACCAGCCATTTTTGGTTGGGTCAGCTTAGTATTTAATTCTTATAATGAACAGAAGAGCCTCTTTGATCAGGCCAATGGCCCATCCTATCCAGCATCCTGTTCTTACAGTTGCCCACCAAATGCCTGTGGGAAACCCATGGGCAAGATTCATAAGCCATATGTATCAATATTTCATGAAAAGTTAAAATTATCCCCCTCCTAGCCTCATTTCTTGAAAGCATTGTTAGACAATGGTGAGGGCAAAACACAAGAAAATGGCCCACTTTCTGCTATCCATTGTTGTGCCAAAAATGTAGGGCTGAGTGAAAATAGTATCCTAAAATACTCAACTCTATTCGCAGGTGGAAAACCTGGAATATTCTTGCTGGGGGAAGAAAATCATCTGAAAATTTCCCAGTGCGCCCCGCCATTGGTGTTTGAAGCCACTTACACATATCTGCTTGATGCATTTTCCCTCAAACCAGCTAATTTGAAAACTTAAGCCACAGTTAAGATGAGGTGTGTACATTTGAGACAGCTCTTGCCTATGCACAGATGACAGTGCATGTGCAGACAACAGCTTCATTGAATAGGGGCTCCAGGGGTTGCAGGCAAAGGGAAGGAAATCAGGCAGTACACATCAGGTGAAAGCGTCCCTTGCCCCCTCTCTGGTGTGCACAGCAACACGCAAACATGACTTGAAACACACTGGGAGGAAACGACCTTGCTCTGTTTTAAGGCAGTCATATGTAGCTGAAATGAAACAACTTTGTTGTTGATACTGGTTAGTGAAGGGCGCCAGATCCTGGGGACCGAGCACTTTCCATGCCCCAATATGTTTGGGGTGGGGGCTGGGCCTTCCCAAGGTCCAAAAAGCATGGAGGTGAAGCACAGTGCGGCTCCAGTGGCCAGCTCCTCCTCCTCTGCTGCAAAAGGGTTGAAGCAACCTCCTCCCACTCTGGTGGCAGTGCCAGGAAAAGGAGGAACCTCTGGCCATTGAAGCCGTGTTTGGCTCTGCCCCCAGGTCCTCCCAACATCAGGACATCATGCACATGATGGTGGCTCCCCCAATCGCCCTCACAAGCTGGTGCCTCTGATGAAGGGAGCCACATACTTAGAGAGGAAGACTGGGAGGAGCATAGGGTGAACTCGTTGCTTCCTTCAGTAATGATTTCAAAATATATCTCCATAGCTATGTCTGAAATTCTATGTCCTATTTGTAGGTGGTGAAATATTGCTGAATATTCTCCAGAGATGGGTGGGCTGAAACTTTCCAACACTTCAGAGGAGTCTTGAAATAGAAAAATACGCCCTCCTGAAAAATTCAGGCTAGCTATAGCTGAATATATCAGGAAGGCAATCAAGAGCATTAGTATCCTCTGAAACAGTTTCCCAGGAGGAATTCCAGAAAGCCCCCAGGAATTGAACAGATACACACCTCCTTGCAGCCAAAGGCAGCAGTCTGACAATTAACATGTGCTGCTTTTCTTCTGAACTTAATGAGAGAAAAACTATGTCTTGGGAGTCCAAATGGAAGCTAATATAAGCCACGATTCTTGCTGACCATTCAGTTACTGGAGAAAACCGCCATATACGCTTAGTCCCCTCCCTTGCCCTTCTGCTTTCGTACTTGCAAAGAGACAACATGGTCAAGTGCCTCTGTATCCCAGACTTCCCAAAGGGAATTAGTTTCACCAGACACTTGTAGTCTGCACACTCTCCTTGTCTCCCCATGTGTTTCCTTTTTATAGGATGAGAGAAGATTAAATTCCTTTTAAAAGGATCCAGCATAGCATTTCGCTGGTAGTTTAAGCTTTAATAATTAGCTTCACCTCTTACAGCAGACGTGGTACATAACTACGTTAAGTTAAGTGGTTTTGCTTACTTTATTTTATTACCAGAGTCGGTGGCTGCTGCTATTTGTCAAGGAGAAAGGACATTGTGATGGCAAATCTGCTTTCAACACTTTGGTTAATATAAGAGTAGCTTTACTTTGCTCCCCCCCCCCCACCTCCACCACCACCCCGGCTGCCCCTGGTTTCTAAGCTGCCATCAATATTTGATCTATCTTGCACCATTTTTCTGCAAATTCTTGCTGCCTAAAAATAGTCACTTTGTCATTGCCACAATGGCATAACTGTATACTGGTCTAGTTCACGTTGCAATGTCAAGTCTCCAAGTAATATGCATGGAACAATACATGCAAAGGACACCTATTGTGACCACAAAGCAGAAACCTAATTAAAAAGCATTGCAGTTCTAGATCTGGACTGTAAGATTAAATGAAGTGCCATTACTAAAACCTTCAAAAGCACATTCAATTCACACTGCCCACACCACTAGTTTGCCTCAATGATGCTTAAAGCTATAGTCCTGAACACATGTAACCTGGATGTTAGTCCCATTGAACTCAGCTGGGCTTACTCTTGGGTAGACATGCCTAGGAATGAGTTATTAATCTGTACCAGGGCTCACCAGGTGTGAATACACAAACTTCCTTTAGGACTCAGTTGTGCAGCATGCAAAGTAATAATGAAAATGAGTCTATTGAGCATGAACAGAGAGCCTCTGCCGTAGCATAATTAATAAGCATGCAATATGTAATCTGAGCTGTAGCACTTATCAAAAAGGAATGATGCGCACACCTCTCTGTAGGATTTTTTGTTTTTGTTTTTAAAAAAGCACACAGCACTAATCAACCTGGATTCCTTATGATTGACAGACTTGGTGAAATTAAAGCAGAAGAAATTCTTTTTGGGGGGCGTCTTCCCAATTCACTCTGAAACTAGAGCAGAAATCTAAATAGATGATAGACTCTTGTTCATGTTGAGTCTCATTTTGGCTCATCTTCAGAAATGGCTGAATTTTAAATAGCGTAAATTTTAAAACAAGGACCCTGGATTTAGCCTGGAAATAAACCAGGATCCAGTAAAAGTGTTGTTATGTCCAGGAAGCTGTATCCCTATTTCTCTCTCTGTCAGTAATGTAGCTGCTGCATTCTGTGCTACCTCCACTTTTGACATGTTCGTCAAAGAAAGCCTGGCATATAGTACACTGCAGAAAGACAACTGGGATGTAACCTGAGCATAAATGACTGTGGCCAGGCTGGTGAAAGTTGCTTCATGCTGCTAAAGTTACTAGGTTCGTTCTCAAAAGAATGGATTCTAGCAGTCCCCAGACTCCAAAATGGATTCTTTTAGGGAAGTAAAATCCTTTCCTGACAAGCGAAACACTCCTCCCAGCACAGACAGACCATTTATCAACCACATCTTCAACTTAGCAGGTTTTAGTTTCATTTGTCCTCATCACGTCCATTAACAACTCCAGACACTGGTTTGACACATCCCTTGCTTTGCCTGAATTACATGAAAAGGAGAAAGACAGTTGAGTGTCATTCGAATCAACAGCCTAAGTGACATCACTCAGCAGTTTGCCATAGGTTCTGAGAAGCATGGAGAACAGAGTAGGGCCCATTGGCATTGCCATGGACCGCACTGCCATGGATCAGGGCGGCTGTGTTCCAAAACCACTTTCTGGAAACAGCTGTCCAAGCAGGAGCAGAACTAATGGAGCAAAGTGTGCCCAGTTCTCCCTTTGAAAAGCCACTCTGAAAGGATACCATGGCTGATGGCACTGAAAACTGGTGGGAGTTCCAAGAGAAATAGCAGGGTGACACTCAGTAAGAGCTGTTCAACAGTGGAACAGTCTCCCTCAGGAGATTGGGGACTCTCCTTCTTTGGAGATTTTAAAGCAGAGGTTGGATGGCCATCTGTCATGGATGCTTTAGCTGCGATTCCTGCATTGCAGGGAGTTGGACTAAATGACCCTTGGGGTCCCTCCCAACTCTACAATTCTATGATTTTATAATTCTACGATTCCTCCTGTCCTTCTCCTGGCATATGCCATCCATCTAGTACAAGCAAAGCAGTTCCTGTGCCAAAGCCAAGTCAAAAACCAAAATGAAATGGATTTATATCGAGGAAACCAATGTTATGTCCTCCTGATGTTGTTGGACTACAGCTCCCATAATGGTGACTGGGGCTGATGGAGTACAGCAACACCTGCAGAGCACTGTATTGGCTATCCCTGATTTAAACAGTGTCACCCAAGAGTGCATGGAGCTATATAACAACCAGCTGCTTAAGATGATTGCCAAAAAGGGGTATAACCATTGCAATGGGCCAATAGTTGGAATGATCCAAGGCAACCTTTTTTTCAGAAGCAATCTCATGACTGCTGTTTTCAAGCAGTGGAAGAGCCACTTACTTAGCACTACTACAGGATGTGGGATTTGCAAAGGTCAAGCCAAGCATGTTCAAAATAGGAAGCTGCCTTATGCCAAGTTGGGTCCATCCAGCTTGTTATTGTCAATATAGACTAGAAGCAGCTCCCCAGGGTCTCAGGCAGGGGTCTTTCCCAGCCCCACCTTGAGACATTGGATATTGAACCTGGGACCTTTTGCAGGCAAGGAAGATGCCCAAGCACTCAGGTTCACCCCTTTCCCAAACTGTACACAAACTGCATTCATTTTTCTCAATGGAGTCAGAACATTCGCAGAAACCATAATGAAGTTATTGCTGGTACCTCTGTTTTGTGTGCACTGCTGGTTATCTGAGACGAGCCATTCCCAGAACCGTGTGGAGAGCAATCAGTGAGGCTGGTGACAGCTTGTTTTAGGCACAAGATGCTCTTTAATAGGAAGTTATTAAACAGAAACAGCTGTGTTGATTTCAGCTCCATTCAAAACACAAGGAAGGGAAAACAATCAAAGTCTGACTAATAAAAAGCACACAATGTACGGAGACATGTGAGGGTGTTTTTTTATATATAAAAGAACCCCCCCCCCCATTTTACAATTAGGAGTAGATTGACCTTTTACCTACATTCTGGTACATCTGGAAAAGATCCACTGCCTTGTCTTCCTGGAAGCCAACCCAGAATGGTCCTGCCAGCTGGCTTGACAGTGGTGCCCATCTGCACTTGTCCAGAATCCCTGTCAGACCTCCAGGCCTTTTACTAGCATATGGCGTTAGTCTCCTAGTGGGTAAAATGAGGTAAATCTAGAGGGCAATTTCTGATATTTCACTCATTTCTTGTTTTGAGGGGGTTTTGTAATCATGCTGCCAATGAGTTATGCAGGACTGTGTACCAGGTTCTTTATGTCCTCTCATTCTCACAGCTACTAATGAGATATTTCAGAATGATTTCTATTTCTTCAGCAGATGGCAAACCAAGGCTGAAAGATAGGGCCTGGCACAATGCCACTCAGCAACTCTGGCTAAGATTTTATTTGAGCAGAGGTCTCCTCAACTATCTACTGGCACTATGAGAAAAATCCTGCAAGGATCCTGAGGCTTGCATATTTCCTCTTCCCTCCAAGTTTTCCTCATTAGAGGCAAACTATAGTTTGCCCCTTTGTCTGTGTTTGTCCTGAAAACCAGGACTATAAATAACCGTCTGATCCTGCTTTCTATGCTTAGTTTGTGGGGAAGGTGCAAAGTATAGTTTGCTGGTTTGGATGTGATGGCAAGCTATGGACCTATTCAGGTCAAGTATTATTAAATTCTACTTGTGCAGGGGATGTACCATTCCTGAACTTCATGGGTTGAGTGAGAAGGTCTGAATGTGGCTGCAATCTTCTCTGTGACTGGGAATCTTGAAGGGCTTCTTAAATATATTGAACCCGGAAATGATAAGTGGGTTGTAGGGGACACACAAAACTTCTTAAAGCTTCATTTTCTTAGAACAGAGGTGAGAAATCTCAGCCTGGGGGCCAAATGTGGCCCTCCAGGTCTTTCTATCCAGTTCTCTGAATGACCCCCAGGCTACACTCCAAGTGTTTGTGCCTGGCTGGAATATGTCCTGGAACTCTGATAATGCTTCTTGTTTACAGGGATGGAGGTTAGAGAGGGGTGTGAGAGTATTCGCAGAAAATAGCCTACTCTACAAAGGTACAATTAACATTCCTTGCTCTGCTCACATTTGCCCCTGGTCCTGCACACCACTGGCATGTGGCTCTCAGAGCAGAGTATTCGCAGAAAATAGCCTACTCTACAAAGGTACAATTAACATTCCTTGCTCTGCTCACATTTGCCCCTGGTCCTGCACACCACTGGCATGTGGCTCTCAGAGCAGAGTATTCGCAGAAAATAGCCTACTCTACAAAGGTACAATTAACATTCCTTGCTCTGCTCACATTTGCCCCTGGTCCTGCACACCACTGGCATGTGGCTCTCAGAGCAGAATTCAGCCCTCAGACTGCAAAAGGTTCTACCCTGTCTGTTGCATCTGTACCAAACCAGTGATACGGTGGTACCTCGGGTTAAGTACTTCATTCGTTCCGGAGATCTGTTCTTAACCTGAAACAGTTCTTAACCTGAGGTACCACTTTAGGTAATGGGGCCTCCCGCCGCCGCTGTGCAATTTCTGTTCTCATCCTGAAGCAAAGTTTTTAACCCGAGGTACCATTTCTGTGTTAGCGGAGTCTGTAACCTGAAGCATATGTAGCCTGAAGCGTATGTAACCCGAGGTACCACTGTACCTATACTACACATGGCCTGGATAAAGAGAAATAAAGAAATAACATTCCCAAGGTTGAGGAGACTAAAATATTGCTCATCACCTGACCACTTATCCAGCACTGTATTCTTGAGATGAAATAGGTTACTAGCACAATACTAGCAACCCTTGGTGATGAATTGTCCTTAAGGAAACAGTGGCAATGACACTCCAAATGGCTTGGAAAGTTCCTTCAGTAAACCAGACTACCCACTATACAGAATACTGTATACCCTGCAGTGTGGCATGGGGGGAAAAAACAGTGTGGCATTTCACTATCCCTTTTTCTAAAAAGCAAGCATTCATTTCTAAAGGGGAGCAAACTTAGCCATTAATATAACCTGCATCATGGACCATAGTGTTGCCAAGTGCCACACTTGCAGGCTTAGTTTACATTGTATTTAGCATTTTACATGAATTTGCCCATTGCTGAATTCTCTGGAAAACCTAATAATAATAATAATAATAATAATAATAATAATAATAATTTATTTATACCCCAACAGAATATTAAAAACACGATAAAACATCAAGCACTGAAAACTTCCCTAAACAGGGAACATTTAGAAAACATTTAGAAAACACTGGAGACCCCAAGCGACTATGATAATGAGCCAAGCGCTTGAGCCCTGGAAAACCTCAGGATAAGGTCAACTCTGACAGATTAAAGTTGTGAAAATGTAGCTTCTGCTTCTACTACCAGAGATCTCGCTGAGATGGGGGACTGAGGCTGAAGTGTAGTGCTTTGCCTAATGCTACTCAGGAAGACGGTGGCATACGCATCATCATTCTCCATCATTCTTTTTCTGGATTTTCTCAGCTTCTCCCTTGGTTTGGTGCTTCAGAGAAGACCTGATAGCAATGGTCAAGTTCATGCCCCTGAAGTTCAGCAAGGTGGTGCTTGACTGCCTATCTAATCTCAGCTTGGGAGGGAGTTGGGCTCGGGCTCACTAGAATGAATGCAGGATTCAGACAGGACTCCCACCTTTCATCTCCCACCTTCCATGGACCTGATAGGCCTGGTGGGATCCATTTGGTCTCCATCCCTGAGACTCTCTATCCTGGATTTAGGGTAAATGAAAACAGCTTCCCAAAACCCTCTACCCTAGATGCAGGAAGTGAAATTGGAAAGGGTATTTTGTCAAATATTCTTAGAGGGGAAGGCAGCTGGGGACAAAAGAGCAGAGGAGAAATGCAATTGTCAGAAAATTGCATTCTGAGAAATTTCAGCTCCGTTAATGTTGAGGTGCACCATGAACAGGAGCAACATAGATGGTAATGTTTGTTCCCTGCCCCCCCCCCCCCCCATTGATGACTGCACAGAAAGGGTTTTTGGAAGATAATGAAGGAGTTTTGGCTTCTTTCTATCCATATAAGAATGGATGCTTATTTTTCACTACGTAGTCAATTATAACATTATCACATGACCATTTTAATCTCCTTGTGTTAATTCTCCCCACAAGCTCATCAGCAGATAAGCAGTTCATCTGACTACACCTTTAGTTTATACTGAAAAGTTATCTCTCACAAGTGACTGATAAAAATGTTTCCGATTGACAAACTGCCTACCTCGAACACAGCGCAGGAAGAAACAGGTTTTCTTATTCATAGTTTTATACAGTTAAGAGTGAAATGGTAAATGTGTAGAGTTGAACGTTTGCCTTTGTCGCATTTGTATTCCCTTTAAAACAGAGTTATGGCTGAGAAAACGAGAACAGCAATAAAGGGGAAAAGGTTGGAGGCAACGTACTGGGCACAGCCATCACAATGTCACTTCAGCTTTCTCTTTCACTGTGCTGAGCAAGCATTTCCAAATCAAAAGAGTAATTAACATTCTGTAGAAAAATCAGAGCACTGGCAAATACCAAAGCTTTAACCTTGCATTAGTAAAGATCAATGTGAAAACAGAACTTTAAGCCCACTTACTGTTCTATTGTATTGGGAACCGAGGGAGAGAATTTTGTGTGGCATCTACAAAACCACGTTGCAAACTCTGGTGGAGTCCTGAAAAGCACATCCTGAAGGCAAGGGTATATTGGACACGTGGGAGCTTGACAATGGAACTTTTGCACCAGCAAAATACTTTCTGGCCATACTAACTAAACCTACTTATACTTCAGGGAAATCTACCAGCCCAGACTTTCTTTGTTCCCTTTCAGGTTGATCTGATGTGTAGGTGCTCATCTTGTCTTGATGGATGCAACAACAGTCAGATCCTGTTAGGCCAAGAAGGTACTTTATCTCTGGAAAAGGAACTCTACCTCAGCTCTGTTGTCATTTGTTCTGAGCCAGACTCTGGGGTGACCATGGAAATCTGGGACTTGGATATGAAGAGGTGATCTTTCTCGAAAAGCTGGATTAACTGGAACAGGGTGTACAGTAGACCAAGCCTTGCAGCTCAAAGTTCCTCACCGATCTGTGAGGGTTTAGAGATCTAATCATCTTCACAAAATGTTTTGGGGATTGGAGAGTGGGTATGAAGCAGTACTGTACTTGGAAGATAGCACACAACAGCATGTGATTCCTGGTGGCACAACCACTACCTGGGAAGTACAACTAAGAAGCGAAGTTTTGGGGAAAGCCAGATTAACAGCTGTTTTGATATCCCCTTGCCCAACCCATCAAAATCATCTTTTTGAAACCCTTACATTGTATAGCTAGGTTTTATCTTGTACTAAGTACTGTAATGTGAGTTCTGGTTATGTTACTGACAAGGATCCTTCTGTGTCATTCGAGTCACAGCCCTTTCTCCCTTGCATTCACTGTTAAATATTGGCCAGGGAGGGGGCTGTTCAGTGACAATAGTTACAAAACATCTGTGCAAACGCTGAATTTCATCCTGTCTTTCTCTCCAGCATGTGTCTGCTATTGCTTCTCCTTGCAATCTTGCATGGGAGTCACCAACCCATCAGGGTGCATACAAACACACACACACAGGCATAGCCAGGGGGCAAGGAGGGGCAGCTGCCCCCACCAAATCAAGTACATCAATACAAAATATTTAACTAACTGAGGTTCTGCCCCCCTAACATAAAGCCTGCCCCCCCCAAATAAATCATTTCAGTTTTAAAAAATCAAAGACAGCTAAGAACCTGTTTTAGCTGTTTTACTAATTTATTGTTTGGTTAATATCTTGTAAAAGAATGCTGGGCATTCTCAATATATTTTAAATGGGAACAGAGATAGGTAGATAGACAGGTATGGAAACAGAAAGTGGAGTCAACCAGGGAATTGTTGCTATACTAGCTTATGGAACAAAAAGTAGCAGCATGAGGGCATTTCAGTGTACGGGCATAGCATCACGCACTTAAAGCAAGTAAGTATAAACGCTTCCTGGAGTCAGCGTTTGTTATTAGCCCAAACAAAGACAGAAAAATACGCCTCGCCCTGCATCTACCTTTTATAGTAAGTGGTAGTTCCTCCTACAAGAACCTGCTTGTCCTGTTTCCTCCCCACCCCCACTCCCCCTCCCAAAAAATCTCAGGTTGACAAAGGATATTCATCTAGCTGGGCAGTTTATCAAAGCAGCAAAAGCACTAAGCCTTTCTTTTAACAGCTGTCAAATCAACGTCCTAGAATGTAGTTCCAGATCACTGGAGGCTTTTTTTTTTTTTTAAGGGACAAATATCAACATGGTTAAAGGCTTGAGCTCATTTTCTTCAAACTGACACTAATCCCCCCATGCCATGCTGACCTGCATGGCCAGTAAGGAGGGAATCCCCTTACTTAAGGATGTCTGGCAGGCAAGGAAGGGTCAGAGGGATGTCACACTTCTCTGGTCATGCCCTGTGCAGTAATTTTCATCTTCATGAGCTCAAGATGATACAAACAACAAAGTTCTTCAAGCTGCTTCAAGGGCTCTGGAGCTAATCCTCAGTATAGCATCCTAAAAATAACCCCACTATAGCTTTAGGAATGGTGGCATTTCAAAAATTAATTATGTGTGTTTCTGCAAAGAAGAGCTATGTTTCCTAAGCATTTTCTAGTTTTAACCCGGATTTTGTTTTATTCGTCACACAAAAGCTGGGATATACAGCAGGCCTTGGACCTTTGAGGCTAGGCTAAACGCTTCTTCCTCTCATGCTAGTTTTCAGCATGAACACATATTGTAACATGGGCAGCATTTAAATAGCATAGTCCGGGAAAAGGTTTGTTTGTTTTATTAATTGTACGCCTTTACGCAATTTATAAGCTACTTTTCTCCATAATGTGGTTTCCAACACCATAAAACGAGTACAACAATTTTAAAAACCAGAATCCAAGTAAAATCAATAGACAGCAGCAGCAGAATACAAACACTCCTGACCTCCAGAGCAGACTTAGCCAGATCTCTCAAAAGCCTGGGAGAATATATATGTTTTAAGCAGGTGATAGAAGGTGATAGAAGCCCATGAAATATGTAGCCATCCATGCATCAAGGGGGAGGGAATTGGGGTGCATTTATTCAGGGGTGCAGCTATTCAGAGGACCATTTCCCTACAGAGTAAGAAACACAAAGGATGCCCCTATTCTCCTCATAAAGCTACAATTCACAGAATTCCCTGGGAAGAGCAATTGTTTGTTAAACCACTATGGGAACTGTAGGTCTGTGGGGAGGGCTCTTAACTCTCAAAACTTTATCAAACATCAGTTCCCAGGATTCTTTGGGGGAAGCTATGACTGTTTAAAGTGATTTGATATTCCTTTAAATGTACAATGCAAATGGGAGCAGAATCTAAGGCCAGCCGATCCTAGTGAGCTCCTGTGCTCCAAAACTGAGTCCCAGGTATTGTTGTTGATTTTCAAATAGCACATGGGTCATGAAGACTGTACGCTATTTTGGTCTGCCAACGGATTATTCAAATGCAGCCACCTTATGCCAAGTCAGAACACTCATCTATCTCACTTAGTGTTGTCTACAGCAGAGATTGGCATCAAATCTGCAGGGTTTCAGGCAGGAGTTTTTCCAAACCTCTGCCAGGATCTTCTGGGATCTTCTGCTTTAAAAGCATGTTCTCTATCACCAAACTACAGTCCCTTCCTATATACTAAGGGAGGCCAGGGATATTCTATGCAGCTTGTGTCATATCAGGTTCTGCATGGTGTGCTCTCACTTGAAAGCATTCTGGAGTAAAAAAATAACAACAATACTGGAACCAAATAAAGTAATATTTGTATATGATCACCACAAATCTGTGTATCAGCAGAGAGGCTTGTGCTTTGCTCCTGATAAATCCTCAGAGCTGGTGTATAAACAAAGGCAACTGGATACCCCCAAAGGCTGCTATGCAAAACGAGGTGGTGGCAGTTATGCAAACAACCCTATTAATATATCTAATCCACACAAACACAGAGCAGGAAAAAAGGGGTGGAAAACTGAAGCCTGCCAAGTGGAAAGAGACCGAAGTCATTAGGGAGAAAAAATATGGCCCAGCTTCTGAGAGGGTGCTATAGCCAATAAAAAGTAAAAACAAATGTATAAAAGCTATATAAAACAGCTTTAACAGCTGCCTCTTTTCATGTGGAAATATGCCTTGATGGGGTGCTTTATGTTTAAAGGAGTCACAGGCAAACAGGGGGTGGGGGTGGGGGAATGAAAAAAAACAAGAAAACATCATAAAAGTAGCACTTGTGAGGCCACGAAAAACAAATGGAAATTGTTGTTTGTTTTTCCTTTAACCCCTTTGTATTTTCAGTCCCTGCCTCAAAAAACAGGGCAATAGGAAAGGTCAAGTTTGAAATGTCATCAGGCAATCCACCCAGTCGCCTGCTTCAAAACAAGGTTTAATGAATATATGCTCTCCCTCCCTCTCCCTCTCCCTCTTCTCCTCTCTCAACACACCAACAGGTATCAGTCAAACTGAGGACAGCCCTTTCAAATGATGTCTGAAGCTGCATGTGTCATAGAGCTGTGTGCAGGAGCAGATAACTGAAGGAAACAAAAAAAATTAATCTGGGACTATAATGAGCAAGAAGGCAAATGTGGCAGCAAAGGGCAATGGCTGATTAGTGAAAAACCAGCCCCGGGAAACAAGGATTCCACCAGGCGTCAAAGCTATCTTTCCTGCTAGCAAAAGCTAAGTAACAGAACAATGAGCACAGGAAAGCCAGCTCCAGGAAGGCCCATATTAAGCATTGCACAGTATCCCAGAGAGGCATTCTGCTTTGATTTCCAACATGATGTAGAGTTTGTGATGCTTTATGTTCTCAAGGGTACAAACAAGACTCCACAGCGTTTGATTAAAATGTAACCAAGAGAGCTCCGAGACCCAACCTGATGAGCAACTTAATACAAACCTAGTTTGGGGACGGCAACACCTCCCAAAGCAAGTGTTATAAGAGTACAGGCTTCATAAAGTTGCCACTGCAAAACAGTCATTCCACTGTGGGCAGAGAGACACTAGCAAGAGGGACCACTTGAGGAAAAGTGTTGTATACTATAAATACACAAAAAGAAGATTAGAGGCAATTATTTAGGACGCCAGTCAGCTTCCCCTGTCAATACATGAACAGATAAAATGGGCATCAAGAGTTCAGAGCCAGTAGTGAATATGATTACTGCAGGAATAATACTTTGTTCTTGCACTACACCTTTCATCAATGGATCTCAAAAGAGTTTTTACAGCATTAAGGCTGCAGTCCTATGCACTGAGTGTGCCTGGGAGCAAACACCACTGAATACAGTGAGTCTTTCTTCTGAGTAAACATAAACAGGATCATTTAGTAAGTGATTGAAAATAAAAACCTAAGCACACCTTTCTGGTGTGTGTATCAGAAGTGAGGTTACAGGGAACCAGACAGAGGGCCTTCTCGGTAGTGGCGCCCGCCCTATGGAACACACTCCCATCAGATGTCAAGGAAATAAGCAGCTATCCTATTTTTAAAAGACATCTGAAGGCAGCCCTGTTTAGGGAGGTTTTTAATATTTAATGCTGTATTGTTTTTAACACTCAATTGGGAGCTGCCCAGAGTGGCTGGGGAAACTCAGCCAGATGGATGGGATATTATTATTATTATTATTATTATTATTATTATTATTATTATTTAATGCATCCTAAAACTTCACAAAACCACAGAATCATGCAATGGAATAGTTTTAATTCAATGGAATACATGCAATTGTGTTCGTTTGCTTTCTATCTGGCACATTTGTCTTCTGTTGTTACTTCAAAGAGCTCAGGGTATACTGGGTATTTTGTAACTGCTATTGGCTACAACCAATTACAATATGGCTGAATGAATAAAATATCAGGTGTTTTAATCATATCCTCACAACAACTTTCTGAGGTAGGTAAGGCTGAGAGAAAGTGACTGCCGAAAGTCACCAGTGAGTTCACAACTAAGCTTGTTGTTGAACTGAAGTGTCCCAGGCCAAGTCTGATACTAGGTATTCTATGCAACATTGTTTCACAGTGACATGCACAGGTCTATATAGTATCTGTCAGCATTGAATAGATAACATGCAATGTTACACAGTATTTGACAGCTCTAGCATGGACAACTATTTCAATTATTGGGGACATTTCTATGAGTACAGTGGTACCTCAGGTTACATACGCTTCAGGTTACAGACTCCGCTAACCCAGAAATAGTGCTTCAGGTTAAGAACTTTGCTTCAGGATAAGAACAGAAATTGGGCTCCGGCGGCGCGGCGGCAGCAGGAGGCCCCATTAACTAAAGTGGTGCTTCAGGTTAAGAACAGTTTCGGGTTAAGTACGGACTTCCGGAACGAATTAAGTACTTAACCCAAGGTACCACTGTATATGGATTGCCCATCACCGTACTTGGTCCACACATATCCTGAATCATTGTTACATATGCAAGTACATCTAAGTATGTACAGTTCTGTTTCATAGCCTAGGGCAAGCAACTCTGAGCAAATTTTGTCCGATTGAATCAGGAGCTCTTGACAGAATGTTCTTCTAATTAGTTAACCAAACTCCAGCATATGAACAATTGAGTTCCCCAACCTGAGAGCATCAGAAAAGCTGACAGCACAGAATTCATATGAGGATAATGTATAACTGGAAAAGAAGTGACAATGGACTTGTGAGGCAAAGGGACTTCAGTAAGTTAAGTCTCCATTAAATGCTTACATCTCAGGCTGGCTCTTAAATATCCTACAACAAGTGTAGAAATGAAAGAATAATATCTGTAAGTTCCTAGAAACAGCTGAGTGCCAAGCATGGGGTTACCACATCAGCTGTAAGTGCTATAAATTAAGAATGAAAATTCAAAGGCTCTAACACAGCCATTTCCTAATCACTGTTATTATACTCCAGACAGGATATTTTCAGTTGACAAGAGGATTTTATTATCAAAATGCTGGGTGTGTGTAGTGCTATATATATTGAATGTGTAATTGTAAAGACCTTTCACTTCAAAGCATAATTAAAAAAAATACCCCAAGCTCTCATCACTGTATGAAACAAAGCAGTCCCTCAGTTTTACAGGGGCAAAGGAGAAAAGTTCAAAGGATTTATATGCTTTGTCAGAGATATACTGAAACATCAGCATTGGAGTTGGGGTTCAGAGTACGCGTGCCTTGAAACCCCACCCAGGACTCCTAACACTCCTCCTCAAATATTTGTGTTGAGCAGCAGTAGTAGTTAAGACTTAAAAGGTTCCAGCCACTTTAGCATTTAATAATTATTATTTCTATATGCACTATGATTTTTGTTCTGGGGCAGTCAGCTATTTCAAAGTAATGCCAATAAATATATCCAGATTCTTCCAGCTGGTCATGTTTTGAGGGAGGAGAGAGAGGTTCTTTGACAAGGATCCATCGTATTTGATTCTCATTCTTACCTTTAGCATGGAAAGGGTCAATGCTAGGCAAGCACTCCTCCAGATCATCTTAGAAAGCACACAGTTCTCCACAGCTTTCTCAGAATATCGCCAGAACAAACATGGGCTTTGGCCAAACATTCCCCAAGAAAACATGGGAAAAATAAACGTGGATGGGATGACTCTACCCTACCACCAACCTATCCATGAACATCCAACTTCATCCCTTACTTCTACAAGCTATTATCAAGAAGGCCTCTTTGCCTCTCCCTCCTCCAGTACCTGGTGTGCTATTATACAGATGCTGGAGGGGGATTTGCTCTCTGTTCCTCTCCACAGATGGAGGAGCAGCAACTCAGTAGGCAGGTGAGAAAGAAGGAACTTTGGGGACCATTTGGGTAAGAAAAAGAGAGTTGATAAGAATAGAAAGGGCTGATTCCCCCCCCCCCGGCTTGCTAAAAGCACACCCATTCTAGTGAACATGCATTTGTCCCCACAATAACTCAACACATAGGGACGCATGATTTATTTTGAATGCAGGAACAAAAGTCTGTGTGATGTAAGCAATGTACATCAGCATGGCTCTTGCTAACTCCAGTTATCTAATTCCAGGAACTTATTTCTGGAATACATAAAGAATAGATAAAAGTGCCCCCGAAATGTTCAGAGTGCATTTGCCACACTCTGTGTCATCACTCATCAAGGTTTAAGGGAAAGTCTTCTAGACTGGTGTATGTTGTTTCCAGACAGATGACCCCAAAAGCTATCTGTCTCTCGCTTGCTCGCTTTTAAAGTACTGAATGCTAAGACTAGCTTCAAATGATACTTTGCTATACAGTAGGGGTAAGGAACTGTGGTTCTCCAGATGTTCTTGATCCATA
The DNA here is from genome assembly GCF_964106645.2 of Podarcis pityusensis. Taxonomy (NCBI): domain Eukaryota; kingdom Metazoa; phylum Chordata; class Lepidosauria; order Squamata; family Lacertidae; genus Podarcis; species Podarcis pityusensis. Next base: position 60,116,282 of record NC_138028.1, on the reverse strand, counting down.
GTTACTACCATCCCTGACTATTGGCTAAACTGTCTGGGATTGGTGGGAGTAGTTGGAGGACAGCAGCATCTGGAGGGCTACAGTTTCCTCGTCCCTGCTGTATAGGAATTGGCTGAACAGTTCCCCATGCTTCCTGTTCTTCCAATACAACAGAGCCTTTGCTTCTCCCATACCTGTGAGAGTGCCTGCAGATTTCCTTGGGATATGCAAGACTATATTTCAGATGTGACATTGTTGTGGAGGAACAGAAAGTGTGAAAAATTGCCATGCTGTTCCTGCACAGGAATGTAACATCTGAAGATGCTCTTTGAAGAATTTCAGGGCCTTTTCCATCCCACGTTAACATTTACTTCTTTGTCCATTTAAGATTACTTATAGGTGGTTCATACATTACTTCCTTTGTATAGTTTCCAGAAGCATGAGTGCCCAGTGCTTTTGAAGTAAGGTGTTGAAATGGACCTCATAGATCTCAACAGATGTCACCTGGAAATCATGAATCTCATTACTGTGGAGATCCAGTAGGAGCCAAATTTTAAGCTATTCTAACTGAAGGGCATCAGAGGAGCAAGAAACTTAAAATAAAGACCTGACTCTGGCTGCCAGGCAGGACATAAGTAGAACAGCTGACTAAGTAGAAAAAGCTAGGACGATGCATACCGGAATTATTGATGCCAAAGGTTTAGTTTCAGTATCATGAAGTACCTTTGAAGCTCTTGCCAGCTGAAACTAGATTATTGTTGATGATCTGACAATAGTTTTAAAGCATAGTTCTATGGATTGAAGCTGGGAGGGGCATCAACAAAGTAATGGCTTTCACCAACCTTTGAAGAATAACAGTTAATATAAAATATACCCATCTGGGTTCTCTCTCCCCTCTCTGTTGAGTTAAATATACAAATATCACAGTTATGGCTCACTGTAGTCCACAATGTGAAAGGGACATAGAGCTTGAGACATAGAGCTTAGCATGTACAATTGATGCCACTAGGTCATGACAATAACAAAATACTCCAAGTACTGTACAACCTTACACTTCCCATGGAGTTTTTACTGAAATCCTGCTAGTCTTTTCAAAAATCAGTCAATCAATCAGAGCCTTACATTCTTTTAAAAAAAAAAATTCAAGCAGCTCTTTTACTTACTTAGCCTAATGTAGCTGCAATTGCTGCTGGATTTTACACTGCAAGTGGGCTGAACCAGTTTTTATGGGTCTCAAATGCCTGCACTCTGACTGCAATGCAGATGGAGTTTATTTGCCAGAATTCTTGCCAAAGGTAAAGGGTTCAGAGCACATGGCTGCCATGCCAAGAGAAACCGACTGCCTTCCAGCAGTGCAGTCAAAGCTACATTTTAAGAACAAGACGGAAGGAATGATTATGTCATGGTAAAAAGCCAACTTGAAGGACTTAACTGGCATTTCGAGTCCACTTTGAGGCTCTTACCTTCGCAGCAGAAGCTTAAGAGGAGGAAATGGGAAAAGCTTCAGGATTGAACTGGCATGGAGAAGGACTTTGCTGTGTTAATGGGAACCACAATAATGATCTTAAGACTATACAGTATGAAGATGAAGACGCTACAGGGGAGATCTTCTTGTGTATATAAGTATCTTAAAAGGGATCACAAGGATTTGAGAATGGATAAAGTTGAACTAATTGGTCTCAGTAAAACATGCGGAGTTTTATGCAAGTTAAATGTACACATATTAAATCTGAAGATTCTTCCCTCCAACCAACACCATCAGTATCTTATTCCAAATTCCTCTCTGCAGCAAGTAAGTGCTGTTTTGAAGTGGCAAAGGATAGGGAAATGAATCTGGATAATTACACAGATACTAGTGATATCTTGTGGTTTAAATAGGATTAACCATGGCTTAACAATGATGATTCTTGTTTGCACGCACAAGATTGAACTGATGACTAAACTGAAAAACAGAAGTACATGTGTGTCAACTCCTAAGTCGAAATGCCTTCAGTGGAACTTATTTCCTAGTTAATGAGCTTTGGCTTGAACTTTTAACTAGATAATTAATACTGCATAAGTATCAATCACCAGAATAAAGCAAGGGTAATTGAATATCTTCTTTGAGATCTTAAGCAACCATTTAATACCATCCAAAGATTATGTTGGAGGAAGGATAATAAAAGTTCCTGCATCAAAAGCACAGCTCAGGTATCCAAAAGAAAGCAAGTATGGATAATGCTCGTGAGGGAAAAAAAAAGAAAGAAAAAGGAAAAAAAGCAGCAATATAACAAAATCTTGACATGACCATGAACAGCAGATCATTTCCACCACCTTCTCCCCAACAGTCCCTCTCTCCATAGCATTCATCACTAATCCACAGCTCTGTTTCTCATACTGTTATTCTAGCTTCATGCAGCTCACTCAGCCATAAGAAGAACATACAAACCAAGTAGCCAGGCAAGAATTTTATTTTCTCGGCACGATAATAAAGCACAAAGAGGAAACTCCTAATTCTATAACTAAGCTATAACTAAGTCCAGTGCCACCTACTGACTAAAACATAAGACACTAGCAAAAACACATTTCTTCCTGAGCCTAGTCTTAGAGACAAGAAGCTCTATAATCATCAGGGTCAAACTCCATGCAACACATTTTACAGTAACTCAAGAGCAACACTCAAATATAAAGAAAACTGCTTCAGAAGAAGATCGTTTGGAAAGGGTAAGGACCTTCTCTTCTCCCTCTTTCATTTCTCTGTCCTTGTCACATTTCATGAAGTGGCATTTCCTGTGTTGGTACTATTTCATACACTTGCGCATACCCTGTAATTTTTATCAGCCTTATAGCTTGCTCTTCTGTTGCAAGCTCCAAAATGGCCCAATCTTAGAATGTTTGAGTAGGGTGGTGCTATTCTGGAATGGTTGTGTTGCACATCACTACAGTAATACTTCAAATGTGAGACCATGACAGGCATATAATAATAATAATTATGTGTGCTGCAGCCCTGCCCATTCATGATGATAGGGTGGGAGCAGGAGCAGCTCGTGCAGTAAGATGGTTCTGTGTTGCCACTTTTCTGCCAGTGGTGTTGCTACTGCATGGTAACAAGACAGTGCTGGAAAGGGTTAAGTCAGGGCTGCATGGGTGCACTGGTGGGAGGGGCAGATTGGTTCCACTGGTGCACCCACTCAGCCTCAACTGCACTGCTACTCTGACCCTATGCTGTGTGGGTACCATCCTGATAAGTGGCAGCAATGTCACTGTAGGAGGACAGCATCCCCAACCTTCCTTGGCCATCTTTTATGAAGAGTAACTTTGTGTGTGTGTGTGTGTGTGTGTGTGTGTGTGTGTGTGTGTTTGTGTGTGTGTGTGTGTGTGAGTTCCTTTTGCTGTTTTGCTGTTTGCGAGAAAAGGTGAGATAGAAATGTAATTAAATAATAATGACAACCATATCATAGGTTTGATTGATTGATTGATTGATTGATTGGCTGTTTGTTTTTTTACCACACACACACACTTACTTTAAAATCAGCATAAAAGAAAACAAAGCAACCCTGTTTTTAAAAGGCAGGATCAAAACATCCCATCCACTCAAGGATGCCACAGATAAGTTAAAAGCCAAAGGCCTGGCAAAAAAGAAATGTTTCTGTCTGAAACCTAAAACCTATGCAATGATGGTGCTAGGTGAGGCTCCCCAGGGAGAGCATTCCACAAGCAAGGAGCCACCACTGAAAAGGCCAATTCTTGTGTTGCCATCCGCCAAATCTCCTGAGGAGGGGGCACACAAAGAAGGGTGCCAGATGACAATTGCAGGGTCTGGGTTCATTCATGTGGGGAGAGGTGGCCCTTGAGGTATTGGGATCCTGAGCTGCGTAAGGCTTTAAAGGTCAAAACCATTAAAAATATATATTTAATATATTTTAATATATAATGCAAGAACCACTGAAGATAATGCAGCAATAGACATAGAATGTAAGAAACTCTCACATAGTGTAAGAACAGGCATTTCTACTACACCACTGAAAGCTCATGAACTGTCTCTGTCTTGCACTTCCTAGCAGCTGCACTTCAGTAACTTGAAAGCTGTATACAGTACAGTATTTCCTAACTTGATATGCAGTTTGCTAGTGACTACCAGATGTGCAACTATATTGAAGCTTACCAGACATACACATCTGTTCATCAGGCAGGATGTTACTGATCAGACTTCACTAGACTTCACAATTTTTCAAGCATTTTGGAAAGTCTATGCATTTTAGGATTTAGTGTTCAAAATGCATATTAATGTACAAAATTCACACATGTATTTACGTGTAGTGTGTTTGAGAGAGACAGAGGGGGAAAGGATGAATGAATGTGTGGTCTCTCTCTCTCTCTCTCTCTCTCTCTCTCTGTGTGTGTGTGTGTGTGTGTGTGGTCTGGGTGAGAGGAAGAGATATGTGTGTGGCTGTGTATACATGATGCATATGAGAATCTGGGAATGGGAGAGATGCATGTATGTCTGTGGCCTCTATGTGTGTGGTGAATGTGTTTTTGTGCTGCCAGTGAAAGAGTGTGTGTGTGCGGTAAAGCCACCTTTTATATTTTAACTGGTACTGGAGAATGCTCCCTGTTGTCATAAGGTTGCAACAGCATCAAGTGTATGTAACAGACATGTGTATGTCTAGCAGAATCAATATTGTGTGAACTTCACAATCAGGACCTGCAGGACATAGCTGACAATGACTGTACTTTGTCTAAGAAGAGTTTGGATTTGATATCCCGCCTTTCACTCCCCTTCAGGAGTCTCAAAGCGGCTAACATTCTCCTTTCCCTTCCTCCCCCACAACAAACACTCTGTGAGGTGAGTGGGGCTGAGAGACTTCAAAGAAGTGTGACTAGCCCAAGGTCACCCAGCAGCTGCATGTGGAGGAGCGGAGACGCGAACCCGGTTCCCCAGATTACAAGACTACCGCTCTTAACCACCTTACAGCACTTTCTCAAAAATCAGAATGTGCCCACTGGTCCAGAAGAGTAGACAACCTCTGCCTTAACATAAAATAAGTACCTAATTCTCTTTGTTGAAAGGAATGTTGCTGTTCCTGATTCGTTTGGCTGCAACCAAGAATTTATGCACTTTTGCACAGAGAATGGTTTAAATGTTCTGCCACAGCCCTTTCATTATTTCAAAGTGTTTCCCAAAACAATTTAAGTGCAGATCTGCTCAGATTATATGTATCTACGCCAACGGAGGAGAATCTGTGGAAAATGCATTAGTTACATCACACATCCTAATCTTTCTGCAAGATGCAACCCACTCCTTAGCAGCTCTTTGGCAATGACTAGTCATGCAATGCATCAAGAACTGTAAGTAGTTTTGTTTGTAGGCCAAAAGGTATATTTAAATGCCTCCTTAAAATGAATTCAAAACAAAGAGTTTTAAATAATGTTGTCTCAAGTCTCTCCCACCTGTTAATTTCTCCAGGAAAGTAATGACATCAGATTTAAAACTGAAGCTCTCTCCACCTGGATTTGCTGTCAAGCAAATTTAGCTAAACAGAGGAGAATGTGCTGCACTAGCAGGTGACAAGGTGTCAATAAAGGAATTTGTAGGGTGGGATGGTAACATTGGCCTATTTATTTCCACTACTATTTTGCTTCCTTGTCTCTGATTTGACAGTGGTTCAGGAGATCAGAGACAAGGACAGGAAGGTGTATAAAAGCCTCAAGGCAACCCAACTTCACTGACCTGAGAGTATTGATCATAAGATGGCTCCTTTAAATCTTATTCCCTCCTGCCCTACAGTTTTGGTATTATAAGGAGTATCCATGTATAGCCATTGATCTCTCCATGACAGGTCAACATGCACCCACATCATTTGCTGCCTGTATGCCTTCTCTGGACAGAAAGGGGCCACACCTTTTGTTCACATTGAGGACACCAGGGACCACTAATATTTTCTGATTAAAACAACAACCACTAATACTAGCTGATAATAATGTTCTGGCCTGCAGCATCCTTGGTTTTCAAGGTTATGCATAAAAGAAAAAGAGGAAATGGTGTTATCCTAAGAAGTGGCATATAAATAGCAGTGATAATTGGACCATGAAAACATGAAAAGCAAGGACAATATGTATTTGGTTTCTAAATCACCTTTCTTTTCCCAGATGAATTTTCAAAATGAAATAATGACTTGAAGCACTCAAGCTTTATTAAAGCAACCCAAGCACAAAAAAGACAAAGTTAAATCTCGGCTCTTACTAACATATGTTCTTCATTTGAAGGGTAGAGCTTCATTTTCATTCATTTTCACAACTCTTTTTGTAATATTTCCTCATATGCACTATCACAACAAAGTCCAAATATTAAAGCATAAACCTACAATTGAGCACAGGAGCAAAATTTTACTGCAGTCCACTGGATGGAAGGATTTTATTAAACACTAAAATCCTAACACTGCCCCAAAATCCCCACTTAACTGATATCAGAAGTAGATGTTAAGACAGGTTTCAGTGAGGACAATATTAAACAGCATCAGCACTTTCATCTAAATTATACCAGTTTTCTGTTATCAAAATGGTTTTATCTTGACAGCATCAAAGCAACTTACAATATTGGACGTAGCTCCCTGAAGGGGCTTCAACAACTTTTCGCATATGGCTCCTTTGTACCTTGAACCAAAATCCATAGTAGGGCAATATCGTCAGAAAAAGTTACAGAATGGTGAACAAGTTTCTGAATTCTCCAGAACTTTTTATCAGGCTAGATGCAAAGAGTGGTAGATAGTTAAGGTAAAGGTAAAGGTACCCCTGCCCGTACGGGCCAGTCTTGACAGACTCTAGGGTTGTGCGCTCATCTCACTCTATAGGCCGGGAGCCAGTGCTGTCCGCAGACACTTCCGGGTCACGTGGCCAGCGTGACAAGCTGCATCTGGCGAGCCAGCACCAGTGCCGCACACGGAAACGCCATTTACCTTCCCGCTAGTAAGCGGTCCCTATTTATCTACTTGCACCCGGGGGTGCTTTCGAACTGCTAGGTTGGCAGGAGCAGGGACCGAGCAACAGGAGCTCACCCCGCCGCAGGGATTCGAACCGCCGACCTGACGATCGGCAAGTCCTAGGCGCTGAGGTTTTACCCACAGCGCCACCCGTGTAGATGGTTAGGCTGGTGTAAAAGTCATAGTTAGACCTAGATGGGTTAATCATACTTTAACCTCACTTAAATAAAGGGGACTTGTTAGTCATGACCAACATGACTTGTTGATATCAATGGAACTAAAGCATTACTGAGTTAGTCTGGATCCAACCTGCTAAGCCTGCATTGGTCTTTATCTTAATATGGTGCATAGGAAGAGGGAGCAGATGTAATTGGGTTAAAACTCTTTTAAGCAGTGCTGTGATTAAATCTGCCCTTCAAATTGCTCAGAAGTTTTCTTCCCCTGTGAAAGAAACTGTCGTTTTTCAACCTCTTTCTCAGAATGTGCCTGCTTTTCTTTAGAAGTCTATAAATTCTAGCTGAAATGATTGATAGATTACATATACCAACTTTCCTCCCAGAAGCTACCTGTTTTCCGCTTCCTCATCTAATCCCCAAAGCAATATTATGAGGTAGGTTAGGCTGAAAGGGAGTGAGCAGCCCAAGGTCACCCTGTAGGCTACATGGCCAAGGAGGGATTTGAACCCTAGTCTCCTAGGTCCTAGTCCAACATTCTGAACACACTGGCTAAAGATAAGTGTATATGTCTGCCTGTTAGAAGATTAGTTAGCAAAAATGAAATAGGCTATCTTAAAATAAAACCTGCTATCAGTATTTTGGCAAGACAGTCATACCAATTCCAAAAGATTTTTTATTAACTGTATAATTGCTTTATACAATCACATATGGATGGGCTATAACAAATATTTTTAGTTTTATATTCAAACTATCTAGGCAATTTGCCCACAAATGGCTCCCTCTAAAGCTTGTATTAGCCTAAACTCTTCCTCGGTGCTTTGCAAGCAGCAGCCAGTCCAGCCGTAAATTCTTTAAAATAGCCTGTGCCATTAAATACTCCCTGCTGCGTAATTGAGCACCACTGCTAAAATACTGCATACATAATGGAAAGAGAGGATGAGCCTGAAGATAGTAGCAGTAAATCCTACAAAGCACAGGCAAAATATTTCAGAAAGAAAACTGAAAAATCATCCTCGGACATTCTATTTTAAAGGAAAGGCTACAAGATTATTGTACCTCGTACAATGGTTCTATCCAAAGAAATCATCCTACCAAGACTTGACTTTTAACCCTAAGACAGAAATGATGGCAGTCCCCTTCTGAGGGAAAATAGGTCCAGAGATTCCCTCTACCAGTTTCTATCAGACGGCAAAATGCATTGCTGGTGAACCTGGAGATACTAAAGCAGTAGCCTTTACAGGTGAGGACTTCAGCTCCAGAGACACTTGTAGGGCAAGCACGTAGACATGTTATGTGTTGTTGCTATTGTTGTTGTTGAACATTACAGGCTCATTTGGGGGCTGTGCCAGTTGTGCAATTTTGTTTCTTCTTAATGTGTGTAATTCCAACATTGCAATGTGTATGGAGCAAGAATGCGGCGGAAAGGCAGCTCCAGGACCTTTTTGCAGAGCAGGAACAATGATGTGATCAGCAGGAGCACCAGGAAAGTCTTACTGTACTCTTCACTCTGCTAAGTGAATGGGGTGATAACAAGGCTTTCAGGTTTTACCACTGTCTGTGACAGATTAGCACACAGAAAGTCGAAAAATGTGTGAACTAATAAAACAAAGGCTGGGTGCTTCTCTTGGTAGAGTTCCCAGTTCATACTAGCATTTTAAAGAGTAAATGCTTCCATGAAATATTGTTTGCTGATCTAATTAGAAGCTCAAGGTTGCATTTCAGCTGGCTGAAGAGCTTTTGTTAAAGCTCCATGTGTTTTAAAAGTTGAATTTATGCAGTCAAAAGGTAAGCACCACTGAATTCAATGAAGCTTATTGTCAGATAACTATCCATAGGATTGCACTTTGTCACCCTTTGCCAGCTCATTATTCTATGACTACCAGCTAATCCTTTAAAATTGAGCATTATGTGGTGTACTGCTGCTCTTTGAGGAGTGGGGTGTGTATGCATTGGCCAACAAACACAGTTGTCTGTATGTTTGGACAACCATTGGGGCTGTGGCTATAGAGCCACCATGCACTTCAGAATTTATCATTACTCCACTGCTCTTGGATTGTGAAAAGAGCATTTGTTGTTACTTATTTGCTCCTCTACTGCTAAATATGTTATGCATGTGGAACACAAGTGGCGCTGTGGCCTAAACCACCGAGCCTCTTGGGCTTGCCAATTGCAAGGATGGCAGTTCGAAATCACACAATGGACCGAGCTCCTGCTGCTCTGTCCCAGCTCCTGCCAACCTAACACTTCAAAAGCACACCAGTGCAAGTATATAAATTGGTGGGAAGGTACCGGTAGATGGTGTTTCTGTGCACTTTGGCTTCCACTACAATTTCCCATTGCACCAGAAGCAGTTTTGTCATGCTGGTCACATGACCTGGAAAGCTGTCTGCGGACAAACGCCCCCTCAGCCTGAAAGCAGAGATGAGCTCCACACCCCATAGTCGAATTCAACTGGATTTAACCATCCAGGAGTCTTGTACCTTTTTTTACCTATGCATGCAATAGGGCAGATATCATCTTATGAATAATGCTACTTTAATAATATGGTCTTGGACTTTCAGTCCGTGATCAAAAAACTGAGAATGCACATATGGAAAAAAATAAAATCTACAGAGGCCAAAAGAAATCCCATAAACTCAGATCCAAGGAGAATAGCTTGTGCCAATTCACCATAAATTTATATTTTCGCACAAACCACTATAGGCCACCTATACTGAAAGGTGGTTTAAAAGCAAGCTTTCTCTTTAATTGGCAGTTCTGCAAATGTTATTAACCTGAGTTCAATGAACAACGAAATCCCACCCTGAGTTGTTAAACTTAAAGTAAACCTTTAGAGCAATACTTTTCTATGCCATATATCCAAACACCTATATTCTAAATATTATGCACTATGTGAAACTAAAGGTATGATGTAACATGTGGAATCTTAAAAAGGCATACATTTGGTATCTTTAGGATGAATGTTGGTCTCTGGAAAGAAAAGAAGCAACACATTTCTATTCCAGTTGGGAAGTATATTTGCATTCCCTACATTCCCATTGTTAGTATTTGATACAAACAAGAAACGGCCAAGAAAACTGGAATCCATCCTGCCTTCAATAGAGAGCTGCAGATGGTTGGAAATCTGGCATTATACTGAGAGAAAGACATCTGTTAAGAAGTGGAGTTCACAGCGCCTGCAATTTCCGCCCCCCCCCCCCAACGTCAAACAAGCTCATGTTAAAGATTAGGAAACATTTTTGATTAGGAACAACTATGAAATTATAAAATGGTATGTGAGTGGAGAATATCTATGTGAAAGTGCAAAACTCTCAGGGATAAAACCAGGCAAGAGGTATCTTCCTGACATCTATGATTTCCTATGTGGAAGTAATTTTTGTATGAGGGGAACAGAGCTATATGAAGTGGCACAGCCCAGGCACAGATTTACCATCTTATTTGCTATTTGTGAAAACTAGGCTTCTATCCCAATCAAGTTCTGAACCTCACTGCATAGTCAATGGAGGGTGGTCTACTGGGGCACAATCCCACCACCACCACTCCTGGTTTCATGAAAGAATGCAAGACGCGGTGCTGTAGGGATTTGCCCTGCCCACAACAACACAGCTGGGGGCAATAAATCCCACACTCTGCCCATTTGGCATCCTTGAGAAGGGGCTATCTATGAATACCAATGCATGCACACAGAATTTTTCCATACAAAAGAGAAATTGTAATATCAGTTGGGTCCACCCTGATTGCTCCTACTATGCAGACAGCAGGGAGTGTGCTGCTGGGCACAGTTGCAGCGGGGTGGCAAGCCTGAGCACCTCAACAGCTCTCCACCCAGTTTTGGTCAATTCATGGAGGGATAGAGGACTGAATCCTAGGAGCGCACATAACATCTGTGGCATAGCAGTGGGGTTAAAAAGTGTGATTCCTCCACTATGTAACCACTACATAGGTCCAGCTCCGAGGGCCTTTGGGCGGTTCCCTCACTGCAATAAGTGAGATTACAGGGAACCAGGCAGAGGGCCTTCTCGGTAGTGGTGCCCACCCTGTGGAATGCCCTCCCATCAGATGTCAAGCAAATAAACAACTATCTGGCTTTTAGAAGACATCTGAAGGCAGCCCTGTTTAGGGAAGTTTTTAATGTCTAATGTTTTACAATTTTTTATGTGCTGTAAGCCACCCAGAGTGGCTGGGAAAACCCAGAGGGATGGGTGGGATATAAAACAACAACAACAACAACAACAACAACAACAACAACAACAACAACAACAAAACCTCTTGGGATTAAAAGGCGTTTTCTGGGTTTGGAAAGTCCGAAGAATGCTGAGAGCAACAACATGACAGATGGATGCTCAGGACAGAACTGCACGCTGTGAATACATTTCCCAAGCTGCTCATATTGTAAAATTAAAAATATTTTTTTACAGAGTAGAATTGGCAAGTAAGAGTGGAAACCCTTTCCTGTAGATACAGTTCTCACCTCAGGCCTTCCCTTCACCTTACTCAGGGCCTGGGGTGGGGTGATTCCAGCAGGAGAATTAATGAGTAGGAGAATAATTAAGCATTTCCCTCATGTAATTATCTTTCACAATTCCCCACATTATGTTATGTAGCTACCAATGTTGCTCCACCTTCACAACCATGTTTGCATGTGTCCACAGCTACACTTATTCCTTCAGTCTCTGGAACTGTCAAGTTCAGCACATTTCTAAAGCACTGAACTTAGTAATTAAATATTAATAATAATGCAACACAGCCATAAATAACATGGAAAAAATAAGACCGCAGAAGTGGCTTCAAAGTGTAATCATATTACATATGGTTGGTTGGTGCCCAATGACTCTACTACCCTCAATTACTTTTGGGAGGCTACAATATATTTTCTGACATTTCTATAATTTGAATAAAAACAAAATATCCAGGAAGGCTGCTTAAGCTAAAGTATGCCAGAAACATCTGAGAAAACAGGCACTTAACATTAGTCAGTTTAAACTGTAAATCCTCTGACTTTCAGATGAGTCACTGCACTGCTGGGCAAAGGATTCTTTAATTTTTATCTTTTATGAAATGCAAAAAATTGGTAATACTGCATTAGGGGAAATGATCCGATGTTTGATGTTCAAAGGAATTAAGGCTGATGTGACTAGCAGCCAGATCTGACAAGTACAGTAATAACAGTAATATTTAGTAACACTTCAAGGGTAATTCTGGGTTGTCCCCAAGTCTGAGCTAATGAGAACCCTTCCCATTCTGGGAAATGGAATAATCATCATGAAAGTGATGACTTTACCCCTCCAAGGATCTAATTCTGGCTCCAATGATGAAAGGGTATCTATTCAGATGCAGGGTTTCCTGCTGCACGTTCAGAAGTCTTTCTGGAAGTTGACAGCTGAGGGTCCCTTTTTCCTCATCCAGGAAAAAAGTGACAAGTGGGGGGCTGCAGGGTTCTTTCCTGGGCCAGTTGCTCTTCAGCATCTTTATAAATGACGGATGAAGGTTATTGAAGAGATGCTCATCAAATGTGCAGATGAAACCAAACTGGAAGGGGTAGCCATGCAGCTGAAGACAGAATCAGGATTCAAGAAGACCTTAACAGATAGGAGAACTGTGCCCAAACAAACAGAATTAAATTCAATCAGGACAAATGTAAGGTTCTACACTTAGGCAAGAATAACAAGCTGCACAGATAGAAGATGGGGGAAACCTGGCTTACCAGGTACATTTGCTACTGCAACAGCAGCAGCAGCAAAAAAAGAAGACGACAAAGAAAAGCTAATCCTATTCTAGGCTGCATCAACAGAAGTAGAGTGTCCCGCTCTATTTTGCCTTGGTCTGACCACACCTGTGGTCCAGTACTGTGTCCAGTTCTGAGAGCCACAATTTAAGGATACTGACAGGACGGAAGGTGTGCAGAGCAGGGTGACCAAGATGATCAAGGGTCAGGAAACCAAGCCTTATAAGGAACAGTTGAGGGAATTGGGTATGTTTAGCCTGGTAAAGAGGAGACCGAAAGGAGATATGATACCCATCTTCAAATATCTAAAGGGCTGTCACCTGGAGGATGGAGCAAGCTTGTTGTCTCCTGCTGTAGAGGGTAGGACATGAACCAGTGGCTTCAAGTCACAAGAAAGGTGATTCCGACTAAACATCAGGAAGAACTTTCTGACAGTAAGAGCTGTTCAGCAGTGGAACAGACTCCCACAAGAGGTGGTGGTTACACTCTCCTTCCTTGGATGTTTTTAAGCAGAGGTTGGATGGCCATCTGGCTTGCATGATTTAGTTGAGATTCCTGCACTGCAGGGGGTTGACTCTTGGGAGTCCCTTCCAACTCTATAATTCTTTGATTCTATGATTCACATATTACATTTCTATGTAAAATGGTTAAAAAAAATGAAGTGTGAACGTGACACCGACAAATTCACTAAAAAAATCATTCAAGACACTCTGTAACGAGCCAGGGTTGCCAATGGTCTAGGATAGGGGTAGCTGATGGTGATATTCTCCAGGTATGGTTGGACTATAGCTCCCATCACACCTAAGCAATGGCTGTGCTGACCAGGGCTGATGACAGTTGTAGTCCAGCATCAGGAAGGCACCACTTTGACTTTCAGCACAGAGTGATGAAAAATGGGCAACAAGTCAAGTTTACAGCTGAGATAAAGTCACTTGAGTGTACATCTACTTCACAATCTGTATCTTTGTGTGGTTCTGCCTCTATGTTCATTGAGCAGCTGCACAGTGTAGGAGAAGCAGATAGGTGTAATCTTATTGCAATGCTGCCACCAACACCTACTATTTGTGACACTTTTAGCATGCATGCTACAGATTCTACATCAGTGATCTATAGCGATCTGGTGCAGTTACTATAGCCATAGCAACACACCATTAATGTAGACTCAAAGGCATGCAGTTGTATGCTCTGCAATAGCTTTCCTCAACGTACCAACTTCCAGATGTTTTGGACTAAGACTCCCATCAGCTCCTGCCGGCATGGCCAATAGTCTGTGATGGTGTAAGTTGCAAACATCTGGTGAGGGAAGACTGCTCTACAACATGTTGAAGACATGGTTTATTCTGACGAGAACACTTACAACCCATGTCAGATGGAGAAAACATAAAGTGAGAGCATAAGGTAAGGAAGGATTAACTGATAGCAGACGGTGCACAAGAGATTAGGCTGTAGTGATTCCGGAAAGGCTGCACTTCAGTAAGCACCTTGTTGTCTTTCCGCTTGTCTCAGCTGAAGCGATTCCAGCTTTCCCAAGCAGCCGTTGTGGCATATGCCCATCTAGCTGCTTCCTCTTACGCAGAGCTACTCTGTGGGTGGGAGGACAAGAGTTATACAAACATTATGCAGGGAGCTAAATTATCCACAAGGATGAACAGCAAGGATTTGTAGGAAGAAATGTTCATTTGCAGACTGATAAAACTTTGTCAACATACCAGTCGAAGCTAAGGGAGGTCATATAAACGTACCAATGAAACTGCCTTATATTGAGTCAGACCATTAATTGCTCTGTGCTACACTATCAGCTGATTGTCAGCACTTTAAAATGTCCTGCAGTGCTCTATTAAAGCACCAAGGACCGATTGACTGGTCATTGGTGCTTGCATAGAGCCCTACACAGCACTTAGAAGCACTAACAATGAATTGATTGTCAGTGCTTGCAATTTAATTTCAAATTGTGCAGGCAAAAATGAGTTATCTGGCGTAATTGACAGGTGACCGACAAGTGTGTGGGCTTGGACCATAGAGAAAGGGGGAGATAAAGTTTCAGCTCACCAGTTGAATCCAGTTCCCCACCCCTGCTCTATAGCATGGCCACTCGTTGCTTAAAAAGAGGAAATGGATCAACGTAAGAAGAGATTTTTTTAAAAGGGCACTGATTTGCATGATCAAATTTGCATATGCTAATTTATACGTAATAAATGTGCCTTGCCCAGTGAGGAATCAGAACTGCAGTAACAGCTTCCTGGCAGAGGTGTCACTGTTGCATACTAGGAGGGGAAGGCAAGGTGGTAGGAAAGTTAGGGTTGCACAGGAACACCAAGGAGAGTGCTAGATTGACTCCAAATGTGTGCCCATGTAGCCCTGACCTCACTGCTGCTTTGCATCACAGTGACTCCCTTTCGGATAAGCTATTGCTGCAACTCTGCCCCAAGCTGCTCCTTTCTAAACAGAAATAATATATCTTCCCAAAGTAGGGAAGATTATGACCAGGGGACCTGTGTTCCAGGTGAGTTTGCTTTCCGGGTACTAACCACTGATGACCAACTTCAAGATCTTTCATTTTCCTTCCTATTTTTGCTTATCTTTAAACTGGCCTTGGACAGAAAGCTCTTCATACAGAAGACTGACTTCTATACAAAGCAGTACACTTGGCGACCCTATTCCTTTATTCAGGATCTGAGGCTGAGGTCTATACTAGACCTACTGCTTCTGACCCTTTAACTAAATGTGACAGGGACTGACTCCAGAACCTTCTGCCTAGAAAGCATGTGCTATCACTGTGCTATGGCTGTTTACACTCTTAACCACTGATGGCAAAGAATCAGGATGTGGTCAGCCTGCAGCAACCGATATGGGAACTATACATGGTAGCCAATATGTACACGTTCACACACTAATTCCAAGTGACAGTCCAGCAAGAAAATCAAAATATGTTAAGCCCAAGCAAAAGGGGGCAGGAGGAGAACATAGAATGTATTCTGCTCTAAGAGTGTCAAAACCAGGGAAATCTGTCCTACAGGGTAGGTTGTGGAGCTGCAAAGATTAAGACTGGAATGATTGGTTAGTGCAAAACTGGAGTCACAAGATCAGGAAAGAAAGCAAGAGTCTAGGTAGAATCCAGGAAAGAGGTAAGGCAGCAGTAATCAAGGAAATGACCTGCTGTATCATCCATAAGTAAAAACAATGACCAAACAAAGCTCAAAACCTAAGTCATTCGCTGTGCTAATTGTTGATGAGCACACAGGTCTTTGTCTGGAAGGCCAGAAATTAGCCATGGCCACCCTAGAAACATGGTCTGTTTCTTGGGAGAAAAGCGATGACAAACCTAGACAGCATCTTAAAAAGCAGAGACATCACCTTGCCAACAAAGGTCCGTATAGTTAAAGCCATGGTTTTCCCAGTAGTGATGTATGGAAGTGAGAGCTGGACCATAAAGAAGGCTGATCGCCGAAGTATTGATGCTTTTGAATTATGGTGCTGGAGGAGACTCTTGAGAGTCCCATGGACTGCAAGAAGATCAAACCTATCCATTCTTAAGGAAATCAGCCCTGAGTGCTCACTAGAAGGACAGATCGTGAAGCTGAGGCTCCAATACTATGGCCACCTCATGAGAAGAGAAGACTCCCTGGAAAAGACCCTGATGTTGGGAAAGATGGAGGGCGCAAGGAGAAGAGGATGACAGCGGATGAGATGGTTGGACAGTGTTCTCAAAGCTACGAACATGAGTTTGACCAAACTGCAGGAGGCAGTGGAAGACAGGAGTCCCTGGCATGCTCTGGTCCATGGGGTCATGAAGAGTCGAACACGACTAAACAAAAAAACAACAACAACCCTAGAGAACATAACTTATCTCAAGGCAAGCTGATGCAGGTTGATTCTCTGCTGCCCTAATAGCTAAACGGCCTCAGCCCAGTATATCTGAAGGAGCATTTCCATCCCCATTGTTCAACCCGGACACTGAGGTCCAGCGCCAAGGGCATTCTGGCGGCCCTCACTGCAAGAAGCGAAGTTACAGGGAACCAGGCAGAGGGCCATCTCGGTAGTGGTGCCCACCTTGTGGAACACCCTCCCATCAGATGTCAAAGAAATAAACAACTATCTGATGTTTAGAAGACATCTGAAGGCAGCCCTGTTTAGGGAAGTTTTTAATGTCTAATATTTTACAATTTTTTATGTGCTGTAAGCTGCCCAGAGTGGCTGGGAAAACTCAGCCAGATGGGAGGGGTATAAATAATAATAATAATAATAATAATAATAATAATCTCAGATATGTAAACCTCATTGACAATAAAGAGGCCCTGATCTTCAGCATTAGCTGCTACTGTTCACTGCAGTGATCTGTGATGATGTTTTACAAGCCAGAGAAGTTTTCTCCAGACTGCATTGCTATAAATTATATGTACATTTGGCGATGGAGAGACGTGGATGACTCAGCTAATAAATGGATCCAGAAATGGTGGGACCAGACCTTCCGTCACCTCATGTGAAAACAATTGGGCAATGCCCAGTTCTCACTTGTGAATCATGACTCTAGGACTGTGCACTTTTCTATTATTAAGATGTCCCTTATTAAAGTTAGATGTTATAACTCCCTTGAGTAGAGAGAGTTGGCCCGGGCAGTGATTTAGCATATTTTGCCACCAGTCATACTTGAAATCAACACAATTTTTCAGGATTAACCATGTCAGACAAAGGGGCCAGCTCTGCTCTAAGAATGTCCAAAGAGAGAGGCAGAGAAACATAGCAACTTTGGGCTATAGCAAGCAGACCTTGGTGGCTCAAATCAGTCATTGCTTATGCTCAGTATTGCAGGTATGGTGTATTGTGCTGTCTTCTTGTATACTGTGGAGGTGAGCCATACATTTATAAATAAATATTTTTAACTAGGTCTTTATTTAGGTAAAGGTAAAGGTAAAGGGACCCCTGACTGTTAAGTCCAGTCGCAGACGACTTTGGGGTTGCGGTGCTCATCTCGCTTTACTGGCCAAGGGAGCTGTTGTTTGTCCACAGACAGCTTCTGGGTCATGTGGCCAGCATGACTAAGCTGCTTCTGGCAAACTAGAGCAGAGCACGGAAACGCCGTTTACCTTCCCACCGGAGTGGTACCTATTTATCTACTTGCCCTTTGACATGCTTTCGAACTGCTAGGTTAGCAGGAGCAGGGACCGAGCAACGGGAGCTCACCCCGTCGCGGGGATTTGAACCGTCGACCTTCTGATCGGCAAACCCTAGGCTCTGTGGTTTAGACCACAGCGCCACCCACTGTGTATGTATGTAGGTATGTAGTACCTGTCAATTGCAGCATTTCTTCCAATAAAGGTGCTGCACCATACAATACAAATGTAACCAGCAATTCGTGGGAAATCCTCATTCATGAGGAATAACTGCAATCCTTAACCCCCGACCCCCTCAAGGCTTAGGCTGAGAGATTTTCAACCTGGAACTCTCCGGTCTATGTCTACCAAACAGCTATATTACACTGGATCTCAGAGGAGGGGTTTAGGTGGGAAGCTGAATGGGAAAGTTGAGGAAAGTAAACTCAGCTAGTGGAGTATGCTCTGTAGTGGAGCACTATAGGAATATGCTGCTGGAGCTGTAGGCCTTTAAAGGGAATGCACCATACTTCTTTCTTCTGCATATTAGTCTTGCTATTTGGGGGGAAACTGAATGAAATACATAAATGACCAGAGGAAGAAAACATCACTACTGAATAATCCTGGCAAAGTTATCTCTTGCTTGTTGTATGTCAGGCACAGGAAACCTGTGGCTCTAGAGGAATTGTTGTATAACCAGTTGATGTCAGCCCTACTTCCAGCATGGCCAATATTTAAGAAAGATGGGAGCTATGGTCCAACAACATCTGGTTCCCCATGACTGACTTACATAGTCCTTAACAAAATGCGCCGAAATTATGGTCACATCATTAATGTTGTATCTATTAACTGCCAGTGTTGACAGCAGATGTCTCAAAGGGCCAACAACACAAAATACAGTATAATTATGTGTGTGAAACTTGTTGCTACAAGTTCATTTTTTATTTCTTTTTGCTATATATTTTATAATGGATTTTGCTTATACTTCAACACAATTGCTTTCAATGCATTTAGCAGCCAGAAACCTATAAATTCTCAGTAAAGTCTTGATAGTCATATCCAAAATTCTGTTGTCAAATCAGAAAACATCTCCAGTTAATCTGTAGAATCCGCCCCCTTTGTTAAGTGGAAGGGATATTGGCTGTGAGAAGTAGTCACTGAGAAGTAAACAACCCAGAGCCATTTCCTCAGACTTACACAATAATGTTACAATAAAAATATTAACATTCTTTCCCAATAAGAATGCACATGGAGGCTTGTGATGGCTGGCTGGGATATATATCCCTGTTTCTCCTTTCTGCAGCAGTGCCTGGACTGTAAGGCTGCCAGATCAGGAAACATTTCAGCTGACGTAGTTCTAATAAACCATCAACTCCTAAAGGAGTTGAGGAGAGCGCTCTTCTATAGGTAATATAGGCACATGGTCTATTGAGCAAAGTACTACAGATAGCATTGACTCAATCCCCTGCGGTAGAATCAGAAAAGGGCAACCCAGATAATTAAGGGGTTGGAACAATTCACCTGTGAGGAAAGTGGAGGAAGGACAGGACAGGCTGCAGGTAGCATACTAGCCTAAGCTAATGTAAGGCCACAGAGGCTATCTGGGTCTCCAGTGACAAAGCTGGATCTACTAGTACCCTACTTAGAAGGACCTTAGTGCATACAGAATCACAGACTTGCAGAGTGATAGATGGCAACGTGTTTTCCTTCTGGGAAGAGTCAGTTGTGGCTATCCCAAATTAGTCTCCTGTAGATCTGCGGGGTGTAGAGTATATATTTACAACCATAGCACACTCCAATAACTGCTCCAGCCATGTGGATTCTCTGCTGTCGTCCCTCTCAGCAAAGATAGGCTGCTGGGTCCTTTGCTTCTAACTACCATATGTAGCTCTATCTAGTCTGAGCCACATGTGAAATCCAGTCTAGAAAACCCAGCAGTTTCTCACACAAAAATGGCAGACTGACTTAAGCTACCGTGTTTTACAAAAACATTTCAGGCATTTGAACAGTTTTCACCAGCATATTTCATGTGTCACTGTTGCCTAGTAGGCAAAAGTGGCTCATATGTGACTCACATGTCTGTGATCACCTGCCCAGATTAAGACATGTAAACAAAATTTACACCCACTATTCATCCTAATCTGAGAAACACTGAAATGCTGACAAAAGGCCACCTGGCATTTGAATGGGACAAAAAACCTCAGTCCTGAAACTAGGGCCATAGTGGTTGGTTATGCATTGCCAAAAAAAGAGGAACCACATCACCAGAACTGAGGACAAAGTTCTGTAAGAAATGTGCAACATGTCAATTTCTATGTTGTAAATCAAACTAAAGCCAGGCAGTCTTTAAATAGAGAACAGCTTCAAAAGAGGGCTTCAAATGTGGACTCCCCTCTGTAAAGTGGGATGGACGGTTCCTGGAACTGGGACTTCCATATGAAGTTGCCATGTACTGGATAAGATCATTGATCTTTATAGGTCAGCATTATTATCTAGTCTGCCTAACGGTTGTTCCCCAGAGTCTCAGGTAGACGGGTCTTTTCCAATCCAGCTAGTTCCATGGATCCAGCCTACTCCCAGCCTCAATGATTTAAGCAAAAAACCTATCCCCTGATCCCCCATTGCACATAGACCCTATGAACCACACACCCACAGAGGTTCAGGGCACACTGTGCAGCATTTAAATAATTATGTCTACTTCTGCTGTTTCATTCTTAGGCTGTATTTGGCAAAAGCTGTAAATAAAAGAAAATAAATGTCTAGGGAATGTGTCCTAATCTCTTTCCTGCTTTGGAACAAATAAACTGCAGACTAACAAAAATTTGCCTGACAGTCCTCCTTTCCTGCCATGCCTCTGTTGTCTATTCCAGCAAACTGCTCGCTGATTTACTGACCTGTATCCTAATGACAGTCTGTCTTTATTCACATTTTCAGGAAATCTGCTTGATGGACAAGTGAGACATCTGTCTTGGAGCAGAAGAAAGCTTACAACTCACTGTCTGTAGCCTTGGGTTATAGGTGAGGAAACAGCAAGACCTTGACAGATCGCCATGGCAAGTCAGCCTACTGCTGACCTGATTTTTTTAGCCTTAGGAAGAAATTGATTCCTTTCCCTTCATCTTAATAGATACATCTTCAGAAAAATCTACTGTGTGTTGGGATTGGGGAAGGGGCATAATAAATGCAGATATTGGATCTGTTTATATATTATTTAAGCTTTCTGTCCAGTGGCTGAATGGTCTCTTCTTGCAAACCCAGTTCAAGAACCACTTTCTTTAAAAGTGCTAGAAAAAACTGGCTGAACTCCTAATCTAAATTCTACCATATTTACATGAATTTTTAAATTTATTTTCATCCAAATATAGCCCAGGAAATAGCCTTTGGTATTGTGATGGTTAAGTAAGTACCTGGTGTCATAGTAATGGTATTCTTTAAGGTTTTCTATTCTGAGGGTCCTAGGTAGGTGGAAAGGTGGGAGAAATAAATGAGATGGATGATAGAGATTTCTTTACTTTAAATGCAGATTTACCACTCTACATTTTGGGGGGGGAGGGAAATCTTGCATATAAGAGTATGCAACTGTTCAAAAGCCTATAGGGATGGGTAATGAATAATCAAAGCAGAAAGAGATTTGAAGTTAGGCAGAATAAAAATATATTAGAGCGCATCTATTACATTTGGAGTCCAGCCAAGATATTCTTAGGGTGATGCTACCTATTACCCATGAATGCATGTAACAAAACTGTAGCAGCTGTTTTTTGTTTTTGTTTTTAAAGGGAAAAGCCATTTCTGGAAGCACAGTTAGAAACAGAGCAGTGGTAAAGAGAAATGGTGCTCAACCTCCCTCCCTCCACTGCTTTTTTGCTGAACACACACACACACACACACACACACACTTCCCTGTAAGCATGAAGATCTGTGTTTATACTTGCAGACATGGATCTGAAGCCTAAAGGGGAAGGAAGCAATATGGACAAGCAAACACAGGTGAGGCACTAACACTTCCCTGCCACTCTCCCACTTTTAATTGTCCCTTCCCAAACCTGCTTTTCTCTATGGCACAGGAAGTGGCAGTCAGGTTTTTATTTTCATGTATTTGCATGCAGCTCTGAATTGTTCTCTGGAATGATACTAAGTCTTTAATAACAATGCAAACCGCTTATTCATTCATTCATTCAGCAGCTTTAGCAACAAGGAACCCCTTGGCTGTGAACAAGTGTGGTGGCACTGACTGGGCTCAAAAGGGAAGAGTGGCACCCATCGAATGACGCATGTCACTTGTTCTGCAACCTGAATGTTTCTTTGAGATTTCTGATTCACCCACTAAGCCAACTTGATTCTCTTCAGCTTGCTAGATCTGACAAGAACAAAGCCCCTTGTTGTTATGGCTGCAGGCATAATTTGAACTTGGGCTATTAAAAATTGAAAACCTTCCATTCAGCGTGTTCACTGGCACACTGCTACTTTAAACCTGTAACACTGCTTTGTGTATACTGAGCTGTTCCCTGGGAATCCTTCTTGACTCAGGTCAAGAGCAGCGCACTTCATGTTTTATAAAAGGAGCAGGGCTGTATGGAAATAGGCCGCAGGCTTGAAATAATGATCATCTGTAATGTTTGGCTGAGGTATCTTGGGACATTTATACAATGGACAGGAACCACAAACTCTGCTGAATCCCACACATGCTCAGACAGAAGGCATCCTCAGAACCGGTTAATGGTCTTCTTAGGTCTATGTCAACATACAAAGGAAAAAGGAAGAAAATAAATGAAGTGATGCTCTGCTTATTATTCTCCTCTGCATGACATGAAACCTAGAAAGAAAGACATACAAGGAGGGACTTTCACATGTTATCTCAGTAAAGATTTCTTGGTAAGCAGAGCAAAACTAGCCAGAACACTTCTCAGAAACTCTGTATCACAGGGGTGGACAACTTTTTCCCCACCCTCACATTGAGGGCTGCAGTCCCTTGGAACTAATCTCTCTGGAGCACATGCTAGCATTGGGACGGATCAGAGCTACCCCATATGCAAGAAAGGGAGAGGGAGAAATAGTGTGGAGTAGTGTGTGTTTGAGTGTGTGTATGATATTCACTCCCACCCACTCCCTAGAGCCACATGAAATTAGGATGCATGCCACATGTAGCCCAAAGCCACAAGTCATGCACCTCAAATCACGTACTTTCAGCTGAGGATGTTGCTGATCTGCTTTCACAACTCACCACAGAATCTTGCACAAGGGGTGGGGCAGGAAGAGAGGGCTCTTGCAGCTCTACCAAAGACAGTTGCCTGGTGCTGGGATCTGAGGTACCACCAGCGGTGACTCTAATTTAATAGCTCCCCCCTTCACACAGTACACAGGGATGAAGCAGAAACTCCCAAATAGCGGTGGTTGCTGTTGCTCAATTATGTATGTGCCTCTTCTATTTACTGTAGCAGAGATCAAAAGGTGGTGCAATAGAAGGAATGCTCTTTTAAGGCAGCAGCAGAAAATTAACCTGTCAAATAATAAAGGCAATTGCTCACTGAAAACTAGGTTATGCCTTATGAGACTGCTTATTAAGAAATAGTTATAAACAACTCTAAATGTTGTCAGTGAAAAGGCATTATCTGGTATTAATAAGGAGCAGCAAACTGCTCTGCTTCTACTATGAGTTTTGATTAGAGATGCTACATGCATAATTTGGAAAGAAATCTATGGTTCTGGCTGGAAACCTACTGGAATATGGTGCAATTTCACCCTCATTCTGGAGACTTCACTGATACAGTAGGGCCGTTGCACATGGCCAGCAAAGTCTCCTGTATTGGAGAAAAGTTATCAGCATCCCTCTTCTCTCACTTACTTGTGGATGCTGCATATAAATCCAGGATGTTCAAAAGTTAAAATGGTGCTTGGGATTCTGAAGGCTCAGCAGGTATTCTGATGAAAAAATTAGGTCCACACCACACCTTTTCCACCTCACATCTCTACTTTTCCCTATCTTGTACATTTCCAAGTATTACAACAGCTCATCACTCTTCAATAAAGATATGGCTTGATGAGTACAAGAGAGATCTGCAGCAAAATATTACCCTGTAACCTCACCTCCTAGCTATTGGTATTTGGAATTAAACTGCTCAGCAAAAGTTGAGGTTAGGTCAGAAAGGACAGTCTATGTCCTTTCCATGGAGCTTCTTCTATCTACTCTTTCCCATACAGACACACCAGTCTTCAGTACAAGCTGAATTGCATCCCACTGCTTCCAACACTAGCAGGAGTGCTTCCATTTAGGGTTCCAGCCAACCACCATGCCCTGTCAGGGGCTCAAGCAGGGCATTCCACTGCCCCTTTTTCAGTTTCCTTTTTCCAGCATGCAATGACTACTGAACATGCTCACTGCATCAAGCTGTTGCAGGAGTCTCTCTCTTAAAGTGTTCAGAAAATATTATTGCTGTTGCTTGTCTGCAACCTTCAGGCTCTTCCCAAGCATTGAGGTTTTTCAAATGGCCCCATTTTGGTTGTGATCCTGTTAGCACTCACTACTTAAGTTTGCTATTGCAGGGAGTGATCTTTATCTTCGGATGTTGAAGAAATAAGACGGCTGCTTAATCCACAGCAATACTACTAAATTTTAACAGGATGGCAGTAGGGCATGCATCCATGGCAGATACCCAGGCAAAGATGGAAAAAGGCAAGTGATTCTTCCCTAGAGCACTTCCATGCAAACAGCACGGTGCCTGATATAAAGGCTGCCCATCTCCAATACCACCCAAGGGCCTCCACACAAAAATTGGGATCACATTCGACATTCTGGAATGCACTGATTTTGCAGGGGTAGCCAGCTATGCTAAATGCAGCATGGAACCTCAGCTGGGATCCTGCTTCTGGTATGAAGAACATTCCTTTAATTAAATGGCTCCAGGCAACTATCTATTCTACCTGCTTGGTTGAATCAGTCCTGCACAGCTGGGGAAGAAGCACTGCATGGCAAAGCCTCAGGCATGTTTATTTGGTGTGTATGTTAAGACACCCTGCAGATGTGTGCTGGGTGAGTTAAGAGCTGCATGGAATTCAGATGATTTCAAATAAATTCCAAGGTGGGCTTGCCCCCTCAAGCAAAGTTTTAATTATGATTGTTTCTCAGACTCATGGAGTTAAATCTTACTAATGTTAGAAATTGCAATCTACCATCAGGCTACACACAGTATGTTGCAGAGCAGGCACCTGCAGCAATGTAAATTATATGTGCACCTCTCTTTGAAGAGCATGTCATTCCATTGATCTGTTCCAGCAACACCTGGTTATTTTATTTATCTAAAGATGTAATAATGCAGTCTATCCCTCTCTTCACTGCAGATCACAATCAACACAAATAGCATACCATACCATAAGGCACAATTAATTACAAATAGAAGAACACAAAACTGGAATCACCACAGACCTAGTCAAGCATTACCTGGTGCAAAACAATGCAACAGCACTGGCATATTAATCCATGTACTTCTCTATCTATACCACCTTCATAACATATATAAGAAGCAATGGAATTTTAATTGCTGTCAAAATAATCAGCAGCTAGTTCTACTTGCTTGACATAGCTCTAATACTGATGCATGGAGATAGCTTTTCAATGGAGCTAATTATGCAGATGATGCTAATTACCCAGCACTTTTCAAATACCTGTTTTGTTTAAAATGGCTATCTTTAATCTGTGCTTTTGAGAACCAAAGTCAGAAATGAAGTTTCGTCCAACTTCATTGGATAGAATGCAAGTTTAGCAAGTGACAGAAAGGCGAAAGCCCTTGCAAATGTTGGAGGATTGCAGAGACAATGGATATTGCTTGTTCTGCTAAGGATGCTGCATTATCCTAGTTACAGGGAGTTTGTTCCCTGCTGAGTGCTAACAATAGGAGCTTTGCCTGTGATGTACATGATACGGCTATAATTTTCTTAATGGCATCAGTGAAGAAGAAGTTCTTCAAATAATAAAGCAAAGCAGGAAACCAGAATCATGCGTTTATCAGCACAATCAGTTTCATAGTTAATGCAGCTGGATTGATGCTGCCTTCCCCATCCTTAACTCTGAGAAATCAATATCTAATTTTACAACTAATCTTCTAAAAACATCTTTCTAAGATGAAGAGGTTAGAATAAAAAAAGAAAAAAGCCCACCTACACATGATTTTTAAAAGAAAGAAAGAATTTTTTTCCCAAGGCCATCATATACTATACTATTCATCATGGCACAGGGCCAGCCAGTATTACAAGGCTCATCTTCAGTCAGTTTAGTCAGGTGAATGAGGATGTATGTTACAAGCACCATGCTGAAATCAGCTGAAATCAGTAGTTTCTGGTAGGGGTGGAAGAGTAATCCATTTAAAATGGGTTTATACATGGAGGTTTCTAGTTCTAACCTAATCAAGCTTTGCCTACCTTGGACCACCTCTTGATGGTGCCCACTTATGTGCCCACTTATGTCCAAGTTGCTTTTGGATTGCTGGTTTTGTTTCATTTTTTTTTTTAAAAAAAGGCCAACCAATTATATGCATAATTATGTCAAAAATACATTATGTGTTACTATGTTTCTGCAGAATAATTTTATAAGCATTATGTGTGTTTGTACACACACACACAGAGAGAGAGAGAGTGTGTTACATGCATTCTTGTATGTATCTGTTGTATGTATCTGTAAAGGTAAAGGGACCCCTTACCATTAGGTCCAGTCGTGGCTGACTTTGGGGTTGCGGCGCTCATCCCGCTTTATTGGCCGAGGGAGCCGGCGTACAGCTTCCGGGTCATGTGGCCAGCATGACTAAGCCACTTCTGGCGAACCAGAGCAGCGCACGGAAACGCCATTTACCTTCCAGCTGGAGCGGTACCTATTTATCTACTTGCACTTTGACGTGCTTTCAAACTGCTAGGTTGGCAGGAGCAGGGACCGAGCAACGGGAGCTCACCCCGTCATGGGGATTCGAACCACCGACCTTCTGATCGGCAAGTCCTAGGCTCTGTGGTTTAACCCACAGCGCCACCCATAATTTGCAAGAATCATTTGTATTTTTATTGGAACTGGTTAAAGAAAAAAATAACTCATCACATTTTAATACTTGTATTTATATCCCACCTTTTTCTCCAAGGAGCTCAAGGTGGCATACATGGTTCTCCCCCACCTCATATAATGCCCATAATAACACTGTGAGGTATGTTAGTTTAAGAGGCAGTGACTGGCCCCAGGGTCATCCCATGAACTTCATGATCCTGGTCTCCTAGGTCCTGGTCTAATGCTCTAACCACTACACACACTGGTGAGATAAAGGAGCAAGACATGAAATGGGGAAAATTTGAGAAGCTCAACACTGAGATTTTCAGAAAACCCCATCTCTAGTTTTTAGGTGGTTGCTGTAAATTTAGAGTGCACTCTGATACCTATCTACTCAGAAGTAAGCCCTGTTGAGCTCAATAGGGATTTCTTGCAGGTAAGTGTGGGCTTAGATTGTGGGTTTAGAGCAGCCGAAACGGCACAGAGAGTTTACACGCCATTACCAGCCAGCAGCAAGGATATTTGCCCATAGTGTGAAGGCTCTCCAGAGTCTATTGTGCAGCATGCAGGTGTCATGGGGAACATATGCCCCAGAGAAATGTATTTCACTATTGGGAGGCCACTCTTCCTCCCCCAGCAATGGGAATACTAAAACTGAATTGGAACAAAAGGCAATCAGGTTTTCTGCAGTTTGCTGTTTGTTCAGATTCTATGGGAAAGCTATAGCGCAAACACAAAACCGCTCTGCCCTGTGCGTAGAAAGCATGGGAAAAGCAGAAAGCCGTTCAGACCCAATATTTTTAGGCATGGGGCAAGTGTGGATGAGCTGTCAACCAGACTAAGAGGCTAATCCAGATTTTAGCCTATGCCAACAGCAGCCATCAACCCTTCTGGTCTGGTCTGAGCACTGCTGAGCACCAAGGTGCAAAAATGGGACATCCGTTTGTCTTCATTATGAACAGTGTTTCAGGAGAAGGGTGCCAGGCTCATTACAAAAACAAATATTACAAGCAGCGGAAAAATGTGTCACAAGCTCATTATCTGCAAACTCTGCCAGTATCTCATTAGCAATAGCATCAGCGACACTGAACCATGATTGTCTTTGAGAAGGGGAAGGGGAAAGGGGCTTTACAAGCAGTAGGCAGAGGGAGGAGCATGTGGGGCACTCCCAATCTTTTAACCATGGCTAGGAAATCAAGTGTCCCTTAATCTTTTTAGTGCATCTAGACATTGTAACATGCTAACACATCTGATGTTGCTAGAGATTAGTTCTGAGGGACATTTTCAAGGGTATAATGAAAAGCTGGTCCACATGTCAGCTGACTCCCTTGACATTATGATCAGTGGTTATTAATATACTGTTTTATTTTTCAGTATATGAAATATAGACAATAGTAGAAGACTGGTTTTGTAAGGGAAACTGATAGCATTTTATTTTCCAAAGGATTCATTCAGATTGATGTGTCTGACTACCGTTTGAATTAAATTACAGTTCAAGCACCAAGTTACGCAGAATATTTGTTAAATGCAACCTGTCAAGAACTTCTTAGTAGCAAATAAACAGGTTATCATTTAGCTGTCAAGAAAATAAATATGGATTAATCTGTTGAAATATGTTCACTGGTTATCACTGGGAATACCCAATATTTATATAATTTCCTATTTCATTACAATATAGAACTTCTACATTTGCTTCCTTAGCAAACAAAACCACTTTAAGATGTGTGTGTGTGTGGAGCACAGAGCAATTCTGCCCAAAATTTGACATATTTGATCTCTGTTACATTCTCCAATAAAGATACCATATGGCTTATGCACTCAGGAAAAGCTTGGGTAATAGAATTCATCCTTCAAATTGTCACGGGAGCCCAAAAGCACATTGCCTTTAGAATAAATCATTTCAGGAGGGTGTAAGGGTTAGATACAATTAGGTGTTCTTGGTACTTAACCTAGAGGTGCTTAATGTGCCTCAAGGACAAGAGGGATAGTAATCACTAACAGCAATGGCTGCGCTGGGATTCTAATAATCATATAATAGACACAACTCATACGACTGATATGTAGCAACATCTGTATCTGTTTCCAGAAATACAAGCCTAATAACTGTTCATTTCAAAAACCAAATTGGCTAGAAAGCACTCTACTGAAGTAGTCAAAAAACATGACAGCTTCCTGAGAGTTTCTGCTCCCTGAGCTACAGGATTCCTGGGGTTTTGCCCTCATTCAGAAACTGCTCTGCTACATATTATTGTGTGCAACCCAATCTCCAAGCAGCGAGAGACTGCAAGGTTTACAGCACTTACACAAGGGTTGCTTTCCTTGGAAGGAAGGTGTATTTAGGTCATACGGTTTCATTTACACCTGTATACAACCTGAGCACAGGATGGAAGGGCTCACAGCACTAACGCTCCAACAGATCTTGGCTCCCCATCAGCTTTTCATGCATTTCCGCCTCCACCCTGCCCACTGCAAGCCATAGCTTTGGATTCAGCACATTGTGAGTGTGTAATGTCTTTGTGTCTCTTCCACCAACAGCCTAAACCCACACAGAGACTAGACCCTACTGGTCCATTTCCCTCCTCCTCCTCCTCCTCCTCCTCCTCCTCCTCCTCCTTCTTTGGCGATCACTCGTAGCCAAGTAAGATTGTCTTTCATAAACACAGTTTTAACAATGAGTCCGTAAGTGACTATGGAGGCCAATTCTGGTTCCACACGTCCTTCCACAGTGGGGACATTGGTTTCCGGACGGGAGTTGATCACGGTGTGGATTTGCCAAGCGTGCCTTCCTCTTAGCATGTTTCTCCCTTGCTTCCTGATAGGATGGTGTGGCATCCAGCGAGGAAGTGGTGGGGAGGACAACCCATTTGTTTCTATGGCAACATGGTTCACTCTTTAAGATGCTGGGTACTTAGTTGGGCCGGCGAGGGCCATTATCTTATAAAGAGACTGGCTTGAACAGGTTCTCTATACAGTGGTACCTCAGGTTAAGTACTTAATTCGTTCCGGAGGTCCATTCTTAACCTGAAACTGTTCTTAACCTGAGGTACCACTTTAGTTAATGGGGCCTCCTGCTGCCGCCGTGCCACCGGAGCACAATTTCTGTTCTCATCCTGAAGCAAATTTCTTAACCTGAAGCACTATTTCTGGGTTAGCGGAGTCTGTAGCCTGAAGCACATGTAACCCAAGGTACCACTGTATTACAATCACTGGCTTGGGTGGGGCCCACGGATATCATCCAGGCAAACACCCAATCATATAACAACATTATTATATCAGCATTGGTGACTAACGCCTGAAAAATGAAATTCTGGAACATGGGTAGAGTCCTGGGGTTGGAATGTACTGGGGGTAAGGTCACCCGAGGTGATAGAGCTGTAAGGCCCAGTGGTAACCACCCTGTTCACCCAAGTGCTTATGGAGTCACTTGCCATCAAGCAATGTCTGTACACCAATGTTGGTGCTGGGGGTGGGGCAGCTCCACAGGGGGACCCTCCCACTATGCTGGCCATTCCTGTGACCTACCTTTAATTTATTTGTTGGTGCATTAATTCATTAAACTAATTTGTTTCAACTGATTAATCAAAACTCAGTTCCATATATATATATATATATATATATATATATATACACACACACACCGTATTTTTCGCCCTATAGGACGCACTTTTTCCCCTCCAAAAATGAAGGGGATATCTTTGTGCGTCCTATGGGGCGAATGCAGGCTTTCGCTGAAGCTTGGAGAGCGAGAGGGGTCGGTGCGCACTGACCCCTCTTGCTCTCCAGGCTTCAGGAAGCTATCAGCAAGCCTGGGGAGTCCGCGGGAGTTCCCGCAGGGCTCCCTAGGCTGCGGATAGCAGCCTGCTACCCGGAGCGCGGGGCGCGCTGCAGCAGAACGCCCCGCACTTCGGGCAGACATCCGCTGCCTCTGGAGCCCTGCGGGAGTTCCCACAGGGCTCCCTAGGCTGATGATAGCAGCCTGCTGCCCGGAGCGTGGGGAGCGCTGAAGCCGCGGCTGGGGGAGGGGGGGAATAATTTTTTTTTCTTTATTCCCCCCCAAAAAACTAGGTGCGTCCTTGCGGAGAAGGCCTTTGACAATATCTCCTGGAAATTTATGATGGGAAATTTAAAAGAGATGGGAGTGGGACGGGGTTTTGAGAATGGGATTGAGGCGATATATTCAGAACAGAAAGCTAAACTGATAGTTAATAATGTGGTTACGGAAGAGTTTAAAATTGAAAAAGGGACACGACAAGGTTGCCCTATTTCCCCGCTGTTATTTATTTCGGTTCTGGAAGTGCTATTGAACATGATTAGAAGGGACCGGTTGGTGGAAGGAATTCAGGTCGGCCAGAAACAATATAAATTAAAAGCTTTTGCAGATGACCTGGTTTTGACCTTGCAGAAGCCAGAGCCCAGTACGAAAAGAGCATTACAACTGATTAATGATTTTGGTCGGGTGGCTGGATTTAAATTAAATAAACAGAAAACTAAGGTTTTGGGGAAAAACTTGACTAATACAGAGTCAGAACGGTTTCAGAATGAGATGGAACTTAATGTGGTAAAAAAAGTAAAATACCTAGGGGTAAACATAACAGTAAAAAATCTAAGTCTATTTAAGGATAATTATGAAAAATGTTGGACAGAAATTAAGAGAGACTTAGATAGTTGGTCAAAATTGAAACTTTCTTTGTTAGGCCGAATTGCTGCTATCAAGATGAATGTATTGCCAAGGATGTTGTTCTTATTTCAAACACTTCAGGTTTTGGACAAAACGGAGTGCTTTCAGAAGTGGCAGAGAGATATTTCCAAATTTGTCTGGCAGGGCAAAAAGCCCAGAATTAAGTTTAAGATATTAACCGATGCAAAACAAAGAGGGGGCTTTGCCCTGCCAGACTTAAAGTTGTATTACGAAGCCGCAGCGTTTTGCTGGCTAAAAGACTGGCTACTTCTTGAAGACACTGATGTGTTGGATTTGGAAGGGTTTAACAATACCTTTGGATGGCATGCATATTTATGGTATGACAAGGTTAAAGCAAACAAGGCCTTTAAGAACCATATTGTCAGAAAATCATTGTTTAATGTCTGGTCAAAATATAAAGACTTGCTGGAAAATAAAACACCAAGGTGGCTTTCACCTTTGGAAGCCAAGGCCCGAAAAAGACCCAATATGGAGGCTAAATGGCCAAAATATTGGGAAATACTAGAAAAGGATGGAGACAAATGGAAATTGCAGAGTCTAGAGAAAATGAAAGACAAAGTGCGAGATTGGTTACACTACGCTCAGATTAAAGAAGTTTTCAAAAATGATAAGAAATTAGGGTTCCAGGTGGAGAAATCGAAACTAGAAACAGAATTGTTAGAACCAAAGATTAAGGTACTTTCAAGGATGTATAACTTGCTGTTGAAATGGAATACACAAGACGAAACGGTTAAATCGGCTATGATAAGGTGGGCACAGGACATTGGGCATAATATCATGTTTGAGGACTGGGAGAGGTTGTGGATTAATGGATTGAAATTTACTGCATGTAACGCCCTGAAAGAAAATGTAATGAAAATGATTTATAGATGGTATATGACCCCAGTCAAACTTGCTAAAATTTACCACCTGTCTGATAATAAGTGTTGGAAATGTAAAGAGTGTGAGGGAACGTTCTTCCACCTCTGGTGGACTTGCCCTAAAGTGAAGGCGTTCTGGGAAATGATTTATAATGAACTGAAAAAGGTATTTAAATATACCTTCACTAAGAAACCAGAGGCTTTCCTTTTGGGTATTGTCGGCCAAGGGGTGGCAAAGAAGGACCAGACATTTTTTATGTATGCAACAACAGCAGCAAGGATACTTCTCGCAAAACACTGGAAAACTCAAGATCTACCCACACTGGAAGAATGGCAGATACAACTGATAGACTACATGGAACTGGCTGAAATGACCGGCAGAATCCGTGACCTGGGAGAAGAGAGGATTGAGGAGGATTGGAAGAAATTTAAGAACTATTTACAAAAACATTGTAATTTGAGTGAATGCTAAATAAGATGCTAGACTAAAACAACTGAGCACCACTAAATTTAGAAGTTTTTTAAGAAATTAAGTAAGACTGTGAAAATTTAGCTCCTTTTGAGAATTATATGAGTATGAAATATAGAAGGGATATAAGATTTTAAATAAGATGATAAATTGCTGACAAAATGTTTTAACGATGAAAATGGGAGCGGGAGATGCGAGGAAGTCCAAAGAAAATGTGAAAATATGTTAAGATCGATGTTATATTGTTTATTATGTCTATTTTTATTGTAAAATTTAATAAATTGCTTTAAAAAAAAAAAACAAAAAACTAGGTGCGTCCTATGGGCCGGTGCGTCCTATAGGGCGAAAAATACAGTATATTCATCTTAGCTGACAAGTGTTGGAAAAGTTGCTGTTTCTTCCAGGGTGTGTGGAATAATCACTTGAAATTGTGGGTATACTCCAGGGAAGGCCAGACATGCTTAAGCCTCATTTCAATCCAAAGGGTTTAAGCACACATTAAGAACTTATATCTCATTTATTTCAACCGAAGCAAAGCAAATCTAACTTTCTCCTGAGTTGTGTTCTTTGCATATTGTTTTCCAGCTTCTGGCTCAGGCTGTGCTTGCAGCTCAGTGTCAGGAAGCTGTATTACAGCTAAGAAATCAGATGAACATATCTAGAGCTGAAATGTATTAGATGACAGCCATGAATTTACATGGTTCAGATCCAGATTTTGCACGGTGAAATGCATATCTCTTCAGCTGCAAATATTTGAGCTACAAGTATTCATGCGGGAAGATTAGGGTAGCAAAACATAGTCAGTTGTAAGTAAAACATTGCTCAGAAGCAATTCTTATGTTTCAAAGTAGGTATATGTGTGTGAGGGATGCAGTATTAGCTAGTGTAACAAATGGATACCACTTAAAGGTGCAACTCACTTACCTGGGAGGAAGCCCCAGTGGCCTTGCTTTTGAGTAGACATGTATATACCGGTAATTGCACCGTAAGTGATGCTTCTGAGGTCATGAAAGTTTGTTAATTATCTCTCAGCCTTGTTGCAAAGATAACACTGGGGAGGGGAAGAACCATGTATACTACCCGAAGCTCAAGCCTGGGGTCAGAACCCAACACGCTGGGACACTTGGAGGGGTCCACAGCCCCCCAATGCCTACTGCCATTTGGGGAGGGGACCGTCTTGAGTCCTGTGGAGATGTAATAGAGAGGATGATTGGATGCTGAGAAGGAATGGAGAGAGATTGATGGGTTAGAAGACCTCGCAGAGGGTCCAAGTGGGCTGGGGGAGAAGATCCCAGGCCGCTGGATGTGTCTGATTCTGAGGAGCAGCATGAGAGGTGGAGATCTGGATCCCAGTGAAGGGCCTAGCTGGCTGTTGGAGGGGCATCTGGAGACACCACCCCCCCGACTGATGCCTCCTACTGTGGAGCTGCCTCTCTTCTACGGAGACAACTGAGATTGGGTCTGATGTCAAGCTGGCTCTGTTTCCATCCCCCAGACCCCCATCACCAATAATTTGATGGCATCAGCACCTGTGCAAACAGGCCTGCAGGACCAGCCTACCTAAAGACACTTGAGACACTTGCCCTACAAGTAGTGGTGCTTGTCCTGTACTTCAAAAGGAAGGTGCAGGGGCGTGGGTGGGCATTGCTTTTTGTGTGAATGTCTTAGCTTGTGCTTAGTGATAGGGAACAGGAGACTGCCAGGTGCACTACCAGGGCCCCAAAGTGGCAACAGGAGCTGGATGGGACACTAAGGTATGCTCACTGTGAGTTACCAGCCTAGGCTTCCCAAAAATCGGTAGCTGGATCTGCATCTCCGGGAGGGAGGGAGGGAGGAGGAATGTATTATTTCAGGAGCTACACGGTGGCCTTTTAGTCACAAATATTACTAATACACATATTTGAATAAAAGCCAAACAAGGACCACCTTCTCTGTCAAAGAGATGCTACAACGTTTGGCTCTGCAGCCCTCTTGGAGGTATATTAGGTGTGATTTCATTTTGTCGATTGGCGCACGTTGCAGGATAAGAAAAAGCCTTCTCACAAATGCCACCGTGGTTCTCCCCACCTTAACAAACTGTCATGAACACCCAGACTGATTTAAAGTAAGCCCCCGAGTTCCAGACACTGTGACCTTTATGACACAAATGCAGAAATATCCTATGAATGATAAACTAAAGCTGACAGTCAGTCAGGCTCCTCCTGCACTCAGCTGCCTGAGCCTTCCAATTCGATATTACTATAGAAGCAGGAATTTAACTACAGGGCTTCTGATTCTCTTTGAGAAAAGAGGACTTTCGCATGCCGTTCTTTGTTTCAAGGTCTGCCCTGTGTGGTTTGTAATGGTGCCACTCACAGACTTCTGAGATCAGTTAAAGATACCTCAGACAAACCAAAAATCAGAGCATTGTATCATTTGTTAATAACAGCCGCATGTGGACAATAAATCACTTCTGTTTCCTTTGCATGGTATAATTATCAATTATCACATGGTAAGTCCCCTAGAGAAGGCTGCATTTGACAAAGTGAAGGTTTCTGCCTCCTGGCCATCTTTGCTCATACACAATGGCTCAGGCTGGTTCTGAGGCAGCTGCTTCAGGTGCTGGTGGATACTGGAGGAGCGCTAGAGGACACAGCTGTAAGCATGCGGGATGGCCTGGTTTATGTGTCCTACGCCCAAGATAGCCTGCTTCCCTGAGGTGCAGCAGAGGATTTTTTCCCCCTATCATTGAATCTGCTTGTCTTCAGTGAGGCACCATCTTGCTCCTTGGCCTCAGGCAGCAAAATATCTGGGGCCAGGCCAAACTATGGCCATATTAGGACAATCAAATCTCACTTTAATAAGCTGAGATGTGAATGAGCTTCATGCACTCAGACACAGGTGCTTAGCTGCTTTCTTTGCATAAATGAGGAAACAAGCTGGGAAGCTGCACAGATTCCTGTTATATCTAAACTAGGAATATGAAGCCATGGTTTAATACTGGCTTCCAAACTAGCCAGACTATTGTTTCTTGGTTCAGGAGTAAAGGAAACACACAGTTCACTGAAGCTTCTTGGCTTGTTTTCCTACTCATGTGAAGGCAGAAGCAAAGCAGCTGTGTGCAGGTGCATGAAGCTCATTCATACTATTCATAGACAGCCTTGCACTGGCCTTAGGGGTCTTGCCTATAGCTCCCTTAGTACAGAACAACAGTGCTATATAGTGGTATCTCGGGTTACAGGCGCTTCAGGTTACAGGCGCTTCAGGTTACAGACTCTGCTAACCCAGAAATAGTACCTCAGGTTAAGAACTTTGCTTCAGGATGAGAACAGAAATCATGTGGTGGTGGCGTGTTGGCAGCTGGAGGCCCCATTAGCTAATGTGGTACCTCAGGTTAAGAACAGTTTCAGGTTAAAAACGGACCTCTGGAACGAATTAAGTACTTAACCCGAGGTACCACTGTATGTTCCCTTGGGAGGGGATATCTACTGAGGAAGCTCTGGAATGGCTTCCTTTGACCAAAACCAAAGGAACAAGGTCCAACTGTACTCCTGAGGTTTGATTGGTCTTCACTAGAAACAGATCATTTAGTGAAGCAGGCCCTGCTCAGCAGAAGTTCAACAGGAACCATCTCTCCCTTCTTCTAGATGTCTTTAGAAAATGATAATGTTTAGACAGGCCTTTGCAATATGAATTTTCTATTTTTAACCCATCAGTATTTATTGATGTTTTTAATGGTGTTTTCATCTATAATGTTTTTCTGGTTTTATTCTTTATATGTTGCACGTGTAAATGGCTAAGAACTGGGACAGAACTGATGACTATTGTTCAGCTGTTAGCCTGTGTAAGATGGCCGTTGATTTCCTTGGTGTGGAAAAGTAGCGAGACTCCAAGGAGCAGCGAGACACAAGGAAAGCGGCAAACAGCTAAGCAGTTTAATTTGAGAATTTGTAATGACTCTTTGAATAAGCAACCCTGCAGAGACAGCGGTGACATAAATCCTGCTGCTAGGAGACAAGTTGTGTTTGCCGCACACTTAAAGCAGCAGAAAGGAGGCGGGAGGCAGAACCTTCACTCCATCAAAATGCAGCCCTCTCAATGAGGCTGAGGAGGAACCAAGTGATAATTAATAATTATCCCACACAGAGAGAACAAAAGTGATTTATTTTCACATGTGGTTATTAGCAAGTGACATAAGTCTGTGTTATTAAGACCCCCTAAAAAGGAGACTGTGACTCCACTTACAAACAGTAACTGTTAACTGTTAATGTTAATGCACCTAAATGCATCTTTTATTTGCTTCTTGGTCAGCTTTTTCTTATGGACACATTAAACCAAAATAGGTTCATTTCCTTATGTTGCTATGGAGATTCTTTGTCAGATGTAAACTTTATAAGATGCTTTCACTCAATATGAATTAACCATTTAATATACTGTGATTTTCAATTACGGTAGCTGAAATGCTGTCAATTACCACCCCTCTGTCCTGTTTTTGATGGACATATATGGGGTAAGTATGTCATTTAACACTGACACTACCAAAAAAGCCCTGAAGTCTTTACTGACCAAAGCTAATTTATTGGATGAAAACCCATCTTCTATCAGAACACTGATATAAATGCAATCTATCTCATGCTTATTCAATAACATGAAAAATACTGACCGTGGTTATCCCTTAATATCTTTATCAACATATTCAATGAAACAAACACTTAAAAAGCAAACTGTTGAGGGACTGAGGCAGTATAAGTCTGTGTGGATGGTATGATGAAGACTCAAATAAATGAGCCAAAATAGTCCAGGGCAAAGAAACAGACTTGAGGACAATCCCAGCTCATCTGAATACTCTACTGTGTGACATCGAAATGAAATTTCCTTTGGGGCAGGAGGATAGCTGCACTGATAGAAGAGGGGTTGCTACCCAATAAACAAGTGTTGCTTGTGAAATAATATTCTTAGCCCAAAAGTCCATCAAAAACAGGCCAAACTATTTGTCCCAGCATTAGGTCAGTATTGCCTATTCTTTCTTGTGAATGATCTTTCTCATCATAAGAACGTAAGAACAGCCTGCTAGGTCAAGCCAGCTGCCCATCCAATCCAGTAAACTGTTCTCAAAGTGGCCAACCAGATGCCTGTGGAAAACCTATAAGCAGAACCTGATCAAAAGAGAACTCTTTCCCTCCTGCAGTTTCCAGCAAGGAGGTATTCAGAAGCATTACTGCCTCCTGTGGTGGTGCTGGGACATAGCCTCCATCACTATCATTTATTTGCTACTGTGCTGTGGTGATGCCTTGGATTGGGGCTATAAGGACACATGAAATCAGGATTGTTAAAGTCCAAGTTAAAGCAAAAGGACTGAATTAGGGGGAAAGAGGATAACAACCTAAAGGTGCAACCCAAGTCCCATTGCAAAGCTGCTTGAAGGGAAACAGGAAGTGGCATAAGTCATATTCTGCTGGCGGAGATGGAGATACAGTGGTACCTCAGGTTAAGAACTTAATTTGTTCCGGAGGTCCGTTCTTAACCTGAAACTATTCTTAACCTGAGGTACCACTTTAGCTAATGGGGCCTCCTGCTGCTGCCACGCCGCCGCCACACAATTTCTGTTCTTATCCTGAAGCAAAGTTCTTAAACCGAGGTACTATTTCTGGGTTAGCAGAATCTGTAACCTGAAGCGTCTGTAACCCGAGGTACCACAGTATACTGGTAGGCCAAGACTTAGGCTGCCAGAAATGCATCCACATGGTAACAGAAATCTCCAGCAGCTTAGAAATTATTCTGATGATGTTCTGTTAATGGAGTAATGAGAAATGGGGTGTGGTGGGTATGGCTACCATGTTGTGTACAAAGCCCCTTATGGTTCCATGTAATGCCCACATAAATAGGGCTGATGTAATTAATTCTTTCCCACTGCACTAAAGGAGGCGGGGGGGGAGAGAGAAAGTCAAGCCCCCACTTCCTGCTCTGTCCAAGGCAATGGATGGTATTGGTTGCCAGCTGGGCACTTGTAATGAGGACTGGTGTTTTCAGTTGAATGGATTCTATGTGTCTGCTCTCCTGAGCAGTCAGATCTGGGACTTAGCTCCACTACTCTGCCACAGACGGCT
The DNA here is from genome assembly GCF_964106645.2 of Podarcis pityusensis. Taxonomy (NCBI): domain Eukaryota; kingdom Metazoa; phylum Chordata; class Lepidosauria; order Squamata; family Lacertidae; genus Podarcis; species Podarcis pityusensis. Next base: position 60,077,220 of record NC_138028.1, on the reverse strand, counting down.
ATCCAGCTCTAAGGCAGCAGTGGGGCTGGAACTAACTACAGGATACCTTACCATATAAACATTTCCTAAACAATGCATCTGTTAATGGTGTGATCCTTAATTGCTGCAATTTTGTGGCATTTTGGAGCTTAAGGGAACATGAGAAGCCCTGAACACAATATGCTAAGCTGAAAGGTTTTTGCTAATTGCATGACATTTAGGAACAGTGCAGAAACTGAATAAAGTCCCTTTTACAGGGTGCCAGGTGGTTAGCACTCTGAAGTCGTCACTTGAAGGAATCTTATACTGAATCCCTTAATTGAAGCTGTATGCATAATTTCTTTCTTTCTTTCTTTCTTTCTTTCTTTCTTTCTTTCTTTCTTTCTTTCTGATATATGTGAAACATACACACTACCATCAACATCCCAAAGGCGTTATGTTTGCCTCAAAAATCTGGTCTTCACAAGCAAAATACAAATGATATTCAGGTGATACATGTTACACTCTAAAAGCAATAAAAATGCTACACCTCTGGGTAAGTATTGTGAATAGTAAGAAGAATAGTACTAAAATCCCTTAGCTAAGCAGGATATGGTGTTTAATGTACCTATATAAGGAAAACCGCTCTTGCACCCTTGATACAAATTACTGTGAGAGAGGGTTGCTATCACAGCCTTAAGCTGTAATCCTTGAAACCTCTCCCTTGGGCCCACACCTGATTTGATTTAAGTGAAATTTGCAGTAGGCACAGGACTTTCCAGGGCCAAACAACCTACTGCGAGGAAGCAAAGTGTGCATGTTTCAGCCATATGACTTCATATAAATTCTTTATAAGATAATTAAAACACTCCCAGGACTACACACATATGGCACAAGCATGCAAAAACCTGAATGTAGATTCTCCAGATCAACAAGTGTTTATTCAGGCAGTTAAATATTAGTTTTTCTTGCATTTTGTTCAAGTGAAACCAAACCGGTGGGGGGGGCGGGGCTTTATTTTGTCTAGATCCAGATTTGCCCTGCCCTGTTATTTGGGGGGTGGGGGTGGGGACACTACAGTTAAGTGAAACCATTACATGTATGTTGACCCTAAAATATTAATCCTTTAAAGCAACTGCTATTCCATCTTGTTTTCTACTGGAAACAAGGGGAAGAGATTTAGCCAAATGCCAAATCTAACAAAACTGATGTTCAGCTTCTATCTCAGTGTTGTATTCTGCTAAGATCACAAGTGGCTGGTGCAGTGGGGTGGTGCCACAGAACCACCCTCCCAATTGTGTTATCTCAGTTACATACTGGGATAATGTGGAGGCAGGGCAGGGCAGGGCAGGGCGGTGAGGTTGGGGCTACATAGGCACACTGTAGGAGCTAATCCAGTGTTCCCACCGGTGCATCTGCAACAGCCCCATCCTCCCCACCATCCCAGTTAGTGGCAGCAACACCCATGTTGGGAGGGTGACTCCTTGACCCTATCCCACCATGCTAGTTGCTCCTGGTTAAAGCTCTAGATGGATTTTAAAAACATTAGAAACTGAGAACTGTGAGAATTTCTTACAAACTACCTGCCTATAATTATTCAGCAGCTCCTAATTCTGTGAAATAAAAAGCTGCTGTAAATGTACCTGAGAGAATTTCTCATTCTTCTAATTGTCTAAAGCACTACACAGAGTTGTGATTACTTAAACCTGCAGATCATTTGTGAAATTCATACATACTGCTGGGATTTACGCTGTGTTCTGACCCACTTAATTCTGTGCAACAGGAGAGAAAAAAGCACAAAACTGACTAATAATTTTAATGGCTGTTTCATTGTCTTTGTTTCCTTTTTTATTTTCACTTTCCCGCAGGATTTCTCTCTGCGTGTGTACATATTCTGAACCAAGGCATGACGGAAGGAATTGCCAAGTATATTACATTAGTTATTTAAAGGGAGAGGCAGCAGCATGCAGCTAGAATTGGAAGCGCTGGGACAGGAGATAGTGTGCAAAATCATTAAAGTGTTATCAGTACCCATAAACTAGTTATTAATGTTTTCTGCCTATTGTGAGATAACAGCAGGGGGAAATGTAAAGGTAGGCCTCTCTTGTCATGATAACATTAAATGAAAGGGGTGGGGTAGGGAAATCAAGCCAGTGGTTTTGCATGCTTGCTTCATTGCCCTTTGTTCTAAAAAAATACTCACATTTAGCATGATCTAATAGGACTTTTGAGGTGCGTTCAAAGGCTTGTGAGACCACTGGAATTTATTCCCTCTTAGTTGCAATGACGGATCCACAAACAGTGGACTAAAAAACAACGTTTGTTATGCATCACAGAAGAGGAGGAGGGCTGTTATTCGAGGAACTGAAGAAGCCCAAAGACCTATTACAGTCACCCCAATAGTCTGACTTGCTTTAAGGCAGCCTTCTATGCTGCTATGTTCCCAATTCCCATCAACCTCAGTCAGCATGGCCAATTGGTAGGGATGACGAGAGCTGCAATTCCAACAATATTTGCAGGTCGACAGGTTTCCCCCCTCTGACCTAGTGTTAAAGACAAATCAGCGAGCTAAACACACTTTCCTTTTAGCATGAAGTTGTGCTGTTTGCAGTAACTGATGTTAGATTTAATACCATTTTTTATTTTGTTTAAAAATGGTTGCATGCTTTTATAATTTTGCAACTTTGGGGCTCCTTTTGGAACCAAAGGCAGCATAGAAATATTAGCACAAATAAGTATGAGAACCAAACACTGCATTTTACAGAGAAATTGAAAGCTCTCTTATTTCCACATTTATATTGTGTTACCATGCTACCTGCTCAAAATAGTTCCTTCAGGCAGCTAAATAAAAGCCATAGCAACTAAAACGTTTAATAAACTATCTCAGCCCTAATTAAATTCTTCAGTAAGATAACTTACCCATTACAAAAAATCAACCAAAAATATCTCAGCTGAGCTATAAAACACAACCAAGCAGCAAAAACATAAACTGCCAACCTAAAAAAGTCAGATTAAAATAAGACCCATTTCAGTGTCTAAATATCTCACAAAATTGAACTGTCTAGTCTAATATGTGGCAGATGGGGAGGGGTTTGGTCTAGTGCTTCCCCTGGGAAGGAAGTACTAAAGAGACAGTTAACAGTACTACTCCTTGTCCTTGACAACCTGATCTCAGCCAGAGAAGGCAGTTGTGGTTCATGAGAGAAGATGGAAGCAATGGTATCCTCCTGTTGATGGCACCATGCTCACTGGGATTGGGAAGGAACATGGAAAGGTGGCTTTGGCCAGACTGGGGGAGCTTTGGCTTGGTGATGGTTGTCCCATAGGTGCATGCAGCCCTGCAGGGCCACTATGACCCTACCGCCACCACCTTGCCCTTCCAACAAGTGCAGTGCAACTGCTGGGAGGACACCACTGCTTCTTCCCTCTCCTCATGAGTCACTGCGCAGAGCAATTAGCCACCCCAGCACTGACAAGTTAGACTTGGCTGTACTGAGGGTCTTCATGTTCATTGCTGCCCCATACCCAGCACTCACTGATAATTTCCACAATATCTCCCAGAATCCTTAAAAAGGAACAATAAAGCTGGGTGTCATCTACCTATGTCACTGTACTTCAGACAACCTCTTCCAATGGCTTCATGCAGATGTTAAAAATTATGGTGTACTGTGTACAAGAAGGAACTGTGCTTTATCTCATAGAACGTATTCAATGGGGCAGAGAAGCAGCCCTCCAGCATCGACCTTCTCTAGGATCTATCCGACAGTTACAGTGAAATAAGGTGTCTTTACCTTCCTGCATCTTCCCTCACAGCTTGGCAACCCAGAAGGATATGAAGGCTGTCAGAATAAATAGCCTCACAGTGTAGTCATGCAGCAGGCTGATGAGGATTTGTTCGAAATCCAGGCCCAAAGTCAGATTGCTAAGGAATATTATCAGTTTCATCCACAAGACCCTGGAGCTGCCTGTGGTTAGCTTCATAACCCTTAGCCAAGAGAACAGAGCTGAATTCAGTGTTGTTTGGGACTATAGACCATTATTTTGTGCTGATGTTGATACTCTCATGTGGGTGTTCTGCCATCCTTAGCCTTTTCTGTACTACAGAGCATTGTCAAACTGCAGGGAAAAACCTTCCATAATTGATCTTCTGCCTTTTCAAACGGAACACAGATTGCAGCCTTGTGCTCTTCTAAAATGCTTTTGTTCACTTGAACAGTTTTCAATATGTGAATATTAATTTATGCATCAGAACCCAAATTCCTTAGAAGGGGGATTATGACTGGAGCTTTTCATTTCTACTGAATTATATTCACAAAGAATAATTTTATTGGTCTAGAAACTCTGCCTTGTGTTTTTTTAAAAAAGAATTATTTATGCACAATTAATAAAAGTACTTCTTGTTACGTATATAAAAGGCCAAAACAAAATTATGTAAAATACAAGCATATTTCGTGTCATTCAGGACTCTCAAGAATTCAAAATATGTTTAATCGAACTTTAATGTTACGAGATCTTTCTCCTCTGTGTTTGTGCTTTAGGCCATCAACGGAGACCTACACAGACTAGCAAATACTGTAGGACCATCCCTTTAGCCCTGTCACCATCATTGAGGGCAATCTCTCTAGTGAGGAGCCTCCTATATTTTAGGAGCCTGATGAAGACATTTGCTTGAGAAGGCTTTTCCTGAGTATTCCTCATTTATGGAATACTAAGAGTATATCGACAGAAATTGTTTCAGTTTTTAGGGTTTGTAGAAAGGAGATTAATTGTTCTTAGAGCTTGTAAGAGTTCTTAGAGAGCCAGTGTGGTGTAGTGGTTAAGAGTGGTAGACTCGTAATCTGGTGAACCAGGTTCGCGTCCCCGCTCCTCCACATGCAACTGCTGGGTGACCTTGGGCTAGTCACACTTCTCTGAAATCTCTCAGCCTCACTCACCTCACAGAGTGTTTGTTGTGGGGGAGGGAGGGAAAGGAGATTGTTAGCCACTTTGAGACTCCCTGGGCAGAGATAAAGTGGGATATCAAATCCAAACTCTTCTTCTCTTCTTAATGTATTTTATCTCATTTTAATCTTACACACTACTTTGATAACTTCAGGCTGTGAACTGGTTTATACATTTGTAAAATACAGCAAAAGAAAAAAGAAAATCACAACATGTACCGTATTTTTCACTCTATAAGACGCACCAGACCACAAGACACACCTAGTTTTTGGAGGAGGTAAACAAGAAAAAAAATATTTTGAATCTCAGAAGCCAGAACAGCAAGAGGGATCGCTGCGCAGTGAAAGCAGCAATCCCTCTTGCTGTTCTGGCTTCTGGGATAGCTGCGCAGCCTGCATTCGCTCCATAAGATGCACACACATTTCCCCTTACTTTTTAGGAGGGAAAAAGTGAGTCTTATAGAGCAAAAAATACGGTATATCATGTCCTCCCTAAAAGAGGGCAAGTGTTGCAGTGAGACCTGGAGACTGACCTCCTGTGTTGTGAGTGGGTTGGATTGGTTAGCCACAACACCCGATTGGTAGGTCCCTCAATGTTGGGTTCAATCTGGCCAATGGGGCGCAGTCTAAACAGATCGAGGGATGGATCGAGGGACCCATGCACAAGACCCAGAGCTTCCTCTTTCGGCTCGTGCATTCGGAACACCCGCCCACCTCTCCCTATTTTTAGGACTTTGTGCGATTGACCTTGCTATGCCATCATGTGTCGTCTGTCGTTGGGACAGAGGCACGGCAGGAATTTCCCCACTTGGCTGATTGGCTGTTGCCATTTGGGTTTCACCTGCTGCGTAGCAAATTGTCACAACTTGTAAGGTTGCGGATAGGCACTGGTTCAGGTGATAGGGATGGGACAGCAGTCTTGCCATCCCTATGTGAAGGGTATTCTGTTAAAGGAATCCAGGGACTCAACTGGTTTGGTCAACCCCCAGGAGGGAGTTGTGCCTGTGCCTGAGTCCAGGGGGGCATCTGGGTGGTGAACATAGTCTGTTCCCAGCTTTTCACCTACCCAGGTGTTCACCCTTGGCTGACCTATGCTGGTGCCCTGGGTCAGCGCTGCCTGCAAGGGTGCAGGGAGCTAGTCAAACCAGAGCCTATGCAACCACTCACCTTCTGTAATCAATAAAGTTGTGGCCTAAATTCTGCCAAAAACCAAAACTAAAATTTGAGTCAAGTGTGAATTTATTTAGGGGGGAGGTCTCTGGGTCTGAACACGCAAATATTGCTTAATGAAACCTCAACATGGTTTGCAAAAAGAATAAAACAATGAATGAATGAAAACTTCACTGAAATAGAGTATGGGTCACTTTCAAGAAAAGACTTGCTGGAACAACCAAGTTCTGAGCTGCCATCTAAACCACACTACAGATGGTGCCAGACTAACTTCAGTGGGCAAAGGATTCCATAATCTCCGTGCCTCTACACATTAGCCACCTCCTGACCATCTAAAGACAGAGCATTTGGAGAATGACCATGGATTATGATCTCAGTTGTCTGGCGTATTTATATGTTTTTCTGTGGCTGGTTTATCCACATCATCCAGCTATAACCAGAGGGAATAAAGTATGTGTATGTTCATTGTTGTGAAGTAGGCCCCAGCAAACTCCATGGCACTTACTTTTAAGTAGACATGGGTAGACTTGTGCTATAAATATAAATCCTTCTCTTAGTTTTTCCTTTCTACTACATCATGCAACAAGAAAATTATCTTTGCTAGAATATGTGGTTTTATTGGAGTGGAATTTGTAGAAGCAAAATTCCTCAGCGATATCATGAGAAGACAACCCAATAAAAATTTCTTAAATTCTTGTGTGGAAGTCAGTTCTGTCCTCTGAACATATATCCATGAGCTACTGATTGAAACCAATCAGACATTAAACTCATTAAAAAGAGGTGTCCAAGCTTTCTCATATGTTTGAACCACCCAAACTGCAAATGATAATAAAAAATTGTACCCTTTCTCAAAGTGCTTATGCTTATCTTCAAGCCAAAAAGAGAGGTAGGAGCAAGTCCACATAGACTAAATATGTGCTTTACATTCCCTTTCAAGGGGATTTATGAGAAAGCCATGTGCTTACTCTTGTCCCATATATCAAATACAAGACAGCCTGAGCCTTTTTTTTTTTAAACAATCAAGTGGTATTTAATTTCATGAAATAAATAAATGGCCCCTCACATTTTTTTAAAGAAGTCCCTGCATGAACATGTAATGTAAAAATGTTCTAGTCTAAGAGTTTTCTTGATACATAGTTTTGAATGTGCAAGGTGTTTTTAACACGAGATGTTATTAAACTTGCAGCCTGAAACAGTCCTGCAACCGATTTGCCATAGGAGCACGTGGTCACATCCGTCAATTCGCCATTCTTTACTGTCCTTGTGTGTACGTGTGTTTCTTTGCCAGCTATATTGATAGAACATGAAGTAAAATGTGAAACTTTGAAGTTTCATCTTGAGAAGTCACCATGGGACAACATGCCGTGGCTGGAGACAGCTGCAGCACAAACATCTGGCAGTGCAAAAATAGCAAGAGACAATAGTTTGATCAGTGGTGGGAAACCTGTGGCCTTCCAGATGTAGTTGGACTCTAACTCCCATCGACACCAATCAGAATGGCCAAAGGTTAGGAAATGTTGTACAGCGACACCTGGAAAACCACATGTCACCACCTCACCCTGACCAGCTTAGATTCTACAGGCTAGAATCAGTGTCTCTTGTAAGACGTCCTTGCTTCATATAATCTCTAATAGATGCAGATATGTCTCACACTGCACATCTTCCTTCATCCCAGGCTTGCCCCCTTCTTAGCAATGATAACCATAATCACAGCAAACCTGTGATTTCCAGTGTAGGCACACAGCTCACCATAGGTTTTACTCCATTGCTTGTTTGTACAGTCATGCTGTTGCCACTATAGGAAGCAAATGACAGCACACATCTACACCGGGAGATGATGGCATGTCATCCCTCATCATTTGTTTGCACATGCATTTGGAAAGCTGTAGGTTTCATCTCATGTGGTCTCGTACAAGCAAATCATCCTGGCGTTTTTTATGGGGAGTATCAAGATTGATGACAGGCCTTTTGAATTCTGTACTTAGCAGCAGCAGCTTGCTGTGAAAGGGGAGTTTCTCCCTCCCCTCCCTGCCAAAAAAAGCTAGCAGTGGAGGTAGTAGCACTGCAGTAATAAGGCATCTGTGACTATAAAGCTTACAAGTTGTTGTTTTCCTAAAGCACAACGCTTGTATGTTTTGTGAGTAAAAAAAGTACTGCTTCCAAAATAAGCCGATTGCTGTTTTTTATGAATTGTTCTGAATTTACCAAGTGATTACCAGTTTCTCTGAAATAGGCTTGATCTAGACACATCAAAAATGTGTTTCAGTTAAATGTATTGTAAATTTAAACAGGGAAATCTGGTAGGGAAAAATGAGACCCCACAGTGCCATCTGGTGGCACAATGTTATATTGCATATACAACACAAAAAATGGCTTTTTCCTTTTCCAATCTAGCTGAGACCATAGATACATAAGATGCAGCTGTGGATGTTCAGCTTCTATCTATTAAAGTCAACTTCTTTCTACTGACCAATAACTCCTATTGAGTATCAAAGCATCTAAGTCAGGGATGGAGAACCTGTTATTCTCCACTTGTACTGTACAGCCAGCATAACTAATGGTTAAGGATGATGGGAGCTCTGTTCCATCAATATGGGGGAGAGCTCCCCATTCCTAATCGAACTAAAGATTTCATACCTCTACCAATGTTCTCAATGTTAGCAAGGGAAGTTGTTAAAGAAATCGAGCCGGTTTCTAAAACAATTCACAAATACATATTTTTTTTAGTAATCCTTAAAATGGCCCTGCAATGGACACCCAGTCTTGTTGTCCACAAATAGCAGATGAAAAATTGAAGAAGGGAAACCAACAACTCGGAACAAGAAAAAGCTTGAACCGAGCACTTTTTCCAAGATTACAGATCTCTCAAATCTGCATTTTATGCCATTTATAATTCCACAGAGTTATGTGAGTTTTCAGAAAATTAAATTCAATATAAATAGTTTATCCCTTTGAATCATTTGTTGTTTAATATATGTTGCTTGCTGTCTGTTAAAGCTTTTGGTCCTTATAGGAAAAGCACTGCTCTCATGCTGCCTTCAATGTCAGGTAGATTTATTTCTCTTGGGAGTAGTTCAATGTGAGCAACATTTTGGCTGCAGTCCTAAATGCATTTACAAGGAAGTAAGTTCCACTGGACACAATGGAACTTACTCCCAAGTAAACATTCACAGGACTATGCCAATATCTCTCAGTGTCCCCCCCCCCTCTAAAATTATCCCTGTGCCTCTCTGCCTTGAAACTAATATTGCTCTCTCCAGTACTCCTTTATACTTCACTTCTTTTCCTGTTTAAGTCTCTGTTCCTGACTTTGTCTGGTATGGGGAACTTTTGTGTGACCATAGTTCAAGCTCTACCCATTAATCATTTTGTATGTTAATGGGTGGTAAACATTTATTATCAATGCTTTGGAAACAAAACAAAACAAAACAGTTCATTACATCAGAGATGTGTAGGGGACATGCTATGTGAACTATTCTTCCACTCTGATGCATATTTTAAGATAGTTCATGGCTATGATTTGTTTATATTATGGCATTCTTTCAACTTAAAATAAAAATATTTAGAAAGAAAATGTTCCCAAGGGGTCTACATAGTTGCTCTTCCATCATATTTTTGTCCATTACAGAATCATATTGTGTTAGAGGGAGGAAAAGATGTATTTAATGAAAATATATATGATAAACTCCAGATAATATTGATTTGGGCAGAAATGTTAGCATTAAATCACTTTCCCAATCACACAAGTAAACAGTGACTGAGGACTTTGGGAAGTTTCTTTCAGGGTTACATTTTTGAAATTTCTTTCTCCTAACGATACAAATTCATACATGGTTCTTTCATGCTGAAAGAGTAGCATGTACGGAACAAAAAACTGGTAGCCAAAAGATGGTAGCGGATCCAGGAAACCATTTCATTCCCATTGCACAGCTACCCTAGAGGTCACGGGTCCTAAGGAAGTTAGATTAGCCTCAACCAGAGCCAGGGTCTTTTCAACACTGGTTCCGGTCTGGTGGAACGCTCTGTCTCATGAGACCAGGGCCCTGCAGGATCTGATTTCTTTCCGCAAGGTCTGCAAGACAGAGTTGTTCCGCCTGGCCTTTGGCTTGGAGTCAATTTGATTCCCTCCCCCTCTTTCTTTTTTCCTTTCTCCTCCTGTGATGAGGCTGCATTTTAATGTTTTAATGTTGTATTTTAATCTTGTTTTTTTTAAGTTGTATTCATTCAGCTTGTTTTTATTATTGGTTGTTAGCCGCCCTGGGCCTGGCCTTGGCTGGGAAGGGTGGGGTATAAATAATTTTTGTAAAAATATTATTATTATTATTATTATTACATTTGCAAGTAACCAGTGTTGTAATCCTAGTGTCTGAAGAGATGCATCACCAAAAGTTACATATTTGCATAAAATGTGCATATGTTACGTAATTTGTAGGGATAAATGCACAATTGTTGATCATTTCTATGGAAATATATTACTTTTTCCACCCTTGATGGGGGAGATTGTGTTGAGGTGACCTGTGTCTATATGATCATGGAAAATATGATATGACACATAGGTACTGTGACTTGCCACAGATATGTAATGAAGGTGCCAGGTGAGCATTCCACAAACAGAGGGCAACTGCAGATAAGGCCCAATTCTCATGTTACCACCCTCCAGACCTCTCATGGAGGGGGCACATGAAGAAGGACCTTAGATGATTATTGCAGGGCCAGGGTCCAAAGCTGATGGAAGGAACTCTGCACCATGCAGACCACCTGAGCCTCATGCAACAGCAATGGATCCAGCTGCATACCCGCTCCTTCAGAGGGAGTGACTGTAACCCCACCATAAGCAGACCACCTCCCATCCATCTAGTCTAGGAGTCTCATCCAGTCCATTACAGACAATGGTCCAGCACATTCTCTGCCACATCTGCAGATGTAAAGAAGAAGTAGAGCTGTGTGTCATCAGCATATTGCTGACAACATACTCCAAACCTCTGGATAACTCCACTCAGTGGTTTCATGTAGATGTTAAACAGCACAGAGGATAAAAATGAACCCCAAGGAACTGAAGGCTCCACAGGGCTGAAAAACACTCCCCAAGCATCAGCCTCTGGAAATGTCCATCCAAGTAGGACCAGAACCACTATAAAGCAGTGTCACCCACCCATACCTCCTCTGCTCCAGAAAGATACCAGTGTTGATGGTATCAAATGTTGCTGAGGTAGAGGAGAATTAACAGGAGCATATTTCCTCTCTCTCTCCCGACAGGTCATAATATAGGATGACCAAAGCAGTTTCTGTGCCAAAACTGGGCCTAAACCTCAATTGAAATGGGGTTTGATTTTATCTAGCAGAGCTTTTCTTATACTACATTCTTAAAATAATGTGTCCTAGGCAATTCATCATCAGCATTAAAATCAAGCAACTAATGTGAACTTAACACTTAATGAGGTGTACCTTGAAAGGTATGCATCGACTACAGGGCTTTCTCCCCATTATTTGTTAAGGAAAGTGTGCAAGTCTGTCATGCTGACAGAGTAAGATTGATTAAAGTCCTTAAGGTACCATTTCTCTTGGTTTTAAGTGACTGGACTTCTGCAAATTATGTGCCAGGAAACTATATTGTCATTATATCACAGCTATGGCTAGTTTTTAAAAGAGTTCCTTTTTGGTTCATTGCAGTTTGATTTTACATTATCATCACTTTCATGGGGCAGTGAAGAAGAAGAAAAACACTAAGTTTGCAAGCTGATTTGGACATTTAGTTGATTTTCACTATGAAACCTTATGCTTTTTGGCAGCACAATGTGTTAGAAAGTCTCCACAAATGCCTGAATTACCCAAATCCTAAATTCAGAACACTTGTGACCTACTTTCTCTGCCCTGAAAGGAATTATCCAACAAGCCAGACAATTAGCCCCTAGCATCAATTCCGGTCACCAGTCACCTCAGCAACAAGAATGCAGTTTAGGGTAAAGAGCAGACTTCAAGTTAATAGTCAAAATCTAAACTGGACACTCTCTCTCTCTCTCTCTCTCTCTCTCTCTCTCTCTCTTGGCTTGGTTGGGATTGTAGACCAAAAAAGGCCTTTGTACATTGTCAGGTTTTGCATAGCAAAAGCCTATTTAAAAATTTAAGGATATAACACATTTTTAATTCAATTTGTATTCTTACTTATAGGCTGCTTTTAAGGGCACAGTTCTTATAAATCATCAAGATGGACAACAAAGAAGTGGTAATCACAACAATTAGGACTGCATCTGACTAAGTTATGCTCAGGGTAGACCCATTGAAATCAATAGACTTAAATTAGTCATTACTAATTAGGGTCCATTGATTTCAATGAGTCTGAGCAGGGCTTTGTCAAATACAACCCTTCAGCACAATCCTATACATGTCTACTCAGGAGCAAGCTCCACTGAGTTCAAGGCGGCTTGCTCCCAAATAAATGTGTATACTAGGAATATTGCTCAACATCCAAAAAACCAAAGTACTGCACCAGCAAGCACAAAACAACACCTCTGCAGCACCACAAATGCAATTCAATGGTGTAATGTTGGAAAGTGTTGATCACTTCTCTTACCTAGGCAGTTATCTTTCCACAAGGGCCGACGTTGATGCCAAAATCCAGCATCGCCTGAGCTCTGCGAGTGCAGCTTTCTCCCAATTGTAGTACAGAGTGTTTGAGGACCGGGACATTTGCAGGGAAACCAAAATGCTTGTTTACAAAGCTATTGTACTACCAACCTTACCGTATGCTTGTGAAACATGGACCACTTATAAATGCCATCTCCAACTCCATGAAAGATTCCATCAATGGTGTCTCTGAAAATTTTTACACATCACTTGGGAAGACAGGCAAACTAATGCCAGTGTACTGGAAGAAACAAAGATCACAAGTGTCGAAGCAATGATTCTTCAACATCAACTTCGTTGGACTGGTCATATTGTTCAGATGCCTGATTATCCTCTTTCAAAGCAACTGCTCTATTCCGAACTTTAAAAAGGGAAGCGTGATGCTGGTAGTCAACAAGAGAGGTTTAAAGACGCTCTCAAGGCAAATCTTAAAAAATGTAGTAGAAACCCCGACAATTGGGAAACACTGGCCTGTGAGCGCTCCAATTGGAGAACAGCCTTTACCAAAGGTGTCATGGACTTTGAAGACGCTCAAACTCAGGACGAAAGGGAGAAATGTGCTAAAAGGAATGCACATTTGGCAAACACTCACTGTGATCAACTCCCACCCAGAAACCTATATCCCCACTGTGGAAGGACATGTGGATCCAGAATTGGCTTCCACAGTCACTTTCACAGTCACTTAACACTGTTAAGACCATGTTCATGGAAGACAATCTTACTCGGCTACAAGTGATCACAGAAGAAGAAGAAGACGAAGAAGACGAAGAAGAAGAAGAAGAAGAAGAAGAAGAAGAAGAAGAAGAAGAAGAAGAAGATGACGACAATATTGGGAATGCAGCCTAAGGATCCTGTGCATTACAACTAGGAAAAAAAAATATAGCCTTTGTAGTTCCAGATTAGTGTGTGAAAACATTAGTATATTATGTAGTACAGGAAACTCTCCATTTGCACATGATCAGCAGATACAATATATATATTGCAGAGCTCTCCACTTGAATGCTACCTAATCTACATCTGATAAATGATAAAATCTTGCCCACTAAATCAGTCTTTAAGATTTCACAATATTCTGTTGTTGTTCTTCTTGTTGTTGTTTGCTAATCCACAAAGCAGACACTTATTTATTCATTTTTAAACTCATTTACCCTGCCTTTCAATTAAAAATTTATAATGTGGTATACCATAATATTAAAATAAACAATAAAAACAACATTATAGCCAATAAACAACAGAAAACAAATAAAACAATAGGAGATGCAGTAAAGACAATAAAAACCAGAGCCAATAAAACCAATAGTAATAAAACAACAAAATTACTTTGTATGAAAAAGCCTAGGCAGATAAAACCTAGTGCCTTTGTTCAAAAGGCACAGTGTTCAGCCAAGGCATGACAATATTTATCCGCAACAGCAAAGCATTGTCTACTTTTGCCCAGCTAATTTATGTGAACCAGTTTCTAAATAATGAGGTACCCAATAATAAGGTGTGGTGTTATGCACTGGAGAAACCAGAGTTCAAATTCCTGCTTAGCTGTGAAGCTGCAGCCTTGAGCAAACCACTGTCTCTGAGCTTGGCCTACCCTACTGGGTTGTGTTGAGAATAAAGTGTGATCCCTAGCTCCATGTAATAATGGAAGAAGTATGAATATGATTAATATCTGACTGTCTTAGGAATCTCTCATTCTCTGCATAATCTGACTCTGAGTTTCCAAAACAACAGTGAGTCTCTCTCCCTGCTTTCATAAAGCACTTGCTTAAATATTTCCTGTGTAGCAGCACCAGTTTCAATTATTTCCCTGTCTTTGTGCTCTTTCCTTGTAAATAAGTGCATGCACTTATTGCAAAAGAAAGTGAGGATGCTGCCATCCCTCCAATCCAAACACAACACAGTGATGAAGAGATGTGATTTTTGTGGCACTTATTTGCAGATGGATGTAGTGGAAATAAGAAACATTTTGCCAAACTGCCGCATATTGGAATACTCTCTCTAATTAAAAGGCTCTCAGCACATATGGGAATCAGTCTTTTCAGTAATTGTACTGAAGGGTGTATTCCAAAATGCAGGCACAACAGAGAATACAAAATACAATAGCAGCTTTAATTAAACATGTTTTATTTTCCTTCCCATCTAAATATTTGGCATGTAAAGCCATTTTGCTGCAGCAAAATGTACAGACTGGTGCCAAACTGGGTAATTACTTTCTTGGTGAATGCCACTTGGACTGCCTGCAGAATGTAGAGGCTAGCGTGAACAATGGAGACCAGAGAACTTCTATTTGATTATATTGTTTGGTGGGCTGATTCAGATAAGCATTTAAAATGATCTCCCATAGCTCAGCTCCCTTGGAACTGTACTAACCCATAATATCCCCCTCCTCCAAATGCATATGCAAATCAATAGTCAATATTTGAGTAGGGGATTCCATACAATCTCTGCTGCCCCTTTCTCTGTATCCTGTAGATGTGTGCCACCTATTTGACTACTGTCCTTACATGCGTCAAACCAGAAGCAATGCCACTAGTTCCCTGTACTTAAACATGGAACTGCTCCAATCATGAGCAAAGAGGTGGGGTTCCAATTTCAAAGGTAAATGGCTTGTGTGGATGCAGAGTATTGAACAGTCTCTCCTCCAGTGGTGCAGTTCTGCAGTTTTATATTCTGGGCATTAGGATTCTATCCCTGAGCTCTACTTGATGGAACCTCTACCCTCCTCCCAAATCTAACCCCTCTTCTAAAGCTATATTCTCCCAGCATTTGGACAGAGAAGCTTCTGGAAGGAAAGAGCTCACCTCCTCTCATTTGGGCACCTTTTTTGCTGTTAAAATAAGACCCTACCTCCTTATTTCTACAGACTGGGGCAATTCCATGTTAAAATGCATGGAATTGTCACTGTCTTAGGGAATGAGCAGATGGTTGGTGTCCCCTATTTGATTCCTGTGCTGGGTCCCAAATAATGGGACAATAGAGGTAATTTGGGGTTATTTTACCTGACCCTGAATCAAACTGCAATGTTAACAAAGTACCATGAATACTACTACTACTACCACTACTACATTATCATTATCATTATTTATACCCTGCCTTTCCCCCAGATCGGGACTCAAGAAAGCTTACATAAATTAAAAAAAAACAGACAGGAAGCTAAAAACAAATAAAATGTTATAGTTAAAAAGCAGTTAAACTGTAACAGAATTAAAATAATATTTAAACAAATTTGTTAAAATGCGGAGAGTAAAAATAGCACAGCACTATTAAAAGCAGTTTCTTTACAAAACAGTTAGTTCCCCGATGCCTGTTAGAATAAAACACTCTTTACTTGATAGCTGAAGAACAACAAGGTGGGAGCCAGTTTAGTTTCTCTAGAAAGGGGGTTCCAAAGTCTGTGAGCAGCCACCAGGAAGGCCCTCTCCCATGTCCCTAACAAACATGCTGGTGAAGGTGGTGGGTCTGCCTTCTCTGAATATCTCAGAGCCTGGGCAGGTTTGTATGGGAGAATACAGCCTTTCAGACAATCTGGGCCTAAACTATATATATTTATTTATTTTTATTTATAGGGCTTTATAGGTCACAGGCAGTGGATGAGAACAGTGGGGAAAGTAGGGAGGATCAAGTAGGGAGATAAAAGAGGACGGCCACAATCTCCCACAGTCAACTGGCTAGCGATTCTGGTAGGAAAGGGGAAAGGATGAATGTGACCCCCTCTCTCTCAACTACAGCCACACATTACCTTTTTGCTTCACAGATTCATACATCTAACATGGCATACATGTCAAAGATTCTTCATATTGCTAATAATTTAAGTCTCCTGTCTTGAGGACATAAAATCCAGCTTTTGCAGCAGAGCAGCAGAGGACGAATTATTGCAAAAGACTGAATTGATCTGAATTTCTACATTCTGACAATGAGACAGAGAGAGTGATTGAAATTCTGTTGCATTGGAAGCTTTATTAACGGTGGGTGCATATTAGCTCTAGGCAAATGTTGTTTAAAAGACTGCTATTTTGGAGCGTTGCTCTTCTGTGTGCATTGCCATTCAATAAACGGAACTCTAAGGAGTCTTTAATTATAGTACTCAGAATGAAAAATAACATGGTGGTCACTGGCACTTGGGCAGATATCAAAAACGCCAGATTTTTTAAGAGTATTCTGGTAAGAAGAGATTTTGTACACAGGAACTAATTAATTAACGTAAGAAATATATCCAAGCCAGAAATCTTCCTAACCAGAGATTAGATACTTCTAGGTATAAACTTTTTGACTCAGCAAACTTTTTGACCCATAATTTAAAGAAGAAATAAAATCCTTTCTATTTCCTTTTCCAAGGTATGGAAACCCTATGATTAGTGTCATAAAACACACCACTATAAAATATATGAACATTAAAATAGTTCTAACCACACTCTTAACTATTACAAAAACAATCAGATCAGCCCAAGTTCAGGTCAACAGTTTAAATACAGTTTTTAAAAACCATACTGAAAAAAGCCATAAAACCATCCTTTTGAGCTATTAATATACGTTAACCACATGTAAAAAGCAGAAACATATACTTGGCCCTTCAAGATGGGTAAAGACTGGCACTTCCATTTACAGGCACCATTCAGGTGTGTATAGTCTGAGAATGATACTGTGTTTGCTGAACATAGACTATATGAAGGGTATGCTCTCCCCAACAAAGTTGTGATTTACTAGTGCAAACGATTAAGAGATTAAGCAAGTTGAGATCTCAGCCAACATCATAAACTCAAGGGATCCAGTGATTTTAACAATTTAGCAATCAGGTAGGTCTAACCAACAATAGAAGGAATCTGATCACATTGAAAACTCTTAACTTGCTAATATTAAGCAGTCTGAAGAACACGGATTCCACTATCATTGCCATCTCTGGGTTACTTCAGTTTCTTAAAAAAAACCATGAAGACTCACAAATTTTTCATCTGCACCTTAGAAGTTCAATAAACTGAAAAGCTACGGTAATCCAAATAACAGCTATCAGTATTGAATAACGGAGCCCTCACCCCCATGTAGTGTATGTGCTTTGGAAAAGATTGGTAAATGTTTCCACTGTGTATTGCTTGTAAAACTTCAGAGCCTGGAAAGGTGCCCTGGATGCTATGTCATTTTGTGTGCTGCCAGAGATGGAAAGAAAGAAGAGGGGCTAATAAAATCACCATTAACAGGGGAACACAATGTGAGAGACAAGGTCTCAGCAATAAGGCCATGCTTTTCAGAGCTAAGAAAAAGAGAGCAAAGCTTGCAATTTTGAATGCCATCCTCAAAAGGGGGAAGGGTGGGTGAAGGGGAGAGGAAGAGGGAGGGAAAGATATATGCAGGCAACTTTCCAAGCCATTTTACACATTCTTTGGACCAATGAAACTTTCTTACAGCGATCACTGACACCGAGCCAAGGAAAGTGGGCAATAACAGACTCATGTGTTTGCTGAATACTCAGCCTGTTCTTCAGCGTGATGCATGAGCTGGTAATGAACCTAAAGAAGATGTTCTCAATGATTCAGTTAAAAAACACCACCACCCTAAAACTTAGTCAGCCATTTGGGTTTAAAGAAACAAGAGATGTTCTTATTGAGTATATTAAAGGGGGAAATACCCAAGAAAGTACTTCGTCTTTTCCTTTACGCAATAACAACGGCCAGAATAATTTATGCCCAAAGGTAGAAGGACAAAAATGGTCCAGCAAAAGTAGACTGGCAGAAGAAGCTAATAGAATATGTGGAGCTAGCAATGTTGACTGCAAAGATAAGAAATCAGGATGAGTCAGATATAAAAGAAGAGTAGGAATACTTTGGCGAATATTTAAAGAAATATCACAATCAGATAAACTTCCAAGTGGGGTTAGATATATGAGCAGCAGTTAAAAATAAGCAGAAGAGGGGTGGTAATTAAGGAGATGCAGCTTAAATAAGACCCCACAGACGGATGTGTGTGGAAAGTAGAGTGTAAGATAAACAATGACAATTGTATAATTGAGGTACTAAGATACGTAAAATGCATAAATAAATTAAAAACAACAAGCAAAAACTCTGCATTTAAACATTTGTTTATTTGATAAACACACAGGCCAGCCTTCAGTCCAAGACCCCCAGGGCAGTGTCCAATAAAAGCAATACAGTAAAACACCATATAAAATCAATACTAATCACAAAGCAACAGCCAAGTACCAGTAAAATCAGCAAATCCATAAAATCCACCAAGCCATAACAAACACCACCAACATGCTATATAACACATTGCTGAATTGCCTAGCACAGAAAAGAGATCATAGTTGGAAGCAGTTGAGCTTCGGGGGGGGGGGCATACCACAAACAAGAAAGACAGCACCCCTCTCACCACTCGCCTCTCTCCAGATGAGTGCCTCTGATGACGATGAACACCATACAGACTGAAACGCCAGACTGAAACAAATGACAGAAGTGAGGGACAGTTGGCAATTGAGGAAGTGGAAGGGATTCACTGGTGTGAGAGCAGCAGAGCATCTATCAGTGGTGCCATTTCTCCCAGAAATAGCATCATTCTGGGAATTGGGGGGGGTGAGGTTCCACCAATAGTGGCTGCCCCAATAATTCCCTGAAATGAGGCAACATCTGGGTATTCAAGGAGGAGGGCAAAATGGCAGCTACCACCAGAAAAGACAATCATTGGTGGTGACCTCCTACAAGTGCCAAATAATAGTGATCTGCCTGTGGCATTCAGGATCGTGCTGGTGAATGCCAGGTGGTGACCTTTAGCCTTAACTTGAGCAGGTCCATTCAGGTGAACATACACTTTCTTTCTACATTACAATAAATGTGTATTGAGGGAACCACGGTTTTGCATCTGCTGTCCTTACTTTCACATCCTACATATGAATTCTGAACAATCTTAGGAACATACAGATTACAGGGTTCCCAACTGCAGGCAAATATTCTATGTTCCTATACTTTGAACGTGCATAGCTGTTTCAGAAGTTATGTTATATACATCTATAATTCAGTTGCAACGATAATGGACACAGTCCCACTGCTTCCTCTGTGTACATTCATAGTAGCACATGAAGAATGCTATAGTCTTGAGACAAATTCTGGAGAAGTCATTTGTCAGTTTCAGCACACGCAAAAATCCCAAGGAAGGAGTATTCAGACTCTGCCTCAAGGCTTTGGAAGCTGCAATCCCATTGCAGTGAAACTGACAAAAGGCACCTCCAGACATTATCTTGAAACAAGTCAGTTTCAGTTCACATGGGAAGTCCTTTCTTTGCAACTTGAGTATGCACTGGAATGCATATCACCTAGCCTTCAGGGCGCTTGCTGGGTATGTAGAGAGACAAATAAGATATCAACCTAAAACACAGATCTGCAGGAAAGTAGCAGTTGTGCTGACCTGATATTCCCCCATCTCCTAAAAAAAGAAAACTGTTTAAAAACAAACAAACAAATGCTGAGGTAAACACAGGCTACTACAGTGGTACCTTGGTTTAAGAACAGTCCGGTTTAAGAACGATTTGGTTTACAAACTCCGCAAAACCAGAAATAGTGTCTTGGTTTGAGAAAACAAAAAAATTCCTTCCAGTAGCACCTTAAAGACCAACTAAGTTAGTTCTTGGTATGAGCTTTCGTGTGCAAGCACACTTCTTCAGATACACTGAAACAGAAGTTGCCAGACCCTTCTATATAGTGAGAAGGTGGGGAGGGGTATTACTCAGAAGGGTGGTGGGAATGGGTGATTGGCAGATAGCTGAGGTGAGCCTGTTGACGACTCTTAACGACTGCAATAGGTCTTACAGGAAAAAGCAAGGGGTGAGAAGGTGAGAAATGGCTTTGTCATGTATAATGAGATAAGAATCCAATGTCTTTGTTCAGGCCAGGTCTCTCCATGGTTTTCAGTTTGGTAATGAGTTGTAATTCAGCAGCTTCTCTTTCCAGTCTATTTCTGAAATTCCTTTGTAGTAAAACAGCTACTTTGAGATCTTGTATAGAATGTCCTGGGAGATTGAAGTGTTCTCCTACTGGTTTCTCTGTCTTGTGATTCTTGATGTCAGATTTGTGTCCGTTTATTCTTTGGCGTAAGGTTTGGCCTGTTTGTCCAATATAGAGAGCTGAAGGACACTGTTGGCATTTGATGGCATACACAATGTTAGACGATGAGCAATTAAACAGTCCCGAGATGGTATGTGTGATGTTGTTGGGGCCAGTAATGGTGTTGTCCGGGTGTATGTGACAGCAAAGTTGGCATCTGGGTTTATTGCAGGCTCTGGTGCCAGTGTCCGTGTTAGGTCTGGTTGTAGTATTATTAACCTTACGCCAAAGAATAAACGGACACAAATCTGACATCAAGAATCACAAGACAGAGAAACCAGTAGGAGAACACTTCAATCTCCCAGGACATTCTATACAAGATCTCAAAGTAGCTGTTTTACTACAAAGGAATTTCAGAAATAGACTGGAAAGAGAAGCTGCTGAATTACAACTCATTACCAAACTTAAAACCATGGAGAGACCTGGCCTGAACAAAGACATTGGATTCTTATCTCATTATACATGACAAAGCCATTTCTCACCTTCTCACCCCTTGCTTTTTCCTGTAAGACCTATTGCAGTCGTTAAGAGTCGTCAACAGGCTCACCTCAGCTATCTGCCAATCACCCATTCCCACCACCCTTCTGAGTAATACCCCTCCCCACCTTCTCACTATATAGAAGGGTCTGGCAACTTCTGTTTCAGTGTATCTGAAGAAGTGTGCTTGCACACGAAAGCTCATACCAAGAACTAACTTAGTTGGTCTTTAAGGTGCTACTGGAAGGAATTTTTTTGTTTTGACTATGGCAGACCAACACGGCTACCTATCTGTAATTGGTTTGAGAACTTTACCTCAGTCTAAGAACGGAATCTGAACAGTGGAAGGGCACTGGTGGTGGGAGGCCCCATTAGGGAAAGCGTGCCTCAGTTTAGAAAGGGTTTTGGTTTCAGAACAGACTTCCGGAACAGATTAAGTTTGTAAACTGAGATACCACTGTATATTTTAATGCTTTGGAGCTTCTGACTGATGACTCATCCACACTTCTGTTGCACCATGCCTAGAAAGCATAGGTCCAAGCATGAATGTTGCATGTATAGAAGACTGGGGTGAATGTGACATATAAGTAATGTGTGAACATGTGTATAGTGTCGTGAACAGGGTGAGTAGATGTGTGATAGAGAAGGTGTTATACACTTCATCTGTATCAAAGAATATATGCAGGTTTCAATATTCCATTAAGAATATTTAGAGGCTGATTTACTTTATTTTGAAGTGTCTTGATATGACTTTGCAATTTGGTAAATGCTATCAAAATAAAGAAATAAATAGAAAGCACTTGTTTCTGCATTTAAACAATTATTATCCCAATATATTATCTCAGAACACAGGCAGATTACAATACTGTTCATTTATATGCTGAACCGCTCTTAGTCCAATTTACACTTAAAAAGTAGTGGGTTTGCTTTCTATTCATACAACATTTCTGCTTATGAAGTGGAAACTCCTGAAGCAGATAAATTTGATATCTGTCTCTGCAGGGCTATGCAAGATATATATTGACAAGGAGGTATATGCTTTGAACCATCATAACACAGAGGGAAAGCTTCATTAATATCAAGCAGCAATGATCCTACCAGATGGTATAAAAATAGAAAGAGCCTGTAAGATATACCTTTTGGGTGGCTGGAATATCCATCAATTTCTCTTCGCTTTGATTCGAAGTAATCTGTTTCTGTTCCACAGTGGAGGTATCTTTACCCTTGCCAATTCATTGTTACAGCTCCCCAAGGAAACACAACATGTTGCCTCCTGAAATTCCATGTGACATCATTGAAGACACGATGTCAGTTTAAATAAAGTTTTGCTCTCCTTTCTTTCACTCACATTTCTCACATCCATGAGACTTGTATTTATTGTGATCTGAGCACATGCCTTAACAAAAAAAGTATACTTCCAAAACGATATTCTTGTGAAATGGAAACATTACTGCTTTGTTTCACTGAACAGAAACTTAGGCTGTTCAGATTATGACCCGGTCTTCTTCTGTGAAATAACTAATAACTATTTTAGTCTTAATTTTAAAAAAATACAAAAACCATTTATATCCTGCCTTTCCTCCTGCCTATTATTATTATTATTATTATTATTATTATTATTATTTCTATACCACCCTTTATCTAAGGCTTACAGGCAGTTTACAATACAGTATCAAAACACAAAAATGTAGTAACAAACAAACACAATACCTACCCCATCTCAATTTAAAAGGGTATACATTGTTTAATTAGTCAAAAGGCCAAAGGACACAGACATAAATAGGTTTACCATATTTGGGCCTAAACGAGCTTTACATCAGCAAAGCGCCTGCATCATGTACATTCAGC
Source organism: Podarcis pityusensis (assembly GCF_964106645.2). Classification (NCBI taxonomy): domain Eukaryota; kingdom Metazoa; phylum Chordata; class Lepidosauria; order Squamata; family Lacertidae; genus Podarcis; species Podarcis pityusensis. The sequence continues at coordinate 60,054,128 of NC_138028.1, read as the reverse complement.
ACATGCCCAGGATGTTTTGGCAATAAAAAGATATAGGGAGCTCACAAACCAGGTAGGACGCTATCTATCTGAAGTATCATCCCATGTGGTACAAATGTCACCACTCCTGTTGTCGTTGGTGTAGATGTGTGGTAAAATTCTCCTCAATGCATAAGCAATGACAAATGACTAGCTTCCCATGATATGTGGCGACGGCTACTTACTCAGGTGGCTTTAAAAGGGGCTTAACCAAATTCATGATGGCTAAGGCAAACCATGGCTATTAGTCATGACAGCAGTAGATTCACTCCTGAATCAAAGGCAAGGTGGTTCGGAATATACGGGTAAGTTGCTGCACAAAGGCAGAAGAATTACATTGTGCTCATGTCCTGCTTTTAGGCTTCCCTCAGGCATGTGGCTGGCCAGTGAAAGCTTCCTGATAAATTAATGGGCATCTGTAGGAATCATTTGAACAGCACCAGAAAAATCTCATCATAGTCTTGTGGTGAAAAAATAAAATAAAATATTTTACTCCTGTTCTTTGTAAAGTTCTTATCTAATTTCTGTTCCTGAGAGCTAGAAGAATAGAAAACTTATGTTCATTTTCTCTCTTTCAAAGTGAGATAATTGATCCTAGGCATTCAATGGTGCTGAAAATAGGAGCTACAGAAAATTAAGGCATGATATAACAAAAGAGTAGTACAGCTAGAAACCATAAAAACCAGATTGCACATCAATCTCTAAGGGCCAGATCACTATCTGAAAGCTGGCCTAAAGGGTCAAGCAGGAAGAGAAAGGCTTATCTGACTCAATGATTATATTCTCCTCAGGGTGAACAAAAGTATGATGGATCAGTAGGCCCCATCACTTCTGCATACTGTTAGTGCTGCTGCTACTACTACTGGATACTGGTGTGAAATTTTGGAGGAAAGGTGGCACAGAATTATTTTCAAATGAATAAGCAAAAGAAATGTCAAATAAAACAAAACACACAGCCAGTTTACCAAGGTCTGAACAAAACTGCCCGGGTTGCTTAAAGACTGAACTTGCAACTGACCCCAGACCTCACTCTCCCTTGCTACAATCACCCCTGAATCTCTGCGAACGTCTATTCAGCATTACAATAGTATTTGTAGAAGGCAACCCAGTTGCTCTATAATTAATGTGACATGACACCTGTCTTCACAGTTCACATCAGAGCTGGCTGCATGGTGTAAAACAACAGAGAGAGAATTTAGCCTTTGACAGCTCTGGTGGTTTTGGCTGCTACTCTGGTGTCTTGTTTCTTCGACTAAATGGGTTTTAAAGCCCCAGCACAACATCATGCTGGCCATAACATTCAGCTGCAGGGGAAAATGACATTCAGCTAAACCAATATTTGAAATCTTGAACAGCTGTAGAGAAGGCTATGGCATTGCTGGGGAGACTCTTCTGAAGATATGAGCCCTCAACTTACCACCCCCCCCCAGCCCAACTTTGGTCTTTGTGAGGTCTTAACATATAACACCCCTAACCCTTGTCCACTGTTATCTGTGCCATGTGCCTGAATTAATAAACTCTTTCATCTCAGACATCTCAGATTCTTCTGGTTAACTCACCACAGCTTATAACATAACATCCCAAGGAGGGCAGCACTGGCTGATTGGCTAGAACTCTGAAACAAAAGCATTACTGCTAGGAGGTGAGGATAAACTGCAACATCTTGTTACAGGTGCCACTTGACTGCATACTGATTTCTTGTCCAGGGAATGGAGTGGGCCAATTTTTTAGCAAGAAGCCAGACAACAAACAGCCAGAGCAGTGTTGATAAGGAACAGAGAGAATGTGCTTTATGTGAAGATGCCCTTCAGAAGTTGTGGTTAGTGCAAAATGTGCTAGGATGCTCAGTGGTGCATCTTACTGTGCACATATGACACCTGTGCTAAAGGAATTGCACTGAGTGACTGTTCTCTAGCAAGGTAAATTTAAGGTCTTCTAAGGTCCTAAACAGCTTAGGGTCAGGCTAAGTGAGTGTCTTGTTTTGCACAATCCAGCCAGTTTACTGAGATCATCTGGTTACTACTCAAGGGCGCTCCTCTGCAGTGCCTACTCCCTGCTTACAGATACATCAGGCATCTCCACTAAAGATATTCCACCAATTGATTAAAACATTGATTAATCTTCTTGCAACGGCATTCCCAAACCCTGTTTTTAACACCACTTCTATTGGATATTGGTGGCATTTCCTCCTTTATTGTATTGATTTTATCCTGTAAACCACCTTGTTGTTTTATATGAAAGGTGGTTTATGAATGTCTTAACACATAAAATAAATTGGAGCTAGTCCTCCGCAATCCCTGACAGCAGAATGTGAATATAGCTAACAGGTAGGGCTTCTGATAGTAGAGCAAAGTGTAAAGTGAACCCAAGCGCAGAACCTGTTAACATCCCACATGAGATGGAATGTGATATAATGGACAGTGTGCTGGGCTTGGATCAGGAGGACCTGGATTTAAATGTCCAGTCAGCCACTGGGCAGATCATGGCCACTTTGCCAATCCTAGCTCATACGATTGTTGTGAAGAGAAATTCCACCCTTGGAGGGAGACTGGGATAAAACAGTGATGAAGAAACATTGCCATCCCTGTGAAAGGAACAAGTGTTCTGGACCACAATTAATAGCACTTCTAAATGTTCAGTCAAGGCTGTAATTGCGAGTTATGCAATTAGGATCTATTTCATGCATCCATTTACGCTTTCTCTTGCTGCATAAAGATGCCTACTTGTAAAGCTTGTGTTATGATTGTAGCTGCAATTTCCAGTCATGGAAACCCGCTGTATCACATCTTCTTCCCTTCCAAGAGTATGAAAAAGAAGATGTCAGCATTTTAATAAAAATGAAGCCTTTGATCAAGAAAAATGTACCTAAGCAGGAATGCTAATACAGCATTAAAAGAAAATGTTGTCCACATGGCACTGTTAACACTGAATTTCAAAAATAAGGGTAAAGTTATATTATGGGGCTGTGGTTTGGTCTGTGGAGTTCTATGCCACTTCTCTGTTCTGAAATAACAAGGAAAATTTCCATTACAGGGAGAAGAAAAGAATATTCTTTATGATCAGCAACATCTGGCAAATCTAATTCTCATTTGAGGAGAGAGGGAAGGCTAGTAAATACCAGAGCCTAGTTTAAATGAACACTGTCAATTTATATGTGAGGCATTTCGTGGAGCATTACATTTTCCAAGCCAGAAAAATAAACACTCCCATCTCCTTCTTGAAGTCTCCTGTACTGTTGGTGTGGGTGGCCCTCAAGGTTCAAAATCTGTTTCTTAAAGATGACAATGTTAGTGGAGGGGAAAGAACCATGGATTATGAAACCATGATGTTCTCTCCACAATGTCTTTTTAAAAAAATTAATCACTTTCCTTGAGGAAGTTGAACAGGACATCCAATATGGAACTGAATAGATGCTGCAGGAAGACAATTTTGGAATCAGCACCAGATTGACAGGATGCACTGAAACCAAAAATTATACAAGAGCTCTGCTGCACATTATTTTCTTTAAGTACTCATTTAATGTAAGGACCACAGAACCATCTGCTTATGATTATATATGAAAACCAATTTACAGAATGGCTTGATTTAATTATCGGAAGCAATGAAAGGTGATACCCAATTGGGGCAAGTGCATATGGACACCTAAAGGTGAAGAAAAAAACTTTTTAAAAGCACCTTAACTACACAGATACTGTGCCTTAAAGTTACTGTCACTGAAATCCCAGATACAGTTGTGGCATCTACCCAGAATTTATGTTTAGACTCTCATTTCAATGTATGTATTGGACTCCTGGTTTGTCCCATCCATAAAGTTTGGCTATCCCTAGGTACCACATGTCAGCTTGAATAAAAAATTATTCCAGAAGACATTTAGCCTCACTTCCACTGACACAATACAGTAGCCACCCCCCTTCTCTGTGCTCTCCCCAATGCACTGCACTGTACTGCTGGCTTTAAGGAGCATGTGCATCTCTTTCTGCCCATCTGTCAAATTTGGCCCACAAGGCTACATCCTGATACGTATCTGACCTGTGTAGCCAAAAAGGTTGCCTGCCCCAATACAAATGTAAGTGAGCACAGGGGACAAGAGCAGCTCCTGGAAAACCCTGCAAGTTAGCTCCCAAGATGCAGAGCCATAGTCCCATATTTCTTCTCTCTGAAATCAGCCTTGGAAGGAGGACCAGAACATAGTGCCATCAATCCCTAACCCTCAAAACCATCCAGGAGGATATCATGGGCAAAAGCCACAAAGAGGGCAAGTTGTACCCCCACTGCTGCTCTTCTGGTAAAGGTCATCAACCAAGGTGACCAAGGCAGTTTCTGAATCCTGGCTGTTTCCTGTCTTCAAGCCAGATTGAAATGAGTCTACATGAATACATACAGATGATTTTTTAAACTTAATGCAGCACAATTTGCTGTGAATCCTGGTAGGGTGCAGTTAATCACTAAAATAATACATTTATTACCATGATTAATAAAACATAGATTAACTTTTTCATATATGCATGTGGTATGGAGAGAGAAAGAGACCGGGGGATTTATGCTGATCAGGAACCACAACAATATTAGACAAAGCAGAGGTCTGTCATTAGCCGCTCAACGGAATCTGTATAAGGCATAGAAATCCAGGAAAGACTCAGCTGGTGTGTGGCACAAAGCTACCTCTCAGTGGTATCTTTGTTCATCACTATAGATGGCCCAAAGTTTATCTAGTAATGGTATTAAAGGAAGATGAAAAATCCAAACAAATTTATGGTTTATTTATTTTCCTTCCCAGCCACAACATATGTAGACAGACATAAATATGCTTTAACTCAACCATCTCAAACTTTTACATGTGAACCAGCCCCCTTCCTCAACCATTGCACAAATGCATCTGCACTTTTTCTGGGAAGTTTTGGTGTTACCTCTAGGAAGTCCCCCCCCCCCCAGGTGTACTTAAGGGTATGCAGTACCAGCACCTCTTTTTGTTGATGTTAAAAAGTGTGACACTTACTGTAACAACTTCATGGTGAGTATTGGTACTTGTTTTTCTAGAAAAAAGAACACTGCCTCTAGGGATGGGGAAGCAATCTGTTCAACTGGCCTTTGAATGTGAACCTACCTAATTTGCTTTCCCTAGACCAATGCATGCAATGAAACACAGCTAGCCTTCAAAATTCACACTTCTGCGAATTTGTGATGTATCTCTCCACCCGCAAAAAATGTATTAAAAAAGCACATATCAATATGGAAAAGCATATACAAACTCACACATACTAGGGAAAACAACATACAAAAATGGGTACAAATTTTTATGCTAGCTTTTTCCCCCCTTTTTAAGAACTAAAGGGTATAAAGGTAAAGGACCCCTGACAGTTAAGTCCAGTCGCAGTTTGCAAAACTGGTGTAGAAATGAGGTGAGCTGAATTTAGGACTGGAAAGATGACACGTTTAGTACATTCTTAGTAACGTCCAATGCTGAACTGAAATAAAGGCTAAATCATAATCTTCCAAATGCAATAAAACCCAAATTCATGAATTGTCACTTGCTCATAAAAGCAAGTGGAAGCAATAGGGGGGAAGCAAAATGCTAGTTTCCAGGCAGCAGTGTCACTGCCGCATACTGGGAGGGGGAGGGGTAGCTGGCAGTGAGGTCAGAGCTGTGTGGGTGCACTGGCAGGAGCACTGGACTGGTTCTGCTGGTGCACCTGCACAACGCCAACCTCTCCACCATCTCACCCCTCTTGGTAAGAAACAGTGGTGTCACTGGGAGAGCAATGTTGCAGCTCTAGGCAAGCCTCTTTTGCTTGCTCAAATTTGTCCCTTGATACTGCCGGGGGTGAGGAGGAAAGTGAGGAGGAATTAAAGAACCTTTTAATGAGGGTGAAAGAGGAGAGCGCAAAATATGGTCTGAAGCTCAACATAAAAACAATGAAGATCATGGCCACTGGGCAAATAGAAGGGGAAATAGAAGGGGAAGAAATGGAGGCAGTGAGAGATTTTACTTTCTTGGGCTCCATGATCACTGCAGATGGTGACAGCAGTCACGAAATTAAAAGACGCCTGCTTCTTGGGAGAAAAGCAATGACAAACCTAGACAGCATCTTAAAAAGCAGAGACATCACCCTGCCAACAAAGGTCCATATAGTTAAAGCCATGGTTTTCCCAGTAGTGATGTATGGAAGTGAGAGCTGGACCATAAAGAAGGCTGATCGCCGAAGAATTGATGCTTTTGAATTATGGTGCTGGAGGAGACTCTTGAGAGTCCCCATGGACTGCAAAAAAATCAAACCTATCCATTCTTAAGGAAATCAGCCCTGAGTGCTCACTGGAAGGACAGATCGTGAAGCTGAGGCTCCAATACTTTGGCCACCTCATGAGAAGAGAAGACTCCCTGGAAAAGACCCTGATGTTGGGAAAGATGGAGGGCACAAGAGATGACAGAGGACGAGATGGTTGGATAGTGTTCTCGAAGCTACCAGCATGAGTTTGACTAAACTGCGGGAGGCAGTGGAAGACAGAAGTGTCTGGCGTGCTCTGGTCCAGGGGGTCACGAAGAGTCGGACACAACTAAACGACTAAATGACTAAACAACAACAACAACTGCCGGGGGGGCAGCAGGATGGAGAAAGAGAATGGGAAGTCCTGTCATATGCACCAAAGTGTGTTGGATGACACCCGACAAACGGATTTCAGTTAAAGTGGGATTCAGAAGAGCAAGACTCAAATCTGAAGAAAATACTCTTGCTGTATGAGGATAATATTCTTGTAGCAGTCTAAAACTTTTTTTTTTTAATGTCAAATGGTTTGCTGACTTTAAAAAAGTAGCATGGATTTAAACCTTTCTTGTCTGAAAACCTATGATTATGGAGGCTGTAATCATTTTGCACTATCTGGTTGCTTTTCAACGTGTGTTTCAGTCTATTGTTTGCCATGCACTGTGTTCTTATTGAAGTTCCAGCCATCCCAAGTAATAATTAGGGGTTAGAAGAGGAAGGCGTTTGGAAAACAATAGTGATAAGAAGGAGGGGGGAACCTCTCCATCAATATACCAGCGGTACTGCATGCACTTTACTGTGCTATTTTTAACTTGTCCGCATACAGCTCAGTTTAGCAATTTGTAGGGCTAAGCTGAAAGGGAGAAGATGCATCTGCTGATGCTTTCATCAAGCATGAAAAGATTTTCCCTTCCCTTTCATCGTCTTTTTTTTCTTTTTTCTTTTTTCGAGATGGTGGAAAAAACTGCCTGGGTCAATCTGTGGGGTGTCCTTTGCCAAGAGAGAGATGAGGGGTCCCTTAAAATATGCAGTTTGCACATGAAATTATTTTTGCATATGGGACTAAAACTACATGCCAAAACATGGAGAAGTGCATTATCCAACTAATAGCTGCATTCCAATCTACAAGCAAGTTCGGAAACATTGAATTGGGAAGGCCTGCTGTGAAGAGTGGACCAAATTCTCCCTCCATCCCTCACACTCAATGAGATTCAGCGCTGTTACGGTATGTTTTCCAGTAGTGCTTGTGCAGTTTTGTTTGCAACAGCACAATGAATTCACCTACAAGGTTATTGCTCCCATTAATAAATTGTGCCCAGTGGATCACTGTAATACAAACCCTTCTAGATGCAATCATTGTTTTTTTTTGTGTGTGTGTGTGTTTTACTTTTTACACTTGCTAGCCTAAGGACAGGCATTTTATGCAGAGTGTACAGTACTTGTTTAATTAACAGAGGACTCGGTCCCTAGAACAAGCCACAACGAAACACATAGGTCTAAACAACTAACCAGGGAAGGAAACATGGTAACCTCCCCACCAATGAAAAGTAAAGAAGTATCTTGAAAGTAAGAAAAGCCAAAATAATCATGAAGGAGCTTTCACTGTTTGTATCCATTTTCCAAATGAATTGATCAGAGGCTACAATGTTGCAGCCTTCACACAATGCTAAATAAAAGACCAATACAGTGGTACCTCAGGTTAAGAACTTAATTAATTCTGGAGGTCTATTCTTAACCTGAAACTGTTCTTAACTTCTTAACCTGAAGCACTCAGACAAAGTGTCATTTCCCTTAATGTATGCCATGCCACAAATAACAGATGAGCTGCTTGAATTTTCTGCTCTGGTAATTCTGTGAGGGGTTTGGTCCCAGCTCCTGCCAACCTAGAAGTTTGAAAGAACGTCAAAGTGCAAGTAGATAAATAGGTACCACTCCAGGGGGAAGGTAAACGTCACTTCCGTGCGCTGCTCTGGTTTTGCCAGCAGCGGCTTAGTCATGCTGGCCACATGACCCAGAAAAACTGTCTGTGGACAAACGTCAGCTCCCTCGGCCAGTAAAGTGAGATGAGCGCTGCAACCCCAGAGTCATTTGCAACTAGACTTAACTGTCAGGGGTCCTTTACCTTTACCTTTTACAAACACATTGAATTGTGCCTGGAAACGTACTAGGAGCCAATGTAGGTCTTTCAGGACCAGTGTTATGTGATCTCGGCGGCCACTCCCAGTCACCAGTCTAGCTGCCGCATTCTGGATTAGTTGTAGTTTCCGGGTCACATTCAAAGATAGCTCCATGTAGAGCTCATTGCAGAAGTCTAAGCAGGAGATAACCAGAGCATGCACCACTCTGGCAAGACAGTCCATGGGCAGGTAGGACCTCAGTCTGCATACCAGATGGAGCTGGCAGACTGTCCTGGACACAGAATTGACCTGCACCTCCATGGACAGCTGTGAGTCCAAAATGACTCCCAGGCTGCACATCTGCTCCTTCAGAGGCACAGTTGCCCCATTCAGGACCAGGGAGTCCTCCACCCCCACCCACCCCCCTGTTCCCCCAAAACAGTACTTCTGTCTTGTCAGGATTCAACCTCAATCTGTTAGCTGCCATCCATCCCTAGCCCTGAGAACAGCATTTTCCACAAGTGAGGAGCCACCACAGAAAAGGCCTGTTCTCATGTTGCTGCCCTCCAGACCTCTCATGGAGGAGGCACACAGAGAAGGGCCTCAGATGATGATTGCAGGGTTCAGGTTGGTTCATATGGGGAGAGGTGGTCCTTGACATATTGCAGTCCTGAGCATAGGCTTGCATTTGAGCTCCTTCCACACCTTCCATTCCACAGTTTAATGCAATTGCTACTTGATATACAAGAAGCAATATTGTTTGCTAAATTCATGATCATGAACTAACTTGAAGTTCAAGTACTACTAAGCAGGCATGCTTATTACTGATTATCTGCAACCAATACAGTGGTACCTTGGGTTACATAAGCTTCAGGTTACATACGCTTCAGGTTTGTCTGGGTTCTACTCAATCGCAAAAGAAAAATTATGTCACTAACAGCACTTACATGTTGATTGTAAGGGAGTGACTATCAGGCATGGCATGTCAACTCAATCAGAGTAGCATTTCCTTACAGTGTGCAATCTAGTAATTCCACATTTCATTTCTCCCCTTATTCTGTGCCATTAAACTCCAAGCAGCTAACACAGTTAATTAAACAACCATTGTTCAAATGAGAATGCTTCCTATAGCTTGTGCCTTGCAATAAGAAACTGCTTAATTGAGATATATGTCTTTACCTAGAATAGGTTTCTGCTGTGAAAGATAGCCATTGGCAAAACAAAAACAACATTATGAATAGTTAATAAAAATGTTCTTTTGATTGAAGAACACCAATGGAATTCTGAAGAAACACATTGCCGTTACATTTGTCTTAGCAAGGGAAACAGACCGTAAAAATTCTGAAGACTTCAAAGAAGATGAAAGCATTCTAAGAAGCAGCTTTTTTTAAAAAAAATGTTTACATACAATTATATATAATGCAAATTACCAGCTTACTGATCAATCCTAAACACGTTTACTTGGGTAAATGAATTTACCCAAATACAATTATTTAGGATTGCAGCCCCAATCATGAACACAAGTTATTGGTTGTTATACTTGATTACAATCAGGTAGTGCAAGGGGTCCAGAGTGGTCAATTCCCCACCAGAAAAGCTACATTGTCCACCCTTTCCCACACCCTAGCTGGCAGAAAGTCTGCTGAGCACTAGCCTGCCTCCAGCCACACAACCCTGACAAGACAGCCACTGGGCACGAAACCTATGTTGAACGTGGGCAGACTTCAGACTTATGGGATCTACTTTAAGCATCTCTTTGCATAACTAAAGAGTTGGCCACATGCAGGTGCATTGCCATAGAAACTAAACACCTGAGCTGCTCCCAGAAGATGACCTAAAGTGAACAGGCCTCCCTCAATTCCCTGGCTGGAGGTTTATTGTTCTATGACTAATCAATAAGAACAAGAGAACAATAAACCCAGAAACCAGTTGTGTTTTGGACTAAGGAAACCAATCCCATTACATCTGCTTAGACCCTTGAGATCTCCTCCCACATAAGAGACTGGGGTGTGTTAATCATTTTATAGTAGGAAATATATCACTTAAAATGCTCATTCATGAAGTCTTACATAACTAAGCAGCTACCAGAAAAGTGACCTTCCTTTCTGGCAGATGCTATTGCATATTTTTTTTTAAGCTGTTCTCTGCTCCCAACCAGTATGAAAGCTGCTCTTAGTGGCACTCAGCCTGAAATTTCATGAATGGAGTGAACAGAGAGCCCGAGAGAATCATAACAACTCCTGCATATTATAATTTGATGAAAGCTGTAAATATATTCAGGAATATAAGAGGTTGTGTTCAGCTTCAATAAACTAATTGCAAAAAAGCTGAACCAGAAGAATAGAGATGCTGATTCCTTGGTGTTACAAACTGAATCTTGATAACATTTGTCTGGCAGATGGGCCATCTTTCAAGAATTATCAGCACATCTGAAGAATTAAAACTGTCCTCTGGGCCAGTCGATACAGAGAGAAAGGGATTGAACACAGCCTTCCTCAACCTGGTGCCCTCCAGCTGTTTGGGACAAGTCCCATTAACCCCAGCCAGGTTGGTGGCTTGGGAAGTGTGACGCTTGTCAGAGTTTATGAGTCTAATAACCATAACGTATAATCCATTTACTTCTACACCTGCTCAAAGCGCTTAAACCTACAGAGTTGAACACCTGCTCCCCCCCTCCTGCCACTAAGTGACCACTTCTTGGTTTCCATGTGAAATTTAATTTGACCATAAGCCTACATCAGCACAGTCTCCTTTAATAGATTTAGAGCATTCATGATGGCTGCCAACCATTTATTGCAAAGAAATCCAATCAAGGGAACATGTGCAAGCATTACGTATGCTTCCTGCTTCAATTCACTAGTCAAGCAGCTTCTCCATTAGGGTGAGTTGGCAGGATGACTTAGAGCATACTGTATTACAATGCAAGATATCAACAGGCTGGAAATTCTTCTTGAAAAAGTGGAGTAAATAAACTCTCTTAAGTAAAGCATTTCTGTGGTTTGGTTTCATAATTTCTTTTTAATTTGCAAGTTGTAGTGAAAACGCAAACATTTTAATAGTTTGGCGGGAGGGGAGAAATCAAGGCAGTAATAATGATAAATGGAACATTGCCTCCCTGCAGGTCTGTTTCCTCCTAATTTGATTTTTCAAATAGGCCTTTGAATTGCTTGTGCTGGAAACACTGACATCAGCATAAGATTGTGTGTGTGTGTGTGTGTGTGTGTGTGTTTTCTCTAAAAGAAGAAATCAACTTATCAAATATAGCAGGGGGAAATAGAGCAAGTCAACTATGAAATTAGTCTGTTAACCCTTCACAAAAACCAGGCTTCAATTTTTTTCTCTACTGTAAAAATCCTAAGCCATGTAATGATTAAAATCTGAAATAATATCTAACATCTAGCTTCTTATCATGTAGCAATGATAAAAGCAAAGAAAATGCTTGAAAACGTTCAGGAAAAATCCCAAGGGCTTTATCCCTTCATGGTTTTACAGCAAAAGCATATCCCTTTGCAACACCCTGGATATCGTATTTACTTTAATTTGCTGGTATTTGTAACTAACTGTCATATACTTCCGTCAGATTGATGAGAAAGCTACATCTCCTGCATGGCATCCCTGCCTTATTATTTAGCCTGCTGAGATAAGGCCTGTTTCTGGGTCACTCCTATGGTGTGATCTCATCATCCACTGTATACAGGTGTCACAAAATGTGACGCAAACATTTTACACTGAGAAGAGTGGACAGTTCCTTTCTTAACATGCTTTAACCACCCTCTTGATTTATGTATTTAAGACTAATGGGTCTTTATTTAGCAGTCTTTTCAGTCTAATGTCTGTGTTACTAAGCAACATAGTTTTCCTCTAAAATTTACTTCCATGTGGTTGGAGCTAAGAATGCATCAGCACAGAACTCCAACCATGCAGGAACAGGTTTTGGGCAGGAACCACATTGGTGTATGAATCCGGAACACTAAAGCCTCGCCTCAAGTGTGCAATGTGAATCTCAACAATGCTAGCAATTGTGGGAACAGATTTTGAGAGAGTGGGATCTGAACTGCTTCCTTCAATTAACTATGTGATATTGGAATGCAGAATGCAAGCATCATTTCTCTGGGCCCATCTGGGATCCCCCCCCCCAAACTTGTAACATGGGCCCCTTGCCACTCCATGAAAGGCTTTGCCTGTTTCGAAAAATTAAAGAGTGTCTTCTAGTTTTTCTTGTTTGTTTAAGCTCCTTACATTCCTTGCTGCCTGATCTGTATTTATAGCCAGATATTTGAGAATGGCATGTATGTATATTATTTATCCTCGGTAAGAAATGCCTATTAGATGGGGTTCCCTGTCCCTGAAATGCAGGACCAGCTCTTCTATGCACTCTAGAAACTGGAAGTACAGGTCATTTGCTCAAATATATTCTGAGGCTGGTAAATCTCAATGGTATCCATAGATGGGCTTTGGGCACCAGCCCTGCTCCTTGCATTCCAAACTTCCAGCACTGAGCAGGGAGGTAGGTTTGAAGGGAGATTGTAAGCACATTAGGTTCCCCCACCCCAGCAATCAAGAACCCTGGTAGCAAGGAGGACTACTGATTACATTCAGCCAACTGCATGCCTCAGCACATGGTAGAGGGAGTGGTGGAAGCCCTGCATCCCTTCCACAGATGCAATTAATTAACATCCAAATAGTGTGGGTATTATGGTGCTTGCCCAACCCTCCTAGCATGCCCCGATGGCCTCCCCAGTTTGTGCACAGAAAATGCTTGAAAAAATTAAGGAACTCTGGGACATATTGTTCTTGAGAGAGCATATCACATAGGGTCCTACACATCTTTCTGTCACTCAAACTACAAGTTCTAAAATTTCCTGTAGAATATCTCTGTCTCAACGATGTTGCTTGTTCTATTCCAACAATACTTCTGATTGGCTCCAACAATTTGCACACAATCTTATACGACTTAGATACAGAGAAATAATAATTTAATAATATTAATTTATTATTTATACCCCACCCATCTTGATTAAATATAATCAAGCATGATCTTCAATATTGCTCTAATTCTTCTCTCATGGTAACGGATTTTCAATCCAGGCTCTACCCACTGAGTAAAGTGTCAACTTTCCTAACCCCATGCTTGGAGCTTGTTGAAATGCTCCTATGGGCAGAGTTCTCTTTAAAAATACACAACATGTTGAAAGTGTCTGCTACTGGGAAATATGAGCCCTGCCATTCAGAATCGTGACAGTCACCGCTACCCGTGTTCCTACTCTCCAAAAATGAATTAGCATCTTAGTTACTTTGGTATTACATTTAAGAAGAATTTTAATAGTAAATTATTATCATTAGTAGTAGTAGTAGTAGTATTACCACGCCTATCTGACTGGGTTGCCCTAGCAACTCTGGGCGGCTTGCCAACATATATAAAAACATTAAAAAATTAAACCTTAAAAAGATACCTTATACAGGGCTGCCTTCAGATGTTTCCTAAATGTTATATAATAACTCATCTCCTTAACATTTGATGGGAGGGCATTCCACAGGGTGGGCGCCACTGCCGAGAAGGCCCTCTGCTTGGTTCCCTGTAGCTTCACTTCTCGCAGTGTGGGAACCACCAGAAGGCCCTTGGCGCTGAATCTCAGTGTCCAGGCTGAACGTTGGGGGTGGAGACACTCTTTCAGGTACACAGGGCCGAGGTTGTTCAGTGCTTTATAAGGTCAGCACCAACACTTTGAATTGTGCTCGGAAATGTACCGGGAACCAATGTAGGTCTTTGTGACAATAATGATTTCACACACAATGGTCTTCTTTCTTCTTTGGCGATCACTCGTAGCCGAGTAAGATTGTCTTCCATAAACACATTTTTAACAGTGAGTCTGTAAGTGACTGTGGAGGCCAATTCTGGATCCTGACATCATTCCACAGTGGGGACATAAGTTTCTTGGTGGGAGTTGATCATGGTGAGGATTTGCCAAACGTGCCTTCCTCTTAGCTTGTTTCTCCCTTTCATCCTGAGTTCGAGTGTCTTCAAAGCCCATGACACTTTTGGTAAAGGCTGTTCTCCAATTGGAGCGCTTGTTTCCCAAGCGCTAGTGTTTCCCAGTTGTCAGTGTTTATACTGCACTGCCGACCCCTGATAGGAACTCTTAGACTTTAAAACCAGCCCCCCTTTAAAAAACTGATTTTAAAGCAGAAGAGAACTAGGAATATAGAAAAGACAAAAATAAATTTAGAGCATCAGGTGGGATAGTAGTAGTAGTAGTAGTAGAAGAAGAAGAAGAAGAAGAAGAAGAAGAAGAAGAAGAGGAGTTTGGATTTTATATCCCGCCTTTCACTCCCTTTAAGGAGTCTCAAAGCGGCTAACATTCTCCTTTCCCTTCCTCCCCCACAACAAACACTCTGTGAGGTGAGTGGGGCTGAGAGACTTCAGAGAAGTGTGACTGGCCCAAGGTCACCCAGCAGCTGCATGTGGAGGAGCGGAGACGCAAACCCGGTTCCCCAGATTACGTGACTACCGCTCTTAACCACTACACCACACTGGCTCTCAAGGAATGGTCTCCAATGGACCAGAGAAGAACCAACTGTATTAAGGTAGAAAAACCATTCTAATAGATGACCATTAGGTCAATGTGCTGCTAGCCATCATTGCCTGCCACGAATTACAAGTTGTTAGATCTCTAACCTCAAGTTTTATCTGGATAGCTGAACCCAAATACATGAATAATTGGTGGAATTATTTGCTTGTTTGGAAGATCTTAGATGGGGATATTTTTTCTGCCCCAGTTTATTTTTTTCCAAAATTACAGATGGAAATAACATTTTTCTTTAAGAAAAAAAAAGGAAAAAGAAAGAAAGAATGGCATCGTATTCAGTAATGGCAAATACTGTATATTACACAAAATACCATAAAAATAACATTTAGTCGCATGCTAACTTGAAATGCAGAAAATGTCAAGTATGACCACAAGCATCTCTGCAACATCCAGAACTGAAAGCTAAATACTACACACCAGCATCTGCAATTATTTTTGAACTAATATGAAACAAATTGAGACTTACAGTTAACAGAAACCTTTCTTCAGGCAGCAGTGAAAAATGTAGCTGGCAACATTCTCATCCTTAGCTTGTAAGTAAATGACTGCCTGTAATTCTACATCTAGGGCTCTAACGTCTGAGATTATACAGGGCTTCTTTATAGTTCTCCAAAAGATATTTGTCACGTTTGAGATTTCTGTTTAAGTCACTCATACATTATTCAAGACATTCTTGTAATAGAACTGCAGAGCTGAGTCCACACACAAGTCTTTTCCACTGTTACAATTTCTGTTTGAATGTAGCAGATCTTGAGTTACTATACACACTCCCCCTGCCCCGTTCTGGACTTACTAAAAACAAGCTGTGATTCACAGATCACAGTTTAGGATTGCTCTCATAATCGATTTCTGGCTACTAGGAAAACATAATGGGAGATATATTTTCCCTGCTTTCCTCTGAACTGCATGTTCTGGTGTAGAAGTGCATAAAGTAGAAAGTCTGAAGTGCCCTCTTTTCATGCACTCAACCTCTCTTTCCTAGTCCATACACACATGGAACCGTATCAATATCATGCCACATCTGGAAATGGACTTAGGAGATGGTTCAAATGGAACCAGGTTCTGCATATTACATATCAACACAGGGTGTTTGCAAGCATGATGAAAGGAAGACACAGACACCATTTGGAGCAGAGCAGTAATCAAAAGCAAGGGCTTTGAGCTAAACCCACTCTGAAAATGGATTGAGCCATGAAACCAATGGGTTGCTTCAACCCTCTCTCCTCACACCTTCAATATGGTGTCCAAATGAACTCACAAAGAGGGTGTGGCAGACTAGAGAAGAATTAGTTTCCCATCACTCAGGTTAAGTTATAGTCAAAGGGTTTCTGAAACGTGGGTCTCCATCTGTTTTTGACTACAATTCCCATCATCCCTGACCACTGGTCCTGCCACCACATCACAAGGAAAGCTATACATCCCTCTGTATCTAGGGATACAGAACTTGATGCATCTGATGCTATCTTGTGTTTAGAGGATGGAAGCATACAACTGAATCCATCCTAAATCCACAACTGATTCAAGACTGGAGTACAGGGGGTCACCAAACCTACCCAAAAGAATCTAGCTGGTTGTTTAAGCCCTAGTGACTTCATGTGCATGTTGCTTTTTGTTACCAAGGATTTTCCTGTGAGAATTTTTGGAGTGCTGTCGAGTTTTTAGACAGCAGCGTGAGATCTCTGTGATGGAAATGATCAGTACTACATTATAAGTTACCTTGAGTTTCCTTATCTTTTTAAAAAAGACTAATAAGTACACATAATAATAACAACAACTATAAATTCACACCAGCTCTTCCCGCGTTCACATACTCAGACCAAGCACTGCAAATAGGAACTTGATTATACCACTGTAAGGTCACAGCATAGCTGTAAGGATTTACTGACTTAATATATTTCATGCCAAACATTGTGAAAAAGAGATTTCTAAATGCTAAGTGTTATTATATTTGATAGAAAGCAGTAATTTCCAACATACAGTTGCTCTAAGCTCTCCAGCTGCAAAGGATTTGGGATTTGTTTCTGTGTGGGTAAATAGGTAACCATCCAAATATTATAGTTATTCAGAAATTCAGAACAATGGCACTCATGTACATATGGAAGTTGCTTTCTTGGAACATGAAACTAAATTTTAAACCAATATCAAAAAAATATAAGTCTCTGAGGCCTTAAATATTAAAAAAACCCTCTTCCTCTTAAGTTTATACCTTCATAAAAATCCTTCATAAATTGAAATGTGCTCTCGGCTATAAATAAATCTATATGAAGTTGGTTTGATATCGTAACTCCAACAGCAAATGGCTAAAGCTGCCATTATTGGAAAACTTACTGTTTTTAAAACTTGTCTGCTTCTGATGAATCCTTCATAAGCACACATATAATTAAGCATATGAGACTGGTTTATTCAGTGATAGGAGCCCAGCTCAAATGACAGTTCTGGGATTATTTTCAAATGCACCAAAGTTCCCCCTGGAGCTTTGGAGGAGAATAAACTTTTCTGCATGTATTGACCATGAAAAGGGCACCTCTTAGAAGAAGCCAGCTTTTCACATTTATTTCCTTAGGGGTTCTTAGTTTATTAATCCTGGCTATATGAAATCACAATTACAGCCACACTCGAAGGAATCAATGGGAGTTCTGCTTTAGGCTCCAAGGCACAATCCGCAATCCTCTTGCTATGAAGCAGCCCAGCTGAAATCAATAGTGTGTACAAGCCGTCATAATTGGATGAAACTTTTACACATAAACTGTGAATTTCTCCAGACTGTTTACTGTTGCATGTACAGTACACTGGGTTGCTTTGTACTTGTGGCCACTTAAGATGTAAATGCTTTCAGAACTGCATTTAGAAAGCCACGTTTCATTATATAGGCTCACACTTATTCTCATGTACCACACAAGTCATTTTCTTGCTGTTTGCAGTTAACGTTTGAAGATGCCTTAATTTGCTTTTCATCTCATACCAGTTTTAAGCACTCTGTCTGCGACCTACTGGTGACAGGAGATAAGCATATAGAGATCTGCACAGGATTCTTGGTCTTCAGTATCAGAAAACACCCACATAGGTAATGGGATGATGCATAAGAAGCATACGAGAGTCCTGCATGCAGCTGGATTAGGTTAATTATATAGTAGTAAATTACACGAAAGTCCATCTGACATGTAAATAGAATGCATGTCCAATTCTTATATTACAGGAGCTGTGGGGTGGCCTAGGGTTCCATCCCAATGCCACTCTGGTATTGAAATCATCTGGGAAAGGTTGCAATCATATGGAAAGAATTACATGAGTGTCAGAGGCTGGATTTTGGCGATCTGCTGGTGTGGACCCCCTGAGAGTGGGACAGCAATGCTACTGCAATATTGCAAAGCTTAGATGTGAGAATCTAGTACTATGAGGGTCCTGCTTGGTGACTGAGAAACAGTGGCTCAAAGTGGGGTGGAATAACAGATCAATTCAGAAGCAAAAGTCCCATTTTGTTAGTGTTGGGTGAGATGGTATGAATGTCATGGCAAGGGATACTTGCCATTGATGGTTGATGCTTAACCCTTTCCACATCCACTGATTCTCTGATGCAATTCCTTCCAATGGCCTTTGTTTTTCTCCAGTTAAGATTCTGGTTTCAGAGCCAAGCTTGGCAGTGGGGTAGGGATATCTTATGAAAAAGACAAAGGGCACATTTGCAGGGGAGAAACATGGGAGGAAGTTTCAGCAATGGCTACCACCAATCTGTATTTTACCTGCAAATGTCCCTGTCCTACTACATTTGTTCTAGGAAGCAGGAAAAAGAGAGTCACACTTTCCTGGTAGCATCTAGTGCTACCCTGACAAAGTTATTTTCTTCATATTGGTGACCCCTATGTCTAGCACCCCAAAACAATGGCAATTCTCCCTAGGAGAGCCCCTAGAACAGGACATGGGGGAGGGGAGCCAATATGCTTGTGCAGGTGGTATGTTTGTAATAGCACAACCTTGAATGCCACTCCTTTCATTCATGGTAAAGGCTTTGGGGGGGGGGGAGAATGGGTTTCACATCACTGGAGACCTGAAAGCACTGTTAAAGCATTTGCTACTAGGTGTTGGGACGTGAACCCCTCTCAGACTGCAATCTATATCCATTTATCTGAGAGTAAGTCCTATTTAGCTCAATGGGGCTTACTTCTGAGTGAATATAATTAGGATTGCCCTGTTAAAGAAAGTTTATACTTGTAGAACACAATGGGGGTGGGGGAATCACCCCCCAGAGCTATCCTCTTATGGATTGTCTCCATTGCTAAACTTGGGAACAATGCTCCTGTGCCAAATGCTTGGTAAAATCAGTAGCGAACTGACACAGTTGTGTGAACATAAGGGGAACATGGGTTTTAATTTCTAGATTTCACTACATTTGCCTCTGAGAAGGAAACTATACTGGGGAATCTAATGAGATATCTAGAGATTTTGTTGACACATAAAACAGGTTGCTTAAAAAAACCCTATAAAACAACTCCTCCTTCCTGCACTGTGTATTGATTTGTGAGACCCAAGCTATTGATAATGCCTCTTCTTCTGATCTTACCACTGAAGGCAAGAAGCAAATTATGAAGCAGAACTGAATGCTGAATGGCAAATCTCATATGCACAATCCCTTATAATTTTGTGCTTATATTCACATCAGATACCACCACAAGAGCAGTTTCCCACACAATCGTGTAAGTATATGTGGAGAGGTTGTCCAGACTGCAGCACATTTCACAATTTGTAAAACTTTGTTGCTTTTTATCAGTCCCATTCCAGATAATTCCAGTTTCTGTCACATAAAAAAGTGAATGTTTGGACAGAAATCTCCAAGTCCCATTCTTTTTGGCCATTGTTCCACATTTGCGATTTCATTAGCATCATTTGGTTCTTTTGTATGTACAGAGTACATGCAAACATACAAAGATTGGTTCTGGAAGAGCATAAAACAAAAGTGAAATGGAATAAATGTAAGAAGATTGACAGCACAGCAGACACTCACGGGGTGTAAATCCCCCCCCCTTTGTATATTTCGTGTCATTTCAGGTTGCCCCTTGTTCTCTCAGTATTAAATGTAACAAACTTCTTGTATTTATGAGCTTTTCTCTTCAGGAATTCTCAACTTCATTTGTACTATTGCACCCAGGGACTGAGGGGACATCACAAACCATTGTGGCTTTTATGAGTACTCCTTTGTGGCACTCAAAAATCCTCAAGGGGTTTTTTGACTACTCGCAAAGAATGCTGATGAAAACCTGAGATGGCATATTGCTAGGCTCTCCTCCCACCCCTTTTGCAAAAGGGAAAAATAAATAAATCCTTACCATTGTGAAAGAGGATAACCACAGCGGGAGAGAGCCTGACTCAGTATCAGACAAGCAGGCTTGCTGGGCAGCTGCAGAACTTGAAACGATGGTTCTGAGCATCCTCAGAACTGTCATTTCCTGCTGGGCACAAGGAGCTTTTTACTTTTTCATGGGCAGGGAAAACTACAAGTCCCTTGATTTGGCAGGAAAATGACAAGTCTGTCATTTCAAGTCTGGAAGCAGAAATGCCTGCCAGTAAAGCAGGATCCTTTTCACTGCAGATAACCTGAACTGACCAGAAAGGGTCTGGATTCACAAAATTAGGAGTAATTTTCTAAATAGGGGCTTGAAATATTTGGTCCATTTCCAATTAGAGTACCTGTGATGGGCTGGACAAGTGAACTGAACCTAGCAGCATCACTAGGTACTTAGAAGTCTTGGGACAAAAACCCATGACACAAAGCAGCCTCTGGGCAAGTTAAGAGGGCAGGTGTCCGAGGTCTCTCTGGCACTCTGCTTTGCAGTGTGTCCAGAAACCCAGTGTAAACAAATCTGGACTTAAACTATGGTCCGCCCCCCCACCACTCAAGATGCGTAAGACACCCCCCCAACTTTCCATTGTAAGCCACCTCAAGAGCAATTTTTTTGGTTGAGAAGTAGGATATAAATGTGAGGAATAACCAAATTAAGAGCTTAATAATAATAATAATAATAATAATAATAATAATAATTTATTATTTATACTTTGCCCATCTGGCTGAGTTTCCCCAGCCACTCTGGGCAGCTCCCAATCGAGTGTTAAAACAATACAGCATTAAATATTAAAAACTTCTCCAAACAGGGCTGCCTTCAGATGTCTTTTAAAAATAGGATAGCTGCTTATTTCCTTGACTTCTGATGGGAGGGCGTTCCACAGGGCGGGCGCCACTATTGCACAAGAGTGCAATTATGAGATAAGATTGTACAAAGTAAGAACAAAGGGGGAAAGGGGGGAGAGAAGTACCGTAATGGCTATATACCTCCAGGATCAGAGGAAATATCCCCCTGAAGACCAGTTACTGCAGAGAGCCCTTGCCGTCATGCCATGCTTGTGGACTTCCCATAGGTATCTTTTGCTGCAGGTCTCTGCTTGGTCATTGTAGGATACAGCATGTTGGACTAGTCTGGCCTCTTGGTCTCACCCAGCAGGTCTCCTCCTATGTTCTTGGTGACATTGTGTAAGGTCCCTATGGTAAATTATTGGTGTCATTATTGAGGGAATAGCTTGCCCTAAAAGCATTGAGAGGGGGGAACCTCCAATAAATGGTTGGGAGAATGCCTGGGAAGTGGTGCAAAAAACCCCACACGCACTCAAGAAGGCTTGTACCTCCTGAATGAGCCAGTGAAGACCAGAGTGGCCTAGTAAACAGGCAATCAAGGACAGATGTGAGCATGAAATGGTATCCTGGAGATACCCTTAGCATCACATTTCATATGAGATGTTTTCCAAAGTCGGCAAAGTGATCATTAGAGTCAGATATAGGACCATTAGCTCACATTTAGGGCACCGTAAACAGTTTTACCCTTCTAAAATACAGTTTGGTTTTTAATTAACTTCACTATTTTCTCTACAGCCAGCTTGCAGAATTAATTCTTGTTTGCCTTTTAATTACAATGTAATAGCTAATTAAACCAAGGGGGGAAATACTTAAAACGTTAATATCACAGATTAAGCTCTATAAAGCTCACTATGCTAAATATCACACATTATTTTTATGCATCTCCAAGGCTTCCATCGCAAACAATCTCGATTTACAAGTGTTCAAAGCGAATCTCCATTTCCTAATTTAGACAAGAGGCATTTCATTTGCAATGGAGATGAAGATTGTTTTTAAACATGATGAAGTTGAGAGTCCAGTCTTGACACCCTCCTCAGAAAGCACCATAAGATCTGCTCCTTAAAAGTGGAGTTTGAATCATGTTCTTACTCTGCTTAATTACGGTGGCCAGAATCAGAGAGAGAGAGAGAGAGAGAGAGAGAGAGAGAGAGAGAGCAGGAACTCCTTCACTTTAAATAGTACTATAGAAGAAGTAGTGATGTACGTTCCCTACATTCCCAGTAGTGATGTATGGAAGTGAGAGCTGGACCATAAAGAAGGCTGATCACCTAAGAATTGATGCTTTTGAATTATGGTGCTGGAGGAGACTTTTGAGAGTCCCATGGACTGCAAAAAAATCAAACCTATCCATTCTGAAGGAAATCAGCCCTGAGTGCTCACTGGAAGGACAGATCGTGAAGCTGAGGCTCCAATACTTTGGCCACCTCATGAGACGAGAATACTCCCTATAAAAGACCCTGATGTTGGGGAAGATGGAGGGCACAAGGAGAAGGGGACGACAGAGGACGAGATGGTTGGATAGTGTTCTCGAAGCTACCAGCATGAGTTTGACCAAACTGTGGGAGGCAGTGGAAGACAGGAGTGCCTGGCGTGCTCTGGTCCATGGGGTCACGAAGAGTCAGACATGACTAAATGACTAAACAACAACAACATAGAAGAAGGAATTTTAGCAGGTGTAGCTTTCATGATAAGCCACACTTGACAAAAGCCCCATATCTACACAGCTAAGTGGCAGGAGCCCTGCTTTCTGTTGCATCTGGTCAACCTGCATTTAATCACACAAACAAAACCAGAATCCATATTAGTCCAAAGGCTTCACAATGACTACAAACTTTGAATGCCTCCAGACCATCCATATTTTGTAGAAGGGTATTTTCTCTCACTTTTAAATTTGTATTGTTATATTGGAAATTAATAAAAAAAATATTTTGCAGGAGTGGGTCAAGTACATACTGAGAAATTAAGTTTGTGCAATTAAAGCGAATTAAAGCACTCTATTGCTCCAGTGCAATAGAGCCACTTTTAAAAATATAACAACAACAGACTGTTTGCATTAGGAAAGTGTGGGGAATTGCACTGAAAAGTTCAAATAAAAGTTCAAAATGTAGCACTGTAAATATTATCTGATGCCTCCAGCTGTGATATTACATATTTCCATTGTCTGTAAGAATTGATCACAGCCACACTTGCTTCTTGAAGATTCCCACAAAGGAAAAAGAAAACATAAGAATGGCAAGGCAAATTGAGATTTCCCCCAGCACCTGAAAAATGCATGCTTGATTAGATGTACCTTGGGCATATGTGCACTAAACAGGGAAAATTCCCTGGGGATTTCTTGCCAAGAGATCCCAGCAACAATATGGCACTACAATTCTAAGCATTCTGAAGAGGAAGACCAAAGGCGGCTAATCTTACTTTAGAGTTCCCATCCCAAAACATTATGACCAATGAGAGCACATTTGCATCAAATGTCCCCATTGACTAACACATAAGAAAGGCGAAGTTTGATATAGGTTGCCTGAGAGAACTTTTGAACCATGGATCCACTTTCCTGCCAATGCCTGCCTCCTCTCAACCCAACAGAGCCTTTTTTTCAGTCATGATCTATCAGGGTGGAATTGCTCTTGTTCAGTGTCTGCCCTTGATGAATTGCTCAGCAAAGGGAAAAAGGGAAAGAGATGTTAGGTAAGCAAAGAGCTTGTCTTGTTGAACAGCAGGGAATTTCCCTTTTCCTCCCAAAGGCTCCGTTTTTGAGAATGAGCACATTAAAAACTGCTGGAAGATGCTAGCTGCCTTCTTTTTTCTTAGATGTATTCCTCTTCATTATGCATTCTCTGTTCCAATGGACTGGCAGAACGCATTTAATTAATAGGCAGAAATTGCTGCTAAGAGAAAATAATTCTCAACAGCTCAGCTGTGACTGTTATGAGCTAGAATCATGGAGTTAGGCAACCACCCAGATTGCTGTTTACATGAACCAATAAAAGAAATAAAAAATCATAATGGAGCCAGAGTAACACTGAAAATGGATTATCCCATGGTTTGAGATTGCTTGCTGCTAATTACATTTGTCTGGTCTAAGAGCATGCACCGCTACATCTGTGTTTGCATACAGCAGGTAGGGCTGAAATGTGTGTTGTCACATTAGCTTGGGAAGTGATGAGCTGCTGCCTAATTTATGGTGACATGACTACATACTGAATGCTTAATTCTGTCCTGTTTTCCCACTGGATCTCTACTTTGTAGGTGTCCCATGGAGACAAAAGTAGCTGAATGCCGTGACATCAGAAGGTTGTGTATTTTTGTCCCCTTGCTGGGATCTTGAATAGCACAACCATGCTTCCTAACAGGTAAGAGCAGTTATGCTGAAATCCCTTCAAGTTTCTACCACTGTAATTCTCCCTGCTTGCTAAAGAACACAATCATGAAAGGATGTTTCCAGATGTTAAGCAGCAGAGAACTAAAATGAACTCCAAATGCCAATCTAGATTGTTGAATTGTTTTTGCTCAGGTTCTGTGGCTGATGCACATGAAAGTGTTGAAAGTTATTCTGTGGATGCATCATTTCACCTGTATGATCGAAGTAGTTGCTTCCTGTTTATTAATGTTTCCATGCCTAATTATTTTGGTATAAGTTGCAGTTATTCAAAACAAGGGAGGTTTTGCCTTTGAATTCTACAGGACGGAGAATCAAAGACTATTACCCCCTCTCTCAAAGTCCCCCAGGAAGGATCACATCTGAATGATATATTTTGTACTGATTAAACTTTATTACTAAATTTGAACTATTTTAAACCATACTTTAAGTAGAATGAATGGGCACTTGGAACACAGTTGCAAGACAAATAATGAGGCAGTTTCACTGATTTCATTGATTACAGAATATTGGGGGAGAAGTATATATTCCATTTTTAACGCCAAGTAATATGATTAGCACCAACTTTCCACATTGGGAAGAACACATGGGGGGAAGACACATCACTATAAGAAACCCACTCCGAATAAATGAGAGATACATTGGTCAAAAATGCCCTAGTAGGGTCTTTTAAATCTCCTTCCATATTGGACTAGTATCACAAATGACATCAATTACAGTTTATGATATTCTCTTTTGATACACTGTGCCAAAAAAGCATCTGTTTTCTATGCAGTTTCAAAGGAACAGATTTGCTTCTACTTTGTGCTCTCCATACAGGATGGAGTGTCTGAAAGGCATTATTGGTGCTAGCCTGTCCATGTGTTCATTTGCAAGACCTAGATGATTGTAATTGGGACTCTGGTATAAGAAAACTACAACAGACACAAAATTCCCAGTTTAAGAGAATGTCAAGAAAACAACCTTTTCAAGTGATGTGCACGTACGTACAGGACAGTTCTGTGGTTAGAATGCATCTTTTAAATAAAAGTGTCTGAAAGATGGACTGAGTAGTAGCCTTCATTGTGTATTTCCTTACATTTGCTGGATCCATCACGTTGATGTGATGTCAGTTTTCTATTTGATTTTCTGGAAGCAAGAGAGGTTAATTGCCTCTGGGTTATTTTTTGCAGCAGTGCCACACACACACACAAATTACTTTGCAGATGCTGCTTTAGCAGAGCAGCATTGTTTACTGAAGACTGAATTGGCACTGATTCAGTGCACACCAGAACACAAAGCTAGAGTGAAAGTTATAATAGATTGTGCAGTTTTGTCATCCGTATTCTAGATTCTATAAAGCAGGAAGAACGACAACAAATTCCATTTGTTCTTCTTCTTCCCCAAGTCTGAAAAATGCAATTTAACTCAAATACATATGTGTCAGGGAACTGCCATCAGTGCCGGACGGAGAGAGCAAGATCCAGAGGGATTCCAGAGAGCATCCAGGGATCGGGAGAAGCAGCCCTTCTTCTGGGGAAGAGAATCAGCGTAGCACCAGTGGAGAAGGGGGGCAGATGGGGGAAGCGGCGAGGCGGTCCCATGACTCCTTGCCAGGGACCAGCAGGGAGAGTAGGGGTCCTCCGCTGCCTACGCCCTCCTAGCGCAGAAGGCTTTCGCGCAGAGAGAGTAGGAGGAGACTAGGCGTCAAAGAGCTTCTTTGCTGGAAGAAGTTTAAGAAACGCCCACTAACGGATTCTGCCAGCGATTGAGACAGCCACGGGTGAGTGGCTGTCCGGACAGAAAAGGTTCACTCAGGCAACCCAGCCAGGTGTTTGCACCGGCTTACGCACGAGCAACCCCTAGAACCACTACAGCAATCCATCAGAGACGTCAGGGAGGTGCTACAGAGATTGAAGAAGCATCAGTTGTGGGTCAAGCTGGAAAAATGCCAATTCCACGCCAGGGAGGTCTTGTTCCTGGGGACAGGTTGTCAGACAAAGGACTAGCCATGGATCCGGGCAAAGTGAAGGCAGTGCTGGAATGGAAAGCCCCCCAAAACAGAAAGGATGTGCAGAGGTTTCTAGGCTTCAGCAACTTCTACAGGAAGTTCATAAAGAACTTCGCTCACTTGACAGCACCCATAACGGATTGTCTTAGCAAAAAGAAGTTCGCGTGGACAGAGGATGCGCAGCAATCCTTTGAAAAACTGAAGAAGGCGTTCGCCTCGGAAGAACAGCTCCAGCTCCTACTGGAACCCTTACCTACACCGGAAAAGCTTTGGGAGGTGGTGTCCATTGATTTTATGACAGATCTGCCCAAGTCAAGGGGAAAGACAGCGGTCATGGTAGTGGTCGATCTACTGACTAAAATGTGCCATTTCGTAGCTTGCTCACATGCAGCAACGGCAGAGGAGGCAGCCAGGCTGTTTGTGGATCACATTTTTAGACTGCATGGAGATCCATTGAGGGTAATCTCGGATCGCGGGAAACAATTTACTTCCCGGTTCTGGCGGAGACTCATGAGCTGGCTACAGGTCGAGGTGAGCTTCTCGGCGGCGAGGCACCCAGAAACCAACGGACAAGCTGAAAGAGCGAACGGTATACTCCAGCAGTACCTACGCTGCTATGTCAGCGAGAGACAGAACGATTGGGTAGAGAAATTAGCTTTGGCTGAATTTGCGTACAATAACACTGAACACGTGTCCACGGGAATGAGCCCGTTCATGGCCAATTACGGGTGTCACCCCAGGGCCTTCCCGGGGCGGGGGGAGGAAGGATGGAGTGTACCTGCGGCTGAGCAATTTGTGGAGGAAATGGAGGCCTTACACCAGCAACTCAAACTGAACTTGGAGCGGGCCAAGGAAGTTTACAAGAGGCAGGTGGACAGGCACCGTCGGGAGGGGGAGGCCATACAGGTGGGAGACCGGGTGTAGTTGTCATCCCAAGGGTTGCCCCTAAAGGGAGGGTGCAAGAAGTTGCAGCCTAGGCGGCTGGGGCCTTTTGAGGTAATACAGCAGGTTAACCCAGTGGCATTTAAACTCAAGTTGCCTGACAGCATGAAGATACATCTGGTGTTCCATAGGTCCCTACTTTCACCTTACAGGGAGGGGCGGGAATTCCCGGGACGGGAGGGAGGGGTTACCACCCACCCGCGGGTAGAGGAGAGGGAACACTGTAACGAAGCCACGGAAATACTCGATTCAAGGTGGCGAGGTCGCCAGGTAGAGTACTTGGTAGCCTGGGAGGGAGAACCTAGGTCTGAAAACACTTGGGTCCCTGCTGAATCAATCACTGACGGGTATCTGGTGGAAGAATTCCACAGTTTGTTCCCGGATAAGCCCAAACCATTAGCTAGATTCTGGGAGGAAGAATTTGGACCCACAGACGACGAAGGGGACTTTGTGGGTTTTCCTGCCTCCGAAGAGGAGGAAGAGGAGGTGTCCGAGGGAGAAGAATCAGACTGGGAGGTTCAACCAGCGGGAAGAGATCCGAGCGGATGGGAGGCTGGTTTTGAATCCTCAGAAGATGATGACAGTTCCTTCAAGGGATTCCCCACATCGTCGACCGAGGAGAGAGAGGACGTTGTATCGGAAAATCACGCCAGGGGTGGGGGTGGGGTCCTGAGGAGGAGGTGGATGTCAGAGAACTGCCATCAGTGCCGGAGGGAGAGAGCAAGATCCAGAGGGATTCCAGAGAGCGTCCCGGGATTGGGAGAGGCAGCCCATCTTCTGGGGAAGAGAATCAGCGTAGCACCAGTGGAGAAGGGGGGCAGATGGGGGAAGCGGCGAGACGGTCCCATGACTCCTTGCCGGGGACAAGCGGGGAGAGTAGGGGTCCTCCGCTGCCTACGCCCTCCTTGTGCAGAAGGCTTTCGCGCAGAGAGAGTAGGAGGAGACTAGGCGTCAAAGAGCTTCTTTGCTGGAAGAAGTTTAAGAAACGCCCACTGACGGATTCTGCCAGCGATTGAGACAGCCACAGGTGAGTGGCTGTCCGGACAGAAAAGGTTCACTCAGGCAACCCAGCCAGGTGTTTGCACCAGCTGACGCACGAGCAACCCCTAGAACCACTACAATATGGTTTGCTTTAGATTGGTGAATCTGTTGTTTCCCTGAGGAAAGAAGATTGTGTCATGATCAACAGGATCTGTGACTGTGGTTTGTTGTTGTTTTTTGATTGCCAGATATTGGCCTGGATCCAATGAGATACACAAGTAGTTCTGTGCATCCAACAGGGCTATGAATTTGTATTTCTTGAAGACCTCCTCATGATGACCACTGAGAGGAGCAAAGAGAGAAGAAATGCCATGGTGCATCTGCATCAGCACAGTTAGACACACTCATCTGCCCCTGCTGCAACATAACACTTCTCTCCCGTATCAGCTCTACAACCACAGCAGGCGCTGTAATTCTCCAGTGGTTTGACTGGAGGCGCACTCCTCCATTGTCTCCTGAGACAGACAGATGCTAACAACCTCATGATGCAGGAGAAACCTCTTTTGAAACTGAAAAGCTAACAGGATAAAAAGCAATTTCTGAGAAGTCATGCCTCTGGCCACAACTAAGGCCTTGCATCACACACACACACACAAATGATTTAGAGTTCTTATTCTAAATACATATGATAGAAGGTGTTCAAGGCACTGATGTTGCCAGATATTGCCAAAGAGTGCTGTCTAAATCTGAGTGCAGATAGTGCTGCCTCAGCAATTGGTGCTACATACCTTTCCCAGATCATTTATTGATCAATCCAATTAGAACCACCCAGGTTCAAGAACATGTGAGAACTTCTGTAGAGAATGGATGCAACATTCAGAGCTGCCAACGAGAAAGTCCTGCATAGGAGTGCATCAGGCTCTGAAGGCAAATGGAGGGTCTTTCTAGGCTAGCCACATTGATGGGAAGAAGGAGCGCACAGTGGTAGAAGGTGCTGAAAGGCTCTCATGGACAGGAATTTGTATGACTGACTGTTCAAATCAGGGCCGATCCACCTATGAGGCCCCATATGGGAGGGGGCACCATTTTGAGGTATGCCTCAGATACCAAAATGTATTGGTTCAAATGACCATTCAACTTATGATGAACTGTTTGGGCACAAGGGCTAGTTCCAGCATAATATTTTGCATCTACTTGCTGGAAGCTTTGGGGAACAATCCCTGCGGCTACATAACACATCTGAAAATACTTCATTCAAAGATGATCCTGCGAACTGGATCTACTCAGCAATTCAAATTCATAGCAAAGTCTTCAGAAAACTTGTGTGCATGGTACAGTTTGAGAATGCACTATTGCATGGTAAACATGAATGTTGAAACTGGCTGTTAGGAATTTACAGTGGGAGAAGATGCTTCAAGGCTCTCAAATTTGTCTTCTGCCTGTGGTATCT
Source organism: Podarcis pityusensis (assembly GCF_964106645.2). Classification (NCBI taxonomy): domain Eukaryota; kingdom Metazoa; phylum Chordata; class Lepidosauria; order Squamata; family Lacertidae; genus Podarcis; species Podarcis pityusensis. The sequence continues at coordinate 60,024,226 of NC_138028.1, read as the reverse complement.
GTTATTAACATACACATAGGCAACATATATGTAGGCTACAGCATCAAGTGCTAACAAGCCACACATTCACAGGCACTCTATAGCCAATGGTTTCAGCCTATTAAGAAATTCTTGTTGGTAAACAGAACAGCCTTCCTAAACACAACAACAACAGAATAGTTTTCCCGTTGTGGTTAGAGTGCCAGATTATGATTTTGGAGGCCCAGGTTCAAATTCTCACTCAGTCGTAAAGGATGACCTTGAGTCAGTCATCATCATAGGAGCCAACTCCAGGGTACCCTGGGTGCTTGGGCACCCACAATAGTATAATTGTGGGAGCCAGACACCCACAAAGTCAACGAGAAAAGCTGGCAGGGGGCAGTGGTGCTGCCTCTGAGAAAGAAGCAGTTCAGCTCCATCCTTCGCAGCCAGCCAGTGAAGCATGCTTTTCCGGGGAAGGGTGGGGGCTCGGACTCAGAAGAACAGAGATAGAGAGGAAGAGGCGTTGCTGCTGCAGGCGTGTGTGCATGTGACCTTGCACATCTGCGTTTTGGTGGCAGGCACCCACAATCCTGAGGGTTAGATGGCACCCCTGGTCACCATCACTTAGCTTAACCTACTTCACAGGGTTGTTGTGAGAATACAACAGGAAGGAAAAACGATGTACACTGCTCTGATATCCTTGGAGGAAGGGCAGGATGTAAGTGAAATGAATATAATCATCGGCTCTGGATCCATTCCAGTACGGCTTCCGCGCTGGTCATGGGACCGAGACGGCTCTGGTTGCCCTAACAGATGATCTTCGTAGACAGCTGGATCGAGGCGGGTCGGGGCTGCTGATTCTTCTAGATCTGTCAGCAGCTTTCGACATGGTCGATCACGAACTCCTGGACCACCGCCTTGCCGACGTGGGGATCCAGGGCACAGTCCTTCAATGGCTGCGCTCGTTTCTTTCTGGTCGGGGACAGAGGGTGGCGCTTGGGGGGGAATTGTCATCGTGCCACTCCTTGGTGTGTGGAGTACCTCAGGGTGCGATACTCTCCCCGATGCTTTTCAACATCTTTATGTGCCCCCTCACCCAGCTTTTCCAGAGTTTTGGGCTGGGTTGCCATCAGTATGCCGATGACACCCAACTCTATCTGTTGATGGATGGCCATCCTGACTCGGCCCCAGACACACTGACCAGATGTTTGGAAGCTGTGGCTGGATGGTTACATGGGAGCCGGCTGAAGCTAAATCCTTCGAAGACAGAGGTCCTGTGGCTGGGACGGGATGATATGGGATTGGGGGGGGCAACTCCCATCTCTTGCGGGGGTGCAATTAGTGCCAGCACCGTCCGTTAAGAGTTTGGGTATAATCTTCGACACCTCCCTTTCCATGGAGGCGCAGATTGCAGCTATAACAAAGGCGGCATTTTTCCATCTCCGCCAAGCTAAGCAGTTGGCTCCTTACCTCTCTCGCCCTGACCTAGCCACTGTGATCCACGCGACGGTCACCTCCAGACTGGATTATTGTAACTCGCTCTAAGTGGGGCTGCCCTTGAGACTGACCCAGAAACTCCAGCGGGTGCAGAATGCTGCAGCGAGACTCCTTACGGGGTCTTCGCTGCGAGATCACATTCACCCGGTGCTATACCAGCTGCACTGGCTCCTGGTGGAGTACAGGATCAGGTTTAAGGTGCTGGTTTTAACCTTTAAAGCCCTATACGGCCTAGGACCCTCATACCTACGGGACCGCCTCTCCTGGTATGCCCCACAGAGAAACTTACGGTCTTCAAATAAAAACATCTTGAAGGTCCCAGGCCACAGAGAAGTTAGGCTGGCCTCAACTAGAGCCAGGGCTTTTTCGGCTGTGGCTCCGATCTGGTGGAACGCTCTGTCACAAGAGACTAGGGCCCTGCGGGACTTGACATCTTTCCGCAGGGCCTGCAAGACAGAGCTGTTCCACCAGGCCTTTGGCCAGGGCACAGCCTGACTCTCTCGCTCGGCAATCTTCGCGGAGCTCTGGCCCAATGGTTGCCAGTGGCTTGATTTGAATTAATTTTATAATGAATGATTTTAGAGTGTTGTTTGTGCTGTACTTTTGTACTGTTTTATTGTTGTTAGCCGCCCTGAGCCCGGCTTCGGCTGGGGAGGGCGGGATATAAATAAAATTTATTATTATTTATTATTGTTTTTATCCATCAATATAAATGTTAATTTTAAGAGAAAAGCATCTAGACTTTATTTTAATTGCTGATCAGGCTATTATAACTGCAACTGAATCAAGGTAAGCAATCTGTATGAGTCCACTAGATCTAATGTTTTTAGCTGTAAACAGTTATTTCCCCTACTAATCTCTGGAAAGTAGGAAGGATGGCAGTGACCTTGAGGCACAAATTGTACCATGTTGTCTATGTGTCTCAACATCATTTTCTAATGAAAAATCCACAAAAGTAACCTTCCCCCTCTTTGTCATTCAGCCAACATGCTTAGTTGCTGCATCAGCTTTGAACCCAAATATTCATCTAAGTGGGGGGGGGGGAGCAAATCTCAACAGGAAACCTTGCATTGATTTTACCACAACTTCCACAGAACCTGTGGCTCTACTGTTATTGGATTCCAACTCCAGTGGCCAATTGCCAGGGATGACAGAAGTTGCAGTCCAGCCACATCTGGAGGACCACAGGATCCTTAGCCCTGTTCTAACCAAGGGAACATGTTTCCTCTGCATGTTTTACGTGTGTGTTGCTTCACATGCTATCTATTTAACAGCTTCATTTCCTTTAGTTTCAACACACCTTTCAACAAAATGAGTTCCATCCTCCTCCCCACCCCACCCCCAGCCTGACTATTTTTAGCCTCTTATCACAGTTATTTCCTCCAGTGAATAGTTTCCTGGCATTACTGCTGGAGCATACTGATGTTCAGAATGGAGAAAACACATTGTGGCACAGTAGGTGCCTTGCATGTGTGTGCTGTGTGTGAAGGGAGAGCAGTGGCAGCTTCAAGAGAACAGCTTCAGCAGTGGGGGAGGGGAAACTCTGCACACCTCCCACCCCAACACACACACACACCAGTAGCATTTTAGAACCCAAGATGTAAAGTCATTCTTCCCAGGGTGCCCAAGGAACTTTGAAAATGAGCTTTTTGATTTGTTTTCTCAAGGGTCTCTCATCATTATTTTATCAGGAGAATGGCCCCTGCCCAAATGCTTGTAGTGAAGCAAGGGGATGGGGAAGGAAGCCCTGGGTGGGGAAATGGATGGCAATGCAATTAAAAATCCAAATGCTGTAATTTGTCAAACCTATGTACTAGAGGCGAGAGAGAGGCAGCAACCAAGGCAGAGGCATAAGGCATGAACTGGAGAGCAACTGTGATTGTGAACTGACCTACTAAAGAAAGTGGAATGGATGAATAAATAAATAAATAGATATTCAGTTGTAATGACCTACACTAGGATCAACTACTTGGATATGCATTCCCCTCCATAAAACACAGTAATGCACACTAGATTCCTGGGGCATATTTGTAAATGGTTAAAGAAAGTGCTAAGCATGTGTGGGGAGGGCATTCCACATCTGGGGTGCCACAACTGAAAGGCTCTGTCCTGGTGGCCACACATCTAATGTTGCAACCAGGAGGCAACTTTATTTGGCTGACCTTAATGCAGGGCAGGATTATGCTGTGAGAGCTGGATCTTCAGATATTCAGATCCAGTTTAGAGTTTTACAGATCAAAAGCAGCACACTGAATTGTGCCTGGAGACAAACTAGAAACCAGCAAAGCTGTTTTGACTCTGATAGGGTCAGTGACACCAAGTGGAATCCCCTCCCTTGGATGAACTGATGGCCACAACACTGGTGCGATTCCATCACACGGTGAAAACTTATCTGTTCTCCTGAGCTTTTGAATGCTTCACCCTGGCAGCCGAGTTTTGGGTTTGTTTTATACTGCAGTAGCAATTATTTTATTCTTACTATGAGTTACATTGTCAATGCTTTAATTGTGTTTCATATATTCCAATATATTTTTTACTTGGTATATTGGAAAGTGCATATTGTGCTTACTGTGTGACCAAATGCAGTATGTAAGTGCATCTAAGCAGGGCCATCTTACCCATAGGTGCTAGGGGTGCAGGGCACCCGGGCGCTGGTCTCTCAGGGATGCCAGGCTGAGAGTCTGGGGCCCGAAAGTTGAGTCCGGGGAAGAGCCCGTCTGTCAGTCAGAGTACCGCAGCGGGCTCTTCTGCTGCAGGCTCTGCACTGCAAGTTTGGGGGCAACCGAGCCAGCGAGATGCTGAGGCGGCCAGCCAGCTCCGCCCTCCTGCATGCCTGGGACTGGGCAACCTGGGGGGGGGGATGCCAGGTGGATCTTTGCACCCGGTGCCACATATACTTAAGACAGCCCTACATCTAAGATAAATAAGTAACCAGCCAACTAATGACCTGCAGATATTTTTCAGGACTCGGGAAGGCAGAAACAGCTGAGCACCTTTTCCCATTAGAGACTGGAACTGAAAACTCTGGAATCCCCAGTGAAACTAACATGCAGGAAAAGATGCTCAGCTAGGCTTTTGGGAGTCACTGGCCTCCCCTATCCTAAATGGCAGCAAGTCTAGTTCCTGAATTCTTGAGGTGGACAGTAGCAGCAGGTGCTTGAGAAGATTGAGGACTTGTCCACACTGCTGCTTGTCCCATGTTTTCTACATTTTGCTTTTGTTCCACAGCTTTCCCCTGGAAAACATGCTCCTTACCACTGAATTGGAACAAATGGTAGTCTGCAGAAAACCTGGTTGTCGTTTATTTCCATTCAGGGGTAAAGAGAGCATTTTCCTGGTGATGGGGGGGGGGAGTGGGGGAAACAGATGTGTGGATAAGCCCTAAATGTGAGTGTTTACAGGTGCTTGCACTGCATCACAATCACATTTGGAAGGGATCCCAAGGGTCATCTAGTCCAATCCCCTGCAATGCAGAAATCTCAACTAAGGCATCCATGACAGATGGCCATCCAACCTCTGCTTAAAAGCCTCCAAGGAAGGAGAGCCCACCACCTCTGGAGGGAGACCTTTCCATTGTCAAACAGCTTTTACCATCAGGAAGTTCTTCCTAGTGTTTATTCAGAATCTCCTCTTGATCTCCCTAGTCCTGTTTATCAAGAGTGGTATATAAAATAACAACGATCCTCAATCCTGATATTTATATTAGATCAATAAATTACACTTTAGCAACTAACTGCTGATTTTAAAGAATGTGTATTATTGGTAACACACTTTTTCTGCCCAAAAGTATGTGGTGGGTGTCTGATTATTATTTATTATTATTTTCATAAAATTAGGTTTTATTAGTAGAAGGGAACAAGATTTATTACACTGGTGACTTTCTAACTTTACATTTTTATGTAATTTCTGGGCATCCAGTCACTTCTTATACTTGCTATGTTGTTTTCTTTTTCTGACCAGATGTTCAATGTGTGTCTTCTAAGCATATTTCATGCAGCTGGCTTTAAATCCAAAAGCTGAATGTTGATTGCTTTTTTTAAAGGTATGTAATTTCTTTCTGAGTTTGGGCCCCAAGGGTAAAGGACTCCACCCTCCCTGATCAATACTTGTTAATGAGCTGGCAAGCTTTCTGCTTTTTAATTTAAATTGGATTCAGAGGGGATGTAGAATCCCAGAATTTCAGTACAATACTAGAAACGAAAGAACCAGGACTTGCAAAAACATTGATGCATATCCTCAGGAGTGTTCTTTTCAGATTTCCAGACAGTCACCACACCCTCCTCTAGGACACTCCATTCCAATACCACCTCTTTGGACTTTTATTTTTCAATTGATGCTTAATATTCCATTGATACTGAGCATGCTCAGTCCACTTCAGGGCTTTTTTCTTTTAGGGGAAGCAGCTGATCTCTTTGTTGTTGTTGTTTTCTTTTCAGATGTATGTCTGCAAACCTCCCTCAGATTATCCCCAAGGCAAATGCTTTCCTCTTCCTTCTTAGTGGCCCTATTTAGGCTTCAGTCTTGTTGGCACTTACCACCTGAATCAATATTACAGGGAGCAATATTGTTCCCCAGAAAGCAGCTTCTTCAGAACAGTGGACACCTTCTCTTATTCTGTGTTGAACTGCCATTATTGACTTTCTGAATGAGCAGTAACATTAATGTAGTTTATTCTTCTCTCTCTCTCCTCCACCCCGCCCCACATACACACACAATGTCACAAAAGACATGTTTTCGCTCCCCTGTGAAAAGCAGGGATTTTGGTGATTTCTTGCATCCCTTCATGAAATATTTCCAGCTTGTCAGCGGAATGCGTCCCCATGGCTGAGACATACCCGGGCCCTTATCCAATAATACACATGATTAAGGATGCCTGTGCATATTCCACTGAAAGCAATGAAATGCAGAATGGGCCCATGACATACACTTCTAGGTGTGCATCTGAATTCTGTCCATCTGCATTGCACTATTATCAAATGGCTATGTATTTGATGTGCTTCACAATGCATAGCCCAATCCACCTTCTGTCGCAACTAGTCATTGTAAGATTGACTAGAACTGGATAAGGAAAAATCCTTGCCATACATTGTTGCTCCCAGGTTAAGACTGCACAGGATTGTGATCTTGCATTGGTGCAAGATGATGTGGCATCTTAAACTGGATTGCCCAGTTGACTCTTGACTAGAGGGAAAAACAGGGACGGGCCAGGGAGCAGATAGATCCTGGGACACAGTTTAAGCATCTCCTGGTGTGTATCCTGCTATATACACACTGCTCTTTATATTAGCAGGGGAAGATAACGTTGGAAAGCACATTAAACATGGAGCCAACCCATCCAAATTTAAATTTCTTTTTGTTTAAATGCTTCACACATATGCTACCAATCCTATGTTTATTTTTATTTATTAAAATGATGAGGAGTAGTGCCACAAAAGTGATACTTGATAAATACTTAGTTAAATGCATTTCTTTTAACTGCCTTGTCTTCTGAATATTTTCTTAGCTACTGGAATGCCACAATTTGCAATGTATTAATGCGTTAAATATACATGCCTTAATACTGTCCTGACATTTTCTATTACCGCACAGTGGAGGCTTTGATGGATCATGTTTTACAAAATATGTCTCTATTATAATTGGCACTTAGTGACAGATAACAGTAGCGGGATGAATACTGCTATTGAGGGGCCCCACTTCATAGTATAATGTGCTATTCAGAAAATCTCAGCAGGTGGGCGGAGGTCAAGCCTCTGTCTCTTTTTATTGATCCTTCCCTTATGTAAGCAAGCACTGCACAAGTGAAACAAAGACTCTGCTGGGCTTGCATTAATAAAGTTGCTCCATTGTGTTTTTTTCTTTCTTTCATGTAACTGAGCACACTGCTTAAGAAGTTTTAAAAATATAGGGCCCACTCCACATTAGCATGCTCTAGCCTAGCAACCATTTGTTTTTATGGTGCCTTCCTGGTGAATAGACTATGGCTTCATGAGTAGCCCTGCTTTCTTTGCTAAGGGTGTGTTCTGCATACCTATTCGGATGGGAAAGGTACTATTAGGGACTCTAATACCAGGTCTAATGACAGCCACTTAAATCAGATTATGAGAGTTTCATACTTAGAGTCCAAAGGTCAAGAGATGGCAGTTGCTATGGAGATTTTATCTCAAACCATTATAGTTGGAAGTAGGACCATAGGCAATGTGCAGAAGACTCCCCTCAGGTATTTTATATAAATAGAAAATTCAAACCTGTCTGTGCTATTATCTCTTGGAGTTTTCATTCTGAAATTTTCTACAATGATATAAAGTGTATTCCATTTCTTATCACTGGATATCACTAAAAATCCTTGGAAGTTATTGATTTGTGAAACACAGCTGAAGAGGTGGGGATCATTAGCAAAGCCACTTAAATAATGCAGACAGAGTCTGAAGAGGAGAGTCCTGACATGCTTTACTGAGAAAACTGAACAAAACAGTGTATTATTTGAGGAGCAAGAAACAAAAATGTTTTGTCTTTCTTAGGTCAGGCCTTATACATAGCAGAGATAGAACCACCAAACAAACAGAGGAAATGTTCCCTCAAAACTACAAAGCCACTAAGAGCACGTTTCCTCAGTGAAGACCATGCCACTTTGCTTGGTTTCTAAGCAACATCTTCACCTGCCCTTCTATTGGCTAGTTGACTTTAAACAATAATAGGATTAACACTTACATTACACATGGAATGATCTCGGCTGTTGCACTACCAACAGAGAAAAATTGAACATTGGATCCAAAATGTAATGTATATAATTTAAAGTTACTCCTAGTGACCAGAGGAGAAATGCCTGGTGGGAGGAGAACAGAGAGAAGAAATGCCATGCTGCATATGTAACTGACACCTTCATCTGCAATGAAACATGTGTCCCTCATATTGGTCTCCACAGCCACAGCAGGCACAGTAACTCTCCAACAGTTTGACTTTATCCCCTCACCCCCACGGTGCACTATTCCATTGTCTCTTGAGACAGACAGATGCCAACAACTGAGAACTCAAGGCAGCAAAGTGTGTAAAGTCATGGGCCAGTGTCTAATTTAGGAACAGCCAAGGACTTTTGTGCACTCTGTAGGATTTGGTTTGCAGTATCAGCACAGCTTGCTTTTAAACTTCGCCCAATTTTAAAAGCAGGTTGCTGTGCAGGGCATGGGGTGGCTGCTGATCAATAAAGCATAATACAAAGGCCCTATTTGCATGCTGCTTTAAATCTTGGCCAATGGTGTTTTGTTCCAGTACGGAACACCCCATTCAAAAAACAATGAAGGCTGACTTTCATTATCATTGCATCTTGCTAAATATGTTTTACCACAGATGTTGCATATCCCAGCGGTGTTTTTAGAAGTGTTTACAAACTCGCTTGGGGAATCATTCTTGAAATAGCTTTGCTCATCCTCAAAGACTAGTGTCTTCATTTTACACATTCAAGAGCGTGAGCTTGGCATACTAACTGTCCATTAGCAAGTTTCTTCCCCCTAAAAGTATCTGGCTGTCATTCTCTGGCTTGGTTCACATATCGCATTAAACCGCACTTAAAAACAGACAGTGGTTTGATGTAAGGTGTGGCGTTCTGCTGCAAGCTGTTGAAGAAATCTCGCTTCAATCCTTCCCCAGGCTGCTTGGAATGTTATCCAAAATGTACCACGGGCAATATGCCAAGAATAAACTTTGGCTATCATTCATGGCTTGTTTGGAGAGATGTAACAACAAGCCAAATGTTGGCTTGTTTCCTGGCAGTGCAGCCATGGCAGGAGGGTGGGGGGTGGGGGGTGGAGCAAGCATGCACTTCCATGCTGCACATCTATTATGTATTTTGGAAAGTGGCTTACCTGTGAGATCATCGCCAAAGGGTTCCCATTGCATGAGGGTTCCCAAGGTGTGAGCAGCATTCTTCATCAATGTTTGGATGCCAGCTGCCATTTTGAATCAAGATGATGGATCAAAATGTGACTTTGATGTCACATTTAAGACCACTGCCATCCATGACGTGATCATGGATGGAGGATTTGACCTGGCTTGTGTAACAGAGACTTGGTTGGATGAAGCAGATGGGCCTGTTCTTGCCGCTGCTTGTCCACCAGGTTTCTCTTACGCACAGCAACCCAGGCCCTGTGGGCGGGGAGGGGGGGTTGCAGTGATTTTTAGGAAGTCATTAGTTTGCACCAGGCATCCTATTGGGAAGACCCAGTTCTCTGAGTGCATGTTCTGGAAGTTGGGCAATAGGGGCAGTACAGGATTCCTTTTGGTGTACCGACCTCCCCGCTGCACCAAGGATTCCCTGCCCGAGCTGCTTCAGGTCGTGGCGGATGTTCTCCTGGAGACACCTAGTTTGGTTGTCCTAGGGGATTTTAATATCCATGCCGACACGACCTTACAAGGGGCCGCTCGGGACTTCGTGGAAAGCATGGCCTCCATGGGGCTGTCCCTGAATAAGTTTGGCCCAACCCATAGCCACGGACATGCCTTGGACCTGGTGTTTACCTCCATGGATGTTGGTGTTCTGACACTAAGTAAAAGCGAAACAAAAGAAGTGCCATGGTCAGACCACTTCCTGGTGCAACTTGACTTCTCCCCGACCCTTCCCCTCTGCAGGGAGGTGGGACCGATTCGGATGGTCCGCCCCCGCCACTTAATGGATCCAAATGGTTTCCAGAGAGCGGTAGGGGATGCTTTATCCCATGTTGATGGCCTTTCAGCTGATTCCCTGGTGGCCCGCTGGAATGTGGAGTTAACCAGGGCTATTGACTGTTTGGCTCCGAAGCGCCCTCTCCGATTGCATGGAGCCCGGACGGCCCCGTGGTTTTCCACGGATCTGAGGGCAATGAAACAATCGTTGAGACGGCTAGAGCGCCGGTGGCGGATGACCCATTCTGAAGCTGACCGGACACAGGTTAGAGCTCAGTGTCGAGCCTACCAAGTGGCGGTAGCGACGGCGAAGAAGGCTTTCTTCGCCGCCTCTATTGCATCTGCAGAAAACAGCAGCAGGAGACTTTTTCAGGTGGTCCGCAATTTAGCGGAACCACCTGCTACATCGGGGCCCAATACGGGCCACATGATCTCCTGCAATGATTTTGCAAATTTTTTTGCAGATAAAGTCGCTCAGATTCGGGAAGAGGTAGAAGCCACCGTGGGAGCAGGGCCGGGGCGGGGGAGTGCTAGAGTCCTGTCTAGTCAAACTGTGTGGGATCAATTCCAATCTGTTACCTCCGAGGATGTGGACAGGCTGCTTGGACGAGTGAAACCAACCACCTGTCTCCTTGATCCTTGCCCATCCTGGCTTATAAAAGCTAGCCGGGAAGGGCTGGGCGATGGGCTTCGTGGGGTGGTGAATGCTTCCCTCCGTGAGGGAGCCTTCCCAGACCCGCTGAAAGAGGCAGTTATTAAACCGCTTCTTAAAAAACCATCTTTAGATGCGGCCATGATGGCCAACTATCGCCCAGTCTCAAATCTTCCATTCTTGGGCAAGGTGATTGAGCGAGTGGTTGCTGAACAACTCCAGGCACGCCTGGAAGAAGCGGACCATTTGGATCCCTTCCAATCGGGATTCAGGCCTCATCACGGGACTGAAACTGCCTTGGTCGCACTGGTTGTTGATCTCCGGCGGGCTAGGGACAAAGGTGAGAGCTGTTTCCTAGTTCTCCTGGATCTCTCAGCGGCGTTTGATACCATTGACCATAACATCCTTCTGGACCGTCTTGAGGGGCTGGGAGCTGGGGGCACTGTCATACAGTGGTTCCGCTCCTTCCTCCTGGGCCGTGTTCAGAAAGTGGTGGTGGGGGATGAGTGTTCAGACCCTTGGGCTCTCACTTGTGGGGTGCCTCAGGGTTCTGTCCTCTCCCCCATGCTTTTTAATATCTATATGAAGCCGCTGGGAGAGATCATCAGGGGGTTTGGACTGGGTGTTCATCAGTATGCAGATGACACCCAGCTCTACCTCTCCTTTAAATCAGAACCAGTGAAGGCGGTGAAGGTCCTGTGTGAGTGTCTGGAAGCGGTTGGAGGATGGATGGCGGCAAACAGATTGAGGTTGAATCCTGACAAGACAGAAGTACTGTTTCTGGGGGACAGGAGGCGGGCAGGTGTGGGGGATTCCCTGGTCCTGAATGGGGTAACCGTGCCCCTGAAGGACCAGGTGCGCAGCCTGGGAGTCATTTTGGACTCACAGTTGTCCATGGAGGCACAGGTTAAATCCGTGTCCAGGGCAGCTGTGTACCAGCTCCATCTGGTACGTAGGTTGAGACCCTATCTGCCCGCGGACTGCCTCGCCAGAGTGGTGCATGCTCTGGTTATCTCCCGCTTGGACTACTGCAATGCGCTCTACGTGGGGCTACCTTTGAAGGTGACCCGGAAACTACAACTAATCCAGAATGCAGCAGCCAGACTGGTGACTGGGAACGGCCGCCGAGACCATATAACACCGGTCTTGAAAGACCTACATTGGCTCCCAGTACGTTTCCGAGCACAATTCAAAGTGTTGGTGCTGACCTTTAAAGCCCTAAACGGCCTCGGTCCAGTATACCTGAAGGAGCGTCTCCACCTCCATCGTTCTACCCGGACACTGAGGTCCAGCACCGAGGGCCTTCTGGCGGTTCCCTCACTGCGAGAAGCCAAGTTACAGGGAACCAGGCAGAGGGCCTTCTCGGTAGTGGCGCCCTCCCTGTGGAACGCCCTCCCACCAGATGTCAAAGAGAACAACAACTACCAGACTTTTAGAAGACATCTGAAGGCAGCCCTGTTTAGGGAAGCTTTTAATGTTTGATGTATCATAGTATTTTAATATTCTTTTGGAAGCCGCCCAGAGTGGCTGGGGAAACCCAGGCAGATGGGCGGGGTATAAATAATAAATTATTATTATTATTATTATTATTACTTGGCCCTTTTTTGGCATAGCCTTTCAGCCACCTATCTAGATATTGACTCCAACCTCGGCATGAGCGTTCCTGGGTGGGGGGAGGTAGTGGACTCTTTCACTGTTGGAATGCTGGGCACCATTTTGAATCAAGATGGCATACTGAAATGCGACTTTTTCAACAAAGGTTTGGTGCCTCTTGAGATGTTGTTGCCAAACTTAGTGAAAGGATTCCTGAGGTAGGGGTAGCAGTCTTCATTACTGTTTAGATGTTGGGGGACATTTTGAATCAGGTGTGATTTTGGCATGACTTTGCCCCCCCCCCTTTTCCCATAAGCTCATCCATCTCTTGAGATGTTGTTGCCAAACACAGCATGAGTGGAAGTGGGGGATTTCATTAACATTTGGATGCCAGGCACCAATTTGAATAAAGCGGGTGGGCCACAATGTGACTCTGGCATACTGACTGGCAGCAAGGCAGTATGCCAAATCCAACATCCAGAATTCAGTCCACACAAGTGAGTCCAAAATCCAGGAAACACAGTCCAGGGTCAATCCAAGTAGCCAAGTCTGAAGTCCAGCAGTCAGAAAAGAGTCCAGAGTCAAACCTGAAACACAAGTCCCCTAGAGGTCCAGGTGCATCCAAGTCAAGGGCCATCTACATGGGCAGTTGAGCAGACAAAGCACCTCAGCTCTGCTTCCCTTTTGTGTTTTGCATGCTGATTGCAGCATCTGAGCTTGATGTGACCCTCCTCTGTTCTGAGCCTACTCCAGCTGAGGAATCACATACATTCTCCCAGAGCTAGTGAGTGCCACCTGGCCAGCTAAGGAGCTGAGCTATGGGCCTTTGCCTGCCTCAGCCTCCTAGAGCACCCATCCCTCTGCTCCCTATGACTCAGAGTCTGCCCTGTTCATGGAGACAGGGGCTCCTCAGGCTCTGGTGATGGGTCCTGATGCTCTGGTTTCTGTGTGCTGACCCCCATCCCCTGCTTGTCCCAGTGTGTCCCAGCCCTAGCTACATCCCTCACCAGGATCCCCTTCCTCCTCCCTGTTGTCCTGCCAGTTCATGACAGCATAACCTCAGCTGATTTTTGGTATGACTGATCTAAACTCACAAATCACACTATCCATTTAAAAATCATAGTATTTTTTGGTTTCTAAAAATTTCTGGCCAGCACCAGGAACTCTCTTCTAGTTCATGATAAACCACATTTTTAAAAACTATGGTTTAATCTGATGTGTGAACCAGGCCATTATTAGCAACTGATAACCTTAGCGTGTTAGCAGCAGCAACAACAACAACAATTATTCATTGTAAATGGCAAAGCAATAGCTGATCTGGTCCAACCTATAAATTATAGATTTATTGCTGATCACCTATCCATCTGGCAAGGATGACATGACAATGCTTTAATAAATAGGAGCTAAACATCTCAGTTTATGCTGAGTCTGCTGTAGAGATGACCCTAAAAGTGGGAGAAAATGACTTATGTTCCTTCTGAGTTTGTAGCAGTTAGCTTCAGTCATATGCGCACTAATTTAGAAATCCCAGTGAAATCATTGGGGTTTACTTCTAAGTAGATATGGCCAAAATTCTGTCCCCAATTACAAGTGCATACACTTAAGGGAGAATTTGCACATGACACTTACAATTTTTCTCCTTTTTTGTCTTATTTACCATAAAACCTATTATGACAAAAACACTCATTCAGATAGGAGACACCTCTCCTTTGCTTTCTACTCCACATCAGCAACAGTCAAACATGAAAGAGATTGAAAGGAGAGATACTCCCCATGCACAGAAATGCTTCCAAGCAGGACTGAAGTGTGCATAAGCAAACACAGAAGTTCAGCCTGTGCCTATTTTCTGGTGTGAGGAAGAACGGTGGAAGCAGTAAGCCAATGTTTAGAATGAATAAACATTTCCATATAAAGTGTATATTTTTTCATTCTCATTCTATAGACAGTTTCACCTTACAGCCAGAAAGAATATGTCACCATACTGGAGGCTGTTAGCTTTTAAGTTAAAACGAAACAACGATATATACCATAACTGTGATTAGAAATATTTGGAAGCAGAGCCTAAACAACGACTTAAAAGGCAACCTCTTCTTACAGATTCAGATCTTGGACTCATCATTCATGCCTTCAACTTTTCAAAACTTGACTACCGTAATGCACTCTGTGGGGAAACTATCCCTTGAAGACAGCTTGAAGAATGAATCACACGTAACACATTACAAAATGTGCTTCTGAGCCTACTTTCTGTGGCTTTTGGAGCATATGTCAGGTTCTAACTTATCACTGATACATTTCTCAACAGTTTTGTTTAGGTAGATTTTACAGGTGATTTCTTCACCTGCTGGGCCACAGTTCTGTGACTTCATCTCCTACTTGAGAACCATCCCCATAGGAGCAATGACCACCTCTTCACAATGGGCAAACACTACCAGCCACTTTTCAAGTCCCCATCTGAAAAACAGGCCTCTCTCTACAGAGGCTGAGCTTGCAAAAAGGCTCCCATTTCAGTGCAGCCCTGAGCATCACAAGCTGGCAACCCTAGTTAACTTGCAGGACTTGGAAACAGAGAAGGAATTGCCTGAATTACAGTAATGGGTTACACACACTGCTTGCTGTAAATGAAGAAATATTATAGACTTTCTCCTTGGTTATTTTTGTTAATGCTGCTGCTATTGATGTAAGAACCTTGCCACACAATGACTTTATCTTGTAAGTGTGCCTTATTAATTAAGCCCATATTAATTAAAAGTCTTAATGTAACACACAAACACACAGAGAGAGGGAGAGAAAGAGAGAGAGAGAATATCTCAGGGTGGTGTACAAAATATATCAAAATAAAAATACATATAACAGTAACAATACGCCACAATAAAAGCCATCCCCAAAAATTTGGCAGTAAAAATCAGTTGGGCCTTTAACAAACACCAGAATAGTGGCACCTATCATACCTTGTGGGTGCGGCTGTGATTCCAGAGGCTAGGCACCATAACAAAACAACAAGAAGAACCAAACTGCAACAAAGGCCATCCCTTGGGTTGCTACTGGATGTACCTGTGCAGGCAGCAGAACAACCAGAATGCCCTTACCTGCAGATCTCAGTGGAGAGACAGGCAGGCATTTTGAGGGGAAGCCATTCTCTCAGGTAACTTGGCACCAAGGTTTTAAAGGCTTTATCATCAATAACAGCATGCTGTGCTGACAGCTCCTTGCCATGGAGTGCAGGCCCCTAACCAGATGCATAATGTGCTCACTGTATGCTCCCTCAGTTGTCAAGCTAGCAGCCACATTCTGTACCAGCTGCAGATTCCTGACCAACCTCAAGGGAAGCCCCACTCAGTGTGCATTACAGCAATCTAGACTCGGTGTTATCAATGCATGGGCCACTGTCTTGCACTTGGGGGTCTACCATAGCTCTGAATATCCTGGCCTATATCGTTTCATAGCCCAGAGGCACGAGAATGCAGATATTCTGGGCTTTAAAGTCAGATTTATATTTTGCTCTGTGTTGTGTATATTTGGAGTAGCAGTTCTTTTTCTTGCTTGGTATCAGAATTCAAATCAGAGCGAGGCTCACAAAAGGTATTAATCGAAGCAACAGAATCCCTTTTTACTCCTTTCATGGTTAAGTGAAGCTTGTTCCTTTTTTATTTTCTAAGTATGGTTAGGCGCCTCAAGCATGCTTGTTAGGATGGAAAAAGCGTGCAAATCCCAGACCAAGGGCTCTGCCAAAAGTCTCTTTAGACAAGCAAGGCAGCCAAAAGTATGCTGAGAGCATGCCAGAGCCATACTGGGTGGCTAAAATTAAATAAACAGTTAATAAAAAGATTTTAAGTCAACCAAGATGAATACAAACTTGCAATCTATCTGGTTTATGAAAAGGGGATCTGCCATAGCAATTGAAGTCCTCCACACTTACATCTCTGCACTTAAGACAAGAAAGAGTGGAGCTAAAAGGCGGTCTCTATTTTGCATGCAGAAAAAGAAAGGGAAATGCATGTGAACAGATCAATGCATCTTCTCCCGCAGTGAGGGCTTCCCCTTTAAAACCTAAACCCAGCCTGCCCCCTGTCGCCAGCAATTTACAAATTATATCCTGCAGCAATGGGCAAACATCAGGCACCCAGTGACATCAATACCAATAAGTCTTTTGAAACAAAAGATGGCCCATATCAGGAGATCACTTCATTATGCACATCTGAATGCAATATATGTATCATCCCTTCATTATAAAACATGGTCAGTCCCTAACCAAGAACATTCTCTGATTGTATTAGCCTCTGATGTAAATGCAGTTGTGTATGGGTGTCCATGAAATTCATTCTCTGTCAGCAATAAAGATGAACATCTCCCAGGATCAAAAAATGCCTCCATAAATATCAAATGCTGTAATATGTTATCTATCATCTATCTATCTATCTATCTATCTATCTATCTATCTATCTATCTATCTATCATCTATCCCTTTGTTCAAATCCGTTCTGGTATTATTTATTTAGATGCTAGTAATAAATGCTACTAGAAATGATAATGAATGTGTAACCTTCCAGGAAAATAAAGCATGCAGGGTGGGGGTGGGAGTTCACTAAGTATAATTTGTTTCTGCTACTGCCACTGTTTTAGTTAACACTTCACAGATTGCTTTTTAGTCAATTCAACTCTCCTAGAATTGAACTACAAGAGATAAGATTGTGGTGGGTGAACAGGAAGCAGTTGGGTTGAGTGGGTTTTGCTACCATGGGCCATCAGTAAGGGATGGGGAGAAATTCAATTCCGTATGCATTCATAGGCAAATCTCCCTAATTCACACTTTCTGTAATAAAAGGTGAAATAAAACACAACCGTCCTTTGAACTTCTCCAAAATCTGCAATGTGGTTCCCCAGCCAAGGAATATGTACAAAATGCACATGATAATAGAAATGCAAATGTTTGTGAAAATAGCATACCAAAAGTGCCTTACAAAAGGGGGGGACTGCTATGCAAAAATATGTATTTGTTAGGCAAAATTGTACCCAAAGATGTGTTTATTAGGAGAAAGTTGCACTAAAAAGCTGCTGAATTTTCATGAGGATTTGTGTATTTGTGGGGGTTTTTAAGAAGTCTCGAACTGCTGTAAAAATGCAGAGAAATGAACATAAGAATGGAAAAAAATGACAAAATTAAATTGAATGATCCACCCATCCCAACCTGGTGAGACTGACTTTGCTGGTTGTGTGCAGAGTGTAGCTTCTGGTGTCTTAGACTCCTTTGGGCAAGGATGCCTGGGGTATCTTAGTAGCTGTGCTATTGCGGCTCATGTATTGAGCCTGCTGTAATGTCCTTGTGGGTGTTTCACATATTGAGATGGCATGGCATAGTCCTGGTCAAGCATCCAGTCTGGGTTGGCCCCCTCCATTTCTGGGCTGCCTGACGGAGTAACCTCTGCTACCTATTGAGATTGATGAGCAGTAGTGGGTTTACCAAAGATACCAAAGGCATTGCTGGGGATATTTTTGTGATCCTGGAGAATATTCTTGTGGCAGCTTTTAAATATTTCCTGCTGATGTGTTTCACCCTCCCGTCCTATAACTTGTATTGGATATAGTGGCTGTTCCACCCATGTAGCAGCAATGTATGTCCAGCCACACATCACCATGGAAGCACAGGATTGCTGTACTCATCATATTTCCCTATACTAGCCTTCTCTCTCTCTCTCTCTCTCTCTCTCTCTCTCTCACACACACACACACACACACACACAGCGAGAGCATAAGTGCAAATGAGCTGGGCTTAATTAAGAGCATGCTATTTTTATATTTTCACAGCTTTCCTTATAACGTTAACTTCCTTTAAGCTATGAAAGATGTCCAAACATTTTGAAGCATACAGCCAATGTTACCAACATGAATAAATAAAACAATATTGGCAGGTGCATGCCTTTGCTGTACTCTTCTCAGCACCTGTCAATTACATTTCTGTTCAGATGTGTAGAAGCCAACAAGTGTTTTACTCTCTTTAAAAAAAAAAAAAGGCTTACTGTTGATTTTAATTATGTTTTCATATTTTGAATTACCTGTTTTCAACTTAGTTTTTTATTGACAATTTCAATGTTTATTATACTTTTTATAAACTTCTTGGAGGCTTTATCTGCAGTTAATCAGTATATAAATTGTATTAAATAAAAATAAAATAAATACTGATATGGAAAGTAAGCAAAGTTAAGTTATAGAGATTCAGGAACTGATTATATCATTTGCTCATTGTCTCAGAGGCATATGTGGCTTTAAAGCAGTGCTTCTTTTCTAAAAAAATGTTTAGGGGTACTCTCATTTCAACTCAAGAAAATCACCATTTTATAGTTCAAATCGGGGGAAATAAATACAGTAAGTGGACAAAAGTAAAAAGTTTCACAAAATGTTTAGGGGTATGCATCCCCCTGCATCCTCCCAGAAAAAAGCACTGCTTTAAAGTATACATTTTTCTTTCAGATTTGATAGCTGTTAATGGAAATTGTGCATAAAATTAATATATTTGTGAAGATAACAAACAAAAATGCATTATATTAGGAAGAATTGCTTGCAAGGCTTTCAAAATTCACACTAAAATTTCGATGAATTTTCAGGAGGATGAAAAATAAATAAATCACAAATGGTTGCAGAAATGTGGAGAACTGAATTTAAAACTTGAGAAATCCTGCCATCCCTACTCCCACCTATTCTCCAAGTGGCAAAGGACTGAGGTATTAGTACATTTCTGCTGCACTGGTCTAGTCAAATATAGATCACGAGACATTTTTCAAAAACAAAACAAAAACCCACCAATGATGGGTTATGGGGAGTTGAAGCAACATCCAGCAGGTCCCGAGTTGAACCTCAAACAGGAAGAATAGAAAGGGTCAGACATGAAGCCAAGGTGGAATTTAGAGCATTATAGACAAAACATAGGAAGAGGCTTCATTTCAGCTCCGATTACTTGCCTAGTCCGATATTGTCTATTCTGTCTGGCACCAGCTCTCAGTGGACTGATCACCTGTTCTAGGCTCCTTTGTATCTAGCAAAGTCAGTGGCGTAGCGTGGGTTGTCAGCACCCGGGGCAAGGCAAGTAATTTGCGCCCCCTAACCCATGGATTTGCGCCCCCTAACCCATGGATTTTAGCACTCGAGTCTCTTCCACTAGATTAGTTAAAGAAACCCTTACCCCCCAAGCACATGTATTGTTTGCAGTGAGAGAGAGTGAGTGAGCCAGGTAGGGGCAGAGAGCTGTGAGTGCGAGCGCGCCCCCCCCAGATGTTGCGCCCGGTGCGGCCGGCCCCCCCTGCACCCCCCACGCTACGCCACTGAGCAAAGTTGAGACATTTGTATGCAAAGGATGCAATCTACCATTAAGCTATGGTTCCTTTCAAATTTTAGAGTCCGGCAGAATGTAGGAAGCTGACCTGCCATTAAAATGACTGCTCTCCACAGACTTGATTCCAATGAAACAGTTGCTGAAATGAAATTTGTTCAGGAGTCATCTGTTGAACTCAACAGGCAGAAAAGATATACAGCAGTTGCTCTATAATAGCACATTTCAAGTTATTTTCATCCACTTCAGATGCTAGGCTATCACATGGGTTTTTTGTGGGAGATTTTGCTTTTTCTCTTCTTTTACAAAAACACTTTCAAAAATATTTGCTCTTTATTGAAAGTATTTGTTTACTAAAAAGTAGAGGAGTCCTCACAAAAATTGCATGAGAATAACATAAAATCATCAGTTCTAACACATGTGGACCTTAAACTGAACAGTGCAAGTTAATCTAAAGCACAACAGCTACGGTAATAAAATGAAGAATGAAAGAAAAATAAAGCAAAATATTGCTGGCCAGTAACAACATGTTTGTCCATATTCTATCCATATATTGGATATTTATTTTTCATTTTTCAAAAACCTCTATTCCAGTCTTCTCCTTATTTCTACACGAATAGACTCAACAACTACAAATTTCCCAGAATCCATGCAACAGTGCATGAGCAAATAAGTGCCCAGAGTGGGATGCAGTAGTGTCCTTGTGCCAACATCACTCCTGGGATACAAAACAGAGCCAATACAGCACTGCAAAATGTGTTGCCACTCATTCCCCAAACTACTGTTATTTGCCAGCTACACCAGCTATAACAAAATGCAATAATGAAAAGCAGTTGGAAGCCCTGATTTCAGACCTTCGCTGACACTTTATATGTATGTTCTTGTGGTTTGCTCTATTTCAAGGGTGGCTGATTTATGCCCTCTCCCCAATGTGGGGGACTCCAACTCCCATGAGCCACAACCAGCATTACCATTTGTCAGGGGTGATGGGAGTTGTAGTCCAGCAACAACTGGAGGGAGGAAATTAGGTCCGTTATTTGGAATATAACTTAGAGACAAACTCATGCCACTGGAATGGATGCACACTGCAGTGTGCACCCAGCAGCTTCAATGCTGAGTGCCATCTGCATGAACCTGCATTAAGCAGAGACTCTCCCCTCCCACCCCCTGTGTTCTTTTATTACGCACAACTCTAAAATAGAGCTGTAAGGTTTTGAAAAGGCCAAGGGTGGGAAAATGTGAAAGCAATTATAAAAGCAAATCAAAAGTAGGAGGTTCAGCAGGGAGCAAAATGTAAATGTCAGAAAGAAGTTATCACCAATAATTCAGCCATGGAGTCATGAGAAAAAATGCCCACAGGGAAAGAAGGAAGCTACTGGAAAATGACAGCAAGCCCCGTGGTTCCAGCCACAGAACTAGGTCTTGCTTTTTGAAAGCAATGATACTCTGCAGAGTGCTGGAGCATTCATTGTTTTTGTCGAAGAATCCCTCTGGGCAGTTGTGGATGAGCAAGACTTGCTTAGTATGCAGCTAAGGTAAGCTCACCAGGTAAGTGAGCACAGGATGCAGTCATATAGAAACTGACAAGGCGGCAATAGACAGGCAGATGGATATCCAAACATAGTTAGATATCAACCATAACTAGGAAGCTGCAAGTCAATTACAAGAATTTTAACAAATCCTTCCTATATGTAAGGCTGATATCATGCAGCGCCCATAGGAGGATTTATAGTGCCATATCACAATCCTTCATTTAGATGAAGTTAGACCGTAGTCTGCATTTGAGGATTACTTGGTTGAACTACCAGTCCCAGGTTTATCAGTTGATGACCTGTCCTTCATAGAGAAGTCTTCAGAAGATGGTTCTCAGAAATTTGTCTCAGGTGATTTGGGTGCTGCAGGGCTCCATGGTAGGTCACTGTCTGAGAGGCCACAGCATCAAAAGCTGCCTTATACCAGGCCATTCTATCTGTCCATCTACCTCAAGATTGTCTACTCTGCCTGTGGCTCTCCTGGGTCTCATGAAGGCATCTTTCACATTACCTGTTATTTGAACTGACCATTTCACCTAGAGATGCCAGGAATCGATACAGGGACTTTATGCATGCAAGCATGTACTCTACTAATGAGCTATGGTCCTTCCACTCACCTCCTCTAAAGGCATACGGAATTTAACGGAATGCAACAGGCTATTTCAGCTATATCTTAGCCCAAAGGGTCTTGCTCATGCCAAGTCACAGCAGGAGACTTCAAATGCAGAAAAAGCTTTTCCTCTCTTGAAGTGAAAAAGGTTAAGAATAATGTAAAAGTGCACAAGAGAAATGCAGAAGCCCATTTGCAACAAAGGCAATTGGCCGACATGTTTTAAGATACAGGTGAAAAGATTGCCAAGGCTGTGAAATTTCAAAATGACACGATCAATTAACTGCACTTAGGAGAGCGGGCGAAGGTATACAGAGGACCACATCCAGATGGAGCCATTAAGCAGCTCCCAATTCACTGATCATCTGAGATCATCTGGGGGGAAAGCAAAAGGTTTTGTAAAGAGCAATTCAGCCTTAAGGTCTTGCCAGAATCTTCTTGGAAGATTGTCCATCTATTTGTTGCCTTAAAAATCTCCCCCTGCATAAGGATAAAGCATGCAAAGTCTTAATACAAAACAATCTCTGTTCTAAGGTTTTCACTCCAGTGTGAAAGGCCAGGCAGTGCTTCTTTCATTTAGTTGCACCATTTGAATAAATAGAAGTTGCTGCCCGAGCAGCCAACTTGGAGGAGTAGAAAGAAACAGCAACTTGTAACACTTGGCTGTCTATATAATATTTGAATTTGCAAAAAAAAAAAAAAAAAGGAGGAAGCAGCCATCTCCTTATATTCCAGAATAATCCATTATATGTTACCCATATTCTAACCTCTAAGACTAAACTTGGTGAAGGATGAACATTAATATTCACAGTCTGCAGCATCTTCACAGATGTGCTGCAGGACACATACAGTCCACCAAGAACTCCTAGGTTTAGGTTTGCTGAATGAATTGCTCTCCACAAAAAAGTCCTACAGCAATTTACAGCAAGAATATATTATTATTATTATTATTATTATTAATAATAATAATAATAATAATACACAAACATGTTAGAAATACAAGACTAAAAACATATGGTAGTGGCGTCGGTCTTTGACTGGCATGGAAATGATGACAAAGTTGGCATCAGGCAGTCGTCCTTGGTGAGAGCATTCCCTAGACAGGGAGATACCATGGAAAATGCACATTCTCTTATCACTACCCTACAGACCTTCCTCTGAGGTGGTGCACGAAGAAGGACCTCACAAAGAAGGTTTAGGATCAGAGTTTTCATTTTCCTAGATGAGCTACCTTCTTAGCATGATGAGCCCCATCTGCCCTGCTAAATATATAAGCCAATCATTTATATTTTTTAAAAAGTTTATCAAAAAGTTTCAAGAGAAATTGCAACAAGCTACCAATGAGTAAAGGAGAAATCATTGTTATTTTCTGACAAACTCATTATCTCTCCTCTCCCCCTAATCGGATAAAACAGGCAGCTAAACTGCCATTTAAACTGACTGCATGAGCATATGCAGAAGAGACAAATAACAAGAAGCTTTCATAAAATATGCTTGATTAATTCAACTGTGAGAAAAGAGACAACCAGAGCAGATGTAACTCTTGTTGATTATAATGTAAGGGGTCCTGACCACAAGCGGAATTCTGCAGAACTCAAGCATGTTAATTCTGCTATGCTCTGATTCATCCCGGGAGGTCAAAGTGAATAAAAGTGGGTCTTTCTTTCTCCTGGTAGTGCTGTCAAAGTTATTCTACTCCTGGCTAATGGAGGGGTTAGGGAAGACCTGGCATCTAATTAATGTCGATTACAAACACTGAGTCTCCGGAAATAATAGTCCTAGGGGGAAACAAAGGGCTCAGACGAAGGAAACATCTGTAGCTCAGTAGACAATACTGAACATGTAGCATAGAAGTACCCGTAGGTCACTCTCTAAGGTTGCAGGATGTTATTTACTGCCACCTGCAGGCCACATAATACATAAATCTGGTAACACAAGAAATAATATAAAAAAGAGATTGGATTATGAATATGTGCATGATTCAACAGGAAAGCATTCCTTTTTGCCTCAGGACAATTAAACTATACTTGGCATTCTCCTAACTCTTGTCTCCGTTTCTTAAAACCTCCCCACAAAGCTGATTATGTTAAAGTAAGTGAGGGGAAGCCAAGGGTATCTTCTGAACAAGAAAATAGATTTGACTACAACTGAAACCACAGGAGATGCAGAAAGAAAGCTAAACAAAATAGATTTGTCTGCATTTAAATTACAATTCTTTCATAATCAGGGATCACACAGACACTTTCCGTATAAGGGGAAACCTTGTTTACTAAATGGCCTGACACAGCATTCATGTAATCAAAAGATGAGTGTTCATATAGGCTTGCCACATATACTAATAGTGATAATAAACTCAGTTCTTTCAGTGCCAGTCCTTATTCAGCCAAAATGCCACCATCAACATACACGAGGTCTCAGCAGACTTGTGAAAGCCCTAACGTTTGCAGAAATACATGTTAAAAAAATATTTTAGGAAGAATGCAGTATTGTCAAAAGTGGCTAACATTTGCAAATGCTAGTGTGAGATCTAGCAATACTTTTGTTACTGACTGGTAAGCTTTAAGAACCTATTTTCAAGGTTGGTTTGAACAACGGTCCATTTCCCAATACTATTTAGTTCTTTAACGCGAAAAATGTTGCTGAGGTTTCTTGTGCCTTTTAGGAAGGTGTGGAAGAAATATATGGTGCTTCCAAACTATCACTATTTTATTGTGGGATTCAATCACCTACTGGCGAATTCAGGCAGCACACAGCAGATTTGGAGCTCTTGCGCAACAAACCTGCTTTCCTTTCAAGATCAGACTATATTGCGACGATGAAAGTGATGGGAAACGGCACTGGAAAGTATGAACCTAACAGGAACATGCTGGATCACGTCAACGACCCATCTAGTTCAGCATCCTGCTGCAGGACCTGAGCACAAGAACACTCTTCCCTCCTGCAGTTTCCAGTGACTGGTATTCAGAAGGATACTGCCTCCGAGCACAGAGGCTTGTATAGACAAGGTGGCTTAGAGCCATTACCCTCCATGAATTAAGTAAGCAAGTATAATTAAGTATAACACTTGCATTGACGCAACATCATCTAACCTCCCTGCAAAAAAATCAATGTGAATACAGTACTCATTAAGTAGCAAATACCATCTAATATTCCTGCAAGCAAATCAGGATGAAAGTTCAACAAACAGGTTGTCTGGAAGTACCCGTATCACAAGCCACCTGGCAAAAAAGTGGGAATAATTCTAGGTGTGAGAATGAGGCCAAGTTGAATCAGAACAGTCCATTTTCTTATCAATAGTTAGGTAAAGGGAACGACCATAACTGAGTTGGGACAAACAGAAGGATCAGTGAAGGTCGATTGTATGTTTATTAGAAACAGTCCTATTGTGTTATAATCTAGATTTTAGATTTATTTATTTTCTTACCCCATGTTTGGGTTACTCATTGTGATGCAAGAGTAATTGTATTGGGTATAATCCTGTATACTGCTCGAGATGACTATGATTAATTAAGCAGTAGCCAAATTGCTGAAATAACTAAATAATAATATTCAAGATCTCTCTCCTGCTAGCCTCTAATAAATGTAGCAGCAGCTACATGCCAACACTATGTGCCCCTGGGGAAAAGTTTCGCTTGTACTCCTGAATGTTTTTTTCTGATACTCTCTGTACTTGTACATTGCAAGTACTCACTTTCATAAGTAAACAGGGGGAAGTCTCAAGATAAAAGTTCAGGAGAGTGTTGCCTTTAGATTTAGTCAAATGATCAGAAACGTTTTGCAAATCATATTGCAGTTTGCTAGTTATTCATCACTATAATTTTTTCAATTGGCCAAAGTTTGCATTTCTTGTAAGAAACCAGTAGAGGGCACTTTATGATCTCATATGCAGTACATGAGGAAATTAATGAACAAAATGTATCTACCCTTATTTTATCAATAATGTGTTCTGTTATTCAACATTGAGATATTCTTGCCAACAAGATCTTGGGAACATTTCTGTAGATAATAGGTAACACCTGTTCTTTGCCTTCATAACAAAGTTACAAATCCTTTTTGGTAAAAAATAGTCTCAGTTATGCGCTTGAAACACATGCAACATTGATATCTGATACAAATATACCCGGTCGTTGGATACGCATTAAGAATGGAAGTAAAATGCTGCCTTTTTATGTTTTGGAGTTGCGGAACTGTTTTTTATTTTACTTGATATGCACTCTTTTAGGTTTTTATTTATGTAAACTCTTCTGGGGCTTTATTGGCAAAGGGCAGTATATAAAATGGCTAAACAAACAAACAATAATATTCTAAATAAAATAAATGTTATTTGAAAATATTTGCTAAACAATTTCATTTCTTTTGTATCTTAGGTAAAGTGAAGTCACTATTGTAAGTCCTGCTGATATACAGCTTAATACAGTTCAGTGTGGATTGCCAAGAACAGTGTAAGATTTATCAGGCAGCATCTGTCTGACAATTTGATCTATTCCAAATTTATGGGGGTGGGGGGACTTATGACAAGAACTTCCTGACCTGAAGAAAAATAAAACTGTGTTGGATCAGATCTGGTTGCCAGAACAACTTCACCAACGATGTATGCAAATACCTTTACAAAGCCATTCAGTTAGAGAACAGTAGCACCTCAACCCAAAACAATGTACAAACCAATCCACAAACAAAGGCAGTTTAATCTGGCATATGCCACAAAATTCACTGGAGGCAATGTATTTGAAAGGCCAATTTATGACATTTATCCATATCTGTGAAACGTCAGCAGTGCTTTACAAGTTAAAAAAAATCTCTGGGTGGTAAAATTCTGTGGGGCATCTGGAAATTGCATTAGAGACCACTTGCCTTTTCTAATACAACTATAGTTCCCAGGTCTTCCATGGCTGGAAGCCAGCTTGGAAACTGTAATAAAGAAACAGGCATACATTCCCTCAGGTCAGGGAACCTCCATTTTTTGTGTGTGGAACAATGTGTTTTCTCAGTTTGGTTTAGTTCAGCTCCTCAGCATGGCCGCCTCCAGGTTTAGCAGGGCTCTCAGCAGAAACCACTACATAGTCTTCCCCTCCTATGGTCATGGTGTCTGATGGTGTGTAGTCCAGTGTTATTATTTTTGCCTCTAAGAAAATGAGGACAAAGTGTTAAGAAATGCTTAAATGGTAGCTTCCGTTTCCACTCAGCCTTAATGGAGGCAGCCTCCATGACAGCAGGATACTGTAGGTTAAGGAAAAACAAGGGTGATTAAGGGTAAATCATCCTTGTAAATTCCCCCCCAGGGACAGGGGGAACGGGCTTCACTCGCAGTTCGTCTCAGTACCTGGCTCTCACCCCGGCATGGAATGCAGGGGGTAGGAAGGTGCTGAGTGCAAAAGCACCTCACCTGGTGAAAACTCTCCAACGTCGCTATTAAGAAACAGAGGTTCTCCTGTTAACTAGAGCTTGATTTGACTAAAGTACAGCTGCATGCTAGAAGAGATGAGATCACAAACTTCAGAACAAACCAGCTGCGAGGACTTTAAGGTTTGAATTTGAGATAAGACTTCATTCAGTGCAAAAGACGTGGGGGGGGGGAGCCTACGGTTTCTTTATTTAAAGTTTTCTTCTCTACATTTATGATTCGGCAACCCTCCCCTGAATGGTAGTTCAAATTATATTTGTACAAGTAAGGATGAAAGAAATTGGAATATAAATATGGAATATAACAATAAACGGAACTGTGTGTGTGTAAAAAGGGGGGGAGGGAGGGAAGCTCTATTTTGCAAAAGGTTTACGATGGAAAATTAAGAGCTGACTCTTCTCAATCCTTTATTATCTATGAAGTGAACTGAATAACACTAAGAGGACTTGAAATTTAATCTAATTTAATTTAATTGGAAGGATAATTGGCCATATATCTTCAGCTGGAAGGAAGGATGAAAAGAGTCTGTGAGCTGCTAAGGAACTGACTAGGTTTTTTATTGAGTCATCTGCAGTTTGACAGACCACTCTTCTTCCCAGGCTGAGGGGGGAAAAGGTGACAACAGTTTATTTACTGGGACAGAGCAACTTTTGCAGCTGTTCTTAAAGTTCTCGGTGCAAACAAGGAAGCAAGGGATGGAGCAATGGAGAAATTTCTGGAACAGCAATGGGATATCATGTCCACCTAAGGCATGACAGATAATAGCAACCATCGAGGGAAAGAAAGACATAACATCTTACAAGGACAGGAAGAAACAACAGGGACAGAATAATTGCCACACACAGGAAGAACAAGGATATAGAGTTCCTCACTTGAAGTTTTATAAATCATTTAATGTATTAACACAAATAGAAGTTATTAATATTGCAGTTGTTGTATAAGGGATTATTATGATTACCGAAATGTGATGGAAAATATTAATAAATAATATTTTGGAATGCAGAAATGAAGAAAATCATTAAGTCTAGCACACGGGGGACCACTTTAACGAAATTATATAATTCAGTATTTGAATGACTGATATTAATAATTATTTTAAAATGGTATTGTTATAATGAGGCCAATATTGGACTGTAATTGAAAACTAATAAAAATTATTATATCAAAAAAGAAATGCATAAATGGCAAGCACTAGCTTTTGCTGCTGCTGCAATATTTATTCCCCATAGCACCACTGGAACTGATGCTAAGTCAGGACCATGAGGCATTGTGCGGGGATTAAAATGGTGGCTTCAGCTGCCTGGAATCTAGAAGGGTTAAATGAGAAATGGTGGCCACCTAGCCCTGAAGGAAATGGTGGGCCTAGGTGTCTGTAACTGCCATTTTGAGTCAGTAGTGGACCCAGTTGAGAGACTGGGACCGTCAGCAGCTTCAATGATCTTATCTTTGATTAACATGAATCTGCATGTCAAAAACGGTATTTGCAATTTTTTGTATGTATCCTTTATTCCTCAGAGTGTAGAATGTAAGATATCTCGATCATAAAATCATCTGCTTTTATCTGGTTGACCATTGTGAGAACAAGATGATGGACTAAATGGGCTCTAGGCCTGATCCAGCAGGCTCTTCTTATGTTTTTATCAAACAAGATAGCAAAATATTGAGGTACAAGTGAAATGTAGAACAACTCTTCACAACAGAAAGGCAAGGTACTTGGTTTCCAGGAGGACCAAGAACTGCATCGGTTCTCCTGGGATTTGATCCTATGGCATTAAGGACTATAAAACATTTCACAACTGAGACTTCCTCCTGACAGCTTTGTACTATACATACAAATAAACTTACAATTAGCACTACTTTTTTACCACAGAGAAAACTGCAATAGAAACAAGTGTTTTAAATAATCATTTTTACAATCCTGGTAATTTATAGCTGGAACTAAGCTTTTTTAAAAAGAAAGCAAGAAATTGAAATCCTCTAACTGTTGGTGAATTCTAGTTTCTTCCTGAAGAGGTATTATCCTGTATGAATTTTAAAAAGCAGGATCTTCAGCACTGAATAATCTGGTTAGCATATTCATTTATTTATCTTCTCTCTTCCTCTCTCTCTCTCTAAAAGAGGGGGGAAAGTGAGGAAAACACAGAATATGTCATAATTTGCTTCAGCTGTTTTTAGTGGATATAAAAACTTCCTCAAGGGTTTTGCAGCAAATGAGCAAATTGAGGCTTTTGCCAAAGGTTCCTGGTATCTATCGTGTGTAGAAAGAGACCTATCTCTGCTTTGCCTCATGAATCCTAAAAAGACCATTAAGCACCAGCGTCATAAATTGCCTAACTGACAGAGCACTGTGTGAACATTAAATGTGCAGTCATTTCCTTCCCCTATTTTTCCTACATGGTAACTCAACTAACCTAGCATTCAAAATATTGCCTTGATGGTGATGATGGTGATGGTGATGATTATGAACTAGGAAAAAAGTACTAGCAAAAAAGATAGCCCCAAATAACAGGCACGAAAACCCAGCATTTGTTTCATCCAAGCCATGGAAATGAAGGGGAGTAGCATGATAGTGTTCCTCTGCAATCCAGGTTTTTGCTGGTGGAAGGACCTGAGACAGAAAAATAACTCCAGCAAATCTGCAAGCTGCTTATCTGAGTGCCTCCCCCAACCTAACATTGTGCATCAACTCGCTGCCTAAGGCTCCTTGGTGTCTTCTAAAGGCAGCACCTCCAGCCTTGGCTGACCATGTGGCTTCCATTTAGCAGCTTCCATTAATTATTTACTAGCTGAATACAACAGACAAATCTCTCTCCCCCACCCCCGGCAAGACCCCACAGGAACCAGTGCCATTCATGCTCTCTTCCTTCTTTTGCAGACAAAGAAAAGTCTCCTAATATGACTGCCTTGGCACTAAAAAGATTTTTCTAATGCTGCGAGAGCGGAAAGAATACAGCATTTATGAATCCAATGAAGCTGCAGGGTGAATCAGACCAGCAAAACAGAATGAATGATCAAATAAAAAAATTAGTGACAGATAAGAAATGTTTAATTGCTGCTATAGATCAGGGAATCCAGGCTAGCAATCAAGCCTGGATCAGACATATATTTAGGAGCACAGATTGTCACAGCTGTCAGTGAAAGCTAGATTTACAATATCTATTTTGTGAAGCAAATTGCTATAATATAATTTACTGCTCTGAATGCCTTTAATGGCTGGAATTTAAAATGTAAGAGATGTTCACACAGGCTTCTGCATTGCAATGCTGTTTTGACATGATGTCTGTTTCAAAGCAATTAGTGCTCTCTAATTACTATTTTTACTGGTTTCTAAATTTTTTAAAAGGCATGTATGAGCCTGGAGAACATTAGCTTGCAGTTTGCTTTCAGAGATGACAGAGCAAAAACTGGGAGGAAAACACACTCCCACATTCTTCTCTAGAGGTTTAAGTGAAACTTTTGAACATAGCCAGCGGAACCAAACTGGTCGTCCTCTCAGGTGCTTGGGTTTGATTTGAGTGACTGCTTTATCTAGTGAGAATTTGTGCCATCATTGTTTCTTATCATCTAAAGGGTATTCTGTCTGATGAATCAATAGTGAACCAATAGTGAACCAAGAAATGGTGGGGGGTTGACTAGAGGGAATTTGGCATTTGATTTGCCACAGCTAACTTCCCTATTAAATCTTTTGGAAAGGGCTGTTCTCATAGTGGTGGCAGTGGAGGAGGTCTTCTTTTCATTGCATTTGAAAATGAGCTCTCCACATGGCACTGTAACTAGGGTTATAAACTCTTGACTTCTGATATCTGGGAAGGGTTTTCGAGATACTGTGCAGAGCACGGCTAGTGTAGGCAGAGTCTAGGTATTTGGGGGGGGGGTGTAGGTCTGGAGCCCAGCTGTTTTGGTGGGGCCAAACAAAGCTAGAGCCTGGCACTTAGGGGAAGGTCTGGAGGTGGAGTCTGGTGTAAAAGCTATCTATTCACTTTTTATTATTTAAATATTTATATTTATTGAAATATTTAGTTAATAGTTATTTCTAGTGTCAGTTCTATTCCCACCCGCCCTGCTTTTGTCCTCTGGGTTTCTGTTCCCATGTACATGGCTGGTTTAACCCTTACATTGATCAGTGTCAATACTTAACACTGGCAAGAGTTTGTCAGTGGCTCCCTAAGGAAAGGCATGCCTGTCAAGTGTAGCCATCGCAAAAGCAGACAATAAAAGGGGCATTGCCTAATAAAAACAAACCGTCTCTTCGCCATTCATTTCTTCCCCATCGTTGTCTTTAAATGGATGGCAATTACATCTAGGATGCTTTTAATCAGCACAGTAATCTTGAGGAAATGTCATGAACTGTTGTAACTGTAATTGAATGAAATTTAACTACACAAAAGTGTGCTTGGCTGGTTTTGTTTTCTTCTGTAAAACAGGGCTGAGACTAGAGGCCTTCATCCGCCATGCAGGTGAATCCACTTCCAATAATCAACAGCACTTTCCTAAATGTTATATCTTCCTCTTCAGATTGTGGGCTGTTAAAAATAACACTAAACCTGCAATTTCACTTTTGCACCTGTACACATACAAATCACTGGTGCAACATGAAAGTTTCAGAACATCACTCTCTGCAGATTTGGAGTGACTATTTCATCTTTTCTTTACCAGTGGCTGGGCGTAAAGGTTGTGGTTACTGCTTAGACTGCTGCCTATATACTTACTGTACTGTAAGATAAGTTGCTTTTGAATAGAGAGCCTTCTTCTTGATTTGTGATTCTCCAAATGGATTGTCATTTTAAATTACTGGCAGAGAATGTAGAGCCAGGGAGCAGTGCTGGATTTGGCATTTCGATTACATTTCGTATTTTCAATTAAATAAGAAATAATATGTAGGTTTGAATATTAATATGTAACCATTAATTCAAAAATTGCCAGAAACCTGGCAGTTTCAGGCAGGGAAGGAAAATATGAAAAGAATGAAAAGCAGTAAGCTCAACCATAAGAAATCTTTTGAGATGACCTGCACAGATTCTGGTCTAAGGATTAAATATAATGTGTTAAATTAAGCTGATGTTTACATTTCTTTTCATATCCATCTGGATTTTGTTACATTTCATTGGTCCTGGTAATGGTCCAAAAGGCACATCAAAATCAACACTAAAACACACACATTCTGCATTCTCAAAAACAAGTAAAGAAAGGAAATTACAAAAACAGGCTGATTCTACTGGGTTTGATACACAGTGCATTCACAGTGCATAACTTTTCAAGCATTCAAAAATATCTACACACACACACACACACACACACACACTGAAGGAATGGGAGGGAAAGGGGTAAAAGACTATGAAAATGTAGGTGGAGAGATGCGCTGCAAGAACAAGGAAAGTGAGGGCATAATTCAAAGGAAGGATTCACACATGTAGGGGAGAACAGTGGCTTCTGATATTAGTAGGGTTAGTAGGAACATGCTGTTTCATTTTTCTCCTTAAAACATGAATATATTTTAAAACCTGAGGAATGAGGATGCATTATGCCTTTATAGAAATGCACATATTAGAACGGGGAAGCATTATAAACAAACAGCAGCATTTAAGCACAGGGGATACATACAGTGATGACAAATGTTATTTTGCTTGCTATTGTGAGATCATTTGTGAACTAAAACATTATGTGCAGATCAGGCTCTACTGCAGTGCGTGCAGCTAGGACACCAGGTGGTATGCAGCTCAGATCAATAATGGTGTCCAATTGTAACAAAATAAAATGACCCACTGGAAGAAATGGCTCCCATGGGCAGTACAAATCCCAGAGACATCTCTCTTCTGCTGGCATGTTCTGCATTCTAAGCCTTTCTGATTGTTTCCAGAGCCACAGACCTGTCATCTCAGGCGTGCATTAAACGGATGATTTTTTTCCTGAGGTAAGCACCTACACAACCCCATGTGTAAGCGCATGACACATGGATAGGATGAGCCTCTTCACTTCCTTGCGGTAGCTGACTAGCAACATTACGTGCTCCATAGGTTATTTTCATATGACACTTTACTGGTCTTTTGTAATTATTGGAAATAGATGGGGAAAGGGGGAAAGGTGGGCAGAACACCATATGTAGGCTGCATGTTGTTTCCGAGGAAGTACATATCTATACCCTGGGGTGGCAGACATTGACATGACCAAGATAATAAGATAATAAAATTACTAAAGGACTAAAAAGAAAAGAAAACCAGGAGGGCAAACTGAAAGACGCTCAGATTCATGCGGAGTCTTTCAAGTTGTCAGTTGCATATCACAAATTTGCAAAGGCTATGTTTATGTTTTCATGTTTCAAAGTAATAAATTTAGAGCCATCAGAAATGTGTAAGGACAGTGGGTGCCATCTCAGGCCATAGAAATCACTTGTTTTTAAAAGGCTTCCATGTCAAAAGCTCTCTATACTGTACTTAGGAAACCGACATGTTTCAGGGAAGGCTTCAAGCATCTAGGTGTACAGTATACCAGCCAGAAGTCTTGAGATGGTGGAAGAAATTGGTTGGTTTTATCTCAAATCTGACCTTTCGGTCCTATGTCTTCCACCTTTATGGCTGTCTTCATCTTTTTGCCATGTTACTACCTCTGAGGTTTGTCTTACCCACTAACGCAGTAGAAGAGAGAGGCTGGTTTTGTTCCTCTTCCTATCAAGAAGAGTAGCACACTGCAACTCTGCAGAAATTGTCAATGTGTTTTTTCTTGTTCTTTTGTGGGCAGTGAAGAGCACTCACTCTCATAACCCTCACCACCAGAAAAACTAAATTAAATTCAAAGCCATGAAATTGTAAATGACATCATTGATTGCACCACACAACTCCAAACTATTGTAGCAGAGCACTAGCTGGATAAAGATCTGCATTTTACCAGTGACAAAAGATTGCTTTGTGATTACAGAGAAAATGTGTTTTACTTGCCAAAAAAAAAAAAAAAAAAAAAAGGTACCTTGATTCTCAGCAACAACTATTACAACTGCTCATTTATAGTGCAATAAACCTCCAATCATCTGGAAAGGCTCTGAATGTGAAAGCATCTGAGACTATGTGCTATGTCATTTGCCTGACAAAAACTCCTCCCCATTATTGTCACTTTGCACATGATATGAAACTTAAAATAAAATGTGAATACAATAAAAATGCAGTAGTTGCATGTTACATTAACTTTCATTCCCACAAATTACATGATTGTCTCATGTAATTGCAGGAATAATCTCAGCATAAATGGTTTAGTGTTTCACACACACACACAGCCATCCTGGAGCTGTTGAAGAATTTTGTGGTTCAAATATACAATCTTGCTAGAAAATGCAAGCTAGTCAATATATGCAGCACTATTTAGCTTTCTTCTCTTAGATTCAGGATATAAGGAACTAAATATTTACCAAATAAAATTTAAAACAACTTCGTGGTTGGTTGGTTTTTTTTACATTTGGGTCTTGACTCAAGCACTTACAGCAAAGAGAAAGAAACAAAGAGCCCAAATCATAATAATAATTTATACTTCTCAGGCATCTTCCATCCTGGAGTTTCATGTCACTTAAATATTAATGATTATCATGCATAACATATCTAGGAGCACAATGTAGCTTTACTCCTATTCTGAATTAAAAAATATTCAGCTGAAACAGATTTGCATACACAAACACCTCATATTCTCAGTTGGTTAAAAAAAAACCCTCAATATGACTTTCCATGTTGTTTTTGTAAAATGTTCAATGACTACCCCCCCCTTTAAAACATTATTGATAGTTCTGAAATACTGTATATGCATCTGGTTAGGAGGCTGGGTGTGTCTGGGTTCTATCTTGTTCTTTCTTCTATTCAAAGCAGGTGGATGAGATCATGTGGAGATTTCCAAGGAGTTGTCATTAATATGATGATGAGTAATACTCCATATTGGTCTTTTTGCTTATATGACCCAATTCTTCTCATGAATTATCTATCTGTAATGAAAGACTAGATGCTGCCCTGAGTCCCACAGAGGTGTCATGGAGGGAGAGGTCAGATCCTGAGGAAGAATCAAAGCAGCTCAGATAGTTGGATTTCCTAGGGCAGGGTCCTAACCAGATGGTGGGGGGGGAGTGTCTGTGAGACTCCAATAAGTGTCAGAGCCCAGGGAAGGGGCCAATAGCAGAATGTAGAGCAGAATCAAGGGGAAGGACCAAGCAGATTGTCAGAGGAGTGTTCTGCTCCTGTGCCACCAGACACTCCTAGGCAGACCCCTCCTGCTGCAGAGCTACCCTGGCATCTCCTGCCAGTGGAGAGCCTCCTCTGGAGAAGAAAGCTACGTGCAGCACCAACTTCCCCAACTTCTGCTGGCACCAACTTCCCTCTCCAAGGACACAAAGACACCAGCTCTGGCACTAATGGACTTCAAAAGCCCAACCCATTTCAAAGGGGTGCCTGCTTGCTCACCCAGTCCCAGGACTCCACTTTATTGTCACACTAAGTGCTGTGACCACCCGTCCTTCAAAATGAAAGTGCAGAGGGCATGTCACTTGTTTGATCAACACCTTAGCTTGCACCCAGCCATGTATCTAATTCTCTTGCATACCTGCTGTAGCTCATAACCATGTTCTCTGCTCTGATTTAAGCATTGAAGTCCTTGGCTGAAACTGAGCTAGGAGTTTTGAGTTCTTCATCTAGCAATGAGACCCGGGACTGATGCAGGTGATATGAAACTGACTCCAAAGACAGAAATATGTATGGCAGGTTCTGTAGCTTAAAAGAGTACAGTCACCTCACCTGCCACTGAGCATAAGAGCTAGAATCCCATGAACAGCTAAAATTCTCCCACTCAGAGTCCTTCTAGACCCGGAAGAACTTCTGACTCACCAAGCTCAGCACAATCCGCTTGCCACTGCTGTCAGGTCCTTGTGACCACCCTTGTTTTTGCAGTTTCAGGCAGAGAGCAACAATAGGCATTTTACACCAACTATATATACATGACCTCTGTAAAAGCCACACTTTCAATTATGTAATTAAGATTGTCACTGAGATCAAAAGGAGTAAGGTAAATTTAGTAGCATGTTAAATGTCAACAAGGTCTAGATCAGCAGAGGGAAACCCCCTGCAGTATGCTTCATTAGGCTACCAGGCTATTAGGACAAGCTCTGCCCATCTGTCTATCAGCTGAAATCACAAACAGGATAGGTAAGGATGTGGCTTCAAATGGCACTGAATTCACACCACAGGTGCAAAGGAACTTTACTTTGCAGCCACATGCTGAATTACCTGCCCTCTGAATTTGACTCCTTACCCTGTCATGCTGGTTTTGGTAGTGATCAGATACACTTGGGAACTCCTGATCACTTTTGAAACCAGTGCCCCAGGGAATGGTGCTGCCAATTTTTCCTTGGGAGTTTGAAGGAAGTATGCTGCAGGCTCCTTGTTTGAATTTTAAATCTCTTGAAGGCATATAACACCACACAATTGGTAGGTGGGTGCCCCACACCCCACTCCACCTGTCAAAGTGGCCTGTGGAAGGCTGCCAACTTTTGAATCCAGCCCACTTGCCAAACTGAGTTCCCAAACCCAGTCACATCAAAGGAGAAGACTTATCTCATTTAAAAGAAGGGATCCAGTCATATTCTTGGCTGTACTCTTAGTCTGCCTTCACATCAGAGCTGATAGATGAGTGTACCAGCAAATCAAAAGAACAGTGAAACTTTAAATCTTGCCCCTTCCCAACCTCTCCCTCCCTTGTTGCTACCTCCTACTGCCCCAGCTGAAGGCAGCTAACAAAACACTGTGGTTTTTCCCCACCTGGTACAGGAGAAGGCAGCAGAGGAAGCAGGAGTGCAGCAGGAAGGGCAAGCAAGGAGATGTGCAAGATTGATGGGAAATAATCCACATTCCATTTGCTTATATACTTGTCTGAGAGGATCAGAATTCTGTGAAGGCTCTGCAAGCTTAATATATTATGTCTGCCTTCTCCCTTAGACCAGCATGGCATGGGTTTAAACACCTGGTCCACCTCAAGTTTTGAATGTCTGGGCAACAACAAAAAATACAGTATCATTTTTGTTGTGGTCAAAGCCCACCACACACCCCGCCTTTGCATTAGATTCTTTAAAGACTTCCTCTATATCATCTGCCATTTCTCTCTTTATTCTTACCCTCATTAGAGAAGTGTTTGCTTAACATTACGCTTGCCAGCAGCAAACCACTGAAATGTTTATATCGCTCTTGGTTTAGGTCTCTTTTATTTGGTTTGAAATAAATGGTGACAGCAGCTATAGAGCACATATACACTTTCTCAGAGCTCTTTCTTGAGGTTAGGTCACAAGGGACAGATGAACCAGTGACCTCACTTAATGTGGTTCGTGTGTGGGTATGGAGACTCAAATGTAAGCAAAACAGAGGAATTCATTACTGATCTGCAATAAGTAAAAAGAAGAAGAAGCTAAATTCTTCAGACCATGGTAAGCTCTGCTCGCTTGCATCACTGCATTTTAAATGTCAATAGGGAATGAAACCAAGTTTGTAAATTACCAGACACTGTGATCAAAGGAGGTGGCAGCAACTGCTGAAATGTGATTTATTAATAAGGGATAAAGAGAATGCAAATAAACTAATTATAAAGAGGGATTTGCATTGGAGAAATTCCCAAAGTAAAATTTTAAGTGATGTTCAGATGATTATAATTATAATTAAGAACACATATACATGTTAACCAACCTCAATATGGTTAACATTTTAAGTCCTGACCCGCCCACATCCTTGACTTACCAGCCCCCTATGAGACAGGTATTAAATGCTAGAGCTAAGAGTACAATGCTCAGATTTCAGATTAGACATTTCTGAAGGCAGGGGTTAAATTCAGGATCACATGTAAGGAATACTAATTGAGGCTAAGCTAATTGGAAAATGTTTTCATCTATTGTAAATATCTTCCTTTCAAACATTTTTATTTTTTTGCAAAATAATTTGTTGCAAGAAATTCATTTTTCCTACTCTCTCCCCCCATCAGACTGTTGTGCATTTGCAATGTGGGGTGACTGCAGTCTGTAAGATATGAAGCATGTTTGTCATGGGCAGGCAGGAGTCCAAGGCATGGGCAGAGAAGGAAGGGGGACAGAAGGATAAGTGAGGAAGGGCCCAGTGATTTGTGGGGTTCTGTGCCACCTGTAAGGCAGAGGAAAGAGGAAGAGTCTGAGCAGTCAGATGGGAGAAAATGAGGCAGGGGAAGAGGTGCAAGGGAGGCACAGAGATGACAGTCCTATAGTTGGGTGTTTAGAATCTTCTTTGTCCCCTCCACCACTGTCTCCAGGAGGGGCTTAAAACAACAGGAGCAGCTGGAAGTGCTGCACAGGAGAAGTCACCAGCTGCTTGAACCCACTACATCAGAAGAGGGGGTTTAAGTGTGCTGAAAGGGGTATGGTTGCGCTCTTACTCCAGCTGTCTGGGTCAGAGCACAAGTCAGAAGAAGGACATGCTTAGCTAGTGAATTTGCAAGAGTGGTGCATATATCCCTTGCATGTAAGGAGCTGATATAATTACGGTAAATGCTTTGCCAATAAAGAACTAAACTTCCAAATGCTTGTCTTCATTGGGGTTGGGTGTGCAGCTCAGGACAATATTTAACTTCTGTTCATCTCACTGGATAATGGAAGAACTAAGAGGACCAGCAAACAGATCCTAGGAAGCTGGAATCTCCACACGTGATCAATAAATATGCATACAGTGGTACCTTGGGTTAAGAACTTAATTCGTTCTGGAGGTCCATTCTTAACCTGAAACTGT
Organism: Podarcis pityusensis; assembly: GCF_964106645.2. Taxonomy (NCBI): domain Eukaryota; kingdom Metazoa; phylum Chordata; class Lepidosauria; order Squamata; family Lacertidae; genus Podarcis; species Podarcis pityusensis. The sequence continues at coordinate 59,985,245 of NC_138028.1, read as the reverse complement.
TCTTAAAACCTGAGGTACCACTTTAGCTAATGGGGCCCCTCACTGCTGCTGTGCCGCCGCCACCCGATTTCTGTTCTCATCCTGAAGCAAAGTTCTTAACCCAAGGTACTATTTCTGGGTTAGCGGTGTCTGTAACCTGAAGCATCTGTAACCCGAGGTACCACTGTATAACAAAAAAGGAAGGACATCTGAATCTCAACACACTTTAAAATACTAATTATTGTTTTTGTCTTTATCACCAGGAGCAGGAAGTAGAGGGGGCAACAACACAGTGCAGAGCTTAAGAAGACAACTGTGCTTTGACTCTCACTTGGAAGAGCTAAAGCAAGCCAGGCCAACAGCCCTAGGAGATCTACAGTCATATCACTCTTGCCTTCCATCCCTTTGGGCAGAGTGGAAAGGGCATACATACAGAGAGTGAGTGCACATGCAAGGGATGGAAGGGGTAGCACAAGGGCCCCTGTAACTTTGGAGCTGGAACTCAGTGAAATTTGCTCCTGGCTGAGCCATGGAAGGAGGCAGAGGGAACGGGCAGAGGAAATACATTGCTCAGCCCAAGGCATGGAGAAGGATGGGCAGGATCTCTTGGCAGAGTTTGAAGCTCAGTTTTGCTTCCCTTCACACGCCTTCGAAGGATAACAGTTTCTGGCACTGGAAGAACCCAGGAGCTACAACACATTCACTACCCCTCCAACTCACGGGCAGCTTAAGTTTCCTGCAGCACTGAAGAGAAGGTGATGAACCCCAAGCACAAGGCAGGGGCTCAAAGAACACATTTCAAATCAAATCAGGGGGACTGACAGAAGATATCTGTGGTGGGGGCTATTTTACAAGCTACTGATCAAACTCAAATCAAGTACATAGTTGTTAGTTGGTTAGACTAGAGTGTGGTGCTAATAATGCCAAGGTCGCAGATTGGATCCCCGTATGGGACAACAGCACATTCCTGCATCGCAGGCAGTTGGACTAGATGATCCTCAGGGTCCCTTCCAACTCTACAGTTCTATGATTCTAGTTTTTTCAGACTATAACTTGGCCATGCAATTTATACATCCAAATTCTGTCAATATTCACCTTAGGATGTTTTACTCCATTTGTCCCATATGCCCATCCATGTTATACTAAGGACTGTATCCAGTGAGTTTCCTTTTTCTCTTAATTAATGATCTTGTTGTATTGTTATGCGTATGTTTCACATTTTCTTTAAAAAAACAGTTTTTATTTATTCCTAGAACATGCAGACAGATCTCACTTTGAATTAAATTAATACATTATGGGTATTTTTGGGGTGGTTGATTTGTAAATAGGCCCTCGGGCAAAGAATTATCTATCGCTAGAATAAATACAGAGAAGATATGACCCAGTTTTAAATTTATTTTATTTGGTGCCTGAAATAATCTGCCCCTTAGTTAATTAGCATATAGTGAATACTTAGCTGATATGTATGTGAACAAAGTAGAATAAGAGAATCATAGAACTGTAGAGTTGGAAAGGACCACTAGGGTCATCTAGTCCAACCCCCCGCAGTGCAGAAATCTTTTGCCTAATGTGGGTCTCAAACCCACCACCCTGAGATTCTTAGGGCCATTTGGAAACAGTTATGAATAAATCACTTCATGGAAGACTGGTGGTATGTCTTACCAAATAATTTCTGAAAGACTGCAAACTATACATTTCTCAGCAATTTATATATGAAACATATCAATCTAAAAATAATAAAGTACAAGACAAAGTACACACCAAAAACATAGTTGCAGGGCAAACATTATTTTGCCATCAAAACTGGTAGGTAATCTCTGATCTGATTCACACCTCCTACACTAATATGCAGATGTTGGAACACATTAATCCATTTGGAAACTGGATGGAATGGACATATCAGTGAACATATGCAAAAGTGACACAACAAGCCTGATTTGTGAATCCCTAATGAAAACACCTACATGTCTAACAAACGGATATGTACCTATTAAATAGATACATTTTGACACATGGCCATATTTCCATTTGTTATGGAGATAGAAGCCATCTAGCACTCTAGGTGTTATATCAGTGCAATCACTATTGAAACTAATGCCATATAAGTCATTGTTATGTTTATATCTCATGTTAAACACTGGGATCCTATGGCCCTCCAGATATTGTTGGACTCCAGTTCCCATCAACCCCAGCCAGCATGGTCAACAATCAAATATGATGGGAGTTGTAGTCCAATAACATCCAGCAGACCACAAGTTCCCAATCCCTGCACTAATCCATAGTTTAAGTGTGATATGAAAAAGTTTAGGCAAGCCTCAGCTCATGCATTCTTCCCCCCCCCCCTCCATCTTTTCCTCATCTACGTGGGAGGAGGAGTTTGAAATCTTTCACTTCTATTTTTGCTTAAGTGTGGTTTGTCACACTGTCTGAACTGACAAAAATCTGATTAACCATAACTTTGTTTAAAACATGCCAACTTCAAATCATTGGTTATGAGTTGGCTTGTTTAGACAAAACATAACTAAAAAGCCACCGTTTAGGGTTCATATGAAATGTTAAACTGTGGTTAATGGGAAATATAAGCAAAAGCTTTAAAAGACATCCTCCTAGCTGTGCAATATCTGTAGGTCTGATTTATAATGTTGTTGTTGTTGTTGTTGTTGTTGTTGTTGTTGTTGTTGTTGTTGTTGTTGTTATATGGAATAAAATCTGGCCAGGTTTGTTTTCATTAGAAATGAAGTCAAGTATGCAGCTGTAATGGCTGATCAGTATTAACAGCTGCAACAACTGCAAGTCTTAATCTGTACTAAGGAACTTCCCCAACCAAAGGAACAATTCTATACTTAAAATTAATCACCATTAGTCTGAAGCATTTAATTTTAAATGATTGTGCCTAATTTTCTGATGAGTTAACAGAAACCTCAGAATATGATCCTATTACTGTGCTCCAATTACCTGTTTATCTCAGTATTTCCTGGCAGGGTTCAGTTTTGGGTGCTTTAGAAGACAGCATAACAGTATCAGAGTAGAGGAGATTAGCATTTAGGAATGTGAGGCTGGGTCCTGCCTAATATCCATTTATATTCCCCCTGTCATGTGTGAATTGCATGAAGGAAGCATCACACAATTACAGGGAGTGGAACCAGTCCATGTCTGCCAGATGTCCACATGTTGGTGTGAGCTATCCACACAGGGAAAGCCTCCTCAAATGCAGTTGCTCATGCACAGGCTGGCTTCCAAGCAATCAGAACTTCCCTGGGAGAGGGGGCAGCAATATGTCCAATGCCAGGAGGCAGACTAGTAATCAGATGCTGGCCCTTTTGTGTTATTACTGCATGAAGGGGTCTGTTTTGTTTCATGGATTTGTGTAGTCTTTTCAAATTTAAGATACTGGATGTGGCTGCAGGTGTCATGTCTCACAAGACTTACCTTGTGTGTCATCTTGCTGGCTCAGAAGCATCAGTCAGAGCTAACACCTCCAATGCCAATCCAAATGAGGGCTTGTCTTCTCTTCAACCAACTAATGTACAAAATACCACTTTTGTCCCTTTTCTAACCACTATTCCAAGTTTGAGTGGCATCACTTCTAGTCCATTCTTGCCTCTCTTCCTGCTGACACCCCCCACCTCGACCCACCGCTGCCACCACCATCTTTTGACTCATAGGGCACTTGATCCCTTGACACACTAGTTACAAATCTTACTACCACAGCCTTCCTGGGCCTTCCTTTCCAGAGTGTAGTGACTCAACATCGAGATCAGATAACTTTCCCCCAAAGAATCTCAACCACTATGGTTTGGTCATTGGTAGTGGCAATGTATCTTACTGGGATGCCTGTGGGTCAGATTAAGGAAGGCTCTGCTCAGGAAACTATTTTGTATGCAATATCGTAGTCTTTTTCTTAGGTAAAGTGTACTTTTCATTATACCCTACTCTTGCATGGATGATTATTGTTTTATATATCAAAATTATTAACTTTAGTGTCCTTTGCAAATTTGGGGGGAAATTCAAAGATTTTGGCTATGTTACATATTTCCTCCCTTTTGAACAGCTGATATTCAAATGAGGTAAACCAGAAATCACAACCTTAAAGGAAGACTGTATCTCTCATAAGTCTTGAAATGTCATAATTTTGAAATGTTTTGAAATGTCTTCCATTGCTTACCGAATATGTAAATAAATTATGTAAATAAATGCACAATAAGTGGTGTGGGGAAGAATAGAACAGGAACCAGGTGGTAGCAGAGGAGAGCACAGCGCCTTTCTTTTTTGAAAGGAGCAACTATCTTTGGGGAGGGGAATTAATTTTAGAAAGTGAGCAAGTCACCTGCACAGCATCCATTTTTCACCTATGCAGTCTCAGGTGGTAGTACTATTTGAGGTAGCAAAGCACTTTCCTGCAATGCTCTCATGTTTCTAAAGATGGGGACAGTCCTGTGAAGAAATTAGTAAGCACCAAGAAAGCAATGGCAACAACATATGCATAATTCATTTTGTGTAAAATTGCTTTATATGCTCAGTTTTATGTTGCATTTTTAAAGTTCAAAACAGCAAAAAGGCTCTGGAAGATGAGTACAGGAGGGCATGTTATCATTACCATGAAACCAATATTTAATGGTGTTTGAATAATCCAGTCTTATTATACATTCATGCTGTCATCTTAAAGGTTACATTAAACATGCATCAATCTTGCAAAAGAAAAAAAGGAAGCAGCAGCAAATATTCGTTCATAGATAAAATATATAGCCCTCCACTGCAGGGTACGTCATTTTTGGAGACATGACACTCTTTTCTGTCCTCCCATAGAGTACTATATTCCCACCATTCAGTGCTAAGTAAAGTAAAATTATCTTATTGGTATTGGAAACAGTAGAGTTTCCAGCGATTTTGTCCAGCTTCTTTTATTCCTGATATATGGAGGATAGAGTGGAAAGAACAGATGCTACAGAAAGTGTACAAAAAGAAAGGGAAGGAAATTATGGGGTGTGGTGGTTCCAAAAGTATGAGTTCACATTCATCAATATCCCTGAAATCCAAGTGACGGGTGAATCACTTGCATTAGTTGTGCTCAGCACAACTAGGGATGGACGAATTATCAATTTTGGCTTCCCACCATTTCCTGTTTTTCAGTTTTAAAAAATTAGTTTGCAACTTTTGTGTTTTTAAAAAGGCTTATAAAATTGTCAGTACTAATATATCTTTTTCTGTACACAGTTTTACATGATATGCACATTTATGCAAGCAATTTCCCCAAATAATATAATATAATATAATATAATATAATATAATATAATATAATTGCTAATATATGCACTTTAGTGCATACTTTCCACTAGTATGAACATTCTTGTTTACATCGTTTGACTGGAAAACTCTGTCAAAAATTCAGAGAATTGTGAATTGTGTGAATTGTGTTTCGGAGTTCATATATTGTTTCTGAAAGTGAAAAATAGGTAGGCTAGCATTAAAATACAAACTGAAATGAATTTCTCCACCCCGCTAACAACAACCAACCCCAAACACATTTCTTTGCAAGCATGGTCACAACAAGAGTTATGGCAAAATGTGGACTGAGAAAATTCTTGTAGAAATAATTCATACACACCTGGATTAAGTTGATACTGAACTACAACATCACTGATCACTTTTGAGGGTGGTGTAATCCAATTCAGTCTCAACTGGACAAAGCAGGACTTGGTGTTGTTCCTGAAGTGTCCAAACCTCAACCTATATTTCAGTCCATGCACACAATATGGCTGCCACAGGAAGGAATGTGTCTTTAAGCCATTTGTGAGCACTGGCTTCCCATGTGGGTTGCCTGAATACTTATAAACCTTCTTTTAAAAGAAAAGAAAAGAGAAATGAAGCCCACAAAACCACACAGGAATCTGGAGCACTCCAACTGCTCCCCAAAGAATGGCAGTCTCCACAGACGAGCATCTATGTGGCAGCCTAATAAACTGATAAACTGGTTCCAAGTCCTTGTCTCTTAATATTGTAGCCTAAGTCAAATTACAGAATTCTAGGACTGAAATCTAACATGACAGCTAACCCAAGATGTGCAATATCTAAAGTGTGCAAACAGGAAATCCATGGTTTGTTAAACTAGAAGCATCTTCTGCCAGGCACTTTGGCTTGGCTTGGCTTGGCATTTGTATGGTGTTAAGGTGTCCTAGGCAACAGCACAATACCTATAATAATGGCTAAATAGGTGCTGCTGATACAATTCCAAATGATCCTTTCTTGCTTAATCAAAAGGAAAAATAATCTGTGATGACTAAAAGCATTTGGAAAACTGCTAGGCACAATTTTGATGTTGATTTTAATGAGTGGCTATCATAAATTTAAAAAATCATAGAGTGCAATCCTAAACACACTTACCTGGGAGTAAACCCCACTGAACTCAGTGAGACTTGCTTCAGAGTAGACATGCCTAGACTTGCACTGTAAGTGCTCTAGTGAGCATCACCAGCTCTTTGTCCCGCCTTTTGATATTTAACGAAAACCTTCGACCATAGCATTGAACTGGAATGACCCCAGAAACTTAGCCTTCACAATCATCTGTGGTGTCTTTTCACTCCAGGAGTATCTTCCTTTCCCATTACTATTTAATCCCTTTATAATCCAATCAACCTCTGTAGCATCATGTCAGCTCTTCCTGTCAGCACTGTAACCTCATAATATTTCATTCTTGCCGAAGAAGAATCCCAGCTCCTACGTCTAGAGGAGCTGTAATTCTTACCCTTGACCCAGCTTAGTGAAGGATTCACCTTCAATTAGCAAAGATAGATTCCATACTCTGCATTATTTTAGAGAGAATGGAAGGTGATTTCGTAACATCTAAACATAGAATTCAACGTATCAGCTGAGCAGATTTTTATATATAGTACCTTTAGCAAAAAAATAAATACAAGTCAGGCTTTAGTGCTAATGTAACAGTGAATATAATGAAAACGTTGCATACAACATGTCATAAATTCACATTTTCCTATTTCTGTATCTGAAATCTGTTACAGGTTCCTTAAGGAATTTGTTTTACTATTTATCTTCATGCTGGGAAATTAAACTTACTACAAGAAATTGTGAAGCAGACATAGCTAGCAGTTAAATCAGTTAGAAAATTCACATTGGGAACAAATCTATGTAGCCATTCTTAATTAAGCTTTACTCAAGAGTAGACCTTTTGAAAGTAAAGAACATCGATAAGTTAGGTCCATTTATTTCAGTGGGCCTGTTCTGAGGGGGGAAAGTAATTGAATAGTACCATAAATTATTCTTAAAGCATTTTATTGGCAGTGATGAGTTCCTTTTCTTAAAATATTTCTTTACTATATTTTTATCCTGCTTTTCTGACAAATATTGTTTATTGTTGAGACATACTGAATGAGGATCAGGGATTTGTCAAGGAAAATACCATACATAATAATTGCTAGCTGCTTCTGATGGCTTTATCCAGAATGCTCCTTCTAAGAGATTCCCAGGCGAGGAAAAATGATTGGCTTTCATGTTTGGTGTTCGCATTTTGATACTAAAGAAGATGTATTACTTTGTTATTAATTGTGCTTTATAGAATGCAGAAATTACATGGAGTGTGTGTGTATTTGCTTTTTATTTCAGATGTTTTAATTAATTATTGTGAACTGCTTAGAGTCCTGTTGAATTATAAGTGGTAGATAAACTGACCAAATAAATAAATAAATAATACTCATACAAATCATGAGTAGACTTATGATCTTAAAACAGGGCTTTCCTGCTATCATCCATTCCAAAGCCCTGGTCGTGAGCACCAAGGGGCATTCTAGAACAGCACTTGATTGGGGGGGGGGGCAGCATGAAGCTGGGGAAAACTGACAGAAACCAGTGACCCAAGCATTGCATGACTGGAAATGCCATTCAACTCACACTGGGCACTGTTGGATGCAAGCCGCTGGAAATTAATTCTAAGTATTTTGACAAGTTTGTTTTGTCACCTATTTGCTATATTCTGGTCAGGTTTATTAACTGTTTCGGAGTACTTTTCTGCTGTCTTAGTGACAAAGATCTATTTCCTCACTCCCTGCCCGCTTCACCTGTAAGTCATTTTATGTGGAGATATTTTTGTTGTATCTTTAGTACTCAAAAGTTCTTGACTTCAGTTACGTTTTTGTGATGTGCCCAGAATATTTCAAAGTTCTATATAAACAACTAGTAAGATGTCTACCAAATGGTAGGAATGGGTAAGGACATGTGGCCATAAAGGTGGCTGTAGCTGTATGAGTAGTTTGCTGCAAGCTTCAACCTCCCTTCCCAGCATGCTTTGCCCACACTTTCTTTCCTTTGGTCCCCATTTTCTTCTGTTGTTTGAGACTACTCTCCCTGCCTCCCTCAGTCTAGTACTATTACTCAGCAGTGTTTCTCACTCTATATGACAGGGGTCAGCAAACTTTTTCAGCAGGGGGCCGGTCCACTGTCCCTCAGACCTTGGGGGGGGCGGACTATTTTTTTTTTTGGGGGTGAACGAATTTCTATGCCCCACAAATAACCCAGAGATGCATTTTAAATAAAAGGATACATTCTACTCATGTAAAAACATGCTGATTCCCGGACCGTCCACGGGCCAGATTTAGAAGGCGATTGGGCTGCATTTGCCCCCCAGGCCTTAGTTTGCCTACCCATGCTATATGCTCATCTCTATATGTCCCTGTTATAATGGAAGGGCACCACCCACTCCAGCACTAACCCTATGGTTGGGGCAAGGCTTTGAGCAGCAAACTACTGTAGAGATGAAGAACTTAATTTCCCCCCTGCCTGTTATGCATCTGCTCCTGTAGCTTTTCACCAGTGGCTTGGGCCATGGCTCAGTGGCACCTCCACTGGCATCTCCAGAGCTGGGAATGTTCCCTGTCTGGAACCTTGCAGAGTTGTTGCCACTCAGTACAGACAACACTAAGCTAGATGGACCAATAGTTTGGTTCAATATTAGGGAAGCTTCATATATTTGCATGTATTTTCCATAAGGTGTTTGGGAGTGGCAGAATGGAGACATAGTGGGGAGGGGGAGAGTTAAGGATCCCCTTTTCCCAATTTTTCCCCGATCAAAATTTTGACATATGTGCTTTTATTTTTTTCTATGCAACGCATCATCAGCCACTTTGCCCCATTACTTGGTGTAAGGTGCTTTGAAGACGAAATGGCCCTTCATAGTCTTTCCCATCATGACCATATTAATCTCAAAGAATTTTGAACAGAATTTGAATTTCAAGCATGATGTGAGCAGCATTTTTTTATGTGCAGTTAATTGCTAGAATTGTTTCCTATTATAACTGTCAGACAATCTGTACCAAGCAAATACATCCATTTAATCATGGAATGGAAGCCAAAATATCCCCTAAAATGAATCACTGCTGGTACATTAAACTGAGATATTAATTAGACTGTAACCAATGGATCAGTGTTTGGCAGGTTTTAAGATTATCACAATTGCAAAGATGTAAAATGCCTGGAAAATGATCAGTTTATATGATGACAACAAAATTATATTTTAAAACATTTTAGCCATGACAGGGTATTTTTGGGTAATCATTAAGAAATAATATAAGTGCAATATTTTATGAATAATATTTTTTTTTGCATAACTCACATATGTCTTTATTTGTTATAATTGTTCTAATAAAGATATAATGCAAACATACTGTTATCCAGTCAAGATACAAATGCAAAAATTTTCTCTGGAAGCTGATAATTATTAGCATATATTAGTTTCTGCCATCTGTATTGGGTACACAAAACTCAATTCATATTATTTTGTATAATTTATTTTAATAATTCCTATTTATTTAATAATTCTAGGATATCTGCTAACAGAACACAGGGATAATATCACTGTAGCTTTACAACAAACCTGTCAAGAAGGTTAGGCTGAGAGGTCCACCCAGTAAGGAATTTAAACTTATCAGACCAATCCTATGTATGCATTTCAGAAGTAAGTTCCACTGAGTTCAATGGGGCTTACTCCCAGGTAAGTGGTATGGAACTGCAGCCTTAGAATCCTCAGGCTAAGAGAGGCAAACTGAGTTGAATTCAAGGTTGTGCTATGGCAAACATTTCGGCTTCACAAGAATATCAGCTTGCCATATAGAATGATCACCCTTCTGCCCCCAAGCACTGTTCTGGGGTTTCTCCTGACTACCCAAGGGCAATTTTGTAAGGTGCAGAGGGAAAGCCCAGTTGTTTTTGTGGAACCCCCTGGGCAGCACTTCTGCTGACAGGGTTCATTAGGTGAATCCCACCCACTGTCTCCTTCACCCCTTATGCTTGGTTACACAATACTATAACCTAGTAGCCTTTAACAGCTACATGTTGTTGTTGGCATCTGTCTGTATCAAGAGACAATGGAGTGTGCCCTCGGGGGTGAAGTCAAATCACTGCATCAGCAGTACCAAAATGACCTCACCAGGATGCAACCATGGGCAGTGTGTATGGAGGTCCTGTCTCCTGGGCTGCCCAGACGGCAAGACCCCCCTCTCAGCTTCGCTGATGTGGTCCAAAGGAAAGGAGAGCAATACATTTGGTACCAGTTTGGCTTCAAGAGTTACTGGAAAGAGGTGTACAAGGTGCCGTCTTAGGGACTCCACTCCTGATTCGTGTAGGGTTTACTTACTCTTTACCTTTTCCTTCTTCCAAATATATCCCACAAGGCAGTGGAGGTTTAGGATTAAAGCTTTCCTTCTCATAGATTGACAAGCTCCATCTGCCCCACACTTCCCTCTACAGAAGCTGCATTCTTGACCATTGGACCAACTATTGGTCCCATCCACTCAATCTGCCAGAGCCTGCCTTCACATGGAGGGGAAGTCCCTGATTCACCGAGTGTTTGAGACCCATCGGCTCCTTTTACCTGGTTTAGCAGGCCAGTTGAAGCAATTTCCCAGGGGGTGTCTGCCATTGCATGTTGTCAGCCCCTAGGAGCCACAGGTGTGAGCTGAATGCAACACCCCATATACCCCACAGCTGCATGATGAATTGAAATTTAACAGGTGGAGTCTTCCCCATCACTATGCCAGGAGAAGTTGCACTTTCTTTCTGCCCATCGTGCTTTCTTAGATACACAGCAACTCTCAGTGTTTTCTTTTTGTTGAAAAGGAATGATGTAGAGCAGTGCTTGCACTTTCAGAACATATGCAATGTGCTATCAAAATGATCCTTTTAAAAAATTCAGTAATCTCCAGGCTACCAAAATTATTCTTTGCATTTAGAGCAGCAAAATTAAAAATGGCTTGTGGTCTTGGAATTGCAACCTGACATAAGGTGCAATTACCTGGGATCAAGCCCCATTAACACAATGGGACTAATTTAAGAGTAAACATGCAAAGGATTGTGCTGTTATTTAATTGTTGTGTTTCCCATGGGCAATATCTGCAATCACAAAGCAAGACGCTTGTTTTGTTATTTATTTATTTATGGACATAGGGTGTTTTTTTCCTCATTTAATGAAACAGAAAAATATATATTTTTACTTACTCTCCTTTCCTCCAATTAATCCCAACAGAAATCTTTTTCTTTTCTTTTTTGCTTTTTAACCCAATCACTAGTACAAAAGGAGGATGGGGGACTTTAATTTTTCCTTGTGGTGCTGGTACTACACTGAAACGAGCACCCTGGGATCCATAAAAGTGCTATTTACCACAATTAGCAGATGAGTGATGAAACAGTAGTGACAGACTGTAGTAGCCTTGATTCTCCAGCCAGTCAACACCCCGGCTGCTAGAGTTATATGGATCATTAATTATTCCATGCCCTCAGTCCCTGGGCCTTCTGCTGAGTTCTACTGGTCAATTTCTTTTAAACTTTAAATATATCTTTAGCTGATTAAAGTATAACATGGCAAAATGTTCCTTGTCCTGTGATTCTGTTCTTGGAAGTCCTGTGACTACTGCTGTGTGTGGCATATAGGTGTTTGCAGGATGGGAGGGGTTTCATTTGCTGTTTATATATATTATATAGAATGTGTACCGCACATTGGTTCATCAATCTATTTTAGTGCTTGATTGATCTCTAATAGATTTCAGTTCTGAATTTCTGGCACAACAACAGAGAATAAATGGGTTGTATCCAAAGGTTCTCTTCCTTCAACAGAATAAGTATCCATTTGATGGAAGACTCTTTCTGTCAAAGAAATGGAACCTTTGTATTCAATCCAATTCATTTAAGAAAGATGTAATGCATAACCAGGGCCACAGGGAGATACAGTATTAAAGTACTTATGATCTGAGCACTCTTTAATAGGACAAATAAGTCTTTAGAAGGTCTGAGATCCTACAAAATAATGGACAACATGGTGGGGTGAGTCTCTAGTTACTGAGAAGGGGAGGGACAAGGCAATGAGAAGGCTGGCATAGTGCAAATACCAGCCCAGTCTGGAGCTCCTGCCAGGGCATTGGTACCACTCTTCTTTCTCTACTGCCTTTCCCCTCTGCCTCTCAGTCTTGGTAAGCAGCAGTGATTCACCTGTCAGGAGGTCAGGTAAGTGTCTTCACAACATCACACTGCCCATTGTCCTAAGTACATATATGTAAGTACCTTACTAAGGCTTTGGTTATCAGCTAATCTGAATCTCTAAAATGGCTCTTGAAAATTTCCCAGAAACTAGAAGGTGAAACAATGGTTTGAAATAATGAAGGCCATTAGGTTACTATCCTGGCTTCTTGGTGTCTTTTTTATGTTTACAGTAGTAGTTTGATTGTTGTCAAGCTGAACCATTATCTAGTCATCAGCCATTCTCAGTAATCATATCCTTTAGTTGTCGTCACTTATGATTACTGTACACTTTGCACAACTTTACGTAATTCCCACTTGGCTTGGAATTATACCCAAGAGCACTTGGCAACATGCTTTCCAGGTAATTAAATCATCACCAGCAGTTTCTTAAAACGTGGAAATTCACAATGCAGGCTTGAGTAACCACTAATGAAAAATGATAACTGTTTGGCAGGAAAATAGAAGAAGGTACATATGGTTGAGAGAGAGACTGAAAGTGGCCAACAATGGAAAAATGAGAAATATACAGAGTGACTTCCTTGGATTTAATGTCACTAGGTCAGAGATCAGTGAACTTAGGAAAGTAACATAAATTTGCTAAGTACATTATGAAATACATGGAGCAAGCTGCAGAGTAAAGTAGAAGGCAGTGCCCTTGTTTGCTCATCATGCTAAGCCCAATAATCACTTAGTGCAAATTCAGAGAGGAGATTGCAGCTACTTTGCTTCTCCCCAGTCCTTTGATTGCTGTGTTGTGATAAGCCAATATTTGTCTTAGCATGTCACCTAAACTAAGAGTCATGGCTTGCCTCTCCTAGACAAACCACAAGTTGTAAACCATAGGACAGATTTTGGTTACAACTCATGGTTTGTTTTGAAAGAGTAAGCCAAGGGCTTGGGTTCAGATAACATGCTAAGCCAAACCAAGGTTTAGCCTATGTCCAAGGAGGAGCAAATCAGCTATGATCTTCTCTTGTACACACAAGAGGGTACGATGGCTGCACTTATTTTATGCCTAAAACACTGATATCTCTGAACACATGGAGCTTGTAGGAGAGGCAGATGCCCTCTATAAACTGCTTGAGAAGAGGGCTTATAAATTCCATGTTTGGACACCCAGGGTTCACAAAAAGACAATGGTCCTTGAACAAATGTGGGAACTATTTATGAAAGTTCTCTACTACAGTTGATATGATCCATTCTTCTCACTCCTTTTGCAAAAACAAATTGAAGAAAAAATCTACCCCAATAAAGAACACTCTGTCAACAGACTCCATGAGAACTAAAGAAAGATAGCACTCCATTTAATTTTGCCTCTGGAAGAAAAGGAATGTGTTTAAGAGATTTTCCATAACTGTCCAAACAAAGGGCACCACATCACAAACCCAGTGAAATTGGCAATCCATGATGTGGAACAAAAGGGCCAGAAGGAAAAATAGATGCCAAAGAGCAGTAAGGAGTCTATAAGCAGATGTCCTGAAATTATTGCCAACCTTGTGTCTCAATGATGGAGGGACAGCATTTGAACCCCAATGGAGTCACAGCATATGGAACTGAGCTCTGGCATGCCCTTTTCAGGAAAGAAACTCCAAGAGGAGGCACCAAAGTCCTTTGATGGAACAACCTGTTTATGGATTCTCTAAAGGGCTTGGTTAAAAACACGTTCAGTAAGGCTCTTAAACCCCTTCTTTTCAGGTGTGATCAACAACAAAAGCCTCTGCAGAACCTTTACCTTATCATGCATCTCAGTAAGAGCTACTGATGTCTGAGAAATTCAAGTCAGTGCACATTTAAAGGTGAACCTATCTAATTTGCACTATCCAAAACAATGCCTGAACCGAAGCACAGCTGTCTTTTAAAATTCACCCTTCCCTTGAATTTTGCAAGGCAATTCTCCAGCAAAGTACTGTAATGTGTACACAGAAAACCATATACTGCGGTAAAGTGTGCATACAAATGCAAACAGAAGTGAAAATAACATACAAAATGCATTGTATTAGGGGAAATTGCTTTGGTATATGCAAATGCGTATATTGGAAGAGATTTGCAGTAAAACATTGTTGAATTTCCAAGATGCCTTTTTAAAATTGCTAACTGATGCAGAAATGTGGAGAACATAATTCAAGATGGGGGGGCGGGGAGAAATAGAGAGAAACCAAAATTGACAGATTTGTCCATCCTTAGTCAGAGAACAATCCGCAGGATTGCGGGGTTTAATGAGAGTCATTATAGCCAGTTCCCTATCCCTAAGGAAAGCCTCATAGAAAGACACACATGTTAGGGCCAACCTGGAAAAGGTGCCGTGCAGACAGTTAGCATGAATGGCTTTTTAGGGGTTAAGTGCAAAAGAACTTGATCCAGAGCCAGATCAGGACTCTAGCATGAGGGGTAGGGAGCCCCCCACCCTCCCTGTGCCTGCAATTTACTTTTTAAAAAAGCCATTCATGCAATTCTTAATTACACGAATGACATCATGTCTTGTTTGGTCCTTAGTCTGTCATAAGCTTCTTATCAGAAAAATTCTATTGACTCCTGTTCCATGGTTCAGAGTTCATAATGAGATATGCTTCTCTAACCCCACTGCTCATGACCCCCCTCAGAGATCAGAGTTCAGTCAACTAATGTAGGGAAAGTGAAATCATGATGGATAGCTCTGCCCCCGACTTCCACTGATTGAATGTAACATAACAGTGCTCACCCCACGCAGATACTCCATGCATAGTGGCAGCCACAAATTCTGGTGCAGAATTTGCAGCCACAAATTCTGGTGCAGCTGTGTTTTCTGAACATGTGCATATACCTTACATGTGAACATGTAAACCTTTAGAGCCTGTTCTTAAGTTTTGCCCAATGCAGGGAAGCTAGACAATGGGGCCAGTGGCTGCACATAATTTAAGGGTGCAGCTAGTAGTTGCAATCCCACTCCTCTCTGAACGCTGATTAAACATGTGGGTGGGAACCTGAGAAGAGGGATTTGGCTACTTTAAAGTTTACCAGAAGCTTCGGATTCATGTAAGCAGCAAAGTTTATGTTATACACCCAAATCTGTGAGTAGCATACTCAAGTATTTAGCATAACGTCTACATTTAAAACATAAACAAACAAAATTCTTCAGCTATTTTACTAAAAGCTGAGAAAGGCTTGATCACGTAAAGCCAAAGAGTTGCAGCTCAACACTCTTGCTTTCATGTCTCACGTAGACCTATAGAATAAAAGTGCATATTCTCCACCATATTAATACATCCACTTGATTAAACAGTACTTCTGCAATAAACTCAATTTTGGAATACAGGAGATGTCGTTGATTACTGCACACGATAATGATTTTCTAAAAACACATTACCTGTTCATTTATTTTAAACTTTTAATGCCAGCTGTTCCCATGAGAAGGTTGACCATCATTACCATACATTACTCTGGGGAGCACAACATAACAGCTGTCACTTACAGTCACCATAGCAACACTTCTGTAACCACACTGGATTTGGTCAGCAAGGAAACATACACACACAAGCTGCTTATAGTAGATTTGCAACACAGTGTAAGGGATTTTCATTCAGGCCACCATATCTCCTGTCTGTTCCCCCGCCCCCCTCATCTTTCCAACTCCTTTCCTGTTTCTGTTCAAACTAATATCTTCAAGCCTAGTATAGCCTAGAAGTGCAGTGAGTGATGTTGCTATGGAAAAATCAAATAATCTCTGTACACTGAAGCACAGTGCAATCTGCTATAAGTTAGCAAAGGAAATTCTGTTAGCACAGAAATTCTGCTCTCACTCGCTCCATCTTCTGTCAGAATATGTCTTCCCACTTTCTTTCCCTTTAGATTCTGACAATATAGCACAAGGCATTTGGGGGCAGGTAATAGTACAACTGCCAAACACATAGTAGTACTGCTAGTGCAGTTATTAATTCACGAAGAGCCAAGAACACCAAATGAGCCATTTTATATCCTTTGCAATTATACCCCACCTTTTCTCCAAGCAGCTCAAGGTGGCAAACATAGTTCTCCTCCCCATTTTATCTTTGCAACAACCCTGTGAGGTAGGCTAGGCAGAGAGACTGTGACTGTCTAAGGTTACCCAGTGATCTCTATGACATTATTATTATTATTATTATTATTATTATTATTAAAATTTATATACCGCCCTATACCTTGAGGTCTCGGGGCGGTTCACAGAATAAAATCAAAATATAAAACCACAAACTACATAATCAAAATAAAAACAATAACCCAATAACCCTCCAATCTTGCCCCCCCCCCCATTTTAAAGGGCATAGGGTGTCAATCAAATTCATCAAAGGACTGGTTAAAAATGAACATTTTTGCCTGGCGCCTAAAGGTGTAGAGTCATACCTCAGTTTGCGAACGCTGCAGGTTCCGCGTTTTCGGGTTACGGACTGCACCGAACCCGGAAGTACTAGAACTGGTTACTTCTGGGTTTCGGTGCTTGCGCATGTGCAGAAATGCTAAATCGCGTCATGTGCATGCGCATGGGTTGTGAATGTGTCTCCCGCACGGATCACGTTCGCAACCCGAGGTTCCACTGTATAATGAAAGCACCAAGGGAGACTTCCGGGTTGGCGCCTCTGGCAATGGCAGATTTCCTCCGATCGGGAGGAATCCGCTCCGTGGAAAAAAGGGTCTGAACCGCCACGGCGAGGCAGAGACCCATCAAAAACCACAGGCGGGAGAAGCCTGTGGATGTGGGATTCGGCTGGCACCTTTGCGCCCCCCCTACTCGCGGGGAACCCCAGTTTCGGGGATCCGGAGCGACGTGGGGTGAGTGGCACGGTGCTTTGAATCGACTGCTTCTTTCACGGAGTGAAGCCGCATTGCTGTTGCCGGAGAGCGCTGACTTTTTCCTGTGGACAATTGGATCTTAAATAACTGTCCGTGAGTAGAACGGAAAATTGGATTAAGAAATTTCTTTTAATTTGGCACTGAAACGGGAAGGTCTAAACAGGAAGTCTGCCTTCCGCTTTTTGTAGATAGATTAAAGCAAAGACACGGCAAGCTAGAGTTTAGAAAATTGTCTGTAAAGGATCAATTTTCATCATCTAAAATTACTGAACCCCCCTTGGAAGCAGGAGAAGAGGGGGGATTTTTTCTGGACTGTTTAAACCTGCAGAAGAGAGTGTAAAGAAAAGCAATTTTCCACCGTCTTGAACCTGGGAGTGGGGGTGTCAGGACAGACGTCCTCGGGAAGTTCATTGACTATAGACAAACGTTTTTGACAGACAGTTAAAAGAAGAGAAACATAGTGATTCCATTGGTCCCCTTCGCATCTAAAAGGAACAAAATATTGACAAAATATCTGAAAAAGGAAACTTTGTTGTTAGATCTGCTTTAAAAAAAGAGAGAGAGAGAGATGGATACAAATAGAAGCTTTTTCCCCAAGAGGGAGCTTGTGAAACTGTTATTAAATCTGAACTGGGGAGCTTTGCAGCTGCAATAGATTAAGATTGTGGGACCAGACTCTGACCTTGCACAAGAATGTACTCGGAGGCTCTGGTGCTTGCTTTCTGCAAGACAAGTGCTTTATTGGAACAGTTACATGAGAAGACGGATTTGATGACTATTGCGATCGGAAATTTTGGACAGGTAGTGGGTATCTATATAGAACCCACTCAGGAATTAATCCAGGAGTGTGCTCTGACAGATCAGATGAGGGAGGAGGTTGTTGCTGGACCTCGGGAGGCAGAGATGGAGGGAACTGTGGCCCAGCAGGAACATGAGTTTTGGATCTGACGAATGAACCTGGAAAAAGCCAGATTTGGAGAGATAGAGTCTTGCTTGGCTTGGAGATGGGGGGCTGGATAGACCCCCCTATGCAGGGATGTTTTGACTTTTCAAGTCTGGCTTTGGGCCGGGAGGAGTTTGGAGATGTGGGGGTCCTCAACTTTGGAGGGACCTTGAAACATGCTTTTAAATACCACATGGAGTTCAGTGTTGACTATGGAAAAGGGGCTGATCTGTCGAGAAGGGACAAAAATATTGTCAAGCTGGAGTCTCCACGAGTGAAAGGAGCAGAAGACAAAGTAAAGTACAGGTATAAATATGAAGAAGATCTGCGGAAGGGACATGGAAGAGACTTAAGGGCCTTGGACATAAGGTTACCAGGTTAATGAACTAGATGGATGGGATAGAAAGGACTGACAAAACCCGAGACCAGGAGGAAGAGACGTTGGATGAAGATTGGAAGAAAGTTTTAAAAAATTTTATTTAGGAAAGCTTTGTAAAATTAATGAGTATTAGAAAAATGTTGGAACGAAATTATTTGGCTTTAGCAGAAATGTTAAAAAGAATTATGTAAGAATATGTTATGGTTATGAGAAATTGGTATAAATAAGATTTAAGTTTTAAGTTTTAGGGTTTTTTATGGTAAGATAAGGTTAAAATAGATTAAGGTAATTTAATGACAGAATATTATGAAAAATGGAAAGGATTTGCTGTGATAATTAACAACTAGAATACAAAAAAGGGAGGTGTGAGGAGGTCGATGAAATAAGGTAATGACAGTTAAGGATTTGGGAATACTGGATCTGTTTTTAAATTTTTTTGGTTTATTTTTGCTTTTTGATTTTGATGTGTTATGTGTTTTGTTTTTGTTTTTTGACTTTGACTTTTATCGATTTGTATTGTTTAATTGCTATTTGTTTTTTCCTTCCTTTTTTTTCTTTGTTTTTTTTGTAATTTTAAAATTCTCAATAAATATCATTAAAAAAGAAAAGAAAGAAAGCACCAAGCAAAGTTCCCTGGGGAGAGCATGGAGGCACATGAAGAAGGGCCTCAGAAGATGATCTAAGGGTCTGGGTAGATTCATATAGAAAGAGGCAGTCCTTGAAGTATTGGGGTCCTGAGCCATTTAGCATGACAAAATGGTAATTCAAACTCCTGTTTCCCAGAGTCTAGTTCATCACTCTAACCACTACACCACACTTGCAACACATTCCCCACAAGCTAGAACACCTGCAGGAATGATGTACTCATTGTGAGATGTGTCAACTTTAATACTCACCCACTCATAAGAGTAATTATGAGTAAAAACCAAGCTAAAATTTTGGATTTACCTTATCAATGCATGAGGAAAAATGCAAGTGGGGAAAAAAACATTTGCCATGACCTGGAAAGGTATATAATATTTTTCAATAAAATCTTGGGCTTCTATGCATCAGAATGCAAAGCAGAATAAACTGACAAAAGCAGTAGCAAAATGATAATGCAGTTAACCTACTCATAGCATTTGTTTAATGACTGTAAGTAAGTTCGGGTTCAGTTGGGCCTGCTCTTCAGTAAGGGTGCTAGGATTCTAGCTTCAGTAAGGTCTGTACAGTAGTAATTGACCAGGTGCATTCTCTGGTAAGCACAAAGAAAGGCTCAAGCTAACAGTGGATAAATACATGACTATTTGTCCATTGGCAACTCACCACGGTGTGCATGTAACCAAATGCGAAACAGTAAAACTTCCTGCAAAATTGGTAAGACAATGCAACAACCAATAGATAAGTGGTTGCAAGTCCACTGTGTAAAATTGCCAATTGACTGCTGGTCATCTGTATACATTCATTTATTTCCAGGTGAGAATTTGAGGAATGGAGATGGTAAATGGCTTGTGCTTGCATACATCTTAAAGTTACTGTATAATGCCAAGAAGTACAAAGGTATCAACTTCTGTTCCATAGCTTAGATTAGATATGATAAGTGAATGGTCTTTGTATTATAATTTCCATATTGCCTTGCTACTGTTAATCTATTTTTATTTTTCTGCATTTTTCTCCAGCTTTGTATGCAGACTCAGTAATCTTAATACTATGTATTTGCACCCTGAAGAATACAAAATGTTTGCATGTAAAGCTGAGATTTAAATACACATATTTTTACTTTTTAAAATGTAGCATTTACCCCCCAAAATGAGACTTTTTTTCTTATTCTCATCCACCCTAAATGAGCTAGGAAAAAATTGTATATTTATGCATGGTATTTCTAAGAAAGAGGCATGGGTACTGCAGTGCTTTGTGCAATTAATTTTAAAGCACACAATACTGCCTATGGGAAGTTTCAGATTTTGCTTATTTCTTATTCATGAAGCCACATTTTCTGTCTTCATTTGCATTAAGCAATTTTCCCCCTACCTCTCTCAGCCATCATATAAACCTATATTTCCTAGAGTATTTTGCTGCTTAAAGCAAAGAGAGGTGAGTAAGTGATCTGTACATAGATAATGCTCTGAGCTCATCTGTTGTTGCTGGTTTGAAATGGAATTCTCTGCAGCTATCAAAAAGTGATTTTTACATGAATGGGGAGGGGGGGAAGTACTCAAGTGAAAGTATCTGTTCATGCATAATCTCATTCAACTGTGCAAATGGTTTTAAATTGTTGCAGCAAAATAAGCATCTCTTGTTTGACATAACTGGCATCAGCTTTTGTTTTACTAAATGAAGCATGTTCAGGGAACAGAACCCAGAATTGCAGCTTAGTTTGTCCAAATACAAAAGCTTAGGGCTGGATTCTTAGTTACAATAAAGCTTTCTTTGTACATCCCTGGTCATGTTTAAAAGGCCTTCAAGTCATTTTGTGTGGTATAAAAGCTGTAATTACAGCAATCTGACAAAATCAAATAAAGTGACCTCAAAAATGTATTAGCAATCCAGAACCGATGTCTGTATGCTTGTCTGCAAAAATGATACAATTATAATCTTTTGATAGTGTTAAATTATGAACAATTTTAAAATGCTATCAGTCTCAGCCTCTGGCTAATTTACTTGGCTGGTGACTAAAACTGCATAATGAGGAAAAATTACATGAAACATCTTGAAACAAGATGCTGCACTTTGTGCTGGTGCCCCAGAAGCTACCTGAGATGTGAATATCAAGAGGATGCTTCCACAAGCAGGGAGCCAATCATGAAGTACATCCAGTCATCTTACTGACTTTCATATAACTGGTGACAAGGAAGAAACATTAAAATAACTTTGCTAGCTTTCGAGCCAGAAGGCATCAGTAGTATTAAAGGAAACATAATCTCTACTTTCCCCTAAGATTGGACCTTCACGTTTCATTTGTATTATTGCCAATACGTTTAAGGCATAAGGATGAAGGAAAACATCATCATCCTGTGGAAGAAATGCTGAATGGAGCCAGTCTCTTGTGCCTTCATTGATGGGCAATAATTATGGTTCATGGTTGCTAAGAGGCTTCTATAAAAAACCTTTAGGAGTAGCAATTAATCATAATTAACAGAACCTCAGATACATTTCAAGCTTTTGGTCCTCAATTCTTTATTTATGAGCCTTTCAGAAACTGTTCCAGCACATTAATTTTCCAATTTTTAAGCAAATTACAAACACAGCCTGCCAACTGAAAACAAAACAATCCAGAGTTCATAAATAGTGGCTAAACTCATGCACACTGCCACGGCATTTGCGCATACTTTTTAAAAAAGCCATATAAATTATGTTCAGGCAATACATTTCCCTGCAACTAGAGCATGTCCTACATTCCATCACAGAAGGCTTGCACACACTTAACCATAGTTAAGTCTTAGAAAGGCTTTGCACATGTGATCACAGTAGAATAGGCTATGTTTTTACCAATGTGCATTTACCAAAGTAACCCACCCCAAAAGCTGAATGTCCCTAGTGCTACAAACTGCAGGGGTCAATGGAATGATCCACATGACTGTTTTGCTTGCAGTGATAGCTTGCCTGCCCAGAATGTGGTGTATCCTTCTTAGGCTTAATGGGTCATCCCACTCAGTACACTCAGTGACTACAAAATGTTGTCCTGGAGTTGTTATGGTAGAAGACTGGAAAAAACAACAGAATAGCAGAAGTTATTCTCTTTCAATATGATGAT
This sequence comes from Podarcis pityusensis, assembly GCF_964106645.2. Classification (NCBI taxonomy): domain Eukaryota; kingdom Metazoa; phylum Chordata; class Lepidosauria; order Squamata; family Lacertidae; genus Podarcis; species Podarcis pityusensis. The sequence continues at coordinate 59,962,892 of NC_138028.1, read as the reverse complement.
ATGAATGGTGGTCAACTCTACCAGTCAAGTCAGCTCATGCCTTCTTTAGCTTAGGGAGATGATTTAGTGACCTGCTAAATGTCTCTTAATGGGAGCCAATAACCAGTAAAATGCGGGATCATCCTTGAGAGTTCTGAATAGGGAAAATCATTGGCCAGGGGACACATTTTTTTCTCCTGGACAAAACATGGTGGTGTACATGGGTACTGGAGCAACTGCACTTTGAATCAGAGGGAGACAGAGAAGATAGGGTTGACCTCAGAGGGAAAACAAGTATCATCTTGGGACCAACAACAACAACAAGGACTTTATTTGTGTAGCCAACAGGGATCTTGGGATGCTGGGTTGTCTCTGGAGATCTGATATGGGGGCAGCCCCACATGTCCTCTACTTACATATTTGCAACTGAACTCAAATTTTAGAGAAACACCGTAATTTTCCTCTGGTTATCTCTCCTCCGAGAGGTAACTAATCCCATGTAAGTGCTGTCCCTAGAACCTCTTGTCACTTGGGGATATAGAGAACACATAAAAAATGCAAGTGACTCCACATCATCTGTGGTTTTACAGAATATGTAACATATATACTTCATTGATAATTATTGAAAGATAGACTCTGCTTCCCAGTATGATGTTTTCCTTTCTTTCTTGTTTGAGAATCCAACTGGAGTTTTCTACAGGTCTAGCTAGCTGGCTATCATCTTTTGCAAAAGCATGTGTATTATAGGCATTTCTTTTGCAATGCATTCTTAATGCTTCATATTTATGAGCGACGCATCGGCAGAAACAGGCAACTGGCCAGTTTCCCAAAAAGGAGGTGACTTTCATCAAATTATCTTACTTGTGTCAGGGGAAATGTGTCAGCCAGCCCTCAATTAAAGTCAGAAAAGATGTGAGAGATGTTGGGTATCTCAAGGTTTTGCTTATTTGAGCCAAAAAAATCCCTAGTCAGTAAGAAAATGTGGAAATGTTTGATATATGATTGAATTGGGCCATTTAGCTATAGATACATATGAGGATGGAAGCTGCAACTTTTCAGTCTTAGATTCACTAAGATACATTTTTAACAAAAGTAAAATTGTGGCAATACAAATCACTGCCCATTTTTTTGCAAGTCACAGCCAATTTTTGTTCCCTACCTATAGAAAATTAATACTTAACATTTGGCAACTGCTCAGATAACAAATAAAAGAAAGCAAGTATAAAATAAGAAACAAATATTCTGATAAAGAATTATCAGTAAAGGAAAACACAAAATCCCTTGAGTAGGATGGGGTGTGGGGAATCCCTGTAAGATGATGAATTCTGGAACACAGTAACAATCTGTAATAACGTTTAACCTCCTGCCCTCAATTTAGAGCCTATAAGACATTAAATGAATGTCAATAAGTCAATAAACTAGGATAATCACAAAGGCAAATTTAATGACAAAACCTTTCCCCTAGTAATAGTGCTGATTTGCTTCTTGGATCATACAAGGGGACTCTAAAGAATGGAAATTATTGCCTTTGCAGGCTAAATTGGCCTGTAAAGAGTTAAATCAGTGAGAACACTCAAGCACCTGCAGCAGCCTGCTCATCTGCTTCCTGTATATAGTGGCCCGGCAGGTCACTGCTCTTTAAAAATTGGTCTGCTAGCACCAAGCCAATATCTGTCATCACCGCAGCTGTATTGTACACCACTTGGCATGAACAATATAATTCCCTGTTAAGAGGGATTTACAAAATATGCAGAGTGCTAACTAAATATTTGCAGCTACTGGTTTTTTAAAGCTCCCTTTATTTATTTAATATTTACAAGAGTCTGCCTGTACCAATTTTTAATTTTCTCACATGCCATATATCTCCTTCCTCCTGAACTCCCTCAATCGCACTTAAGTGGAACAAGTACCAGTGGAGAAAAAAATGAATAAAGTTTCATAACAAGAATCTTAATAGATTTTCCTCCTCATATTTTGGTTAAAGACCATGGCCAGTGGAAGCTGGGAAGCTGCTGTTAACTTGGAATTAAATCTCAAAGTGGCTTTTTGTGCTATATTTTGTACTCAAACACCAATATCCAAGTGGAAGATCCATGCACACAGCATCAGTGAAGGATGTACACAAACAAAAATTCACAACTTTCCCCCTTTAAAATAATTTGTTCCCAGACATTTCCCAGCTGCTTTAGAAAGAAAAATGGAGATTTATAAGGCATGTACACGATTAAGAATGGACACGCAGTGAAATTTTGATCAGAGGACAGAGTGTTGTATCCAGCGCTGTTCATGCATAAGTTGAATGAACCTCCACTTGCACAACAGGACTTTACCTTCCTCTCAGCCCCACTGCACACCCTCAAAATCTGTTTCAGAGAGTTGAGTGACTTCCTGGAGCAGGCGAGGGGAGCACATGGGAGGCTGCAGTGAGGAGGAGAGGAAGCTGAAGATGTTTCTGCCCAGAATGTAACAAAGGAAATACATTCAATTATACTGCTGTATAATTGTATTGCAAAGGTCTCCTGAACCACTAAAAGCATATGGGGAGATCAGTTTTCCACAGGAAAAACTTTGATGAAATGAATGTGGCCAATGGTCTATGGACTATATGTTTAGGTGCCAGACATCAGGGAAGCATTGGCATGGTCTGGCCAATATCATCTCCCCACACTGCTGCCCATGCCCTTCTGCTACCATTGGAGCTGCCCCCTTTGCCCTTTGCTTTGTAGTGTCACTGTACCACCATTTCCCTTCCTCTGCTGTTTTCCACCTGAAATGTTGTAACTGTCACAGCTGTGGTTGTGACAGAGAAGGGATCAGCAAAGTTTAGCAGGGCCATAACATTTTCAGAGCTAAGGAAGTCTGTCTTAAACTAACTTAGCCTACCTTAGCCTAGTAAGAGCAGCACAAGGAATGGACAGGCACAAGCCTGAATAGAGCTGGGCCAGAAGCAACCAAGGGAAAACAAAATGAACAAGAATAAAAGGGGAAACAATATATTTAAGCAGAAGCATTATTTCTACATTATACAGGCCCCACCAATGAATGGCAGTGTGCATTACAGCACAGTGCTCTTGAACATTCATTATTCCTTTCATAGGAAACACTCTTCATAGATTGTGCACTAAATTAACTCTGGACATTAAAAATTGCAAACCGGCCCCCCCCACCACACTTGAAATGTTGCCTTGATAATTGGAGTAAGGCATGACTGAGCACGCAGCAGGGGTGATGGATGCAATGGAGAAGAGCATCTTTCTGCGCACACCTGAGATAGGCTTCCATCAGCATGGCTCCGATGTAGCTTCGTTTAATTAGTGGGAACAATTTACTTCTTATTGCTCCCAGTGCTGCATTTTTACACTGCCTTGCCCTCAGATTTCAGGGGCTAAGTTTTATTTTCAGCTCAAATTAGACGCTGCCGAAATCTGTCACTCTTTCTTGCCTTACTGCACAGAGAGGCATTTCTCTCAATGGGAGGGAAGTGAAAATCGGGTTGGTTGCCTAGAAACCTGATTATCATCTCGCAAGATGGAACTTCAGGCCTGTTGATTCAGTAACCCTGAGCCACAACTAGGATACAGGCTTGTTGCCAGCTGCTCTCCTTCTGCCACTTGCAGGAGGGTCTTCGCTCTTCCTCAGGGGTACCGGGCCAAGAACAACAACAACACAATTTAAAGCCAAATATGCAAATCCTTCTGATCCCGTAATACAGAATGTTAAACCAAGGATTGACTTGTTTCTATAGCAAAAGAAGACATCTTGCCTAATCAAAGGCCTCACTTCCATACAAGGAGCCTGCAGTGAGGCATTCTCCTTGCCAGTGTTGGATAGTGATAAGAATTCAGATGGTGGAGACCCAAATGCAAACATCTTATTAAGGTTGGTAGAATAGCCTTTGGAAGAGACTGCTCTCCATCCTAACTGTCCTCACTGTATAGCTGTGGAGAGGAGCAAAAATAAGGCAAAGGATATAAACGCTATAGCACAGGGCTGGACAAATAGTAGATAGGTATCTACTGGTAGCTCTCAGGATGATCTGCAGTAGATCTGCAAGGGTTTCTGACTGTCAGTTTTCTAACAATAGACACAGCTAAAAAGTTGTTTTTTCTTTCTAAATTAGACTTCTCTAATCAAGAAAGTTTGGGGAGAAAACTAGGAATAATGCAAGTGGTGTAACGGATATAACTATAAAACCATGTTGAGACCCAGAGAAGTGAAATTTGGGGTGCCTTGTTAACATAAATAAAATAAAATACTATTAGTTTGTTGTCTAGTTTGTTGAAAACTTCTTTCCATTTCAGTAGGCATTTTAGGCAAGGTTTCCTGATTTTTATGGTTAATTTTAACTGAGTTTATGCTGTATCCCCTTTTGAATTCTCTCTTGTATCCTTATTGTACAATGTTTGGAAATGTGGGTAAATTATACATCTGTAATTTAATTATAGCAGTTAAACTACAGGACAAAAATAAATAAACCAGCCAGTTTATATCTCTGCCATATTAGCAGATTAATACTGAAGAAAATATTAGTAGCACCAAGATCCAAACTATCCTGATGAAGAAAATACACCTCTGAGAATAACTTTTCAGGGTGCTTTTAAAAAAAAAGATACATGAACTAACTATACACACACACACACACACAAACATATTCTGTTCAGAGATCTAGATTCTGTAATCCAGCCTCCCAAATGTTCCTGCTGAATTGATTTTTTCTGTTTATTTATAAAATATGAACCGAGTCCAGATACATCTGATGTGCATCCAGATAGGTTAGAAAGGTTTAGATGATAAAAGCAAGAATGGGGTGGCAAGAGGGTGAGGCTGAATACAGGTATAAACATTTGGATAAACCACCAGCACAATGGAGAACAGGGTCATCCCAGTTCTCAATGACTCTCACTGGAACACAATGGCCTGCAACACAGGCCATAATAGACGGGGGGGACGGGACCTTGCTTCTTTCTCCAGATTTGCGGATCAATAGAGGCACGTTTAGACTCCAGACTAATGATGGCCCAGGAAGCAAGGTTGTATACTCACCTCTTAGTAAGAACAGAAGGAATTAAGACAAGTGTGGAGATCCTTTGGTTCTCCAGAGGTTGCAGGACTACAGTTCCCATCAGCTCTATCAAGAAAGGTCAATGGCCAGAGGTGATGAGAGATGCAGTTTGGCAATATCTGGAGGGCCAAAGGCTCCTCACACCTAAATAAAAGCAAGGTATCCCCTATGTAAATGAACCGCTGGTAGTCATATACTTTTGGAAAATGTGGTGTATTTGTGGTGGGGGCATAAGAAGGTCCTTGCTGGATCCTGTCCAGCATCCTGTTTTTCACAGTGGCCAATCATATGTCTGTGAGAAACCCACAAGCAGGACTAGAGCACAACAGCAAGTAGCAGTTTAGCAACCCATGAAAGGAGCCAACGTGCATCTTCCCCAAACGTCTCCACAGTGTTCAGGATTTTACACATGAATCCTGCCCATCATAGTTACATAGTTAAAATATCAAAATGGATTATTTTCCAGATACAAATTTTATTTCAGGATCTTTATTGGAAATATCAGCTTTGCAAATCTTCCATTATTGTGAAAGCATGAAAATTTTGTCTTTTTACTTCTCTCTTCCTTCTTTGTAAGCTGCCCTATCAATTGAAGCTTTTTAAAAAACCCTGAACAAGCCTACTTTGTCAAATCAGCAAATCTGATATGGATGTAATATCTTCCATTAAGAAAAACCTGACTTGCCATTTAATGAGATAATTAAATTGGGGGAGGTAGAATAGTGAGATGAAAAGGATTGCTTTTAATTACAGAAAACAGGTGCACATTTTTAGAATATCTTATGGCTTATTAAATTCAGTGTTGATGGTGGAGCTTATTAAATTCAGATGCTGTATTGAAGCAGAGCCCAAACATAAAGAAACTTAAGGGAATATCTATGGATGGAGAACAGAATAGAGCTGTTCTTTAAATGCACATCATTCCATTACAATACTAAATAGTCAGAGGCTGGAGGTCAAAAGAAGTTATGAGGAGGCAGTAAAAGATAACCATGGATGACCCTTTGCATTGCTAATGATTGGAGTGAAATGGCTTATGGTTGTAATCAGTGGACTGTTGCATGATTAGGAACACAATTTGGACTTTGTCTTGCCTGTGATGGTTGCAGATTTTGGAAGGATGCAACTATAAAAGTCCGTCATACCTCCAAGGTTGTATTTTTGTCTTTACACTCTCTTACTGATAGATGGTATCCTGTCCCTAACTCCTGCCCCTTCTTCTTTTATAAGTGATTAGTTGAATCAACCTTTCTAAGCCCCAAGTACTGTATTTTTCAAAAGGTGGAGTTTACATTATTCTCCTTAACACCAAAGTGTATTTACATACATGTAGGACAATTGTGTCTTTATAAGTCTAACTTGTTCCAGGAGCCCAAGTGGCAGGAGAATAAAAAAAAGTGTCAGTTTTAATCAATATCATCTGACATTATGGGAATTGAATTTCTACCTTTCTGCTAATACATTAGCTATATTCTGGCTTTATCTCCTCCTGCAGAATTGATTTGCTACCATTCAATTCACTTGGCTCTTGTCATGCAAATTGTGGTATTTCTCCCCCATTGACTGTGCAAGCTGAGATTAGAGTTGAAAATCAAGTCTCACTGACCAGCTGCTGTGTATTTTTCATTTAGTTTCCCCCCTTTCCCCTTCCCTCCTCAGACTAGTTCCATTCCCTTGTTTTCACCTTCGTGCCTGGTAATGTGCTGATAATGCTGTCTCTAGGGACTGGGGGCCAGGAAGCTGTTGGGAATCATTTTGTGTGCAGCTGTGCCTGGAAAGAGAGCAAGTGCCTGCTATGATGTTTAGGTGTGAAGATACGCATATCGGAATAGTTTTAGGCATCAGAACTTGCTAAAGATTCCTAGCAGTCCTGAGAATGAACTCTCTAACATCGACTTCTCTCCTTGTTGGAATGGCACTCATAGTTATATAATACCATGCTACAGTTGCAGTATAGGCACTGCAGTGTTGGGTAAGATGACTGCTCTCTTCACTGCTTTTACTGAATGCAGTCGTTGATACAAAGCCACTGAGAATTGTCTGGCTACCATAGTAGTTGTATTTACTGTACTGTACATATTGGATTTTGATTGGTATTTATATGTTGCAAACCATCTTGGGATTTTTAATGAAGGGTGGAGTAAAAGTGTTTTAAATAAATGAAACAATAATCCTAGCATAGGCGTCATTCCTCTGATATTGATGGTGCACAAAGAATTTGCAGTGTGGGCCTGTCTGTCTTGTCTTTGTCCACCAACTCTCTGTACCCACACGTGTTTATGGTGGCATGGATCCTGGGAGCATGGAGCCTCCTTTCAAATAACTGCATAAGGACTACACAGCTTTGGCCCTGTATACCTGATGGAGCATCTGCACCCCATTGTTCAGCCCAGACACTGAGGTCCAGTTCTGAGGTCCTTCTGGCAGTTCCCTCACTGAACTGAAGTGAAAATACAGGGAAACAGACAGAGGACCTTCTCAGTAGTGGTGCCCGCTCTGTCATATGTCAAAGAGATAAACAGTTATACAACCTTCTGTAGATGTCTGAAGGCAGCCTTGTTTCAGGAAGCTTTTAATGTTGATGCAGTATTAGTGTTGGAAGCCATCCATAGTTGCTGGGGCAACCCAGTCAGGGTGTAAGAAATAAACTACTACTACTAGTTGGGGTCACGAAGAGTCGGACACGACTAAACAACTAAACAACAACAACTATTAGTAGTAGTAGGGTCATGAACTCTGGAACATGAATTCCTTCCAATACCCATGTCATATCCTGGGCTGTGTGCTTTAATGGTTTTTTGCTTCTTAAAATCTGTACCAAGGGTAACTAAATTCTACTACCTGTGTTACATATGCAAATTAAGTATCTCTGTATATGTTTTGCTTATTTTAGATCATTTATTCTACTCCTGCTATTCTTGGAGAGATATCCAGTGCTGTGCAGGAATCTTTTAGGTATCATAATTCATTGTGGTTATGATGTATTTTATTGTATTTTATTACACATTGTAAGCTGTCCTGCGGGACGATAAGGTGACGTATAAATTTCATATAAGAATAAAGCAAGTTTCCACATGTCTGTTCATATGCAGTTCCACCTACTATACACTACCGCTTGATTCACTCCGAAACAAACTTGTGGGCTAACTCAGATAATATCCTGGTGATACAATTACCATGTTAGTGCTTCACAGTAGATTTTGCAATGTTTTACTTCATTTAAAACATTTGATTCCCACATTTCCATTATCAGCCCTTTGTTAGCAGCCTTAAATAGATCCTCACAGGAATCAGTGAATTTTTCAGCATGACAGGGATTATAGTGAGCAATGTGGTGTTCCTAGCAGAGTAAAAAAATGGCACAACCTACGCAGGTACTACTAGAAATGTGCTTAACGTAGATGCCAGAGCAGTTCAGAATCCTAGCAACAACACTGCTATAATAAACATCTGTGGCTGCCAAGAGTGCTTTCTGATGTTACATTTAATAGGTTGGTAGCTGAGAGATACAGCATGGCTCTTCCCTTAGGGTTGCCATATTTCAAAAAGGGAAAATCCGGACACAAAGTTTTTTTTAGTGTTGTTGTTGTTTGACACATGGCAACCCTAGTCTGAAATCCCTCATTTTAAAATAGCACCTTTTCTCTCCCTCCTGCCTACTTAAGGCTGACACCCTCCCTTGCAGCACCTCAGGTACAGACAGGAAGCCATAGTGAGGAGCTCTGTGCACCCCTTTCACCAAGCGCCTCCTTTCCCTTCTTCCCTTCCTCTCTTCCTCCCTCTTATCCAGCCTTTCACATTCCCCCAAAGAGAGGAGGTGGGGTTGTTAAGCTGAAACCTGGATCTGAATCTGCCTCTGCGGCTGACCAAACCTCAGTCTCTTTTGGCTCTCAGCGACGCCTTCTCAGTTGCTGAGCATGAAGGCCGTGCTGTTGACTCCCCTGCGGGGAGTGAACCATCACTACTGGTGGCAGCAGCAGCAGACCCGCTAGCTGTGTTACAGGCAGGAGAAGCCCTATGAGGAAGCAGAGGACATGGTAGGGGGAGAGGAGTTGGGGGGGGAGAGAGATGGATGGCCCGCGCACTAAGCTTGATGTTTTTGAGCTATTTTTATGGAAAATCAGCAAAAACAACACTGCTGACATGGGTTGCCATACGCCCAGATTTTCTCGGACATTTGCCCAATTTCCGCTCGGACACTGCTTCTGTCCGCAGTCTTCTGGGTATGTCCAGGAAATTCTGGATGTACGGCAACCCTACCTTCCCTGTGCAAGAGAAGGCAGCAATGCTCCCACAAGGCAAACTACACTCAACCTGACAAAAGTAGATCGAATGGTGAAGTGAAGGAGCTGCGGTCACAAAGAGATGGTAGCCACTGCTCGTTATATCTGTACCAGAGTGTAAGGGAAAATGGCAATCATTCCTCATATGAAGGATTGAGGGTTATCCAACTCTACAATTCTATGATTCTATGTCCTATTACATTTTTCTTTACAGACTGTGCTGTGCTCCTCTCACAAGCTCTTTCACTCTAGCATGAAAGGGGGGATCTTTGGGGTTTAAGCAAGGGGAGATAAGAAATCCAAGGACATGCACAAAGCTTGTGTCAATGTAGCTAGGCATTGAACAGTTTATATATCAAGCAGTCAATGCATTGCCTAGCTGAGAGAAAAGAAGGTTTTGCTTTACTGATTTCCTCTCGATAGTTCCCCAGGGAAATAAACCTTTGCAAACGGTACTACAAACAATGGAGTTTCTTGATAAATATTGCAAGGTTTGAGCTAATGTGATTTTTGAGATGACAATAATCCCAAAAATATACTGCTGTGGTTATTATTTCTGGTGCCCAAAATCTCTCAACCTCTTGCTTGCAAATTCGGAGCCTTTATATTTATTTACAGAACATGATAATTTAATTCAGCAGCCTGGTTTATAAATAGATTGAGGCATCTTGGTATTTACATTTCACACTTTCAATAGTCTTTCTGGTCTGCTGAGTTTTACATTTTCTTGACCGAAGCTTCCCTGTTACTTGCATATTTATTTTTCAAGATAATGCTTAACACAAGCCTGTGAATTGAAAATGCTGGACATTTGAGCACAGAAAGGGCCAAATCATGTCACAATCGCACAGCATTTGGCAAATACTTCCTACGTAATGCAATACTGTTGCATAAAAACAGGGAAATTATAATGGGAGAAAGTCAAAGATAGTTGCTGTTTTTGCTAACACTCCTGCGTGCAGTTTGTGACCCTTGAGGAAAGACCCTGTTTACCTTGAGGATGATGGTTGGAAACCAAGTGTCATTGTGACCTTATTAGTGTCAATGCTTTTCTGTAATAAAATTACAGAGCAAAATTCAAAACTTGGGGGGATGTGAATGATACAGCTGCTCTCCTGAGGCAGTGGAGGCTGAAATCACCCAGAAGAAAAAGTTCCATGGGCCAGCTGGATTGCTCTGCTTTATACCTGCAATCAGGTGTAGATACAACATATATGAGTGTGTCAATACTTACATGACCTCTTCCTTCACTGCAAGCTAGCTGAAACACCCCATGTCTTGTGGGTCAGAATTAAACAGGTAAAATGCTATAATTTATAAAATGAACAAACAGCTATCTCAAGGGAAGCAAGAGCAGCAAAGTTTAGAATCCTCAATGAACAATGTAACAAGGCAGCTTGAGCTGGATCTTTCATGGGCCTTTGAAAATGTGATAGAGAAGAAGCTGGGGCAAAAATGAAAGCCAGGGTGGGGAGGAGTGGCATTAGCAACAGTTCCATGGGAACTGTTTATTTGGCCCGAAAGGCATGACAAACCCTACTTCTAATCTACCCTGATCATATGGTGGCCACATGTCAGCTCAGAAATCACAGGAAGACCTTTGAAGTGAAAGCTATACCTACAATGATAAACTACAGTTCTATGGCAGTACAATGCTGACATCAGTAATGGCTCCCCGCCTCGCTCCCTCAAGGATAAGGCTCAGCAACTGTTTTCTTTGTTCTACTGCCTTTTAGTCAATGGTCCACCAGCCTTAAACAGTACCCTTGCTCCTTTGCACACTATAATACAAATTCTGCATCTGTCTAAAGCCTAACCTGCAGGTATTTCAGCTCTGACACAAAGCAAACATTTCAGTTCAGTGATGCTGGCTTCTTTCATGCCATCCTTGCTGCCCTTTGCTATGGCTGGATGACAGACCCGTGTCGCAGAGGGCCTTTAAACAGCAGATGTCTGTGGCCTCAGTGATGTAATCAGAATAACAGTAAAGTCTGGAGTTCCAGGGGGGAAGGCACCTTTTCCACCTCTGGCCGTACAGCTTCATTAGCAGCACAAAGCACCCGGCTTATGTCAGGATCCCTGCTCCCCTGAGGCAGTGGAGGCTGAAATCATCCAGAATGCAATATTTCCATGGGCCAACTATGACTCTGGATTGCTCTGGTTTATACCTGCAAGCAGCTGGCAAAAGGAACTTTATATCCAGGAGCCTGCTTGAAACCAATTGCTGAATACATTCTCTTCTCAGAGAGATACTGGGGTGAGGGGATACAGATAACAGAAGGTGCAAGTCAAAGTGATGGGCAAGAGGAAATAAACTATCAGCACTACCCTTCCAAGCCCATAATTATGTTTCCTTGTTTCATTCCCACAAGGCTTTATATTTATGGCTTTATAAATGAGCCATGGGTGAATTTCCAAGACAAAACACAACCAATTTTGTGGTTGTCTCTCCAGGAAATAATTCCATCCACAGAGGAATTTTAAAAAACCAACACCTTCCATTACATTCTGTCACCTGATTGCAGACATTTGGAAATCCTTGCACTTACTCAGAAATCAATATTTCACTGGCTTCTCCTGAATGGAAAACTAAACATATTGTGGTACTAATCCAACAAATGATACTTGAGTCCTCCCCCCTCCCTTTCAGAGACATTGCAGTGTGTATGTGTGTTTGTATGTTTAATGATAAATCTATCCTGCTGTGCTAGCTTGTACTCTGTCTATCAAAGGCTTTCCAAGCAGCACAAAGAACTGTGTGTGTGTGTGTGTGTGTGTGTGTGTGTGTGTGTGTGCCTGAAAGAAAAGTAGGGGGAGAATAAAAGCATTAAGGAAGTTAAAAGTGTGGTCATGGTGGATCTGCAATTTTCCGGTGTATCATTCTGCATCAGAGGAGTAATCCATCTTATGGGACCGTCTCCAAGAAAGGGGCCATCTGCTCTTGGCATGAAACTGGCCACAGCACCTCCACAGAACCTTACCTTTATATCTGTATTATCAAAAGTCCCTTTTTGGAAGGGGGAAAAATGGCAACCCTGTGCTCTTGAAACAGATAACATTGCAAGCTGCTAAGCTTGAAATGATAGCTGTGATAAAGCACTTCACTGTTTCAGTGTGTTTAACTGGCATTAGCTGCCTTCTGACACGCACAACAGTGCCATTTGGCACAGAGGAAACAAGGGATTACTCACAGCAGAGAATGGATTTTTGGCAGTGAGATCACAGCATAAACCGTTACCTGTGTATTTGGTTTAAAACACACACACACACACACACGGAAAGGGGCTTTGTTTTAAGATTAAGTTCCAACAGACTCCTTTGCTATTTTATCACCATGGAAAGGAACCATGTAACAGGAATCTGACACTGTACTTTTTCACATATTTTGTAAGAGGTCTTAATCCAATTGACTGCATAAAAGCCAGTTATCAGCAATCCATAGTACTAAAAGTACAGTTCTTGGGATACTTTTGTTGTCCTGTAAAGCTATTATTATACAAAGCTAATCTGACTCTTCAAAAAGCAATCACACAGAGGACCTGTTTTTCCCCTTAAATTATTCAGTAAAGCACCATATAAAACAGTGACATTATATTAAAAAGAAATTGAACTACCAACAGCAATTTAGAAACATTCATTTATACAAAGCTCTACAAAGAATGGGACACGGGTGGCACTGTGGGTTAAACCACAGAGCCTAGGACTTGCCGATCAGAAGGTTGGTGGTTCAAATCCCCGCGATGGGGTGAGCTCCCGTTGCTCGGTCCCTGCTCCTGCCAACCTAGCAGTTCAAAAGCATGTCAAAGTGCAAGTAGATAAATAGGTACCACTCCGGCGGGAAGGTAAACAGCATTTCCGTGTGCTGCTCTGGTTCGCCAGAAGTGGCTTTGTCATGCTGGCCACATGACCCGGAAGCTGTACACTGGCTCCCTCGCCCAATAAAGCGAGATGAGTGCCGCAACCCCAGAGTCGGTCACGACTGGACCTAATGGTCAGGGGTCCCTTTACCTTTATACAAAGAATGCTGAAAATATCAGTATATTGGATGTGCTCCTCAAGAATGTAAGCAGACATTTCCATTTACTCACTTTGCAGTAATGAACTCTGGAAATTCATAGAATCACAGAACTAGAGACTAACAGTTCACTAATGATCAGTGTGAGCTTTCCTCGTCTTGCAAATAGCAGTTGAGGCGGGATGAATTCCTGTGCCATAATCTTATTCCAGCTCAGCACCACTACCCCTTGCTCATTATTTGTTTACTTTTAAATCAGACATGCTAGGACAAACTGCATAACAAATATCTCACCGAATACGGCCCTCAGGCTAAAGATGTCATGTACAGCACATATAGAATTATCTTCTAAACTATTTTACAGGAATTCCCCCATCAATCTCTCTCCAAATTCCAAATATACCAGAGCAGAATCCTCAAAACTCACTTCAAAATTTGGCTTCATCACAGTTTAGTGGTTGGCTCTATGCTCTGGTAACCTTCCCAATGGATCACAAGGTTAGCCCTGCCCCTTATCATGCCCTCCTGATGTTGCAGACTACAATTCCCATCAACTCCAGTCAGGAGCAGGAAGGAATGTCTCATTGGTCATGCTGGCTGCTGCTCACAAGGGCTGTAGTCAGCAGTTTTATTTCTAGGAAAAAATGGGCCAGAACAGTCCTCTTACCGCCACCGCCCCCCACGCCCTGCTATTTAATGTGAGCTTTCACATTTCACCCAAACAAAATGATGAACTATACTGTACAATAAACCAATTTAGCAAGGAGGGAAAATGTATGCAGGAAAAAACAAAACAAATTAAGTGTACATGCTCAACCAAAATACCTATCTATATTATACAAAATATTAAACAATATTAAAAATATTAAACAAAAATAAGAAATATTGATAAACTTGATAAAATACTAATATGGCAAATGCATATTCCCTCACTCCCTTTAATTTCATTGCTCCTTTTATCTTCATTTGCTTTTAGATTTCCAGGAGTTAGCACAGCTGATTTCTTTAATTCATTTCATTGTACCCATATGCCAATGCTCTAGTCAGGTAGAGTAACACATTAAATACGTAAGGGATAACTATGGAGGTCACTGTTATCTAATGCAAGCAAGGTTGAAGCAAGCACGCATCCTTGCCCTCGGCCCTTCTTTACCTCCAACCAGCGCAAGGCATTATTTCACTGGCAATTTCAATAACCTGCATAAAAACAAAGTTAGCAATAATAGCGTCTGGTGTTTGTTTTTCTTTGACAATAATCCACCCTTGCAGTTTATCCTGAGGGACCCAGATTACTGTCATATAGAACAATACAAAAGCTAATAACACCAGCTCTTAATTCTCTGCATGAGTTGACAACTGACACAGCCAATATCATTTGGGAAGAGTGGGATGATCAACAGTGCAGTAATTAACTTGCCAGCCTTTCTTTGTCCTGACATTTTACTTCCATATAATATTTTGAAAATCAAGATAATGCTGTGCAACATGTCCTGCCTCTGATTAAACTGTGCCAAACTTCCATGTATTAAAAGGTATAAGAGGCTTGATGTTAAAAGAAAACACTGAAGGGAGTGCGCTGAAGGCTTTGGATGGTCATGCCTGCATAAAATATCTGAGAAATGCTCAGGGGGACGTAGAAAGCTGCCTTATACTGAGCCAGACCGCTGGTTTTTCTAGTTCAGTACTGTGTATGTTGACTGCCAGCAGCTCCCCAGTCTCAAGAGGCATTTTAAATCACTTGTTACCTTTTTAGCTGGAACAACCAAGGACTGAACCTGGATGCAGAACATGTGCTTTACCACTGAGCTATGACCCTTTTAAGCCTGCACATACAAGATGTGAAGCCAGGCTGTTGGTCAAGCCATGCTGTGGATGTCCATCAGCAATGCATGTCCTGCTGGGAGTCCAGGCCACTGCATGCTATTGGCAAAGTTGGTGAAAGCTAGGGCAAGAGTTGTCACCAAATTTTGCCTAAAGGCTTCAATGTGAATTTGGAGGTGAAATTAAGCAATCTAAAAACCTAAGCCATCCTAAATTCAAAATTATTAATTTTTAATGAAATTGGATTATCGACTGGGCTAAAGACCCAGGAGGGCAGGCCTTATGTAGGGTTGTAAGTCACTGCAATTAATCTTGGAAAAATTATACTTGCTTTGATTCTTTAGTATGAGATAGCATTTATTTAGATATTTTTCATCAAACAGCAATAAATGAAATAAAATTAGCATACCCTCCAACATTTGCCAGATGAAAATTGGAGCAGATGAAAATAGGGAGAAGAAGAGGAGGAGTAGGAGGAGGAGGAGTAGTAGTTTGGATTTGATATCCCACTTTATCACTACCCTAAGGAGTCTCAAAGTGGCTAACAATCTCCTTTCCCTTCCTCCTCCACAACAAACACTCTGTGAGGTGAGTGGGGCTGAGAGACTTCAGAGAAGTGTGACTGGCCCAAGGTAACCCAGCAGCTGCACGTGGAGGAGCGGGGAATCAAACCCAGTTCACCAGATTATGAGTCGACCGCTCTTAACCACTACACCACACTGGCTCTTCCACCTCATTCCCAGAGCCCAGTAAGCCCTCCTCTGGCTTTGGGAAGGAGGCATGGTGCTATGGCAGGGTCCAAGAGCCCTCCTTCTCAAAGCCCTCTAAGTGCTTGCCAGCTTTGGGAAGGAGAGAGGAGTAGGGCTGCCATATGCCCGGAATTTCTCAGACATAGCCAGAATATGGAAATCAGAAACAGTGCCCAGATGGAAATCACTCAAATGTCTTAGAAAATCCACACATATGGCAACCAATGTCAGAAGTCTAAATTTTGGCAAAAAATAGCTCATTATTTATTTTTTTAAAAGATTTTGCAGAAAAAGCTCACCACTTTTTGAAATATGGCAACCCTAGACAGGAGGATTGTAGGATCCTCTCTGTGACCCCACCTCTACCCAGGCAGCCTGGGCCTGCTCCATTTCTAAGACATTCCTGGAACAAATCAGAAGCCGCAATGGCTTCTTTATTTCTGGAAATGCCATGGTTAAATACTGACAGTTGGAAGGTATGACATAGTGTTTTCACAATTGTCATACAAAGTTTGAGAGAGAGAGAGAGCAATTTTGTCATGGGGAATGTATGACCCTCTTTTGAATGGTTCCCTTAGAGAAACGTATTTATAATGCCCATTCGGCAACCATTCAATCCTTACATGTTGATGATCAGTTTGCTCACTACAGAAATACAGCATTGCACTATGTACTATGCACTGCCCAACTGTGGGTGTGTCCAGGCATAAAAAAAAGGATGAGGATAAAGAGAAACAGCACTGATGAAGACAGAAATAAATGGGGTAGTTTTTGCTATCAGCTACATGCAGGTTTTGGTGTGCATCATTACACCGGTTTATATAATCAATTTACATTTTCGGAAGCAGCTACAAACACTGGGCATGGGCCAGCCAAACTGGAGTATCTGATGACTCATTCCAAGTCTGCAATTCCATGATTCTATGATTAATTTCAGCCCAAGAATGAAGAATAAGCTTCACTCCTTTCTCCTGAAGCTATTAAATAGGCCTTTGACTGGATCATGCCCACTGTTTTGTTCTTTTTCAAATGACTGGGTAAAGTGGTTCAGATCCAAGTGTTCCTTTCATTGAACATTTCCAATGGGGAATAATGCTATCAACTTGGTCAAAATTTTCGCATAAATACCACTATCTGCCTCATATGTGTATTTTTTACAATAATTCCCCAGAGAAGATATGCCTCAATAATAAACAATTGCAGGATGGATTTTTAAAAAGCATCTACATTGGAAGGACTGTATTGAACAGTTTGAGATCTGAAAGAAAAAACATGCTATTTCACCCCCACCACCTCTTTCGAAACCTATCATTAAGTGCCAGCTGGAAGCAGCTGTGTCAGCATTATCACAAAGTATTGAGCTCAGCCTCCCCGTTACTTCTATGCTACAAAAGACTAGGAAGAATCCGACCCTAAGTAACTTGGCTGAGATTGCACATGCAAACAGAGAATCTGCTAGGCCCAGAACCAGATCTTTTGAACTGCCAGGGGCATTATGAGGCAGACACTGCCTCAGTCAATACATGAAGAAATTCCTGCTCTTTGCATTACAGATCAGCCCACTGATTTCTATATAAGGCCATGTAGTGCCGCCGAGATGAAATTTTTTGGCACAGTTGCTTGGCTCTGCTTTTCTCTTTCACAACCGACGTGTATGCCTGTAAGGATAAAGGCAAATATAGCCTCTCTCACCTAGGGGCATTCTTGCCATTTCGTCCACTTGAAAATCATTAGACCAGCGTATGTAGATGATAGTGATATAAACTACTCTTGATCTAGTATCTCAAGACACTACTGTATTCCAGTCCGTGCCTGTAACTGGTACTCTGGTCTCTGCCAGTGACGCTGGCTGTTACTCACACTGCTGGCACTCCTGTGTGAGGCTAAAGGGAAAAAGCGTTCTTGTTCCATGTGTTCTCAAATAATGAAGCCCATCTTTGGACACCAGCCCTGGGCAACGAGCCAGCAAGATGGATGAGCTGTGTGAACTTCTGCTCTGTGAACTTGAATAATGAGATTCAGAGGAAAAGCTTACGGTAGCTGCTGTGCATACTAGGAAAATGTCAGTGTTGTTACCTGATTGAGGAAGGTGGGGAGGGGATAAAGAATAAACTAATAGATTGAGGTGGGGTGTTTCTGCATCAGGAAAGGTTAACCCGGGCTTGGGGGGGCGACGCAAAAGATAATCCTACACGCATATTAGAAGGATTCAGGAGTCAAATAAATATCTCTGGTAAATAGAACATTTTCTTCAAACAAAGGGGACGGGAAACTCACTACATTATTCCTTTGGGTGTAATGACAATTTCCAGGTAACCTGCAGGGGGCATTATTATCTGCCCCCTATGGATCACATTTCTCATAATTACTACAATGGCCATTTAACAGAGGTCCCTGGCCTGTTGTGGGGGCAGGATTTGCCGGTACACCAAATCAGAAAGCCTTAGAAGCACTGATCTAAAATGAAAGCAGCAGCATTAACTATTTAAAAGCAGTAATAGCCAGAAGAAATTGTTACAAAAACTAATTAAACAAATTAACATAGCTATATTTTGAATGAAGCTCATGAACCACTGGTGGTCCGTAGACCATAGTTTGGAACCCCGAGCATAGATCATTTTTCAACTCCAAAAGTAAATGAAATCCATAAATCTGCTGAGTTCAGGCTATAGTACAGTGGTACCTCGAGTTACAAACGCCTCACGTTACAAACACTTCAGGTTACAAACTCTACTAACCTGGAAGAGTTACCTCAAGTTGAGAACTTTGCCCCAGAATGAGAACGGAAATTGTGTGCCGGCGGCACAACAGCAGCAAGAGGCCCCATTAGCGAAAGCACACCTCTAGTTAAGAACAGTGTCAGGTTAAGAACGGACCTCCGGAACAAATTAAGTTCATAACTAGAGGTACCACTGTACTAAAGTTGCTACAGCCCCCTATTAAGAAACTCAAAACCCATTTCTAGATTCTCAAATTGATATGTTATTGGTGATGTGGATGTCATTTATAGGTTTGCATTGTGATTTTTCACTGCATGTAGTACTTGCTTTTATTATGAGTCAGGAACTTTCACCCTATAATTCTAGCTCCATTTGTAATTAATAACAAGATAAATTGTGACCTGGTATCCCACTGATATGGAAATGTGGAAAGGTGAACTTACAAGTGGAAAAAGGAAAAACTGAAACCGAAAGTGAGTCACCCATCCCTACAAATCACTGTATGATACCAACATGTTATACATACAATTGTTAGTGCTGTACTTAAATGTTTTATTCCTCCTTACTGCAGAGAAACTTTTATTTTTAAAAAACTTCTTTAAAAAATAAATGCAAGGCAAGCTATTGTAATAAAAGCTTTTCTCTACTGGCTTGGGGAAATTGATGATTAATCCATTTGAAATTCAAAAAGGAACTTTAAGGGAATCAAGTCAGATCTCATGCATAGCACAAACCACAACTTCTAATATGGAACAAGAGGCCAGGAACTAATTCTGATTTAATTGTTCTGAGTAACAGAGAAAACTTGACAGCTTCATTGATTGAGCCTTGATAGGTGACTTTTCCTCACTGTTGAAATGTTATGTGCTCTACTGCCAGTTTCAGCTCATCAAAGTGCAAACTTCCAGCCGCTAGAGAATTGTCCACTAAGCTAAAGAGCTCTTTCGTATTAAATAACTTCTCCTGCAAGAGGAAGATAACAAGAGAAAAATCTGAAGAAAAGGATGGGTTTCTGCTAGGAGGATTGAGAGTATGGAAGGTACTGCTGAACCGCTGACTATGAGGCATTCTTGAGTTCTGATTGCAAAGGACTCTCTGATAAGCAAGCCAATCACCCTGGCGCTATAGAGGAATATTAGCTAGTGAAGAATCCCAAGTAGTCGTGCATAATACATTTCATGCCTGCACTTCATTTAATGTTGGGCAGGTTTACCCTCTTTCTGGCTTGTTCCAAGCCCTCCTTCAAGTGTACACTGAACAGCATGGGAGCTACTTCCAGATCCTGAGAGAGTGTTTCTAGAGAGTGATGTGTACATGAATGCCAAAAGCCACATTGATTGGGCTGATCATGTTAGTCTTTGCCACTCTTTGGAAGAGTGTCAGGCATGTAGTAAAGACCCACTTGCATTTCTGTAGTATTCCCTCCCCCCCCCCATACACACACAGCAGTCATCTGGGATATCACTGAGTAAGAAGAGCTCCCTTGATGTGTATGAGATGGGGCCTGAGTCCACTGGCATTGTGTGAACATTTCCATTGCCTTCTGGAAAGCATGGGTCATGGCTGCGTAGATCTAAGTCCATTACAGGAAAGAGGATATTTCATTTAATCTCGCACATCTATCCATTTACAATTTCTACTTCTCTGCACAGTTCCCAAAGGGAAGATACAAATTATAACAACTTGGATCAATTTAGTATCATTAAATGCTTTGCTAAAGTGAGATTTCCTCCCAAACCATTCCCATGCTGAGATGTGTATTACTTCTCTTGCAAATATTGTGCTGTAAAATATTAAGGATTTCATCTCCCGTATCTTGAAAGGCAGATCCTGCTAGAGCTGTCGGGCAACATGGGAAGGCAAAGAGAAAAATTCACAGTTCTTAGAGACACAGTTTTATGGCTGAAATTATGAGGCTAAGGCAACTGCAATATAAGAATAGATTGGAAAACAGTGGCTAGAGTGGGGAACTGGGAGTGAGAGATTCCAGCAGAAATCCTAATCCAGCCAGGAGGCTAAAACAGTGGAGTTGAGCAAGTGTTGTTTTTTAGATTGATTGATTTAGATGAGAACTGCAGTGTTCGAAGCTCCTATCGTTCTAGGTGCATTTTGCAACAGGGAATTTCATTGGCACAAGCAGTTTCTGAGCTCTGGGCACAGTACTGCGCCTCAGATTTCAGATTAAAGCTGCAGAGTGGAAGGAAAGGAAGACCTTTTGCCGCCTCCCCACTTCCAGCTATTCTCTGAAGACTGGAGAAGAGTCCCACTTAAGAATATTAGGGGGGTGGGCAGGGGAAGGACTAGACCATTTGAAATATGAACATAATATTTTAGGTGCAGTTCATTCATTTTCAGTTTTGTATTCTTGTTTTAAAAATAGCATGCCCAGACATTCCATTGTTGCACCCATAACCTAGGTTTAAGGTGCCATTTAGCTCCTAGCTTTCATATCTCAGTTTCTAACACCGGAGAACTGTAACATACTTTACTCATTGAAATGTTTCACAGATATAATGGGTTGTTTCCAAATAGCATCCCTCCACAGATGGAAGGCTCATTTGATCAGCAAAACAGGAATCCCCCCAAATCTGCTCCAGATTGTTGGGTTACTCTTTGAAACAGCATGGGAGGTGGCATAGACAGCATAGATAGCTGTAGTTTCTAATGGCCAAATTCCACAAGACCTGGACAATGCCAATTTTTGTTCTTGTCATCCTCACAGCTTTAAAAAAAGAAAATCAACTATAATAAACAGCAGACATAAAAAGCAAAGGACTAAATAGGAGAGATCACAAAATCAGACACATAAAATTCAGAAGATCTAGCAAAATTGAAGTCAATAGAATGGATTTGGCAAGCTTCACGCAGGTGGACCTTCTATAAGACAAATGCCACACATAGATAATGCACCATTTCTAGTAAGTGACATGTTTAGCTTCCAAACTGCATTTTAATTTTCAGGAATATTCAAACATGAGAAGATATTTCCTCCAACATTTAAAATTTTAATTCAGGGGTGAGGGACGTCTGGCATGTTATGTTACTGAACTACGTTTGTATCTAGACCTGTGGGCCATGGAACAAAAAATTATGTTATCCCACCTTTTATCATCTCAAATGGAAGAAATTAGTTATGCTCAACTCTTCTTACAGCTAAGAAATGTAATGAGTGTCAAACTAGATGTCATTTGGCACTGACTTTTATCTATCTATCTATCTGGTAAGAAAGACACAAAGGTGCATGTAGAGGGGAACTTAAAAAATGCAAAGGCTATTGAAGTGAATAATGTCATGTACATATATAGTCCGGCACCCAAATCCAATGCCTGCTTTGCTACATCTTGAGCAATTGTATCTGCTTAAAGGAATGTTTTACTCTGGGACACTATTCTACATCTGCTGGGTTGACCCTCCCCAACATCAACTCTAGATCCAAACTAAAACTTCACCTATGTGGAGCTTCTTTTTCTCTTGATGCAGAAGCTTCAGTAAGTGCAGAATGCTGCAGCACGATTGCTGAGGGGAGTGAGGCCTTGTCAGCATATAACACCTGTGGTCAGAATTCTGTACTAGTTGCCAATTTGCTGCGGGGCCAAGTTCAAGGTGTTACTATTAGTATATAAAGCCCCTGCATATGCCCCCTCGACCATTTCAACTGGCAGAATTGGCACTACTACAGGTGCCACATAATACACGCTTAGCGTGGCAGCACCTACACTTAGAACTTTCTGCCTTATTGAGATCAAGGAAGCGACTTCACTGTACCCTTTCTGGCGCCTGTTTTAAAAATTCATGTTTAGACAAGCCTACCCTGAGGTAATTGTAATCTGTTTTAGTCATTTAACTTTTGTATGTCTTGAAGTAGGACTGGGATTGTTTCTTGACATTACTGCTTGATCTTTTGTAAATCTCTTTTTAAGGCTTTTTACAATCAAGCAGTGTATAAACTTTATGAAATAAACAAACTCATACTGTCCCTGGCTATCAGCCATGCCGACTGGGGAGAATGGGAGATGAAGTCCGACAACAAGAGGGTCATGGGTTCCCCATCCCTGCTTTAACAGAATGTGGGAAGCCTAACCTTGCTTTGAGGGAAGGAGGAAGATAAGTTTCCCCCTTTTTTGCACAGCTGTAGGTGTATACTGCATGAAAAAAGATGGCTTTAAAGAAAACATTTATTTAAAATGTTTTGAAACTGGACCTACAAGGAGAAGGCCTTGTGATGATCCTACAGTAAAGTCAAGGGTGCTGCTACTCACCAACAGGGGTTTTTTTCCCATCCTGGTAAAAAGACAAGACGACTGTGTGTTGTGATGGCTTAAAGTCCAGCCCCAAGCAGAGTGTGCCTAATTATTCATAGGATAGCACAGCTGCAGGAGCAGCAGGTTGCAAATTTGCTCAGTGGAATGGAAAGACACTCTGTATGTGGCTCAGGGGTGCTTTTACTATATTCCTGCTGGCTGCTAGAAACAATTGTTGGTTACCAAGCCCTGACACATTCAGTAGGCACTACTGATACAAACTGATACAAATCCCCAGCATGCATGATCGTCACACTTTCTGGAATGAAGATTTCTGTTTCCCAGCAACTATACTCAGTGCTTTGCATCCCTAACTGAGGCATAGTGATAGAAATCCATTAGGCTGCTCCTGAAGAACTGCAGCAGCCCAGGCAGGAAATGTATCAATGCTGTTCCTGATGCAACACAAAGGTTAAGAGAGTCATGTGTAGCCAGCCACTATGTCTACTGCCTCATAAATCTCCAGCACTGCACTACCCTTAAAAAAAACTATGCAATCACATTAACCTTTTAAATTTTACATACAGAGTTCATTACAAATATGTTTTTTGGACATCGTTTTTTAGATGCCAACTGTTCTGACAGAAAAAATCCTGTAAAATTCATTTCACTTGTTTCCAACATCAAACACTCCTTAAATCTGGGACAAAATCATCTTGATTGTAAACAGCAGCTGAAGCAATTACAGAGCGAGGGCTGTACAGAGACCCATGGCAACAACCTGCCAACTCCAGGCTATTTTGAAATGTCAGATAAAGAACTAAGCACATTATTCACACAGGGATATTTCCACTTTCTAAAGAGAGAGCCTCGTTGAATTTTGTGGGTCTTCCTTTCAAGCATACGTGCACAAGATTCCACTGTTAATCTAGATTCTTACAGTGGAAACCTAACACATGTCTACTTTGAGGTAAATCCCACTGGTTTACATGATGCTTACTCTCAGGTAAGTGAATACAGGATTGCAGCCACAAGGAAACTAAGTGTGCTCACCCACCTGATGCCACATAGAGGGATTCTGTTTCCACGATTAATTAGGAGAAATAAGGGGAGATTAAAAATATATCTGAACTGAAATTGCACTCCACAGGAAGCAGCTCTTGAAGAGATAATAAGGTTTCATACAGATTAGTTCTAAATAGACAAATCAGGACAGACTTTGGGAAATTTCCAAAGGTACAGCAGAAAGAAAATAGGCATGAGAACAAGCTGAGTGTGCTTCTGCTTGTAAACACAAGATGGGTGTGAAAGCTGCCAGCAAAGCCAGACAACCCAAAGGGCATGGAGCAAGGCAGAACCATGGCAATATTCCCAGTCTGTGTTGAATGGCAGACTCTGGCTAGGCAAGCAAAAAAGTCTAAAACATATGGAAGAAGACACCCCCACAAAAATGCTGGATCCAAAGAGGACAGAGAAACTTAGTTCAACAAGGGCTAAACAACTTATAACACAGCAAGCTGAACATGGCCTGACAGCCATGAATGGTAACAAGCAACTCAACAGACCTCTTGTTGTTGCTTTACCATCTGCTTGCAAAAGCAGGGGGGTTGTCCAACACTGTATCTAGATGGGCCACCATTTGTACAGGTGTTCCTGATTAAGAGAATGTGTGTCCAGAAGAACAAATCTCAAAACAACCACTTTAACAATGACCATTGTTCGTCTGAAAACGTGTAAGGCAGCAATCAAAGGTTCAGCCGTGATCCAAAAGGAGATGCCTGGCATTCAGTGTTTCCTGAGCAAGTTAACAGGCATGGAGAAATTTCAAAGTTGCTTGTACAGAGTACAATAATTTGACAGTGCCAAACCAAGCAAAGCATTAAAAAACAAGAACAATTAGCCCAGCTCCAAATGGCTATACAAGAAGATGAATCCCAGCCAAGAGAAGGTCTGTGATCCAGCCAACTTTGACAGATGAATAAGAGAATTGGTCAGAAGACAAACTAGCTCCCTAGGTTTCTCTGTTTCTTACGCAGAATAAAGCCTGTGATTACTGAAGCTCCAGACACAGATATGCCCAACGTCACTGCTTTGATCTAATCATAAAAATATTCACTGATGATAGAAACACAACTGATGCAATAAATAAGTTTGGGTTCAATAAAGAGTGGTATCTCTTCTTTCCTTCTAAATGGAAGAGCAAAAAAGAAATCAGAAAACTGGCTTGGATTCAAGCACATGGATTATATAACAGGATGAAAACTAAGGCTTTGATCCCAACATCGTTCAATGTAGCTTAGTGCTCTATGACAGGCTTTTTGTACGTGACTGTTACAGATTGTGGGTTGAACTCAGTAGTTAGCTGAACTTAGATCCTGCTGAAATCAATAATCCACAGTTGGGCAATACATTTATGGGAACCAACCAAGATGTTAGAAGTTTGTGATAAGCTTTTGAGTTCTTTGGAACTCTACATCAGACAAAATACTATGGAAAGTGAGGGGTGTGAAGAAGAAAAAAAAAACAAAAGATACCTTTTAGACCCAGTTCCAAAATAGAAATTGCAGGCTGAACAAGTCCCGTCCCCCCCCCCCCCAGCTATTTTGGATATCTGTTGATAGATTCCAAAATAAAGAAGCAAAGGCTACTAGTCAGCTATGAAAAAATGCAGACTGGTTTGTAACCTAGTTCTGTCCCAAACCTTGCATAAAATCATGCCATCATGACCAACTTGTTCATTTA
Source organism: Podarcis pityusensis (assembly GCF_964106645.2). Lineage (NCBI taxonomy): Eukaryota > Metazoa > Chordata > Lepidosauria > Squamata > Lacertidae > Podarcis > Podarcis pityusensis. The sequence goes on along the minus strand of NC_138028.1, from coordinate 59,937,280 downwards.
AGCTTGTATTCAACACTGTGCACATAGACTTCAATGCATGCAGAAGGATCTTCCTTTCCTTTCCTTTCCTTTCCTTTCCTCATGTATCCTCAGAATGCTCCTCCAACCCTCTGCAGCATAATAATAAATAATAATAATAATAATTTATTATTTATACCCCGCCCATCTGGCTGGGCTTCCCCAGCCACTCTGGGCGGCTTCCAAAAAAATATTAAAATACATCAAACATTAAAAGCATATTTTGAGAATGCACAAACTGCTACGGAGGAGAGTAGAAGGAGGCAAAATTTCTGTTGCACAAGCAAAAATCTGCTATGCTATCAGATTAGCACTGGATACAAACAGCCCTTGCAGTGAGGAGCCTAATTTCTCTCTGCACTGGGCATTTGGGCAAGACACTTCTCACAGCTCTACCCATCCAAAGTTTCCTCCCACCTGCCCCATTCCAGTTCCATCCATGGAAACCACTCCTATTAGCCAGGATAGGGCACCCAGGCCTCATACTATGTACTGTTGTAGTACATCACTGAGTACTAACTATAGGAGACACAGGGATTTTTGACTGGGCACTGTGTTGAAAGCAGAGTGCTGGATTAGATGGGGACAAGAACAGAAGCTGCATATAGAGGACACCAAGCCTCCAAATCCATTGCTGCATTGCCGCTGTTTGCCATGCTCCTTTCCCCCTGCTTCTCAATGTTTGCAGAGGTGATAGAAAAATAAATTCCAAAAGCCTCACAGAAGCACTGTCAACTCTGAGGGGGCCCTTCGGAAAGCTTACTTTCCGACCTGCTCACTTGCTGCTCCAATGCCCTCATTAGCCCCCAAACCCCAAAGATGGACTTCTAAATAGAGTTTAAGATGGGATCTGGATTTTTACCCACTCCTACAGTATACACTTGTGCTTCCTAACAGCATCATTAATTATTTTTATTTACATAAGCGAGCCAAATGCAATGTTTTTGAGCCCGTAAGACATAAAAGATTAAAATACAATTATATAAAATACAATAACTCAAAACAAATTGCTGCATGAAATTTGTGGCTGTCAGCAAGCAGAGTAATTACCAAATTAACTGCAATAGTAAAAAAAATAATAATACTCACAGCCTTAAGATTACAGTTTTGAATATGCAGAGATAGGGATGCAGAGATAGACATTTGTTTGGTTCACATTTTAATGCATGCCCAACTAAGCTGCACTTTCCGAAACAATACACAAACCAAAACACAGCTGTTCTTTGAATATCGCTGAATTTAGTGATGTAGTTCTCCAAGCAAATACTGCAAACAAAAAGTGCATAGCATATTACTGAAAATAAGTATAGAGAAAAACACATTAGGAGAAATTGCTTGTAAAAATGTGTATTTTAAGTAAAATTGCATGCGAACATGTGAACATTAGGAGAAATGCGCCAGAAATGCATACGAATTCACATGCATTTTTTAAAAAAAAAACCAAAAGCCACGACTGATGTGGAAATGGGGTAAACTGAATTTAAGATTAGAAAAATTGAGCAACTAAGAGAAACCAAAGTTGACAAAGACATCCATTGCTAGAGACATACTGCATCCCAATATGGAACTACCAGGGCTCAAATAAGCACTGATGGACAAAGAACCTCTGAATTTCCATAAGCTCTTTTAAAGCCATTTAAGCCAGTGGACACCTTGTGGCAGCAAACGCCCTAAGCATTACCCGCATATGGAGGCAAGTGAATTGCAAGAGACTATTAATCTTGCAGACCGCTATCATTTCATCGGAGACCCATGACACTTCTTGTATGCAGTCTCTTTTTCACAATCATCACTGCGCCAGGACAAATATATACCTTTCTGCTAAGCCATTTCTATAAAGATTTCTGATAAACAGCAGCACACAACCACAGGAACATCAGCACCATATTGATTGTCCCACATAACATTTGTGCTGTAATTTATGCCATTTATCTTCTGTGCAATACCTAATATATTATTCTGGCACCACAGAACAGCTTCCTATCAAGCATTGCTTTTAGAATAGTTTAACCAGTTAACTCTCCATCTCTCATCACCAGCTAATATTATTATGCTATTTTGGGATGGACGTGCTTTTTGTTTGTATTCAATTTCACACGCAGTACTAAGAAGTTAATCCTACTAGAAAAGTGCCAGAAGCCATACAGTGAGTCTGTGGATAACCTGACATTTCTCAGCCTTTGCAAGTCTAGTATACAGCTTATTGCACAGGTAGGTAGAAGGCAGATTGGGATCTACTGGTAAATCTATGGCTGATCTGCAGAAGATTGGTGTCGGTTTCTGATTCCCAATGGTGTGGATTTCTGATTCCCAACTGTAACATTTTTTAACCTAAATCACACTGTTGAAATTAAGAAAGCTAATCAAAATTGAAGTTTCATGTAAAGCAACTGTGATTTCAATTCAGTTATGTGTACTGCAAACAAATCCCGAGATTCAGGGTATGTGCTTGGAGCCACCCTGTTATTTTATATGAATTGTAACTATCTTTTGCACTTAGCTCTGACCTTGAGGTTCTAGAAAAAATACAAAGTAAATCCAAGAAATCAGAAGTCTGCCCACTCCTGACTTGTATGGGCTTGTTAACTGTTTTGGATCAATGAATAAGCAACCCTATTAAACAGTTCAGAGAAACAGCGGTAAAAAAAACCCCCACCAATACACATGGATAACATCTGCTGCTACCTTGGGATCAGAGTCAGCTTCTTCGTAAGAGATATTTGGGGCAATACTCTTTTATTTCTTATTCCAAAGTTATTACAGCTAAAATAATTTCCACTTCTGACAAGCACAAAAGATACAAATGAACCGAAATAATTGTTTTCCTCGCATTCCCAGGACGGATTCAAGATGTTAGCTTAAAACTGATCACCTGTTTCATGTTTTGGTTTTTGAACCCCCCCCCCCCCAGCTTACTGCCATATGTTTCTAACCACAAACAACCATAATTTTCTGAAATTATTTTCATCTTGCTTCAGAGACAGAGATACCTTTTGATTCTATAAAACAGGGAGTCTAGTAGTTATTCATCTCATGCTCCAAGATAAATGCACATTATGAAACCATCACTGCTTCATCTGGTTGCTAATGTCTACCAAGTTAGAAGATTTCCTCACAAATATAATAATACTTCCCCCTATTATTTAATCCCCTCAAGCTATAGCTGAAAAAATACTAATCCTGCCATGCCTTCTTGAAGCAGACTATTTTCTCATGTGCCTCAAGGAATCCATTCCTTGGAGTTCTTCCAGTTCATTCATAAAGGAATTCAGTCTTAATTAAGTTAAAGTAGGATCTCAGCTAGATGATCATACTACTGCACACTATGAAGCTAGGAAAAGAGAAGTGAAAATAGGTAACCTGTAATCCTAAACATACTAGGAAGTAAAACTTATTGAGCTCAATAGTACACACGACTTTAGGACTGCACATCATGAGCTGAGGTCAGCCTTCCCTAACCTTTCGCTCTCCAGACTTTTTGGACTGCAACGCCCATCATCCCTAATTGTTAACAATGCTGGATGGGGATGATGGGAGTTGTAGTCCAAAACATCTGGAGGGCACCATTTTGGAGAAGGCTGCATAATTTAATTTGTTTTTCAGAACTTATGTGTCAAAAGGATATCTCCAAACTGAGTGAACAGGCAGTAAAATGACAATTGCAATTCAATATGAAGAAGTTATACACTTCCATGCAAAAAATCTTAACTTCACATGTACACTCATGGGATCTTCACTGGTGATAACTGGACAGGAATGACATATTGGATCCATAATCAACAGTTTGATGAAGATATATTAGGAAGTTGAATACTTATCTTGATGGCCGTGTAAATAAATTACAACCCCATAGTCAGACATCTCCACATCTCTCCAAAAATTTATCCCAAGTGTTGCTCCCTGAGCACTTCATATAAGGAACAATATGTAATAATATGTACAAAGTCTTCAACTCTGCAAAAAGTCAAATGTATTCAGAATGTGGCATATTTCTGAGCCTTCCTTCTAAAACAACTGTGGGAAGCAGATTTAACTGGGCCTTCCTTATCTCTCAGTTTCTGCAAATCCTTAAAACAAGAGAAGAATAGAAATGCTTTAAATGAATAAAACAATCCCATAAATCAATTTCTTCATTGATGAAGTTTATTACAATATGTTGATGCCACTGAAGTGGTGTACAGCTGAAACAAAAATTGAACAATATTTAAACCATTGTTAAAGACACCTAACAAAAATAGTTTTACTCAAAAAGCTTGATGGAATACACAAGTTTTATAAACCTTGCCAAAGACCATTGACAAAGCTTTCCGGACTCATTCTGGAAGGAGGTTCCACAGTTTGGGGGCTATTGGGGAGAGGCTTGACCTCTATCTGCAGCTGTTTGAATGTGTCATATAGATGGCACAGACAGCGGTGCCCACCGTCTTGACCCCAATTAGTGAATGGGCTCATATGAAATGCAATTCTATTAATCCAAGTATTAACCTCTGTGTGGGAAGTGGAGTGCTTATCAGCTTTGGGATGATCAGAAGCAACAGTAAGGTATGTGTACCCAGAGTACCAATTCACGAGCAGCTGCTCATGTATAAGAAGATGGAGGGTGAGTGGCCCACAGGCATGGCCGTGTTCCAGCCTCCACACATTAGCCCTATGCATGGAAGGGACGCATGGATTGGGCTATAGAACACTGGATTTGAACACTGGCAACATGATGATTTGCCTTCCTCTTGTGAAAATGAGAAACATCCCAATATATCTCTCAAGGTGACCCAAATACAGTAAGAACAACAAGCAAACAATATATAATATGATTGCTTACTAAACAGCAACACCAGTAGAAAGCAACAAAATGAGGAGCAATATTTACTGAGAGATTTGCCAAGAGATGGGTATTCTGAAATGTGAGTACCAAAGGAACAGTCCTGCTCTATGTTCCTGTTAATCTCATTTCAGATAAGGGAGGTACATGGGCACAGCAACGTAATTCTCAATTTAGCATTTCAAAGCATTTAAATAGAAAAATCAAGCGCCATGTAGATGAAGAATTTTCATTTCATCCACTAAGTGATTTGCAGCCTATTAAGATTATCATGACTTTTACCACCAAAAGAGCACGCTGGCATATCACAGAACTGGAAAAACAATTAATTTAAAAGAACTCATTAATAGTGTAACAGATGAGATAAGAAAAAAGTTCGGCAGCATTTTTATTCTCATAGCATTTGAGAATAATGAAAAGAAAGTCATGTAGCAATCTTGTATGTTACCAGTATAATATTCAAAATTACTTAGCCACCTTGAACTTGGCTTTGGTTCCATTTGGACATAACAATGAACTCCGGTTTATCATTATGGGCATGAGCTACAGCAAGACTCAGACTCTTGCATTTCCCTCACCTCTCCTAGCACTGCTGCGTGAGGATCCATTTCAATTATTAATAGTTTAGCCTTACACCATTTTTTTTATTGCTGTAACTTGTCCTGGAACCTTCTGGTGAATAGTAGGTAATATTAATAATAAATAGCAACAACAGCATTGTAGCTCAATATAATTTGGCATAAAAGAAGCCCAGGAACTGTGGTAATAGGAAGGCATATACAAGTGCCTTGAAAAGTTATAGGAATTTTCTTGAGTTTTTCACACACACACACACACACACACACACACCCCTTAGAAATTCCTTTAGTGACTGCTCTAGATCATGTCAATACGTCAGCTGTTAAAAGAGTTGGGTTGTTTTTTTATTCTTATTTAAATATCTTTCCTAAAATACACAACAATACTTTAAAGGCTTAATAAAAAACGCTTTCTGTACACAATGGGTTTGTACCAAATAGACATTTTGTGTTCATCTTGTCTCATTAATATAGCTGTCAAAAGCGCCTTCTGCTCCTAGGCAGTGCTCTTCAACCAAGCAAAAAATAAATGTGTACTTTGTATTCAGAGTTCTGGTCATGGTCTGGAAGCTTGAAAAACAATGCCTGGCATCAAGACAAGAAAACAAATTGTGTGTTTATAAAAACAGGTGCAGCTGAACCAAAACTGAATTAGCACAACATACTACAAGCAAAGTGAGGGGAAAGTTTCAAAAACTCTACAAAGAGAACAAATATGTACTCTTTTTGCTACAAAGTGTTCTTTCACCATTACATCATTCTAGCAAACAGTGAACTAACAAATGCATAACCAGGTAAGACTTCATGGCTGTTAGGGGCCCACAGAAAAGGCATCTCTTAAGTTCACTCAACATGGTAAATAAATCCTCCGCCACCCCACCTAAAGCCACATTTATTAGATCCAGATAATCAAAATACTAAATGTTCTGGTTTTGTGGCTTTTGTTTGGGTTCAGTTGTATCTGATGGTAATCTGGTTCAGTTCCAATTCAAGACAATAAAGGTTCAGTAACTGGTTAATGGGGTGGTGCAAGTTAATGAATCTAATTATCACAACTATTCACACATCCAGTACATGTGGATAATGAACAGAAGATGGGGCAGCAGCATTACATTGCTAGCCATGCCCCCTGAACACTAACACTTGTGTCGGCCACACAAAGATTCTAGTAGCCACATTAGTAGACAATTAAAAATTACCCAGGCAATGCTATCATAGTCCATTCTCCTCATATTGCAGGTTGCAGACATTGCTGACAAAGTAAAAAGTGCACCATGTTCCTACAATGTGTTGTTGTTGTTTAGTCGTTTAGTGTCCAACTCTTTGTGACCACATGGACTAGAGCACGCCAGGCACTTCTGTCTTCCACTGCCTCCCGCAGTTTGGTCAAACTCATGCTGGTAGCTTCGAGAACACTATCCAACCATCTCGTCCTCTGTCGTCCCCTTCTCCTCGTGCCCTCCATCTTTCCCACCATCAGGGTCTTTTCCAGGGAGTCTTCTCTTCTCATGAGGTGGCCAAAGTATTGGAGCCTGAGCTTCACGATCTGTCCTTCCAGTGAGCACTCAGGGTTGATTTCCTTAAGAATGGATAGGTTTGATCTTCTTGCAGTCTACAATGTAGACCACTATTAATAATTTTCTAAAATGCAAGGTGAGGGGTCTGATCGTTTTCTTGTCTTCACGACAGTGTATGTTAAAAGTAAACATTAGATTTTTTTTTACTTGATTAGTCCATGTAGTCAGAACTCTAAAAACTGCTGGATATAAAGGGAAAAGGATGTGGTGTGTGTGTGTTTTGCTAGTTGCTCCAGAGAGTTGCCTCTTCCAAGACAACCAGGGATGGACTGGACCCAAGTCAATTCCACATGTGCTTATTTATTAGCCTGTTCCATTCTATTTCTTCATTAATCGGAAGGTTTTATAAAATCTACACTAATGTTCATATTTAAATACGTATTCTGTCACAAAATATGTATTTAAATATAAATTTTATCTCTACATATAAGCTAGTAAGGGCATCCTATCCTAAAATGTGCCTTTTTAATGCATTTTCATATCTTTCTATTTTCAGCCAAGAACTTTACCATAAAATCTGAAAATGTGCAAAATAACAAGCATAATTGATTCCGATCTTTATATTAGTTTTTAAAAATCATGTAAGGTCATATTTGAATTCACAGTAATTGAATTCCTCATGAACTCTTTGAGAGAACTATTACAACATGTTATCTGTTTCATTTTTCTTTTAGTGTAGTAAGCATTGTAAATTGCTCCCATACGCCGCATGAATTAATTAAATAAATAGATAACATGTTAGATAACAGATAAATAGACAGCATGTTTGAAATATGTTACTGTGGTGTACACCTCTCTTCATTCATTCGTGCAGAATCATATGAAACATTCCTGATATCCAGAAATGATTGGGAAGATAACCCAGGATATATACAAACAGCACCCTGTTCACAATAAGCCATTATTAACTGCAAGGATCATCAACAATGGAAAGAAGGGACAGCAGCCGGACTACTTTCTCTTTCAATTCTGTATACTTTAGACACCAGCCTATTTAAGTTTTTGACAGCTGATCTGCAACAACCTTGCAAAGATATATATTATGTTGTACAAGATCAATGGGAGAAATGAAAAATTATATTGGTCGTGTGGCTGGTTTAACAGCATATAATGCCCAGCTGAAGGGCAGCAGAGCTGAACAACGTGCTCCAATTATCTGTTTATAAATATTGTGAAGCTACACTGATTGCTGAGCATCACGAAGAGAGGGAGGGGAAAAAACACAAAAATTTTACATTCTGGACAAAGGGTTTCTTTAACCAAGCCAGGCTTGCCCTTAAGCAAATTGCACTGATTCAGTGATATGATCTAAGATTCTAAGTGGAAGGATGCTAAAGGCAGTTAATTTCTACCTTGGTATAGATTCAGTAGAGTGCCTGTCCTTTGACATAGATTGAAAACCAGTCACTATTCACCAAGAGTTGCTACATCACTTGGATATATTTTCTAAAGAGAAAAACATACAGGGCACAAGTTGCCTGGTTTTTGAATTACTCCTTTACAGTGACCTTTGTACAAGTCATATATTGTCACTCTGGATATAATTTGAAGATAATCTGATTGCATGGAGAGCATTTAAGAAGTTTTTCCTAAAGAATCACTGTAAGAATGGATGGTTTTTGTGAGATGAAAGATCCCAGCTTGACTCTCAGAACACAGTGTGAACTTTTACGGCTGGCTAATTAGTTAAAATAAATAAAAACCGCTTTGCATTCCACACATATTCTGATGGATCAATGCAATTTAAGTCTCCACTAGAAAGAAAGTGCATTCCTGGTGTTATATATTCTGAAGACATTTCTCCAGAGATGACATACTAATTGGTCTTTTCCACAGCCTGTACAATAAGTGTAAGACAGAATTAAGAGAATCATAATTTCAACTTGAAAGGCAGAATTTCTGCAAAGCGTAAGGAACTGTACTGAGATTCTCTATACAAGAAAAGAGAAAGGTGAAAGGCCAAAGCCCCTTTCAGATGACAAATGAATGCATCTGGGAGAGGGAGAGGGTAATGGGATTGGGTTGGCACATTGTATGCTGTCCTCTTGTCGTGAATTCATTTGAAGGTTGGAACACAGGCCTCTCTCCATACAATGGAAAACAGAAAAAGCATGGAGAGATCCCTGAACCTGTGCAATTGTAGGGATAGAGGCCATGTCCTGACCTTCAAATGAACGTGCGTAATTCAGAGACCAGACCTACTGCTGCAATCTTGCTCCCACCCCCACCCCCACCCCCACCCCACCCCCTCATGCATATGTTCATTGCCCCAGTTTGCAGATAACACTAAACCAAACCATGGCTTAGCACAATCAATATTTCGCACAGTAAAGACTATGGCCATTTGACTCTTCCCACGGCCTCCTGCTGCTGGATTGCCAAGGGCTAAGTCATGCTTTGGGCTTAGCCTCCAGGTTCATGGGCTGTTTCTCCTGGACAAACGACAAGACTGAACCAAGAACAAAACCTTAGTTACTGCTAGTGATTTGTCTGGAGTGAGGCAACCCACAAGTCCAGGTTTGGATATAATGCTAAGCTAAACCACAGCTTAGCCCAAGTAGCCCAACTGTAGCAGGGCTGGGGGAGAAGTGCAGCAGCCACAGTCTTTGTTCAAGAAACCTGCATATTTGCTCATCGGCACTAAGTCATGGTTTGTTTCAGTGTTTCATGCAAACTAGGACATAACGTAAAAATGGCTAAAATAATAAAGTGGTTCTTGGAAGCTATCGACAAATTACAGGAACCCATTAGGATGACCCCAAACCCTCACCATTCCATGCTGTCATGTTTTCTGATGACACAACCTTTGTGTTAAGCAATTAACAGCACTGTGCTATATGAGTTATATGAAGCTATTTGCTTTGAATTTGCCAAGAAGCTCCGCCTGGCTCCTAGCTCCTAGTGCTGGACTTCCCGCTGACCACCACCTACACTTCATCCATGGCAATAGACACCTGCCAGAAATCTGACTGCTCTCTGCTTGTGATCACTATGGTCTGGATTATACAAGTTTATCCATGGAGATCAGGCATGCAGCTGTCCCTGTTTCAGACAGTCAACAAACTTTTTCAGCAGGGGACAGTCCACTGTCCCTCAGACCTTGTGGGGGGCTGGACTATATTTTTTGGGGGGGGGGAATGATCCAAGAGCACCACAAGCCCCGGTGGCTGCTTACCTGTGACTTGTGAGCGGCAGGGGCTGGTGGCGGTGGTAGCAGCGGAGGGACGATGAGCGGCACGTGAAAGGGCTCTGGAGAGGGGCTGCTTAAAATGGCGGCTGCTCAAGCACTGCTGCTGCTGCTGGCACCAACAAAGCCTAGCCCCCTTCCTCCTCTAGGCAGGGCAGGGAGAAGCCGGGAGGGAGGAGGCGCCCACGCCGCCATAAGAGGGAGAGAGAGGGAAAGAACGTGTGCGCTGGCGATCCACGAAGCGATTCCCAAACCATTCGTGAGCCGTATCCAGAAGGCAATTGGGCCTGATCCGGCCTGCAGACCTTAGTTTGCCTACCCATGCAGTAGATTATTTGAATAGTGTACATTTGATGTCTGTGTTCCAACACTATAATTCTCATTGCAAATACACATTTTGCAACAGCCATAGTTAGAATCACCTTACTATCCTGCTCTGTATGGTCAGATATACGCAGTTGCAAATGTGGTAACTGGAAAAGTTACAATGTCTTAATGCACATGAGCAGAAACGTTGCTTTCTCAAATCTCAAGATCAGCTATGCATGCAAATGAATAAGTGTTTTAAAAACACTAATAAAGATTTCCTTGTAAAGATTTGCATTGCCACATTGGTTTGCCATCCACAGAAAAGAACATATTTTCCTCCCTTCCACGCATAAATTGCAATAAATTAGAAGACGTTATTTATAAACACTACTAAGCCTTTCTTATTTTAAAAAGAAACAACAATGCCTATGGCTTTTCATCTGAGTATTACAGATAACAATACAAAGTATTTTGTTGATATTAATGCGCTTACAGCTTATTACACTAAATTAATTAAACTCTGAATAAGGAAAAACCTGAAAATTCCGCATGTCTAATTTGTCCACCAAAGCGGCTTGTATAATGAATAGCTTTGTAAGAGCATTATGTTATCACAATGCAGCATATGATTCTACTGCTGCTCTGTTCATTTTTAGAGAGGACTATTAAAAGCTGCATGGCTTTATGGGCTGACGATTAGCCTGTTATCCCCTGGGGGATATGAAGAGACACATCTGCCTGGAAGAAGACAGTCCTGATGATCTCAGCCCACTCTTCATCGAAAACTATCAGTTGGCATGCAGCAGAACCACAAATGACCGCCCCTCTTATGATGGCAGGAAAACTTAAGCCAAAAAGCCACATACAACACAGAAGGCTTTCCAGAGGTCAACGGCAAAGCTATTAAGAGAGTACTGAAAGAAATCATTAAGAAAATGCTAGACCAGGCCTGTGCCACTTGTGATCCATGAAGCGGAACACATTATGCAATTGTGACCTGCCAGGAGCCTTACAACCCCCTGTGGCTGTAGCCCTGAAAGGCAGCAGCATCAAGAGGCTGATCAAGCCACCTAGGGGCCACATTATGCATAATAGACATATGCATTGTCCAAATTATGAACCTGCTACTGCTGCTTTCATGGAAAGTGGAGGAGAGTTGAGTAGGGGCACAGTCTGATTCACCATGCATGGGAGACTTGATCAGTAAGTAGTAAAGCTTTATATTATTATATTATATTATATTATATTATATTATATATTATATTATATTATTTGTATACTGCCCTGTACTCACAGGTCTTGGGGCAGTTCACAAAATAAAATCACAATATAAAAACATAGAATACATAATCAAAACAAGAACAGGTCAGTAACACTCCCCCCCCAAAAAAACCCCCCACACATTTTAAAAGGGCATTGAATGTCAGTCAACCAAAGGCCTGGTTAAAGAGGAACGTTTTTGCCTGGTGCCTAAAGTTGTATAATGAAGGTGCCAGGTGAGCATCCCTGGGGAGAGCATTCCACAAATGGTGAGCCACTGCAAAAAAAAGGCCCGTTCTCGTGGAGGAGGCACACAAAGAAGGGCCTGCCTCAGAGGTTGATCTCAGGGTCCATGTAGGTTCATATGGGAGGAGGCAATCCTTGAGGTATTGCGGTCCTGAGCCCTTTAAGGCTTTGTAGGTCAAAACCAGCACTTTGAATTGGGCCTGGATGCTAAACATGAAAAGTTAGCAAAGTCCAAAAGGCACTAGATGGAGAATTTGTTACAGGTAAGTTGATAGGCCTTTCAATTGCGTAATAGAGGCTAAACTATTGGGGAACTAGAAAAACTGAATTCATAATGCTTTTTAGCAATGGCATTATTCATACATTTGTAACTTAATGGAATGGCAGGGATTAACTTGGTAAGATAACACAAAGCGTAAGTTTAGAATTTATCCAGACTGAGTAGACAGAGATGGAGGGTTGCATACAATGTTCCACATGCATAGTTCAGCTTCCATTTCCAAAGCCCCCACCACACAACCCCAGAAATGTACACTGAAGGGTTCCCCAATTCTAGAGCAAAAGTAGAAAAGGGTCTCAGTCAGAACTGCCAATACCTCCACCATTCCCAGATTTTCATCTTGGAGCTCATGGGTCTTACGGTGGTTTAACATTATTCTGTGATGTAGATGGAATCTTATTGAACCGCACCCCAAAGTTGCAGTTCTGCAGCCAGTGATATGTTCCTAAGTAAAAAGGAACTGGACACATAGTTGCAGCCTCAACGTTTTTTTCAGGGTTTTATTTTAATTTTATTTTTAAAGTGTTATATTAATATAGCCTTTGCATTAAAAAGTGTGGGCATAACCTGGAACAAAATTAAGGCTAATTCAAAATGGACTTCAGATGAGGTGTGCACACATTAACTTCCCAGGGACCTTGAAGCAGTCTTTTACTACTGTCATTGTACACATTTTCACTTTTTCCTGTTCTGCTGTGATGGTCTCAGGGCAAACTGTCCTTGCAATGCTTCGAACAGTAGCCGTGGAAAGCCAAAATTAGCTCCCCAAAGTGTGATGCATACTGTTTATTGTGGAATATTATGGTGTCATTGATAATACCCATGGCGTAATACCCATAACACCCCCCCCTCTGAATTCCTCCCCCACAATAAAAGATGTACAAGGACAGAGGCTGTTTTTACTGCAAATAAATGTATAAGGGTTCAGTTAAGTGTGATAAAACATGGCATTAAGTAGACATCAAAGCCTGTCTGATGGAGAAAAACAGAGGAAGATTTAACTAAGTTGTGAAAGCCACCAGTTTGCCAAATGTCTGCCTCAAAAGACTTGAGCCACATCCACCAAGACTCTTAGAAAATGTTGCCATGATCTTTGAAATCCTTACATGTTTTAATTCCACCACTGATATAGTAAATGGATCTTTCCCAACATAATAAGAGCAAATGAATGTACCTAAAAAATGAATTCTTGTGAATTCTTCCCAAGATAAAATCTGCTATGAGAAAAATAAATCCATATATAATATATATTGAAATAGGATAGCATATTGGTTCACCCAACATTATTTGCTCTGTCCTACTGACTTCAAAAGGAACAGGGAAGTGCTAACTGGGCAGAGGATTGCTGCCTTTGTCATTTTCACTTTCCAGCTCAGATCAGTTGCCTGTCAGCTAGTGTTCATTTCAGCTTCTGTGCCAAGTAGAATGAAGAAGTGACAGGCTGCAAATATCCCTTGCAAAGACAACTTCATTCTATGCCCGAAGAAAGTGTCTGGATAAAAATAAAAATCGTACAAGTCAGTGAAATAATACTTTTTAAAGGACTAATCAAAGTTTACAATGGCCCTGGGCTCACACAAAATGATAAACCAAGTGTTGCTTACCAGGACCATACAAATGTGGGGTTTTCCAGAGAGCAGCTGGCAGCCACTTTACTCCTCCCTGGCCTGTTTTGCTCCCATACTGCACTGAACTAAACCAAGGTTTGGCTTAGTGTGTCATCTGAACCTGGGTTAATTTTTAAGTTCTCGCCTCTTTTTAATGTTGTAGAGCTTAAATCTAGAAAACCATATTTCTTCTAGTTCAAGATCATAGACTCCTTAAAATACACAAAGAATGCAGAGAAACAAAAAAAAAACCCTTCAGCTTCTCACTAGCTGTAGCAAAATGGAAACCTTAGACCACATATTTTGTCTTGTCCCCCCTTTTTTTGCTTTCTTAGATCAGATTTGTGAGTTTGAAGTATTAAACCATCCAGTGCTTTCCTTTAAGCAATTAATATTTACTATATAAGACCCACACCCTCCCACCTTCAGCAATTGAACTACTTTCATTCCATTGCAAATATCACCATCTTCCCAGAATTCAGTCAGCCCTCATTCAGTCTACCACTGCATTCAGATCTTGATGCAGAACTTTCACAACGCCTCCTGATTCAGATGTTATGGAGAAATAGAGCTTCACGTCATCAGAGGTTCACCTGACACATTCATTACATATCTTTAGGTGCCAGGCAAAAACATTTCCCTATAAACAGACTCTATGGCTTTTTAAATGTGTTTGTGGAAAGTGGGGGTGGTATTGGTTTGTTTTTGTTTTATTGTCTGTTTTGTGTTCTCATTTTGTATTTTTATGTTGCGAACCACCCTGTGATGTTCAGGTGGGCACTATACTACTTTAATGCTACTATATCCAGACTATTGAGCAGATGGAGCAGAGATGAGGAACCTAAAGTCATCCATATATATAACTACAGCTCCATTAACCTTACTACTAGCTATGCTGGCTGGGGGCTGATGGGAGTTGGAGTTCAGCAACAACTGAAAGGCTGCAGGTTCCCCTCCCTGAGACAGAGCAATCTACAGCTCCCTTGTAGAGGCAACAGACTAAGTGGAGGAAAAACACAAACACAGTCCTCCTCTACTTCCAAAAATTAATGTGGGGAGGTGGACAATTGTTTTATGAATAAGCAGGCTCAGAAGAAGCAGTTGCATCCACCTTGAAGTTCCATCATGACCTCTATGATCAACTGGGAACACTCTCAAGACTACTCTTGGTGTAGTGTTAAGACTAAAATAGGCTCTCAGCAATTGCCTTCTTCATCTGTGCCTGAGAATCCCCCCAAAGCTAAGAGTTGATAATTTAAATGGTGTTTGAAGTCTGGAAATGGAGGAAAATGCTTAATAATTGCAATGACTTTTATGGCTTTAGCATGTTGTTATGCACCCTAAGCCTTTGTCTGAGTCTACAAATCAAAATCAATGAAGAAATAAAAAAGAAACATCACGTCTCTTTCCCTTTCTCTAATTCCTAAGTTTAACCTTTCTGTCAGGGTGGCTTTTGACATTTAAGAGCAGAAACCTGTTTTCCCTTCCCATGAAACAATTTTAGGCAGGAAGGATAAAAACAAAATCAGACAGTGGAAGAAATGTTCTCCAACATGACAGACAAAAATGGCGTGCTGCACTTGTGTTCTATTCAATTTGTAGCAGAAAGGAAATGAAGCAAGAAGTCTTGTTTCCAAGGGGGTCTGTTAAGCTGTACCTCCAGAGATTTTTGTCAAGTGTTGGCTTCAAATTATGCTTCCTGAAAGCTAGAAAGTACATCAATATACATCAGAAATCTGTATAAGTGCCAAACAGCAGTAACTTCTGTTGCCAACTCTATATTGGCATTTTAATAAAAGTTTGGCCCACTGGCTAAACAGAAACTGAGGGTGCTATTAGCACAAAGTCCTAAACCAGGGATGGAGAACCCCTGGCCCACCGGAAGTTGCTGAATTGCAACTCCCATTATCCGTCACCACTGACTATACTGAATGGGACTGATGGGAGTTGGAGTCCAACATCATCTGGAGGGCTACTGGTTTCACATCCCTGTCTTAAACAACTTGGGTTCAACAAGTAGTCCTCTCCACTTCCAATGATCCAGAAATTATAAATGGCAGAAGATGCCCTACTCATTATCTCACCCGCATCAGAAGCAAGAAGAATGGTGACACGAGACAGGGCATTCTCAGTCCCTTGTCTATGGAACTCCTACCTAGGTGACATTTGGTCTTCCCCATAGCTGACATCCCCAAGCAAAGGCTTGATACATTCCTGTCTGCCCAGGCATTTGGAACATGGATTTTGTTGGTTTGGTGTTGTGGTTTTATAAACTTTCATCACTGTTGTTTATTGCAGTTTTGTGGCTTTATTGAAGTTGTGTGGTTTGAGGATGGGCAAGACATAAAACTGTCAAATGAATAAAACATAAATAACATGGGCTGTCACCACAAACAGCAACCCTATGCTAAAGTTCCACTGTTCTCCTCCAATATATGTTTTCTAATAAGAAGGCTTATTAGCAACATCATGTACTGCTGTGTACCATGATTAAACTATGGAACTTGCTCCTACAGAAGGCAGTGATGGCCACCAATTTGGATGGCTTTAAAAGAGGATTGGATAAATTCACAGAGGAAAAGACAATCAATGGGTACTGGCCATGACAGCCATGCTCTGAGTTCACAATTGGAGGGTAATTGAAAGTAATGCTTCTGGACACCAGTTGCTAGAAATCATATGGGTGGGGAGAGAGCTCTTATGCTCAGGTCTCACTTGCAGGCTTCCTACAGTTTGGCTACTGTAAGGACAGAATACAGTGGTACCTCGGGTTACATACGCTTCAGGTTACATATGCTTCAGGTTACAGACTCTGCTAACCCAGAAATAGTGCTTCAGGTTAAGAACTTTGCTACAGGATGAGAACAGAAATCGCGCTCTGTTGGGTGTAGTGAAGGGTTAACCTTCTGTGTCTCGAGGCTGAGAGGAGGCGCTTACAAGGGAAGTAAGCCAGGACGTGACGAAAGCAGCTTGGAATGCTGTGAGCTGAGTGAAAAGCGAAAGCAGTTTGTTCAGCTGCTGCACTGAGAGAGAAGGACACAGAGAAAATGCAGCTACAATCTGATGGTCTTTATGAATTGTAAATATGCTAATTTCGAGCAAATAAAGAGATAGTAGGACAGAAGAAACGTGTGGGATCTTTTTTACTGCCCTTTCAACACGACCGCTGTGCAACTTTGCTATCTGCTAATTGCTTTACGACCTGCAGAGGCTCGCAGGGGGAAGCGTGCTGGACTCCGAACAATAAAGCAATAAATCTACATAACACTGTAAGGACAGAATACAGTGGTACCTCGGGTTACATACGCTTCAGGTTACATATGCTTCAGGTTACAGACTCCGCTAACCCAGAAATAGTGCTTCAGGTTAAGAACTTTGCTACAGGATGAGAACAGAAATCGCGCTCCGGCAGCGCAGCAGCAGCAGCAGGTCCCATTAGCTAAAGTGGTGCTTCAGGTTAAGAACAGTTTCAGGTTAAGTACGGACCCTCTGGAACAAATTAAGTACTTAACCCGAGATACCACTGTACTGAACTAGATGGACCACTGGCTAGATCCAGAATGCTCTTCTTAAGTTCTTATTGAAATACTAACATTAAGGTACTTGGTACCTTGTGTTCTTTATTTTCAACTCCATCCTTAACTCTGGTTTTCTCCTTACATTCAAACTAATGTAGAAAAATTACTGCCTTGGCTAGGGGGGAAATGCTAAGGCTTACTGGCAACCAGTCTGAAGGCTTCTATCACTTTTTCATTATTTTCTCTGTGACAAGATTTACGTCAAGGCTTATTCATGAAAGCAGAGATTGATCCTGGAGGAAGATTCTGCCTGCAGTTTCTCATGCAGATGAGAGAAAAACCTGACAGACAAGCAACTGGCTGAGTATGTTCACAGGAAAAGTATATGGTGGGGTGGGGAGCTGGGGTGGGCAGGAGGTGAGGAAAGAGAAACGAATCTGAAATATACCAAACTGCAGAGAACTGGTAGTAAATTTCACAAAAGATAGAGAGGTCAATTAACCTAAACCCTAGGAGTACTGCGATATTCCTTAGCAAAGATATATTCAGTTGTAACAAAAGGAAAATGACTCTTGTTTTTTTTTTTTTTTTTTAATATATATTTATTCAAGTTTTTCAATACATAAACATATTTAAACAAATAACATTAATTATTTGACATCTTTTCATCATTACTTTGGACTCCCCCACGCCTCCCGCACACACTTGCATCGTTAAAGAATTGTTTCCAAACAAATTATCATTTTGTTCATAATCTTGGATTTGATCATTAGCATATAGTTTAAACTTAAATCTTATTTAGTGGTAGACAATTACTTCTACTCTGACATCCCAATCAACATTCGGCCAAATTACAATACTTTTGCAGATAAGTCTTGAATTTCTTCCAGTCTTCTTCCATCCTCTCTTCTCCCAAGTCTCGAATTCTGCCGGTCATCTCAGCTAATTGCATATAGTCCATCAGCTGCATCTGCCATTCTTCCAGCGTAGGTAGATTTTGAGTTTTCCAGTTCTTAGCAATCAGTATCCTTGCTGCTGTTGTTGCATACATGAAAAATGTTCTGTCCTTCTTTAACACACTCTGGCCGACAATGCCCAAGAGGAAGGCCTCCGGTTTCTTAGTAAAGGTGTACCTAAACACCTTTTTTAACTCATTATATATCATCTCCCAAAAGGCCTTCACTCTCGGGCAAGTCCACCAGAGGTGAAAAAAGGTTCCTTCATTTTCCTTACATTTCCAACATTTATTGTCAGACGAATGGTATATTTTGGCCAATTTGACTGGGGTCATGTACCATCTATATATCATTTTCATTACATTTTCCTTCAAAGCATTACATGCAGTGAAGTTCAGCCCAGAGGTCCATAACCTTTCCCAGTCTTCAAACATAATATTATGCCCAATATCCTGTGCCCATTTTATCATAACCGATTTGACCATTTCGTCTTGTGTGTTCCATTTCAGCAACAAATTATACATCTTTGAAAGTACTTTAGTCTTAGGTTCTAACAGTTCAGTTTCCAACTTTGACTTCTCCACCTGGAATCCTAACTTTTTGTCATTTTTAAATACTTCTTTAATCTGAGCGTAGTGTAGCCAGTCCCGCACTTTATCTTTCATTTTCTCTAAACTCTGCAATTTCCAATTGTTACCATCTCTTTCTAATATCTCCCAATATTTTGGCCAATTGGCCTCCATATTGGCTCTTTTTCGGGCCTTAGCCTCTAGGGGTGACAGCCACCTCGGAGTTTTATTCTCCAGTAAGTCTTTGTATCTTATCCAGACATTAAATACTGCTTTCCTGACAATATGGTTCTTAAAGGCCTTGTTTGTCTTAACCTTGTCATACCATAAATATGCATGCCATCCAAATGCATTATTAAAACCTTCTAAATCTAATACATCCGTATCTTCAAGAAGTAGCCAATCTTTTAGCCAGCAGAAAGCTGCCGCTTCGTAATACAGCTTTAAGTCTGGCAGGGCAAAGCCCCCTCTTTCTTTTGCATCCGTTAATATCTTAAACTTAATTCTGGGCTTTTTGCCCTGCCAGACAAATTTGGAAATATCTTTCTGCCACTTCCGGAAACACTCTGTCTTGTCTACAATCTGTAGTGTCTGAAACAAAAATAACATTTTTGGCAATACATTCATCTTGATGGCAGCTATTCGGCCTAACAAAGAAAGTTTTAATCTTGACCAACTATCCAAGTCTCTCTTAATTTCTAACCAGCATTTTTCATAGTTATCTTTAAATAAACTCAGATTTTTTGCTGTTATGTTTACCCCTAGGTATTTAACTTTCTTGACCACCGTTAACTCTGTCTCCCTCTGAAACCGTTCCGACTCAGTATCTGTCAAATTTTTCCCCAATACCTTGGTTTTTTGTTTATTTAATTTAAATCCCGCCACTCGACCAAAGTTTTGAATCAGTTGTAATACTCTTTTCGTACTAGATTCCGGCTCCTGTAATGTCAGAACTAGGTCATCTGCAAACGCTTTAAGTTTATATTGTTTCGCTCCGACCTGGATCCCTTCCACCAGCCGATCCCCTCTAATCATATTCAGGAGCACTTCCAGAACCGAGATAAATAGTAGTGGGGAAATCGGACAGCCTTGTCGTGTACCTTTTTCAATTTTGAACTCTTCTGTAACCACATTGTTAACTATCAGTTTAGCCTTTTGTTCTGAATATATTGCCTCAATCCCATTCTCAAACCCCCGTCCCACTCCCATTTCTTTTAGATTCCCTTTCATGAATTTCCAGGATATGTTGTCAAAGGCCTTCTCCGCATCTATAAAGATTAAAACTGCTTTAGTATTTATGTTTGTTTGCAAAAGTTCCAATATATCTATGATGTTCCTTGTATTAGCATACATATGTCTACCTGGGAGAAAGCCTGCCTGGTCTTTATGAATTACTTCATTTAGAACTTTCTTGAATCTACGTGCCAAGACATCTGCAAATATTTTGTAATCCACATTTAAAAGGGAAATGGGACGGTAGTTCTTTAGTTGTGTCTTTTCACTTTCCAATTTTGGTATCAATGTGATAAAAGCTTCTTTCCATGATTCCGGCGCCTTCTTCCCCTCCATAATTTCATTGCTGACCTCCAACAATGGTTGTATCAGGTAGTCTTTCAATGTCTTATAGTAGATGGAGGTCAGCCCATCTGGCCCTGGCGATTTGCCCTGTTTCATGTTCTGGATGGCCTGCTCAATCTCTTGTCGTGTTATTTTACCATTCAAAATTGTTTTGTTTTCTTCTGACAGCTTTGCTAATCCATTTTTCTCCAAGAATTGTTTAATCTCAATTTCATCTTGTGGCCCTTGAATATATAACTTTTTAAAATATTTCTGAAAACACTTTCTGATCTCTCCAGGGTTCTGGATGCTTCTTCCTTCAATCTCTAGGTTTGTTACCGTATTTAGTTTTTGTCTCTTCTTCAACTGCCAAGCTAGCAGTTTTCCACATTTGTTAGCCGATTCAAAAGTTTTTTGCTTCATTATTTTAATCTTCCATTCTATTTCCTGGTTTATCAATTTAGAATATTGTGCTTGATAAAGTTTAATTTCTCGTAGAATCGGCTGGGACTTTGGGTTAGATCTTAACTTCTTCTCTAGCTCTTTAATTTTTTCCAAAATTTTGTCCTTCCTTTCATTCTGTGATCTTTTCTTTATGGTATTCTGTTGTATCAGGAACCCTCTCATCACGGCCTTGCTTGCGTCCCATATAGTTCTTTTTTCCACCCTGGTGTTCATATTAACCTCAAAATAGTCCTTTAGAGTTTTTTGGGCCTTCTTTACAATCTCTTGGTCTCTAAACAGGCCATCATTCATCTTCCATCTAAAGGAGCCGGTTGGGATCAGTGTCATATCCATTCTCAGTGCGTTGTGGTCGGAGCATGTCTTTGGGCAGATTTCCACCTTTCTAATCTTAGGTGCCAGACTTCTAGTTATCCATATTTGGTCGATTCTTGTCCAAGTCAGTTGGGCTTCAGAGAAGAATGTTCCTTCTCTTCCCAGGGGGTTTCTCACTCTCCAAATATCAATCCAGTCCATATTGTCAGTCATTTCAAAAAAGGTCTTTGGTAGTCTTCCCTCTTTAGTAACATTTTGATTCTGTGACTTATCCATATTGGTTGATACGACTCCATTCATGTCTCCCATCATGATGATGTTGTTGTAATCCAGATAATCCAGCATAGTCTCATGCAACTTCTTATAAAAATCCGATTTTCCTTCATTTGGGGCATAGATTCCTAATATCAAAATTTTTTCTCCTTGATGTTGTATTTCTATTGCCAAAATTCTTCCATTTTCATCTTTAAACAGAAATTTAGGTGAAAGGCTCTCTTTTGCATAAATCACTACGCCTCTCTTTTTGACTATGTCAGAAGATATAAATTCCTGGCCGAGTCTTTTATTTATTAACACTTTTCTGTGGAGCCTAGTCACATGTGTTTCTTGTAAACAAATAATGTCCAATTGTTCTTTTTTTAAAATGTGAAAGATTTTTCTCCTTTTCTCCGGACTGTTGCAGCCATTTATATTCCAGCTCAGAAGCTGCAGAGACATCCTGAATAAATCTGGTTATTCTTGCTGGGGTGGTACCTTGTTCTCCGGTCCTTGAGGATCCGAGGGCGCAGGCTCCCCTGAAGGTTCGGGCCCTGGTTCTCCAAGTCCTTTGTGAAGATCTTCTCCGTGTGCTTCCAGAAACTTGTCTCTATCCTCCAATGTTCTAATTTTGATCTTTTTCCCTCTGAAAGTAAAAGATAATCCTTGAGGAAACTCCCACCTGAAGATAATTGAGTTGCTCCTCAACAATCTTGCTAGTTCCGTGTAGTCAGATCTAAGGTCCAACAGTTGTTTAGGGATATCCTTGTAAATTTCAATTCTCTTGTCCAGAATGTCCAGTGACTTCCCGTAGTGCAGGCCCAAAATCTTATCCCTTTCCTCCTTGGATCTCAGTATAATCAAACAATCTCTGGGCTTCTCTTTCCTCCTAAATCTTCCAAGCCTGAAAGCAGATACTATTTTAAAATCTTTTTCCTCTAACTTCCAAAACTTGGAAAATTCTTTGGTCAAAAACTCAATTAAATTGTCTTCTTCTACTTCTGGTATTGACCGTATCCTCAAGTTGGCCTCCCTGTTCCGCAGCTCTGTCATCAAAAAGTGAATCTGATGTTCTCCAACTTGTTTGCTGAGTGGTCTAACTTCTTTCTCCAATTCTCCCAGTCTTTGACTAGTATCCTCAGCCAATTTCCGGTTTTCACCTACAGCCTCCTTCAACTCTCCAATGGATTGGACATTCTGTGCAACTTGTCCAGTTAATCTATTCAGACTTTCTGTATTCTGGTCAATTTTAGCCGTTTGCAAATCAGCCTTTCTGTCCAAAGCCTCCAATTTTTCAAAAATTTTATCTAAAACAGAAGCACTCCCTCCTGAGGCCATATCTTCCAATTGTAATTCTTCCGTTTCTCCCTCCCCTGCCTGTGACAGGGAAGCCGCCTCTGTCTCAGGAGGCAAAGTGGAAGGCAAAGCAGGCACAGATGATCTACGCTGTGAGGCTGCAGATAAAGTTAAGGTTGTTTGTTTGGTTCTTCCCCTTTTCCTTGTTCCACTCATTCCAAAGTTATCTAAAGACCAAGGTCAAACTGAGTTGTTCCCATGAGAATGTAGAAGCCCAGATGCAACAGTCAAACAGAAGGCCGGGAAAAGGAAAGTAAAACACAGTCACTGCTGTAAGTCCAAAATCCTCTAGAGGGAGCTTAAAATGTCTTAAGGGAGAAAGTCAAGTCCAATTCAAATTTATAGATCTAATTCAACATCCAACGACCTCCACAGAGTTAAATTTTTACAGAGTATACGTAAGGCAAAACAGTGTTTCAGACAGTGCCTAGACTGCAGATGTTTCAAAATAACAAGTTCCAGCTCAGAATGTTTCAAAGTCTAAATTCAAAGTATCCAATGTTGCAGACTGGTGCTCAGTTACTCAGGCAGCTCCAGCACCTGGGATTCTTATTTAATTTGTAATCCACTGGTTCAACAGAAGAAAGATATCCTTGTTCCCAAATAAGTCCAAAAGCAAACAGCTTAAAATCTCTTTGCCCTGGTAGCTATTTTAGATAGGTGCCAGCAATTGATTAAAGCATCGCTTTTAGTCTCCACTCCTCCTGTTCTTTGCTTTCAAGTTCAGTGTCAGCGGAAGACGGGCTTCCTGTTTATCGTCACTCCGCTTTCAGCCAAATTCAAAATTTTAAAGGTCTCCAAAAATTCTTAAAGTCCAAATTACTCACGAGTTGCAGCTTTTCTGAATTTGAAGATTGCAGGAAGAAAGGTCAGCGCTCACCGGCAACAGCAACGCGGCTTCGCTCCGTTGATTGCGCAACGACCCACAGCGCCGCTACCCCCTCCGCGATCCGGAGCCCCTTACGGGGTCCCTTCAACGTTTTGGGGGCTGCTTCTGGCGCCCGCCGGGTCCCGAGACTACAGGCTGCTGCCGCCTGTAGTTTTCCTTAATGGGTCTCCGCTTCGCCGTAGCGGACGACCCGTTTTCAGCGGAGCTACCCTCTCCTTACAAGGATCGGGCAGCCATTGCCGATCGCGCCGCCTCCGGAAGTCAAAAAGGAAAATGACTCTTGAAAGCACACACCACTTTAAGAGGAAAGAGACAAAATTCTGTTCCTAGGAGGAACTGGCAGCCCAGAAGCTCCCAAGAAAGCACTGAATGCAGTGGTACCTCGGGTTACAGACGCTTCAGGTTACAGATACTTCAGGTTACAGACTCTGCTAACCCAGAAATAGTACCTGGGTTTAAGAACTTTACCTCAGGATGAGAACAGAAATCACACGGCGGCAGCAGGAGGCCCAATTAGCTAAACTGGTACCTCAGGTTAAGAACAGTTTCAGGTTAAGAACGGACCTCCGGAACGAATTAAGTTCTTAACCCGAGGTACCACTGTATAGTATTCCCAACAATTACAAGTTGTTGCAGTTTCTTATCACAGCTAAAGGCAAACAGCATCTGCTAATTGAATCAGGAATGACAGAGATAATTGACTAAGAGAATGAAAACATGTGGAGAGAGAAAATAAAAGCAGATGCTTGATCCAGCTCTAGTTTAACTTTTTAAAGGAACGTGTCCAGAGGAGGGCAACCAAAATGGTCAAAGGCCTGGAAACGATGCCTTATGAGGAACGGCTAAGGGAGCTGGGCATGTTTAGCCTGGAGAAGAGGAGGTTAAGGGGTGATATGATAGCCATGTTCAAATATATAAAAGGATGTCACATAGAGGAGGGAGAAAGGTTGTTTTCTGCTGCTCCAGAGAAGCGGACACGGAGCAATGGATCCAAACTACAAGAAAGAAGATTCCACCTAAACATAAGGAAGAACTTCCTGACAGTAAGAGCTGTTCAACAGTGGAATTTGCTGCCAAGGAGTGTGATGGAGTCTCCTTCTTTGGAGGTCTTTAAGCAGAGGCTTGACAACCATATGTCAGGAGTGCTCTGATGGTGTTTCCTGCTTGGCAGGGGGTTGGACTTGATGGCCCTTGTGGTCTCTTCCAACTCTATGATTCTAAGCATGATTATTAATTACCCCAAAATGTGGACGGGGATGTATAGTTAAAACATGTGCTTCACTGCACACCCCATTGAAAGCAATGCAGGAATAGCATTCTAATTTATATTTGCAGTTCCAGCTCCAATTATGTATGCATAGGTCTCCGTAGCTTAGGGTGAGACGGCACTAAAGCAGAATGAAAGCTATTCTGATTCTGATTCTCTCCCCCCGCCCCCCCAAATAATAATCATAATTACAGAAAAAGACTAGAAAAGACCTGGAATTTTATAGAATTTGAGTTATTTTCATCCTGAACTTCATAAAAGCCACTTTCCCCCATGTATTTAACCAGCAGGGTAATCTTTCGCTAAAAAAATAAATAAAAAGAGTGAAGGTGAACAGATTTTCTCAACCTCTGTCCTGATATTTCATGGTTCATGGTATGCAGCCCCTTAATGGGATTCTGAATCTCCATGAGTGCCACTATCTTGCCAGTAGCATTAATGCTTGCATAATAGTATCAGAAGCTGGAGGCAGATAGCTGAGATTCTGCATGGGGGACAGACAATTGCACCGAAACATTATTCTCATGACAATAGGGGTAAGAAGCAAAATTTAAACAGCTCTAGAAATATGTGTAATTGTTTTAGAAGTCAGTTTTGTGTTATTGCAATGCTTACTCAACTGACTGCATTCTGGATCAACTATTCTACATATCTGCTTTGTTCAGATAATCTGTCCACTTTCTTTTCATGTTTGCTGCAGTGTAACACAATAAATATGAAAAGCTTCATGAATTTCAACACAAGTGTGCCTTTATTTATGGAATTTTATTTTTAAACCAAATCATTATTCATCTTCCATGCAAATGTCTGTATTTGCAACATTTAGTATAGTGAATTTCCACTAGGCACAGAGGTTAGAAAATAATTTCTCTGTCGTAACTACTGTGGTAAATGCTGACTGATGACATTAAATTTCACAGGGATTCACATCTAATTACTTTTTTTGCCTGAGACTGAAAACTAAATCCCCTGTGTCAGGGGTTGCCAACATGATATCCTTCAGGTGCTATCGGACTCCAATTCCCATCATCCTTGGCTATGCACCATGCCTGCTGGGGCTGACTGAAGTTGGAGTTCGGCAACATCTGGAGGACACCTCTTTACCTACTTCTGCACCTTCTATGGGGATTTTAAGAAAGCATAAGTTTGTTTGGAGTGCTCCCCCTCCAGTCTCACTGAAGAATAGTGCCATCCAGTTGTGCCCATCCACTAGCAGAACAGACTTTTGCTTACACTTTAGGACTTCTCCCTCCTCTCCACCCCAACTTCCATCCCAGATGCCATCACAAAATCTATTGCAGAGGGT
This sequence comes from Podarcis pityusensis, assembly GCF_964106645.2. Classification (NCBI taxonomy): domain Eukaryota; kingdom Metazoa; phylum Chordata; class Lepidosauria; order Squamata; family Lacertidae; genus Podarcis; species Podarcis pityusensis. The sequence goes on along the minus strand of NC_138028.1, from coordinate 59,910,949 downwards.
TGGGGGAGACTTTTTAAAAATACCAGACCGTGACTCTTGCCACAAACCCGCTTTGGTAGATCATCCTCAATGCTAGAAACAAGCAATGGACTTTCAAATCTGCTAACATTTGGCTAATTTGTAAGCATGCTTATAAACAGCACTTCCCTCCTGAAACTGGCTGGCAGTTCTGTATAAAATAAGTTACTGTATAAAGCACTCAGTAGGTCATTAGCTTGCTAGAACTTCAGACTTAATGGATCAGATTTCCTCTTTCATATTACAACAACAATATAACACAACAATATTTGGACAAATTAATTTTAGGTTTTATCTCAGAGTAATATAAAAATCAACATCTTAACTAATTTAATAAGATAACCACCTTTCAATAATGCATAAAGAATATAATATATATATATTTAAAGTGACAAATGCAGGGAATAAATATTTTATGTGCTCTAATCTAAATGTCTTTAAAAGAGTATTGATTACTTCCTATATCCATTAGAGGTTACGTTGATCTAAAATAGCTGGAGACAGTCTGCAGGGGGCTCAGGAAGAGCATTTTTATGTTATTTTGGATGCTGTTGGTTCCAATATAATAAAATCTAATTATCACAATTTTCATGACAGAAGCTCACATGTAAAAAAAGAGTCTTGGTTTTATATTTTATTCTTCTTTCTCCTTTGCTCTACATCTTTAACGCCCATCCAGCCACAGCAAATCAAGGGATCCAGTTCATTAAGAGGCATACGCTGCCAGTCACAGAAGAGATATACTCATCCCTTTTTGGCCTTCCATGTCCCAGGAGTCTCCACTCTATGGTTCACAAACCACCTGCTCAAGGGAGAGGAGGGTAGTATTATCAACACAAGCTAATACTGTTGCCTTTTTCTGGGACAAGGGGGAAACTAGTACAAGACTTAAGACTACTAGACTTCAGGCAACAGAATACACTAAGGCAGCAAATATAGGCTTCATGGCTTATCACTTGTTGCTCTCCTGCCCAAATATAGACTGAAAAAAACCTAGGGCAGGCAGAACAAGAAAACAATAAGGCAAATACCAATCAAACAGGAACCACCCCTATGCTTCCAAAAGACATCAAAAGTACCAAAAGACACCGAAAGTACCCATGTTTGTGAGAAAATACAAGGCAAGTGTTAGAAAACTATCATCGGGGTGGAAACTCCTGAAACTACAATAAATTACAAGGTAATACATGAATATTCATTAATATAGAATGTAATTCACTGATCATCCTGTAGTATTATTAGTATTAGTGGTAATACTAATAGAGCCAACCCGATCTTCATGACTGGTTCTATAAATCCTTGTGAAACATACCATTCACAGTAACCCAGAAATGAAAAACAATTAAGAGTATGAGCATATTGCCCAGTCCTCCTGAACAGTTTAATCACTCAGCCTCATCTGTGAATGTAAAAGTTTATGCAAATACAAATGGTTAGTTATCATCTGACCTCATAATGACATCAAGTGACTGACAGGTGGCCAGCCCCACCCACCTGTCAAAATTAGCCTATAGGAAGAGTGGGGGAAGCAAAGATCCAGCCCACAACTCCTGCTCTAAAGCTCTGCCTGTGATACTTCTTGCTATATTTTCTGAGGTGATGTGATGATAACAGTACTGTTGTTAAAAATATATCTGGAAGAACTCTTAGTGGTTTGTTATAAGTGCAACAGACGCATAACTTTAGCAAAAATTGCGCTACAAAGAAAAAAAAACTACCAACAGGAAAAGAAAAGTGTAGCATGAAATCATGGAAGATTTGGTCTCCTAAGCCATCTCAGGTGCCTAGTAAACACTTTCAGAACTTCATTTTAGTCAGCCTCCAAATCATGCTCTAAAGTTTAGATGTAAATTCCCTAGAAATTTTGAAGATAGAGAGATTGCTATTTCTCTCTTGGGAGCTATTTAAATGCATTTTCAGAAATAAAGATTAAGGTTGCTGCTTTTAACTTAATGTATTATTATGGCAGAGTGGAAAAAAGCAATGCAGAAATGAGGCAAAATGTATGTATATGTTAGGTCTATTTATGGCTAGATGTAAATAGGATGGGCCGTGAAGCACCATAAGCAAAAATCAGTAAAACAGTTTAATTATTACACCCCAATCAACTAAGGGAATTCAAATGATGATTCACAGATTGCTTACGCTGGTGTATTTTCACTCACATTTTTGGGACTACACCACACTAAGTACTTTGTGATTCTGCTAAAGCATATAATATAAAAGCAAGTGGTGTGCTTGCAAGCCTAGAAAACAGGATAGTCACCCTATCCTTTTTGTTTGCAATTTCACAAAATAGAAACCAGGTTACAAGCCTTCCTTGATCTTCTGTTCCCCTAGAACAGCATCATTTATCATAACACAATACATGTTCCAAACACATTTACAGAGTGATTGATGACACACACTTCAAAACCCTAAAATCAGGGAAAGGATCACCTGGTTATTATTCTACGAGGCTACACATTTAACAATGATCTTTAAAAATATCACAAAAGGAAGACCTTGGAAAAAGAGTACTCCATTGAATCATTTTTTAAAAAATAAAATAAAAGTGAACTCAGCACTTCAAAGCAAATTATGTGATCTCATGCAGGGGTGCAGCTTTCCTGAATTATCACAAATTATCTATATATGCACAAGGGAAAATAGCTGCTTTTGCTCATAATTTATCTTCTTAAAGAACCCAACCTATGTCAAAGACCACAATCTGTTACTCTGAAAGATTAAATTTCACCAGTGACTTTGAAAGTGTAATTAAAGGTTTTAATATATATGGGGTGCAGTCCAATCAAAATTCAGCACTTTGAAGTCTCATTTATTTCCATGGGAGACTTAAAGAGTTAAACATCTTCCACTTAAATCAGTGCTATGAAATACTTTTGTTTATTTTACTTTGAGTTGTGGCCATAACATTATTCACTCAAAAACAACAAGATGCTTGTCTACTGGAAACTGCAATTATCACATTGCAAGGATCTCAAAAATGCAAAAAATCACTTTGTGGAAAGAGAGTTCAGTTGAGGATAGAATACTGGTGGGGAGAGATATCTTTGTCATTTTCTGCAGATGCATGTACTAGCTAAAAAGTATTGCTCCAAAACCAAATTGCAAGGACTTGTTCCCTTAAGGAACCTCCTAGTTTGCAGTCAAGAGGTAGGGTATGGACTCTTCACATCCTGGGTGCTATCCTAGGTCCTGCAGACCCAACATCAGCCTGGTACTTATTGACGGCTTTTGTTACCTGCTACGTCAGGGATTTGGAATCCATGGCCATCATAACTCCTGTCATCCCTAACTATTGGCCACAGTGGCTGGGGCCCATCAATATTCTTATCTTTGTACTGTGCACTTCCTGTTCTGACACCATTGCTTGGGCCTCACCTCAAGTCCCACCTGCCTCAGCCAGTACCAGCACAGGGCAATGCAATTTTTGTCATCTAAGTAGCACACTTGTCCTGGAAAAAGAGAGGTCAGCCATTCTGACTCACACAGAGCACTTAACAGCCAACATTTAGGAAGCAGCATGATAAAACCTTCACCGCTGAAGCCTGTTAGAGGATTTCAGAACTGTCATACTAGAAACTGTAATGAGCACTGCATTCCAGAAACAAAACTAGCAAAGAGAAGGCAAGAGAAATGCAACCTACAGAGAAATGTGCCAAAGAAGTCTCTCTTAAAAGCTGACATGAGAATTGCCAGGCAGACAGTAATAATGCTTTCATTCTATTGCATTTGTTGTGCTCATATAGTGCAACTGAGGTTTGGAATGCTGAAGAAGCCAGAAGTTGTTGTTTTTACTGTTGAACAAGATGAAAACAATGTCTTAATAGCTGATAATGAAATACTAACCCACTTATGTGATCCATTTGTTTGTTTCACAAATGTCTCATTATTCGAAGGTGGCTGCTCAATCTAAATTATTTATTTATTGTAGGCGGCAAAATACGTACTCAGAATTGCTTGAGAGAGCAGAACAGGGGATCACTATAACAACGTCCATGAACTGGACTGAAACAGATACTTCTATTCATAAATCTAGGTTCAAAAAAGTGATCCATAGTACACCATTTCATAAGACCTTTATGAATAGTTCAACCTAAATATTCATAACAGTTACAAAAAATAACCTGCTGCTCTTGCTTCAAATACGACTGCATTGTTGAGAGGGATGCTCCGTACACTGCTTCTTGCAGTGCCTTAAATTCTGTAAGGAAAAAGACTTGACATAGGAGGATAGGATCGGTAGGCACTCACAGGCCATGAGGAGGGAGAAGGAGAATTGCAGATGTGAGGAAAGGAAAACGAAGAGTCCTGGGAAAGGAATCCGCCTGCAAAGGACAAAGCTAGAGCTCCTGCAACTCCACCCATCAAATTCATGGGCCATAATCACTAGGGATGTATGGTCCAGATTGTGAGGTGGTTATGATGTCATTAAGATGACCAAAGAGTGGAAGAGAACAAACTGCATGTGCAACACTTAAAAGGACAGGAGTAACCTTAGAAGTGGTTTTCCCCATTTCCCATGTAAGGTAATTAGAGCATATTATAAGGTACCTTAAGAGAAGTTAAGTTAGAAATGTATGCCCAAATCCCCTGTTTGGCTGTATTAAATCTGGCTCTTTTACTATTTCAAGCACCTATAGGGGTTTGAATGCTGTGACATTCAGACTATAACTTTTGTCCCAACCCAATCCACAAAAAAACCCTTGCTTTGCAGGGTCAGTTGTTTTTTCTTCCATTATCACGGTTTTCTTCCTTGTGCAGAAATGTGAAGATTCAGTTCTTACTGGACACTTTCCTTGCACTGAACCCTCCACAGGTTAGAACTGGAAAGTGACCTTTGCAGCTCAAAGAAATGAGGTTCTTTTTTCCTCCAGTCTCCTGAGAAGCCTACCAAGTTATTCAACCTGTCATCAGAATGTTTGAGATGAGAACAGAAGGAAGTCTGAAACTCTAAAACTAAAAGAGAAAATACAGTACGTTGGAAGAGGCCGTATGGGAAAGGTCAGACACGGGAGATTCTACATTTGCCAAAGATTCTAGGTAAAAATAGCCTGAAGGTCCTACCTTCTTTAGAGAAAATCACTATGTTTTGGAATCCACTTTTTACGTGACAGAGGTAGAAAAAAGCTTAGGATAGTTTGAATGTTAGTTATTAAATGAGAAAAAACAAAAGAGAGACATTTTACAAAAATTATAAACCGACTGGATATCTGGAACCAGGTATCCAGTTAGCAGAAAGGATTGCACCATTAACATTTATCTCCAAGTGTTGTTATATAAGCACCAATAAATAACAGAAGCGTACTGCAGGAAGCAGGGGCTTAGGGAATGAATGTTCTGGGAATGTCTGCATTTGTAGCTGGTTGACAGCCCAAACCCAAACAGTGCTCACTAATGGTTCCTTGTCATCTTGGAAAATAGTGGCAAGTTGTATGCTGCAGGGTTCTGTCCTAGGCCCATTATTGTTCAACATCTTTATAAATAACTTGGATGAAGATACTAAGGAGTAGTCAATGCCATTGAAAACAGAATAAGAATTCCAGAAGACCTTAATAAAATGAATTTCAATAGGGACAAATGTAAGGTTCTGCCTTCCTAAGAATCACTAAAACCCCTTCTCCCCGCCCACATGACCTGGGTTGCTGTGCGTAAGAGGAACCTGGTGGACAGGCAGCGGCAAGAACAGGTCCACATGCCTCATCCAAGCAAGTCTCCATTAAACATGCCAGGTTAATTCCTCCATCCACACTTAATGGATGGTAGAGGTCTTGTGAACCATTGACCTGGCATTGCACAACAACACCTTAAGGTCATGTGGGATACTCAGTGCTTTTTTCTGGGGGATGCATTTTGTGAATCTTTGTATTTTTGTCCATTTACTGTTTTTATTTTTCCCAATTTGAACTATAAAATGGTGATTTTCTTGAGTCAAAATGAGAGTACCCCTAAACATTTTTTTAAGAAAAAAAGCACTGGGGACACCCTTGTTGATTCTGGTATCCTTCTGGTCAGGACCCAACATGGAGGCAGGGATAGTCTTCTAACAATGACTAAACCTGCCTCCTCGGTAATGACATGGTCTGGTCCTAGCGTAACTCCTCCTCCTACCCATGATCACTGAGATCGGGTGTCCCAATGCATCCCTTAAGGCAACAACAAAACAAAGCAGTAAACCAATAGAAAATTTAAAGAAACTCAAAACACAATTGTCTACTACAGACACGATTAAAATAACCGCCACCTCCATCTAAGCATTGAAAACAACCCCAACTAAAACAAAAAAAAAGACAGGTAACATTTGAAACCCCACAGATTAAAAGCTGCTTAATTTTTTTAAAAAACACTAGACACTTGGAGCAGTGAAACAATAGCAGAACACCCCACCCAGCACTGCCCCAAAAGTTCGTTCCAGTGAGGCCGCCGCCCCCCCAGGCCAGCTGGTGACGGCCTTGCAAAGGGAGCAGGCCCTGCAGTCCTCACCACAGCTGATGGTCCAGCCTTCACTGCAGCAGGAGTCTTTATAGCTGGGAGTGTGAGGGCCTGGCCCCCTCCCCATAGGCCAGATGGTGAACGTCTTGCAGAGGGAGCAGGCCCTTCTATGCTCACCGCAGCATTAAACTGTCAAAGGAATTAACTCTTCGAATTCTGTTCAATTTGTAGAAGCATCTAAGCTCAAACCAGGGTCTTTCATTTCATCTCCTTGTAGGCAATCAGAGGCGGGAAAGGACATGGCATTTTGCTGCACCTGATGAAAGGGCAACTGTTGGGGGGGGCAGTATTCACAATACATGGCATTTTCCAATCAGATGTAGGTAGAGCTATAATACAAAGCCATAAAATTACAATCTTAAATGGTCTATTAATTCAGGCAGCTAACTCTTTAGACAGATTTAATAGATGTTATCAGAAGCCGGATCTCGGCAACTGTGGGGCCAACTAATCAGCTGGAAAGAAATGAAAAGAAAGGGAACAAAGAGAATCACATTTGTTGTATGAAGAAGTAGTTGATGTAACTGGAATGGTGGTTCAGGCATTTCTCTTGAACCAAAGGACACCATGCCAGGTAAAGTGGACAAAGGGAATGTTTATGATACTGAGGAGGAGGAGGAGGAGGAGGAGGAGGAGGAGGAGGAGGAGGAGAGAAGGCAAGATTCCAGTGCAGCCAGACTGTCTTGCTATTTGAATTTCTATTGAATAACAGATGTAAATTTGAGGTGTTTAGTGAATCATTTCACTGCCCTGAATGCAAGTAGGGAGGCAGCCTTCTGTTCAGAGCAGCAGCGTTTTTGGAAGCTGGTGCTAGACTGTATAAAGAGCAGCAAATCCAAGTGATTTATAAACATTTGGGGAATAGAGGCAGGCAGGCAGACAGACAGATATCTGGCTCAATATGCCCACTGGATTACAGTTCATAAAAAATGCCATGAGTCCTTTCTACTGCCATCTTTTGAATTGATTGCTCAAATTCTAGAGTAGGTAGAATTTCCAGCCCTCCTTTTCAGGGGGCTATTTCCACATTGCTCACAGAGTTTCTCTCCATCAATGCAGGACATATGGATTTCTAAGAATGTCAAGGTTCTGAATGGGAAATGCAAAAACCCAGAGGAAAGAGACACTGAATAATCCTTAGGGTGGAGGCAAATGAATGGCAGCTCAAAAAAAAAATCCTTAAGGCAATATTTTTTATTTTAAAAAAAATTGCTTCCATGGAATAGATAGATAATAGAGCCTCAGGGCTGTCTAAGAAATTGGAACTATGCTTCAGTATAGCCAGTTGGCTGCCATATGTATTAATTGCATACGAGTTGGAAGCGACCACCATCAGCAGCAAAAAAGTCAAATGATGACAGCTGTGCTCCCAATTCCCTTGGCTCCATGAATCCAACAGACATATGAAATTTGCTTTATAGCCTTTGCCTGATGCATGTATAATCATGCTGCTATCCAATCCATATTAACTGCTAAAGATGTTTTGTTGTGGCCAACCAAGATTTCATTTCTGCCACTAAGTGAGCGAAAGCCAGATTACTGTTGGCATGCTCCCATATTCACTAATTACAGTTATGAGTTTTCTGTTACTAGCAACCTACTTTATGTTTTGGAATTACTTAGTCACACTTACATATCAATAGAACAAAGAATTGGATCTTAATCACACATTGTTGTTCTTTCTTGATATAACTGGAAAGGCAGTTTCGTTTGATGTGCTTGGCTGCCGGAACAACACATCCTCCCTATGATATAACAATAACAATAATTTTGTTATTTTCACCCCCACCCATCTGACTGGGTTGCCCCAGCCACTCTGAGCAGCTTCCAAAATTCTCTGGCACCCACTCACTTTGCTATGGCCATTTCCTATATGCAAGTTCTTCCCACATTTTCTACCACTTATTCCAACATTCTATGTTCTAAGCACACTGCAGATAGCAAAATGAGAGACGATACAAGCATTTGAGGACAGGTGCTCATAAAGCTGAAGACCTGTCTTCAAACACTCACAAGGAAGGTTGGTGCTCAGACCTGCAACCAGTTTCCACCTTCCCACTGTTTGAAGGTGAATATTAGAAAATAAAGTTGTGAAAGGCCATAGTGAAGATGCTCTCAGGTCACAGGAAAAAATGGTCTTTTCCAGCTGAAGACTGGGTGGAACATGTTATGTACTGAAGTTCTCACCCTAGGCCAGCAGGGGAATACTGTAGATAGTTTTCACTCAGGTCCACATATGCAAATAAGGAATTGAAAGTGACTTTCACTGATTGGATAGTTTCAGAAAGTTGTTACTGTTGCGTTGTAGTGGAGCTCTATATAAGCAGGTTGGCTGAACCCTTCAGTTCAGTTCTGGCCTGTGAATAAACAAGAGCTGTCTGAAGAATCGCTGTGTCGTCTGATATGTTCACCCACAACTTAACAGAACACATACAATTTCACTTTCCTCTTTATAGGTCCAGCCTCCATCTTTGGTGGGAAAGACACTCTGCTGGAGGCTGTGAACCCTCAGTGCTGCCTCTGCCTTTCTCTTCATCTATTAGATTGTAAGCTTTCCCTTCAGGTAGTGGAAGAGGGAAGGCATGGTGTTTAAGAGCTCTCTTGGAACACGCACAAATAAAGATACTTGTGCATCCCTAACCAGAATGCAATTGGTTTTGTGGTAATCACCAACAGAGGACCAATATTTCTATTTTAATGAGAAACTGGGAGACTTTACTGAAGATGTTAGATGCAGCACTTTTCTTGTCCAAAGTAAAACCTCCTGCTGCCTGTAACCTGGTGGGCACAGCTCATGATGTGGAAGGGACTGGTAAGAAGAGGCCATTTCTAAGAAGACTGGCTTTGGGGCAGGCAGTTCAAGACAGGACCCTGAAGGCATCAAAGGTTTTACAGCAGGCATGTCCAAAATCCATTCCAGGGACCTAATCCGGCTCACCAGTCAGTTTAATCCAGCCCCTGCGGCAGTTTATTTCCTGGGGTAAAATCCTAAAAAAAGCTCAACAACTTCAATCCTTAAAAAAATGTCAACAACTTTGGTCAGCCATCACAGCCCTTCATTTCAAATCTGGCCCTCTTTGAAAAAAGTTTGGACACCACTGTTTTTCAGAGTCAGCAAGGATGACATATGGAGGACATATGAAGTACAACCCACCCCCCTGAAGAGTGTAACCTTTTGTTTTGTTGTAGAATATGCTGGTTTCTGAATCTTTCCCATCAAATATCCTTTCCCTAAAACTCTTATTTTGTGTTAGTAAACTTTTTGTTTCCTAAGCCAGTGATGGACTCATCTTATTTAGAACACCCCTAAACATAGAAACCATAAATTATGCTACCTTAAGAGGCTTCAAGGGGATGCGTGTGGCACTGTGGTCTAAACCACTGAGCGTAGGGATTGCCGATTGGAAGGTCAGCGGTTCAAATCCCCGTGACGGGGTGAGCTCTCGTTGCTCGGTCCCAGCTCCTGCCAACCTAGCAGTTCAAAAAGTGCAAGTAGATAAATAGGTAAATGGCAGGAAGGTAAATGGCGTTTCCATAAGCTGCTCTGGTTTCGCAAGAAGCAGCTGGCCACATGACCCGGAAAAACTGTCTGCGGACAAACGTTGGCTCCCTCGGCCAGTGAAGCGAGATGAGTGCCGCAACCCCAGAGTCGTTCGCAACTGGACTTAACTGTCAGGGGTCCTTTACCTTTTTAAGAGGCTTCAGGGAGGTGCTAGGAAAGATATTAGGAGGATTGATAAAGGGCAGCTTAAAAAAAAATCCACTTTATCTGGTGGCAGCAGGTTCTTAAGTGAGGAAGGACCAGATTTGTGTTCAAATCTCCCTTCTCCAGGCATCCCAGGACTCAAGGTGGCTGGGGATGAGGCCTATACACACATATTATGCAAAGTTTCACAAGTATGAAAAGTTTCTGAGGCATTCTACAGGGTTCTCAAGCATCCTACAAACTGAATCACTACTGCGTTTAGGAACGATGAATATGTGCAGCAAAGAAGGAGACAATTAAATTTTTGAATAAAATTACCTGGCAAAAATGTTGCATTAGTGAAATGATATTTATAAATAAACATGCCCAAAATACACAGGCGGTTTCAGAGGATACCCTGTAAATGCTAATTTCCAGAGCTTGTTCCAATTTAGAAACCTCAAGTCTGCAATTTTGATTCTAATACTTTCACTTTAAAAACAAGTTGCAGGCAGCAAAACCCATCATAGAAAACACAGCCTACTTTCTAGAACTGAATAAACCCCTTTTACCCATTCCATTATATGCTTAGCTAAAAGCTCTAAACATCAAAGAAAAATATCATTGGACAAATACTGCCAGAAGAGCTCACAGCAAGCATTAAACCAGTACAAAATAGTCTGGCATCAACTGGAGTAAATAAGGGACAAGCTGACCTAACAATAAAAAAAAGGTTACGTATATTTTAGGTGTATGCATATTAAGACTTCCATATGCCACAGAAAACTCTTCAGTTGTGAGCATTAACGTTTTAAAATAAGCTCAATTGAAATGAAATTCCTCTGGAAAAGAGTACTGTGTGTATCTGTTAACTGAGAAAAGTTGAAAAAACTTGTTCATGAAATATTTATCAAGGAATAACTCTGAGAAAGATTACGCAGGATCAGGCAGTTAGCCTAATACACCATTCCCTGAAGAAAGAGACAGACATTTCAGTTTCATGGGCTGAGCCACTGAGAGCTTCGGCAGCAGACCACCTCATACAATCAAGCACAAGTACTTCTTAAGCCACTTGTCCAGGACAAGGGAAGTTTCCTTCTAGATCAGCAGCTTCCCAGAACCACTGCTCAAGCATCCGTGGAGTATAGGAGTACTAGAGAAAGTTGAGCTTACAAAATGGCTGGCAAATCCTTTGTGCTGTACTCACCTGCCACACTAAACATGGTTTGGAGTGCTAAGAGCAATTAAGACACAACTGATCTGAGGAAACATCAGAAAGATGCATGCATTTCATTCTAGTCCCACCCCTGATACAGAAGCAGTCATCAAAACTGCTGACCACTACTCCCAGACATGCATTTGAATAGCAGCCCTTAAGCAACGTGGTAAGTCCCTAAATGCTTGGCATTTTGGTTTTTGACAGCTTTGTAGGGTGGGACCCTATGAAGCTTGTTTGTGACACTGGAGCTAAAGAAGCCTCTTCAATTTGTGTTTTAGGTACCTCAGAATACAACACTGCCTTCGTTACTGCAAATGGGTGTATATCATGAACAAAGAATGTTTTCTGGGCCTTTGGGTTGCCATGTGCTATTTCAGGGTGAAATTCTGGTCCCTCTCACCCAGGGATTTCAGCGTCTGGCAGTGAGGCCATCTACCAGCAAGCAGAATGTGTGTTAAGAAGTGGCGTGCCAGAATCAGAATCGTAACATGCTCAGCATGTGAGGTGGAGAGATGGCTTTAAGAAAGATTGCAGAAAGGGGGCAGGGAACCAGTGAATGGCTATAAAAACCCCAACATTATAAATTTGTCAGCGTTTAAAGATCCAGCATCTGCACATTTCAAGGTACACTTCTCCTGAGGGACACTTCTGACAAATGAAAGAAATACTTGAATCTAAAAGAAATGTTTACATAATTCATAATAAATACATTTCATTATAATATTCTGACAATTTTTTAAAAAGAAAATTGAAATATGCTGTTGACAACATAGTTTTGTAAAATCACTCCTACTGTTCTTATATGAATTGCTTCACCCATAAAATTTTCATGTACCAATTATAATAAAAGACAAAAGATCCATTGTTTTGAACTCCTTGTAACATCAATTTGGAAATCCACTTGGGACAAGAAGTTTCAGTATTTAAAAAAAAAAATCTGACGAAAAGTATCCTCATTCCAATAAAAAAGAAAAAAAAGTGAGAAAGTGTCTGTTATCCAAGCAAAATCTTGCATCATTTAACACAATATCATCTATTCAGGGGAGCAGTTCAGTAATTATAGACTAAACGGAATTTCCCACATACAGAGACAGACTGCCCTGGTTCAGAATATTATGGTTTATGAAGCTAGGAAAGAGTGTCAGGACCAAGCCCTCCTCTTCTTGCCCCTCTTCTCCCCTCTCCTCTCGCACCCCAGCTTTGGCACTGTGATCCTACTTGTATTGAGATGAAAAAACCAGGCTGGTTTGTCCTTTGCCCCTTCCCACAAAGGTTTGTAGAGTGGTACAGTAAGTGGCATTCTTATGGAACTGAATCAATCACAAAGTTTGCATTCCAAGCAATTAAAATCCATTAGCAACCTTTACACAATTGTAAATGGGTAATGGCCAATTTTAAATTGATTTTAATCTTGTTTTAAATGTAAAAGACATCATTAGTGGGGTGCATGGGGTGTTAGGGGAGGGGTAGTACCTCTGCTGGGGGATATGTCATGCACCTCCTGGGATAGTTTGTCCACCTTTGGTTCCCACCCTGCACTCAGCTCTCAACTGTGGCTCCTAGAAGCTGTCAACATGCAATGGGGGAAAGATGGGAGCTCACCAACCTGCGAAGGTAGCCCATCTAGGAGAAGGAAAACTCTGATACTAAACCAGAGATAAGGGCCTCTATTTCTCTGTCCAACTGGTGTGTTTAGAAGTCTCAGTTACTGAACATATATACAATTATGACAAAGGGCTGCACCTCAGTACCTCTGAACGGCCCTGAGACCTCCAGGTATAAAGCGGTATATAAATTCAATAAACATATAAATAAATAAAAATTTCTGTAGAGTGTTGAATTCTTGGCAAGCAGTTGATACTGATTTTCTACAGATTCATTTTGTTGAGAATGGGGTGTTTTAGTTTAGTTTTAGTTTAGTTTAAAGTTCAATCTTGCTGCTTTTATGGAAAGTTTAAATTATCAGTGGCATTATTTGCATTTCCCCCCAAGAAAACAAAAGACAGTGTTTGCATTTAACTCAGCAGATATGAGCTGATAAATGTATTTCATTATTTCTACAATTAAATCCCTTTTTTAAAAAAGTAGCCAGATAACTACGGGGAGGGGGGAAATCTTCAGATTGTTACTCTCTACTGACACATGAAAGGGAAGTAATAACCTGGCAAGCTCTGCCAAGGGCTAATAATTTATTTTCTATAGTATATTAGAAACCTTAAGTCAAAACGGTAAGCTTAGGCAAACATTTTTTAAAATATAGAGAAAGCTTTTTATCATTCTCCGCTCACTCTCTCCCTGCAAGTATATAATCCACATGCAGATCCTGTAACTAGAGAATATAATATAGAATATTTAGGATGCTGATTCATGTGTTTTCACAACAATCAACATCACACTCCTTGAGAATAAAGGGTTAATAATAAATAACTTCAACATACACAGTATACATACTATATGCACCAGCTGACTTTCTTTTTCTTGTCTCCTGATCAGAATCTTATTTACATTTTGAGCTAAAGCAGAACTTGGAGGAAATGATGCCAAATTCATGAGGCAGCTGAGCATGAATGAGCTGCACAAATTCATACACCAAGTAATTATAAATTCCAGCAACATCACTAACAATAAGTAACCGGAACGGCAAAATCACCTCTTGATCATCAATGGGCCAGGCAGAACATGCAGTATGATAAACTCTAAATGAGTCAGATTTGCACTTTTGCACCAAGCAACGAAAAGAGTTAGCTTGCTGCTGTTTCCTGCTTTGGTTCCCTGACTTTACCGGAGCCGGGTCCAACAGACATAGTAAATTTACATACCATTTGATATCAGAACTCTAGGATACACACTTCCTGTTGTTGCACCAAGACCACCAGACACCACCCCCCCCCCCACTGAATGGCTGGGAAATTTTATATTGATCTCGACTTACATGCCTCTACCCACCCCTAATTCTCTTTCAATGTTGATTCTAGTAATGGGGGAAAGATATGAACTTTGAACTAAGCTACATCCTTAGGGTTTCTTTCAGGCTTTATTCATCAGGAAAAATTAAGATTTCCTGCTCCTCCTCTCAGATTCTGTTCTGTCGGTTATCAACACATATAACCTTTAGGCACTTACTTTTAGAATGACCACTGTGCTTTAAAAACCAGCATAGCACCAGAAGCATGTGTCAGCTTATCTAGCACATGACAATACAATGATTTTTCATGGGTTTAAGAATGGTTTGAGAGGTAGAAATATCTTCAGCCAGATGGCCTCCAGGACTAAATGTCCGCTATATAGCAGCACTATAGACATTTACCAGCCACAATTTTATATAGCTTACATATGGCAAACCTTGTTACATTTCACTCTTTCTTCCTTTAAATATAAAAAAGAGTGATCAGGTAGTCAAATTGTTTGAAATGTTGTAATTTTTTTTTAAAAATGAAATTCATACAAATGAAAACTATAAATAAAATTATTTTTAAAAAATGAATGCTGCCTAATAATGAACACCAAAAGTACAATAGAGTTGACAATATGAGAGAGAATTTGTTGTTTCCATGTTTTGCTTATTTTAATATTTCTCACAAAATTCTCCACAGCCAGTGCTAGAAATTCAGATATTCAAGCTGGACGCCAAATGGCTTATTAAACTAGTGTTGCCAAAATGAAATGCCTAGTTGCCCTTTTTGGGCCAAACAGTCCAAAAATTTTGGTTCCTGAAATTCATTCTGATTGTGCAGATAAAATATCACAGATAGAATTCAACAGGATGTGTCAGTGTGTGAAAATATGTTAGTGTGTGAAAAGAGGCAAAACCCAAGGATCCCCAGGCATGCACGTTCAGATTGTGGAGACGTCAGGTGCCATCCTGGCACCTACACTTGGTCACAAGTGGTCAATAACCAGGTGCAAAATGTGCCTAGCACCTGGTGAATTTTTAGCGCTGTCCACAGCATAAAGGGTTTGTTGTCCTTCATATCTCTCCCTGTTCTTCATCCATTTAGCAACTGGTGACAAATTCAAGTTGAAAGATGGGAAAGTTTCCTTTTTTCCTACGCAGAGGGCTTTTGACATGGTTCATGAGGCAATTGGAAACCTTTAGTTCTGGTGCTAAGCTCTTAACTAAGTTTCTGGTTAGAAACATCAGTGGGGTCCTCACACATGACATTCCCAACAACGGAAGTGAGAAAGGGTTGGGGGATCCTCCAGAGAAAGATGAGAAACAGAGCAAGCAGCTGCAGGGAGAGGGGAAGATTGGGACAAAGAGTTGTCCCTCCCTTGTACTCCTGCAGAAGCCCCATCAATTCCCAGTTTCCTCCATGAACAGAGGCATGGTTTTCCATTCAAGGATAGCTAGTTAAGATTCAATACTATGTATTAAGCCAAACGTCCAGAAAAATTTAAAAACCATTAAATAATAAAAGGTTCACTGCTATCATTCAGTATTTTCAAAATATACTAATATATATTTGTGACTGGAAAAGGCCAGGAACATTTATGTAACTTGGCACTATCAGCAGCAATCCACTGGTGCTCAAAAGAACAGTATTTGAAGCATGCAATGAAAATTTAGGAGACAACAGATGTATGTTTCTGACTAACCTTTTGATTTTTACAGTCAAAGTCAATGAAATAATTATCACAGAATCAAAATCATGAGAAGGGCATAAATGGGGCTTCTAAATTAGAAACCAATTTCATAGGTTGTTCCCCGCACCCCCCAAAAAAAAAATTCCATGCCAAATGAAGGGATCCCTCAAGTAGAACTTGGAGGATTAGCAAGGCAGAGGATGGCTATACCACTGCTGTTGCAAATAATCAAATCTTAATGAAGCTCTCTTATCACTATGCCAGCATCACAGCAAATAGAAATGCTGGATTTTCTATTGCCTTCGCAAACACATCGTGCTTGCAATGCGTATCAAAAAATTCATGGCTTTCACACCTTGTTGTTGTCATATGTCTGTGGCTGAACTGATAAGACATATACAGCCCTATTTTGACAAGTAACAAAGTAGGAAAACAACCAAACAATTGCTTTGTAGGAGCCGCATGTTTCACTGGCAATAACTCATGGGAACATTTTTGGACAGGAACAGAATATTTAGCAGTTTCTGTAGCATTATCCTGATACAAGTCTAAAACATTTTATGTTAAGAGAGTTGCTTACTAAGCCATCTAAAGTGGCATGACTAATAACTATGGGGAAAATGAAAGGCAGCCCCAAAACTGACAAAGCAGGCAGAAAAATCCCTTCAAAGATAGAGAGAGAAAGAATGATGGAATACTGCCATATCAAGTTGTTGTTTTTAAGGAAAGAGAAGATGGGCCCTGGACTGAGACCAACTTCAGCATATTTATCCTAAACTCATTATCTGAAGGTAAGCCTCATTTATTTCAATTTAAGATATAGGCATTAGAAGTTTGATGTTGCATCCCACATATTCAGGGACACAAAAATGTTAACCTTTGCAATTCTAAAAATGAAAACCAAATTGCCCAGAACAGATGAACTATAAAATAAATGTTGGTCAGCAAGTGAAACGTCCATGGTGAAATCTAAGAATTCTGGGCAATTACAGCCTTATTAAAATGCTGCAAACTCTATCTTTTCCACAGATCATAACCTGATTGGTTTTGTTCCTTTTCACACTCTCATCAGTAGCAAGAAGGTCATCTTAATTCTTCTCACATGCCTTGGCATTGCCTATCCTGGTTATGATCTGACAACATACAGTGGTCCCTCGGGTTACATACACTTCAGGTTACAGACTCCGCTAACCCAGAAATAGTACCTCGGGTTAAGAACTTTGTTTCAGGATGAGAAGAGAAATCACATGGTGGCAGCGCAGCAGGCCCATAGCTGTCAACCATCCCTTATTTGTCGGGAAACTCCCTTATCCCAGCGCCGTTTCCCGCTGCTGTCCCGGATTGATGATGTCCCTTAAATTTTCTGGGTTTCAAAGAAAGCAGCTCCTCTCCCTCCCTCCCTGCCGGCCAGGGAGGAGGGAGGCTCCAACTGTGTTGCCTGGCTACGTTGCTCACCCAATAAGGAGTCTAAGAACGACTGGGGGGTGGAGCTTGCATGCCTTGTGCCGATCAAATCGGCTGCGTTGCCTGGGGACTCGCCTTTACTCAGCGCTTCCCAGCAGAGAGGTGATGGTGGTTTTCCTTGCTGCATCCCCTTTGCTGGGTTGCTACGCTGTGGGAACCACCGCTTGAGGCTTCGTTTGGCTGCTGGTTGACTAAAATCCCTTATTTTGGCTGCTGATCCCTTATTTTCGAGGCTGCTGGTCCCTTATTTTCAAATCTGTAAGCTGACAGCTATGGGCAGGCCCCATTAGCTAAAGTTGTGCTTCAGGTTAAGAACAGTTTCAGGTTAAGAACGAACCTCCAGAACGAATTAAGTACGTAACCAGAGGTACCACTGTGATACAAAATGGGTATCATTTTCAAGTATGATCAGCATTCAAAAGAAATGGCACACAGATCAAGAAACAGTGAAGAAACAAAGCATCTCACAGTACAGTACTCATCTAGGAAACTGTGCATGCCTCACACATACTATTCCACACTGGAACGACACACATACACTGCTGGCTCTGGGTGTAGGGACCTCAGATCCAAATTCCTACTTAGCTCTGAACCTCCTTGCACATCCTAGTTTCTTAGCTATGGGGTTCTGTCCTGGGCCCACTACAGTTTAACAACTGCATACAAGACTTGAACAAAGAAATGGAAGCAGCAACATATACCTTTGTGGATAATAAAAAAGCATCCATGCTCAAGATATAATTTCTCAGCCATTCACTAATGGTGGGCTCTGCCTTTAGGTTGGGGAAAACAGATTCACAAATAAAGGATGGGTGACACCTGGTTTGACAGTAGTACATGAGATCTAAGATCATGGGGAGTCCAAATAAGTAAGGTTATATAGAAACAAAAATATTTTAACACTGTGCTAGTCAATCTGATGAATATTTGAATATTTTAACTTATTTAATAGGAAGCAGCAGGGGAAGAGTAAATGTAGCCAGAGGTCTAAAGAGGCATAAGTAAGAGAGGGTCACAATTCAACTAGACTAAGATACGTGGATAAGAACTCTAAAATCCTTGGCCTATTTTCATACCAGAGGAGTGCCCAGGAGAACAGAGGAAGATTACTTATCAAGGAAAGCCCCCTCCACAAAAAATGGGTATGATAGTATTATTTCCATGCTGAAATTATGAGCATTCCTTCAAACAATTCACCTCTGTGAATATCATACAAGATATTATGCAAGAATATCATTTCTGTCACAACAAGAACCACAGTTTCCATTCATTTGCGTGTAATTGTAAGCATGCTGTGTTGATTATTATCTGTCCACAGTATATACCGTATTTTTCGGACTATAGGACGCACCGGCCCATAGGACGCACCTAGTTTTCAGGGGGGGAAATCAAGGGAAAAAAATATTATTTCCCCCCCCCCGCAGCTCTGGGAGCAGCGGACAGGCTGCACGCAGCCTGTCCGCTACTCCAAGACCTTCTCCCTGCTTTTGCGGGAGGTGGCGGAATTCCCCCACCTCCCGCAAAAGCCCACAGGAGCCCCGCGCGACTCCTGCGGGTTTTCGACCAGGAGGGAGAAGGGACTGAAACGGCCAGTCAGTCCCTTCTCCCTCCTCGGGGAAAAGCCCCCAAGAGCGGCGCGCTCTTTAAAGGGTGTGCGGCTCCTGCAGGCTTTTCTAGGAGGTGGGGGAATTCCCCCCCTCGTAGAAAAGCCAGCAGAAGCCGCGGAGCCCCTTTAAAGAGCACGAGGCTTTTGCGGGCTTTTGCGGGAGGTGGGGGAATTCCCCCATCTCCCGCAAAAGCCCAAAGGAGGGAGAAGGGACTGACTCAGCCAGTCAGTCCCTTCTCCCTCCTTGGGGAAAAGCCCCCAAGAGCCGCTTGCTCTTTAAAGGGTGTGCGGCTCCTGCGGGCTTTTCTAGGAGGTGGGGGAATTCCCCCACCTCCTAGAAAAGCCGCGGAGCCCCTTTAAAGAGCGCACGGCTTTTGCCTGCTTTTGCGGGAGGTGGGGGAATTCCCCCATCTCCCGCAAAAGCCCAAAGGAGGGAGAAGGGACTGACTCGGCCAGTCAGTCCCTTCTCCCTCCTTGGGGAAAAGCCCCCAAGAGCCGCTTGCTCTTTAAAGGGTGTGCGGCTCCTGCGGGCTTTTCTAGGAGGTGGGGGAATTCCCCCACCTCCTAGAAAAGCCGCGGAGCCCCTTTAAAGAGCGCGCGGCTTTTGCCTGCTTTTGCGGGAGGTGGGGGAATTCCCCCATCTCCCGCAAAAGCCCAAAGGAGGGAGAAGGGACTGACTCGGCCAGTCAGTCCCTTCTCCCTCCTTGGGGAAAAGCCCCCAAGAGCCGCTTGCTCTTTAAAGGGTGTGCGGCTCCTGCGGGCTTTTCTAGGAGGTGGGGGAATTCCCCCACCTCCTAGAAAAGCCGTGGAGCCCCTTTAAAGAGCGCGCGGCTTTTGCCTGCTTTTGCGGGAGGTGGGGGAATTCCCCCATCTCCCGCAAAAGCCCAAAGGAGGGAGAAGGGACTGACTCGGCCAGTCAGTCCCTTCTCCCTCCTTGGGGAAAAGCCCCCAAGAGCCGCTTGCTCTTTAAAGGGTGTGCGGCTCCTGCGGGCTTTTCTAGGAGGTGGGGGAATTCCCCCACCTCCTAGAAAAGCCGCGGAGCCCCTTTAAAGAGCGCGCGGCTTTTGCCTGCTTTTGCGGGAGGTGGGGGAATTCCCCCATCTCCCGCAAAAGCCCAAAGGAGGGTTGGAGAGTAGCGGGAGGGCGTCGCGCGCCTTCCCGCTGCCCCCCATCCTCTGGGGCTGGCGATGGGGGAAGCGCTGCTTTCCCCACCGCCAGCCTCGAAGCCGGGTTGGAGGGTAGCGGCAAGGCGTCGCGCGCCTTCCCGCTGCCCCCCATCCTCTGGGGCTGGCGATGGGGGAAGCGCTGCTTTCCCCACCGCCAGCCTCGAAGCCGGGTTGGAGGGTAGCGGCAAGGCGTCGCGCGCCTTCTCGCTGCCCCCCATCCTCTGGGGCTGGCGATGGGGGAAGCGCTGCTTTCCCCACCGCCAGCCTCGAAGCCGGGTTGGAGGGTAGCGGCAAGGCGTCGCGCGCCTTCCCGCTGCCCCCCATCCTCTGGGGCTGGCGATGGGGGAAGCGCTGCTTTCCCCACCGCCAGCCTCGAAGCCGGGTTGGAGGGTAGCGGCAAGGCGTCGCGCGCCTTCCCGCTGCCCCCCATCCTCTGGGGCTGGCGATGGGGGAAGCGCTGCTTTCCCCACCGCCAGCCTCGAAGCCGGGTTGGAGGGTAGCGGCAAGGCGTCGCGCGCCTTCTCGCTGCCCCCCATCCTCTGGGGCTGGCGATGGGGGAAGCGCTGCTTTCCCCCACCGCCAGCCTCAAAGAGCAGACTCTCCTGGCTTCAGCGGAAGCAACGCGAAGCCTCCGGAGCGCAGGCTTCGGAGGCTTCGCATTGCTATCGCTGAAGCCGAGGAGTCTGCATTCGCTCCATAGGACGCACACACATTTCCCCTTCATTTTTGGAGGGGAAAAAGTGCGTCCTATGGTCCGAAAAATACGGTAAATGGAATTGAAATGGTAGTTTCAACTGCAGTACGAATAGGGATGACATATTTATTTTTTTTTAAGAAGAATACTGCAATTAAAAAAATCTGAACACAAAACAAAAAATGCTATTGCTTTTTCATTTTTTTATACAAAGAACAATGAAAATCTCTTATTTGACTCTGAAAAATCACCCTTAGTTTGTTTGGCTATCTATCAAAAGGTAACAAAACACACAACACTCATCCTTGTTCTGGGTAAAGATCCAATAGAAGAAAGAAAGGCTCCATGTGCTTGTGTGTACTTTGTGCATGATTCCGCCCCCCCCCCCCTCCGAAGCTCAATCTGTGGTGCCCTAAGCCAAATCCAGCTCATTATCCATTTATGGTGGTCCAGTGTTGGCTGCCTCCATTTTCTGCTAGCTCCCTGGGATTGCATGAATAGTAAAGACTAGTGATCCCCTAGACCAGGGGTAGGCAACCTAAGGCCCGTGGGCCAGATGCGGCCCAATCGCCTTCTCAATCCAGCCTGCGGATGGTCCGGGAATCAGCATGTTTTTACATGAGCAGAATGTGTCCTTTTATTTAAAATGCATCTCTGGGTTATTTGTGGAGCATAGGAATTCGTTCATTATTTTTTCCAAAATATAGTCCGGCCCACCACATGGTCTGAGGGACGGTGGCCCGGCCCATGGCTGAAAAAGGTTGCTGACCCCTGCCCTAGACAGCCAGCATACATGGATTACAATGCAACAGCTTGTCCGTGTTCCTTCAAATCCCCTGGTGGGCAATTCAAGGCAAAGCCAATCTGCATGCCCCCACAGCAAAAAGTATTAATGCCTTACTCTGCCACAAGGTTTGGGGATAAGCCTCCTTAAGTGAGGAACAGGAACCCACAGTTCCACCAGTAAAAAAAACCCATTCACACTTGTAAGCTCTCAGCAAAGAAGAAAAGCTGAGGAACTCCTAATTTCCCAGTGACAAGGTAGCATGCTGTGGGGCTTGGCAGTCAATAGAAATGCTGTGCGATTTAGGTTCTCAATTGACTACAAAGCAAGGTCCAGTCTTGCCATGGTGTTGTCACTCAAGAGTTCTCTATGTCCTACAGAACTCAACCTTGCCTTGTTCTCTGGAAACAGATTAAAAGTAAAGGTAAAGGATCCTGACAGTTAAGTCCAGTCACAGACGACTCTGGGGTTGCAGCACTCATCTCGCTTTACAGGCTGAGGGAGCTGGCCTTTGTCCACAGACAGTTTTTCCGGGTCATGTGGCCAGCATGACTAAGCCGCTTCAGGCGAAACCAGAGCAGCGCACTGAAATGCCATTTACCTTCCCGCTGGAGCGGAACCTATTTATCTACTTGCACTTTTTGGCGTGCTTTCGAACTGCTAGGTTGGCAGGAGCTGGGACCAAGCAACGGGAGCTCACCCCGTTGCAGGGATTTGAACCGCCAACTTTCTGATCAGCAAATCTAAGAGGCTCGGTGGTTTAGACCACAGCGCCACCCACATCCATCTGTCTCTGGAAACAGATTAGCTATCATCAAATATCTACTGGCAGGCAGTTGCTGGATGACATCTTCCAATTCTGGGCTCCATTCAAGTATTGCTCCGTGCCTCACAGGCTGTCAGCTGGCCCAATATAGGGAACCAGCGGTAGCCATGGACATTTTGGCAACTGAAGCAAAAGTAAATGCAGCTGTCATCCTTTTTATTTTTTTGGGGGGGAAGAGGCACATAGAAATGCAGCGGGGTATGAAAATAGCAAATCTGCACCAACTTCAGTGCCACATGTCTCTACATAGCACAGAACATTTGTTTGCTATTGTCTGATGCAGGATTTCTCATTGCCAGAGAGACACGGTGCTTTTCAAACTGAACAACTGCAGGTCTCTTCAAGAGTGCAATTGTTGCAAAAGCCTGCGCTTGTGATATTATTGTTATTTATTGTTTGCAAGCCACGTTGGGATTCACTTGGGTGGAAAGTGGCACAGAAATGCAATAAATCAATCATAGCAGCAAACAAAGCTCCAGTTATAGGTATGCTTCTCTCCCATACCTATATGCCTGATCTTTGGATTCCAACCTCAGTTTGTATTTGCAGACATCCCTTCAAGAGTAGTAAAGTGTATCAGATGGCAAATAAGGCATGTCCCGTCCTGCCCTGCGTGGACATTAGGTCATGGGAACTCATCAGTTGATGGGAACTGATCAGCTGATTTTTTAATTCTGATGGCTCCAAGAAGTCTCTTTATTTTCACATAAACCTGGGGGGAAATATAAACATGTTCTACCTGAACCT
Organism: Podarcis pityusensis; assembly: GCF_964106645.2. Classification (NCBI taxonomy): domain Eukaryota; kingdom Metazoa; phylum Chordata; class Lepidosauria; order Squamata; family Lacertidae; genus Podarcis; species Podarcis pityusensis. Next base: position 59,887,661 of record NC_138028.1, on the reverse strand, counting down.
GAAGGCTACTTATCAGTGCAGATCATTTTGCATAAATTACACCCACATAATATGCACCTATAATTTTGCAATCATGAAGCTCTGTTTTTAAAACATTTGCGTGATTCTTGAATGTGAAAATTTATGCATGGGATATCATCTGTACATTAACAGAAATGATTGCTTCCCCACCCCAGCAAGAAGACAGTTTAGAATCAAGGCACAGTTTCAACACCTCATACAAAAGAAACCTACGGCTAAAATCTCCAGGGTTGTAGAATAAGTTAAGGTGCTTCCCTAATTAGATATTCTTTTCCCCATTACCTAAAGATTGGTGTTTGATGCAATGGGAAGAATGTGCATGGCACTTTACCATGCATTCAATAATGAAAAAGGTCACATAGACAGCTACTCATCGTTACAGAATCTGGGCAGCCAGCCAGCAAAAGAGAAACAAAGGATCAATGGATATTAAATTATTATCAGACATTATGAATAGTTTCTTGGCTAGCAAAGTTCAACAGTGAAAACATTTGACACACTATTACTTCTGCTTCATAAAAGCTTTCATTTACTTAAAGGGGGGGTGGCTTTGACGGTTAGAACTTCTGACTTCCCATGAGATCTACTGGAGAAGATGATTTCTGGGAGTCAGAGATCTCAAAGCAGGAGGGGGAAATCCAGCTTGCTCAGAGTAGGGATCAACCAAGACAGCCCAGTATGGCACCTAACACACCTTCTTGAGGGTCACTACTAAATTCCTGGGAGGCTGGCATCAAGAGAAGCTCCAATAGGAAAGGATGTCGCTCAGTGGCAAGACACATTCTAAGCATGCAAAAAGTCCCAGGATTGATCATTGGCATTCCCGGAGAGAGCTAAGAAAGATTTCCATATAAAACCCGGGAGAGCATCTGCCAACCAGGGTAGATAATACCGAACTGGATGAGCCAATCAACTGATTCAACAAAAAGGCAGCTTTCTGAGATGTCATTGGACGTGCCATATGGAGGAGCCTGGGAAAGGAGGAATCACAAGAAGAATTGGCAAGTCACATGCGTGAGCTCACTTCCTCCCTCTGGGTTACTGTTTCATTCTGAATTTCCATTTCGCAGTGGAGAAAGTGTGCGGAGAGTGCAGCAAGGGTGCCAACTTGAATAAAATATTGCAGGAGGCAGGTAAGCCCTGCCCTGCCCAATCAATCACAAGATGCAGTGTGTACACGTCACTTGAATGGCAATGCCTATCAACTGGGAGTGAGAGGCTCAAATGTTTTATTGCATGGGCTAAGGGGAATTTGACCCCTAGGAGTTGACTCCTATGAAGTACAGCATTTCTGTGCATGGAGGAAGCCATGTGGAAGATGGTGAACCCTGTAAGGCTGAATGTTCAGCAAGTTGCCAAAGGGAGAGGGTGCTGAGTCATCTTCTTAACAGATTCCCCATAATCTCCAGCACCAAAAACAGACCATCAGCATAATGTAGAGAATGCCTCTCCTTGTCGTATTACTAGATCTTGGGCTGGCTCACCTGCCAGAATCTAGGGTGCTTCTTTCAAGGAACTATATATTGATTTAGTCAAAGGCCTGTTACCAATATAGTAGTAATTAATGCTAATGAGAGGCATAGTGCAGATGTGCATAAACAAAAAGGTCTGCCTCCAATAGAGGCTATTACTTTGGCTTTCATATTGTGTGAGGAGGAGTCTCCTGTAAAGAGATCACAACCTCTGACCGAAGATTCTTGTCTTGTGGTCAAACAATCCTCTGGAGCCAAAATAAAAGGGGGATGGGGAACATGCAAGGCAGCAACAGCAAAGTGCCACTGAAAACAAGGAATCCAACACTCAGGAAAAAGTGTGTGCCCAGCCCCAAGAGGACAGCTGGGCATCTGAACCAGAGGCCACTTCAGTCAGAGCTCACAAACAGCCACCACTTCAAAAGCAAACTGTCACTTAGTTTGTCAAAGCCTAATGCGCAGGACATCTCTAGCTGAGAGATGCTTCTAAGTATCTAATGGGAAATGATTCAGAAACTCTGTCAATGCGGGAAACATCCCAACCGTTGTCATTGGCTTCGAGGCATGCGAGCTGTCAGATTGCCATGGCTGAACAAATTACCAAATCTGGGTGGAGAGATAAGTCCAACTTCTCATGCCTGTTAAGTCTCACAAGGCCAGCATGCAAGCAGTTATCAAACTTGTGGAAGAACAGGACAGAGATGACAAAAGGGAAGTTCTGTGTCACTGCTTCTGATCATTTTGCTTTTGAAATGCCTGTGCTAATGAAAAGCACGTAATTCCAACAAAACTAAATAAATAAAAGCAGTTTCCAATATTTCTAATGCCCTGGACTGTCCCACCATGAAAAGCTATTCTGAGGATGTATGACCTGATCCAGAGGGGGAACACACATATGCCCCCCAACAACTGCACATATAACTGCTGGTGAAGGTGTGGGGGGCGCTAATGATAATGAGCTAAAGCTTTCATGAGCTTTAAATGGAAAATACCCAAATTATCTGTATCCAACAGAGACAATCTGCATGGCTGAATCTTCCTTCTGGATCAAGTCATATAAGTACAAAAGGGTGTTGGGGCAAAGCGGAGGGGAGGGTAGAATTGGCAGGTACCAAGAAATCCTCATACGGAATGAGATGTGCTCTAGGATCTCGCTCATTAAATGCTAACTACTGGGAGATGGAATTAATTCAGACACTAACTCTCACTTCTCAAATATATGATCTACATAGTCACTGAGGATAGCACCCATCTCACTTTTGTATAAAAAGGATCTCTGGAATTGAGCCTTTCCCTTCAGAATTTCTACATGAAACGTTTTCAAAGCTGGTTAATTTTAATATTAATATTGGAAAATGCATTTCAATTAATTTTTTTAAAACAAAATAAATACTTTATAGCAAACATTTTCCTAGATTAAACATTAAAATTGGATTCAAGTTTTTTAAAGCACACCATTAGAATATGCATTGCACTTTCCCCCCCTCAAAAGATAACAAGGTAACCCAGCTTAACAGTGACTGTTATGTAGAAAGCGTTTCTAGATTTGTAATCTTAATTGCCAGCAAAAGGTTTCATTAAATTGCACTGTAGGAATTGATTTGCGATGGGCAATTTAAATGGGCTATAATCTTACAGAGGAAAATTAGACATTGCAGACTCATGGAAGAATATAGCCTGAACATTCAGGCCTTGATAGATTTGCGAACGGTGGGAGGGGGTGGGTTCATATGTAAGCTTTTTGAAAGAAATCTAATTGCATCCTGTTGTAACCTCCAAGGACGCTAAGCAGCAGCCTTTGTGTTGCCTCTTTTAAATAGGCATATCCATGTTCATTGACAATAGCCAATACCTTGCTACAACCTAGTTCTCCAAACCCAACACAGCGACTTCAAAGTAATAAACAAAAAAATTGGTGTGGCTCATACATATACATGTCTGATGATTTCTCATATAGCCCAGGACTTTAGACAAATTTATCACACCTGGCACTCTATAGATGAATGCTAATGGCACTATGATACGGTTTATTTTTCAAAGTTTGTGGAGGAGAATTACTGTGTGCCTGCTATTGATGATTCATATGAAGCAATGGCTGAGAAAACTGAGAGTCTTTCACCTGACAATATAAGAAGAGCCTGGCCTTTAAGTAGCTTTATCAAGTAGCAGTGGCCCCCAAGGTTCAAGAAGCAGTCCGTGGTTTTCAAGCATAACATGACATTCCTCAACACTCTTTTATTATTCTGTCTCTAAGCACAGGCCCAGACTAAGGAGGGCAAAAGAGGGCACATGTCCCAGGAGGCAGGTTAGGGAGTGGCAAAATGGCAGCGTAGGAGATAGGAGCACTGCAGGACACACTTAGTGACTCTTTACATTCCGGCCGAGTTCCATATATTAGAAGAGGTGGGGGGTCGTCCACTCATCTCTTCTGGTAGGAAGCTCAACCCAGCTGGAATATAAGGAGCCAGTGAAAGTATGCTGCAGCTGTGCAGTGCCTCTCCCATGCAATGTTGTCATCAGGGCCTGACTCTTCCTCCTAGATGTTCCAGCTGGCTTCCACTATTTTAAAAAGCAAAGATGGGTGGCAATAGAAAGTTCTGTGTGCTCCTTGCCCACTCCCACAGGAAGAGGAAGGCATGAAGCTGCAAGATAGGGCATGAGTTTGCAGACTTCCTTCTTTTGGTGGTGGCAGTGGCAGTGGCAGTGGCACGGGAGGCGAATGGGAGAAATACTTTCTCCCTTTGTCGCTGTCCCACTGCCACCAAGAGAAGGAAGCCTGCATGGGACACAAAGGGCAGAAAGACTTTTTGCCCCCTGCCCTTGCTGGTGTTGCTGTACCTAAGGGAAGGAATCCTGGCACAGATTATGATGGCACAAACCTGCAGGAGAGGGAACAGAAGTGCAGGCTTTTGCTCCATACAGCAAAATTTGTTGATCTGACACTAAGTATTTGAATGAACCAAGAGACAGACAAATGCACTGCTCCACAAGTCAGGATGATGTGGTAGCTTCTGCACCCTTTATAAGTTGTGAGGACTGAGTTCTGGGCAATGGAGCAAGCTTCCCTCTTCCCAGCCTATCTTGTACACTCATTTATTTATTTTAGAACTAGTTCCTTGGGAACCTTGGGGTACACAATGAGTACATGTGGCAGTCCTTTCATCAGGCACCTGCTTCTGTGCCTCAGTGCCCATCACAGCCAAGCTTTGTCCGAAAGCCAGCACCCATCTCTGCCTTGCTAGTACAGTATTATAAATTATTCTGGGAAATTGGGATGAATTAAAACATTTATTGAACCAACAGTGATACAGAGAGAAGCAAATGGATACATCCCTCCTTACCCACTTCTAGGAAAGAAAGACGGGGGTGGGAAATTGCACAGATGGGTCTCCTAGGCTTTCTACAGCTATGCAGCTTTCCCCAATATCACTAAAGGACAAAAAGAACAAAATAGGTTAGCATGGGGGCTAACTATCTATTCTCCACTACAGCCCTCATCACATGTCATGGGTACATATTGAACCTGAGCATCACACCAGAGGCCACAGGCGTTTGGATGCCTTGCATTTCGTTTGGAATTCAGAAAACTAATGGTCTGAAACAAATAGCACTTAACCTGCTGCATCTAAAGATGTGGTTAGACACAGTGGACTGTAAAAGCACAGTTTAAAGTTCTGTACAGCTGCTATGGATGAAGGTAGCCTGCTTCCTAGTTGAGATCCGCCACTGGGAGCACATGCTTTGGTGCTTTGTCTGTGAACATTTCCAAGTGGTACTATTGCATTGTGAAGCCCTTAGGAAACTTGTGCCCATCTCACCTAACAAACTTCAACCTCTACATTCAGACAAGAGCTTCCTCTTCCCACTGTGTGCCAAATATGAACACAGATGCAGATATTGATCATGCTGGTCCCCTATTAAGGAGTTTCCTTTTCATATGCTCCATGGGACAGAGTCCCTGAAAGCCTGACGAGAAGCATGTGATATGGGCTTGAACTCGGCTGAGTTTCAGCCCCTAATATCAAGCCAATATTGAGTATTTTTAATTTTAAATCTTTTCAGAATTTTCTGGTTTTTAACTAGAACTGCTGCTGTATATCTTACTTTTCAAAACAGTGAATCCTTAGGGCAGGGTAATACAAAAGCCTACCCAGTAAATAAAACTTTTAATCACCTAACCCATTTTTCACCAAAAGTTATCTTAAAATATGCCAGCGATGGGGAGTGTCACTAGTGTTAGGGAATCAGAAACTGCTCCTAGAGTTACTGGTAAGTATTTAGATCCTTCCCTTGAGATCATAAAATAAAAAACAAAAAACTCAGATACTTAGGTAAAGCTATGCAAAGCAAACAGTTATCACTATTCCCCTGATGGTTTGAGCATTCCTCTCAAAGTGTAAACCTAGGAAAGTCACAAATGCTTTTAGCCTTACAGCTTTTTAATAATAATAATAATAATAATAGAAGAGAAAGGGAGCAACTCTATTCAAATTCTCAAGTGAGAAACACGAGACTGCATTGCTTCCCTAAGGCATGCACACCCTTTATTAAAGTTCTGACTGCCCCCATTGTCATCACAGGGTATATTCAGATGAACCTAGAACAAAGTAAATGCTTGCAACACTTTTTCCACGCTGTGCCTCTGCATGCAAAATGTAAAATGAATACATTTCTTAGGCATGTCAAACACTCTGCTATCTATTATTCTCTGATACTTCAGAAGGAGGCTTTCTCCTTCTGAATTCAGTCCTTGCTTTAACGGGGAAATGCTGAAAAAATTCTAAGCCATACAAATCATAATACATAGTTATCACAATCAGCCTAAGCTCAGCCGACAAAGGAGTAGTTAACATTCAGGTATCAACTCCAAAAAAAGACACACACAAAAAAAACCCTAGGCTCCAGAACAATGACATTTTAATGTCATCATTTCAGGCTATTGTCTGGGCCAGATTATGCTTTCCAAGATTCATATGTATAGGAAGCAGCTTGGGGAATAAAGCACTATTGTATTACGAGAGTGAGGATTGTCCTTGTGACAATCTAATTCTAGACTGGTACGGGAAATCCTAAAAATCTGCCAGATCTCCTATATTTAAAGTCTAAAGGACACACAGTGCAATCCTGTGCATAACTGTGCATTCAGCGGAATGTACCTCCCAGATAAGTCCACACAGGATTGCAGCCTTACGTCTCTTGCTATTAGCATAGAAGCAGCTTCCCATCTAAAACTAGTAGTAGTGAATGATAATGAATTTGAGGAGCAGGGCCTTAGGCTGTATTCCCTATCCCTTCAGATGAAAGCTCTATAGGGATTTTACTATGAAAGAATGCCTTTCATTAATGTTGTGATTATACAGGTGCATAGGATTGCAGCCTTTTTGTGTTAAGTCACAAGCCTTTAGACACAACAAATACAGGCATGAGGAAACTCCCTAGGTGTGTTTGTGCGGAATCTGCATTCTGCTCATGTGCTGCGGCTGAACCAGTCTCTTCCATACTATTCATACCAGATGCTTCTTTCTAAGCTAAGCACCTGGCTCTAAAAACAAGATAAGGTAATAAAAATGAGACCTTAAGAACTAAATCATTTCTACCTGTCCTAGATTTGCTAGTCATTACCCCCTGGCTCTGCCTACTTTTAACTCTCCTGATTTCTGACTCAGCAGCAGCAATGGACACCATGCATTACTGTAAAATGTACCACATGCTAAAACTGCCAAATATTTAAGCAGGGAACTTAAGAATAAAAACAAGAAGAAATGCAGCAACATGAATTAAGCAATAAGAATGGCTCAGAAATCACCAAGAAGCAAGACCCTAAAAAATTAAATATGTATCAAGCAGACATGTATAACCTCCACACACAAGTCTCTTTTGTCCCCTACTTCCAACAAAGCCCTGAAGGAAGATGAGCCACACAGGGTGTCTTAACAGCTAAGTGACTTTTCCCTGACCTCACAGTATGATTATCAAAACAGGTATAGGGCATCTTCAGTTTCCCACAGATTTCAGGGAACAGTTACTATAGAGCTCTGTAGCCATACACATCCAAGGATGTAATATTGTGGTCTGTTATGTTACACCATATGTAAAGTTTGCTTGGAGCTATGCAGCACCTATTTGCATGGTACTGACTTATTCCCTTGAAAATGATACGGGAAGCCAACAAACTGGTGAATTTTGCTGTATGACGTCTAAGAAGTAGAACCAGGCTACACAAAGAAAGAAATCTTTATATCAGATGCCTTGTTAGGCAGACTATAAAATGGGGACAGAATAAAAATGCTAGTAAGAAAAATAAAAACAGCCAGTGCATACATATTTGCTCCAATAGTGCTATCTCTATTCATAAAATTAGTCTCAGCGATGACAACTTTAAACGAGAACAGCTGCCCGTGTCTGGGTCCAGTGTCCTATCTTACTGCACCTCATTACAGCTCTAATGGCAGAGACTCATTCGCATACCCCTCAGAATTTATTTATTTGCACCAAAATTATTCACAGAATTCATTCAGTCACGCATCCCCAAATTTCAAGCCCAGTTTTCAAATCAGATTTTAAAACATGAGCTCTCTCTCCTTAGGATTCCTGTGCTACACGCATCAACCTTTCATAAAACTTCACACCTTCCACCCTCCAATACGGCAAATGTTGGAGAATATAGGAGGTGAATGGCAGGCAACTGTCTTGTTCTAAACTGCCCCAGGCAAACTTTAAGAGCAACAGCAGAAAATCAGCAGAATTATTTCTGTAAGTGTATCTCCAAAGTTAACACCAGAATCCAAACAAGTCATACATGAGGCTCCACATAACAGCGATACTGTTTGTGTTATTGTTGCTTTTATTAAAATTTATGGACTGCTTTCTATATCCAAGGACCCCAAAGCAGTCTACAGAATAAAATCACAACACTAAAATGTTTAAAACTTATAAAATCAAATAAGCAACCAGATGGACAGGGTATAAATATTTATATTTATATTTATATTTATATTTATATTTATATTTATATTTATATTTATATTTATATTTTTATATTTTTATATATTTATATATTTATATTTATATTTATTATTATTATTATTATTATTATTATTCACATGTAAATAAAATCAACAGCAACTAAAAAACCATGCCAGAGATATCTGTGTTGGTTCCTATCATCAACACACACCTTCCATTAAGCCATTACTGAGGATTGAGGCCTCTGGAGCAGTATTCAGTGTGGCACAACATTGACCTGGAAAGAGAAATTATGCATGCAAGGAAATGTCTTAGGCGCATACAAAGCTCTATGGATCCCAGTAAAGGAATCTGCTTAGGTCTGTAACAAGAATATGGGAGCAATTTGTGTTGTTCTCATATTAATGACTTGCAGAATCCAGGATGTCCATAACCATAAGATAAACTTTATTAACTATTTACAGAACAATGAGTCTCTGTTAAAGGAAGCCATAGCTTCTCTATTTCTGAATCATCTTCCTACCCAGAGGCTCATCTGATTCACTAAAGCACAACCCATTTAAATTGATAGTGTCCTCGCACAATACACTGAGTAATCCAAATTAATCTAAATAGCTGCAAGGAGAAAAGGGCATTTAAGAGATGTTTTACTGAATGCAGGTGCCAGTTCTGTCCATGGTGCTATTTTTATGCAAAGCAGCATATTCTTGAGCTTTCAGCAAACACAGGAACCAAGTGTCTCAGAATTTAGCAAGGGCTGAAAAACTGCACCTGCACAATGGAGGCAGGTGGAATTACAGAACTGGTTCGTAAATGTTTGCTTTTTGTTATTATTCTGAAAATCTTTTTAAAATTGCAAAGCTCTTGTACAGTGTCTTTGCCTTATGTCTGTGAGCATCCTAATAAAAAATGAATTAGAGAAACCAGTGGCAGCAAATGCAATACACCTCAGATTCTAATCAAAGCCCTTTCGCATTACTGCTGAAGTTAACTTTTGAACAACAAATGGGAACAACCAAGAAGAAGCAAAACTCCCTGCACAACACAGCACGAGTGTGGAATTTTTGGCCTTAGTATTACAAAAAGCATATATTAATGCGAAATCTGATGAACAGATAATGTTATGAGCATTATTATACTGAACTATGCAAACTAAAATAAGAATAATCATCTGATCTCCAGGGTGTAAAGAAAGGAAGGAAGCTATTCCTTTCCCATATTCAGCACTGCATGATTGACTTGGCATATTAATGTAGGGGTTGATGTGCACTTTTTTCTCTAAAGCATAAGATATTGATCTCTGCCACAGGCGGGATACCAAACCAGATGGACCGCTGGTCTCATCTGCTCTGTCAAATCTTATCAACACAGTGTTAATCTCCAAAAGGAAAGAAAAAGAACAAGATCACAGTTCCATGATCAGAGGAGCCCAGACTGAAATTTTTCATAGTATTTCCCTGCCCTCCCCCACTTTTACTACCAGAATATCAGATAGGAGCATATGTCACCTTTAGACAAGGCTCAGCATAGAGAAATGGTCATAGTGTCATGCCGCCACCAGGAAAAAGTGATGAGTTCCTTATAAAGTAAATTGAGCTGATCTTCTTTAAATATTGTTAATCAACAGAGAAATTACATTATGCATGAAGATTTGTAACATTGCTTATTTCCACAAATACTCTTTCCAAGAATGGCTGCACAAGTTCATATGACTGCCACATATGGAATGTCATACGAACTGTCTTACATCCTCTCCAATACATTGCTTAAGATACTTTGTTTATGTAACTGTATCTGAATGCCATCTATAAATTAACTTAAAAGAATAATCTTATGTAGGTTGACATGGGTCTTAAAGGGTTTTTTGCTCATAAGTTGTTCCAGTCAGCCTCTTCTGTTTTGATATCTAGGTCTATTTCCCCATAATTGTTTGGTTGCTGAACATTGTCCAGCAGTAAGGTCACTAAATATTTTGTACAAAATTGACAGGATCTTTTTAGAATGTTCAATCGTATTCAAAATTAAATTTTCAAAGGGCGTCATTGACCAAAGGGCCTGAGACTTAAGTGTTGAGCTTGAAATAAAATGTACAATTTGATGAATAAGTAGCCAATTCACATTGCATCCTTTCATCTTTTCTATAATTTGTTCCGCTGTGAGGGAACTATCATTTTCATAAAAAGTAGCCAATATATATAAGTCTTTTTCTTTCTAATTCTTGCCAATTCGATTTCTGTCAGGGATGTGGAAGGAAGGGTGCTATCCAAAGATGATACAGATTGAGCTAATTTGAGGGTCTAAATTTGTCAAATCTTTCATTTTGCTTTCACGATTTTTGCCATTTCTTGCCATTTATTAAGGGTTTCCACTGAAATACATATAGGCAAAATTTGAATCAGAAATAAAAACTTTAGAAGTACCATATTCTTAACTGATGCAACTCTACCCATCCATGATAAAAATGCCTTACACCAAGTTTTGATATTCTTATTAGTGACAAAAATTGTAAAGTTGTGTCCAGGATTTTGTATTCCCAAGTACTTAATATGATGTGGGCAAAGGCTGAAGCAGTTGTGGTCGGCCTCGCAGCTTCCTCTTGCCACGTGACGTCACATGTGCATGTCGTGTGCATGACATGCACACACACTGAGCACTCCCAAAGTTGAGGAGAGCCCATGTCCATGCCAGATGCTGACCCCGCTAGCTTTGGAGTTACCAGCAGCTGAGTGCCAAGTCCCTTTGGACATGCTGATTGGTGGGTTTGACTCTAATTGCTTTTTCAAATGGGTTACTGGCAGGACAATAAGGGATTTCCATTTTAACTCATTTCATACCCTTCTCCTTTTCATTGTGTTGCCCAGTCCATTCACATTAACACTCAAGGTTACATTTTGGACAAATGCTTTTTATTTTTAACACTACTTCCCATAAAAAATTATTTTGGTTGCCACATATGCAAAAATTGTTTTGTTCCAGTTCCAAAATTTGTTTTCATTATAGCTTGAGCAAAAATTCAGTAGATTTCATTTTTAAAAATTATTTTCAGTGTGGCATAAGTGGAAATTGTTTAGTCTCCATTCCATTCCCTGCTCCCCCATATGGAGCCTCTCAGGAGAGACTCAATGTGGATCTTAATTAAGGGTCTGCAGGTAGCGAGTGTATGGGAATGAGCAAAATCACATTTAACTCTTTCCCCACCCCCACTTATACAACATTCAAACAGATCAACTTATTGCAATGTTAAGAAATGGTATGCCCTTTCACCATCTCTTCTAGCAACTGCAAGAATGGGTTTCAGCACACAATGCTGGTTATAGCAATAAAAATGAAAAAGTCCAAGACAGGTTACAGGAGAACGTTGTCCCTGCTTTCCAAGCAGATTCTTGAGTTTCTTATAACTACAATCCATCTTGAGGCATGCATTATCAGCCAAAGTAACAGCAAGTTCTGCTTGCAGCTCAAAAGGCAAACTGGCAAAAGTCCAGAGAAACAAACATTGAGGTATGTCTAAACTTGCAAACTGAACACTGGCGATACAACTCTGCTCAGGGACTAACAAAATTAAGCCTTCTTCATAAGGCGTAATTCCAAGTGATCTGAAGTTCTTCATCACAGTGTTGCAGCAATACAAGTAGTGCTTGAAACACTGTGGCAGCAATGGGAGCGAACTTGGAGATTAAGTATAACATTTTGTAACAAAAGAAATAAGGAAGGGAGACAAGAAACCAGAAGGATAGAAGACTCCAAGCAGCAATCGAAAACAACCTATTCATTTTTTGAGTTTCCAAGCACATTGTGCAGCTAAAATGCTGATTATTATCCACAAGCCATTGTACGGTTGTTGGCTCTTGAAAAAGAAAATAATGTGAAGATAATGAGTTCCTTACAGTGAGAGGCTCAAGCATTTTGCTCATAAAAACCTGAATATTAAGCTTTCACCTTAACACATTTAAACAACCTTTAAAATATGTACAAGCAGCTTATTAATTTTACAGCAAGATGGTAAATCTGAAACCTGGAAAGAAGAAAAAGAGAAATCTCAAATATAAAAGCTGAGCTCTTCCAATGATATAGGTAATTACTACAAAAGGGCACTATTAAACTGTCAGAATTCTATTTGAATTTAACCCAGTCAATGATCAGCTCTTCTCTCTCTCTCTCTCTCTCTCTCTCTCTCACACACACACACACACACACACACACACTGAATAGGACAAGATCTTGAACAGGAGTAAATCTGCAAGGCTTCATCAATGTCATGTTGATTTACACAAGCCTTAAGCAAGACCCATTATTTCAACACATTTAAATCACTCGAGCACTACAAGAGTTTGATAGCCGAGTATTAGAATGACTCACAACAAGAGTTTTCTGCTCACAGCAGGCCTGTAGCATACATGCTTCATAATTGCTAGCTTATTCTTTGCATGTTGGGGGCAGATTTGAATTTAGAAGAGTGTTTAAGTCCCACAGCCTAGTCATGCATTGCATTACTATGCTGCAGAGATGGCTCAGTCAATATGGACAGAGTCTGCGCAGGAGAGAGTAAGACTGAACTATGCTCCGTCTATTCTAACATAGTATGTTCCTGGCCACTGTCCTTAATCTAAAATTCATTGAAGAGGCAAACTCACCAGAGTACCTCACTGGCCACACAAACTACACAGATTATCTTTTGACACTCTTAACCTGGTGGAACATGCAAACAGCTCGTGCTATTGGAGAAATAATCGAAAAGATATTTCTGTTGCACTGTTATAATAGGCACGGATATGTAAAACTCAATGTGCTATTGCACTCATGTCATGCTTGTGGGACTCTCATAGACACCTGGTTGGCCACTGTGGAAAAGGAATGCTAGACTCCATAGGCCTTTGGTCTCATCCAGCAGGGCTTTTCTTATGAGACAAGAACCCCATAATTTATTAAGTGTCTAATCATGTGCTACTCTTACAACATTAATTCAGCCAATCTAATCATACCTTAAACATGAAAACTAAACATTCTAGTTAGTACTTCTTGGACCACTTAATCTGTGAAATTTGCTTTGATAGATGGTGAGGAAGTGGTAAGGTACCTCCAATCTACTTGATGATACAGAAGTAACTACTCAAAGAAGGGGTACCCAAAAATCACACAAATCAATGCTGTTACTAGGAAAGAAGAAAAGTCCCTATGCATCAATTAGATTAAATCATGAAAAAACTTTAAAATGCCTTTTAATGCACATTTAATTAGTTTAATGCACATGTAATTAGTTTAATTAAATGTTTGTTTCGCTTATGTTCAAATGGAAATCTGGAGAAATGTTCAGGGGAAATCTGGAGAAAGGACATAGATGTCAACTTTTCCCTTTTCTTGTGAGGAATCCTATTCGGAATAAGGGAATACGTTGACAGCTATGAGAAAGGAAGAAGGTGGAGAGGTCAAGGGAATTCTGCAAAAAAACAATCTGGAGTAAGAAGCCATCAATTTCTGCTCCAACCAATACTTGTTGCATGCAGCACTGTTTCCATTCTGCTACAGTTCAGCTTCTAACGAACACTACATTATTGTGCTTGCTGTTCACTGTGGCTGAATTTTATGTAATTAAGTTATTATTACATTCATTTCAACACAAATACCATTTATTTCAGTGCAAAGGAAACAATGCAAATTGGGGGAAGGGAACATCAATTATTTATCATTTGCAGACTGAAAGCAACAGCGAAGACCAGTCATATGTACCAGTTGCTGGATTGATTTCCTCTCCAGAAATGGGATGAATTAAGTGTACACCAGCAATTTCTGCTACCATTTCAGTCAGACATCTCTGACATCCCTAGCCTGGAGCTGCTTTTAAAAGAATACACTCTTAAGTCAGTTCTGCCTTAAGTGATTGTGCACTAACCCAATGAACCTAATGGCATAACCAGGCATATCAAAACTACTGGGCAAATTTATGCTTAAGTTTAAAACAAACAACAGTTCACCTCAAAATGTGAACCAAGTAACATTTATTAATAACAAAAAGAAACATTTTGACAATACCCCACCCCCTGGCACTGTTTTCAAATCAATGCACGTCTATGAAATTCTGAATAAGAAACTTAACAAGGAAAGGAATCAATCCAAGAGAAATCAATACTACTGGGTCACAGAAAATTGACGTCTTGCATCTACACTGGTTAAATAGATTCTTACTGTACCAAACAATGCTGCTTGTTCTTCCAGCAATTTTTATGTGGTTTATTGTGGCTTCCAGGAAGTTTTTCTCAGTTAAAAACAACAACTATGATGTAGCAACCCTAAACATGCTTACTGGGAAGAAAACCCCTATTGACTGTAGTGGAACTTACTTTTTATTAACATGCATAGGATTGCACAGTTAATTTATGGCTCCTCCCTGAAACCAGTAAGCTACAAGCCCCAAAAATTATGTAATGCTATCAATAGCAAAAACTTATTTCTTTGCCCATAAGAATAATTCTACTGATTCCAGCAGATCCATTCACATGGTTATTTAGGTTATTAATTTTTAACTTTAAAATGAAAAGTTAACCAGGATTTAGGCATGTAATTCACATCAAAGCCATTAAAAATTGTATGGCTAAATCCAGTTCAACTGTGAACATGATTAGTGTCAATCCCATTTTAATTCTTTCTGGAAACTAATAAATCAGTGAAAAGCTTCCCTTCTACCACTACAACTCGGGGGTGGGGGCAGGAGCAGACCCCAATTTTCTACAGCTTTCTGAAGGCCAATCTATAACAACAAAGCTAGATGAGATCAAGCTGGAGATCAGGGCTAAGAATACTAATTAAATTCAACACCCACAAAATGTGGTTATGAAAAAAGCATCTTAAGGGCTGAGCCTCAAACATATTCATGGGGTAGTGTTCCTCTTTCCATTCCAATTTGCACAGGCAATGTATGTTACAGAAAAGAAACCACAAAGAACATGGGCACATTATTTTCTTTCCCTCTATAAAGGTGGATAAACCTTCACAGTCTCCTAGCACAGTTTTCTTACAGACAGAAAACAGGAGCATGTGCTAATTTAACACCATTTCTTTCTTATTTATTCATGTAGGAGACCAATTTATTTCCAATGAACAAATCTGTTCCAATAATTAATTATTAATGTTAGACAGTCGTCAAATACACAACATCTCTGGATGAGTATCTCGCAAAGAGGCAGGCAGGTAGCACACATTCAGCCCAAGGATTGTGGTCCAAAGTGCTTCTTTCTATAATCCTAAATAGGTTTCACTGAAGTTTCTGACCCACATCCTTTTCCCTGGAAAATTCAGCCAGGAAGGAAACGTAATAATACCCAATTCCCCGTGTTGTTTTGCAAACACAAGTAAGACAGAGATCACCCAAGCGTGAAGAGTCATTAAAATAGATCTTACATATATCATTATAAATTTAATAATCTCCATGACGGCTAGAGTTCAAGTTAAAATGAATGTCAGCTAAGCATGACCAATTGATGTTATCCCAGCTGCCACCGAGCCTCACTTGGGGTTATATTATACTTTCAGAGGCCCCATTTTACATGTGCACCAAACACCCAGAGCCAAGAGCAGATGGAAGATGTAGGCCTCCATACTTATCAGAGTTTCAGTCAAAACCGCATATTAATATTAGTAAACCAGCTCTACAGTATCTTAGTGTCAAGAACACCAAATGTTTGTCTCATAGAGCGCAAGCCTTGTATACAGCAGGGCTTTAAAATATATTAAAGGCCTCTAGAAATTAAGTCGATAAGAAGAATTTTCTTTCAGTGTCTATTGATTGTTATTTCCACCTCCGAATGGGGTTGTGAAAATGGGAGAATGAAGGGTCCTTGTCGCCTTCAGCTGATATAGCAAACAGGAGAGAGGGAGGGAGAGAGATTCTTTGGGGACGGCTCCCTAAGCAAACAACTGCATTTTCATCTTGTTGAGAGAGAGAGAGAGAGAGCGCTATCCAAGCTGGTTTTATTTCCAGTGGAAAGTAAGTTTTATTCTTCAACAGACTCAGCAAAAGAAAATCAAGACACATAATCCTTCTTGTTTCACTGTATCGCTGGCATTATTGAAAAGGAAAAGTGAAGCTTGATGCTCAATTTACAGCTCAGGCATATTTCAACAATTTTCTCAAAGAGATGCATTTAAGTCACAATGAAAAAAAGGGATCTCCAGAGGAACCAGAATACATTAGTGCACCACCAACTAATCCCTGTGGACTTATATAGCAACAACACATCACAATTTGAACCAGTAAAATAAGTTTAAAATTCAGTTGCTCACTACTTTCAATTACTAATAATGATTGACAACACTATATTGGATATAGAGTCACATGTCAATGAAAAACCCAAGGCATAGTTTTCATCAAACTCTTGCTGGCCAATGAAAAGCATACAATTATTTAAGTATACTCTCACTTTTCTCAAACACATGAGACATCAGGAAACATATAGAGACCATCTTGCAAATCCACGGGTACCAAATATTCCATTAAGGTTGCAATCCAACACTCACTTACCTGGGAGTAAATCCTGCTGAAGACAGAAGAACTTACTCCTATGTAAACATGCATAGGATTGCACTACATGACTATTCATTTAAGATCTTACATAGAAAACAGTCCTTTATGCATTTTTATTTTTTTAAAAAAACCCCAGCACCCACCAACAAATGAAATAGTAAGTTAGCTTTATCTTCCTCACTAGTGTCACCACGTGACAGCAGACTCATTATAATAACCAATCGTTCTTCCTGCTTCTTATTTTCCTATTGCTCTTTCAAAAACAGCTAGATGCTTCCCAGTTCTTTGCTGCTCCCTTACCACTCAGTGCCAGCCAATTAAACTAGATCAATGTTCAATGTTCAACCTAAGAAAGCTCATCCACCACCAGCTACAACACTGAAAATCTGTGCTGAATACAAAAATTGTAAGTGGCATTTGAACTCTCTGAATCATGCTCAGCAATTTAAGCACAAAATGCCAGTGGTGAAGTCTTGTCACTTACTCTTTTTTGATCTTCCAGTCCATGTGTCACAGGCTTTCTTTTCTGATGCTGGCTAGACTCTGATCCAGATTCCATTTCCCAGTAACAAATATCCTGCGTGTCTCCTGAAGCTTTTTCCTCAAAATCCACAGTATGAATAAGAAAACATTAATGTGAAACGAAAAATAGAGAGAACCTTCAAATCTCTTCCTTGTTTTTTATAATCCTTTCAGATCTCTGGTTTGCCATCTCTGCTAATTATCTTAACAGACAAGCACTGTAAGCCCTTTATTCCCTATTTTAGCTCAGATGTAGAAATCCATTGATGTGCGTTATAGGGAGCTGGCAGAGCTGAATCCATATTTAACAGTCTGTGCCACATCATTGCTTCACCAGCATCTTCCTTGTTGCTCCACTAGCATTCTTGGCATGGATAATATATGTGTCAATAAAGGTGTAAATGTGCATTTAATCCACTGTGTTGATATTATCAGCATCCCTCTCCTAGGCCACCTTCCTCCCATAAATCAGTGTAAACACTTCACAATGATAATTGCCTTTTGCAAATCTAACAAGTGTAAATTACATAAAATCATCCATGCAACGGTGTCGTCGTCATCGTCTTCTTCCACACAAGCAAAGGCCTAAAAGGGAGAAAACATATATTTTATCTGTTTGACAGATGAAAGGATCTTTATTACATTAGCAGCTAAAATGTGTGATAAAATCAGAGCTTTGCACATATAACACTTCTTATGCACATGGTTAAGAACACACTGTTGCTAAAATAATGGGTAAAATGTAGTATCAGATGAGCTGACTTGTGCAACAGGGCATCCCTTTCCTCTCCTCTCCCCTGAAATCCCCTCTAAAATCTGTTCCAAAATGTGCCCAACTCTCAGAAGCAGTTTTTTTTGGGGGGGGGGGTACATAGGGGACTGCAGGGGGAAAGAGAGGAAGGGGAAGTCCCACTGCATGAGTGAAAGTCAATTCTCCTCACATACATATACCACTGGATGTCTCCCAATATGTAGCTCCTCCTTATTTTGGCATTTAATTTAACAGAAATGAAATCAATGTTGCTTTACAAGAGTAGTTTAATGTGCTTCAACATTCCTTCTATATACTTTTACTGTCATCTAAATTTCTTTCTCTGTTTCAGCCAAATATAGCCATCTGTGAAAGGCACATGGAAAGCAATAACATATTTTGTGTAATAATCACCAGGTAAGTTAATGTTCAAGACTGGACAGTTCCTGGCTCTACCTCTGCAACAAAGAAGTCCAAGAAAGACAGAAACACATTATCCATAAGCCAAATGAACTATTGTTACTCAGTGAAAGAAAAAGAAAGTTACTATCATCTAAAAACTGTATTTTTAAACAACTCATTCCCTACTCTAATTTTAAAAAATGATTAGTTGATACCCTGCAGTATATAATCATGTGTCACCTCAAAGGAAAGGCCAAATTGTAATATTTATTTAGGTGGGATGCCTTGTTGTCTAATTGGTTCTTTATCTAAACACAAAAATGAAAATGGCTCCCATAAGGAATTATTTACAAAGTCTAGATAAAGAGCAACAAAGGTACTAGAACAACAGTCTTTTTTGCCATACAATTACAATTCAACTCTACCTGTCACTGTCCACCTGTCAAACTTTGCCTGCAGGGGAAATAAGGCTCCAGCCTACCAGACAGATTCAGTTCCCCAACCCTTTTCTACCAAGTGGTTGTCATAATTTTACCAGTCTTCTGCATCTCTTCAGAAATCTCCAAGGAAGCCGTAATCTAGTAAAATTCTCCGCAGCTCTTGGATACACATACAGGTTGCCTGTATTTACTCTGAAGGAACTGCTCTTTATGAGTTGCTGATTTATTCTGTATGGTTCATTCACTCTTTCTCAATCTACATAACACAGGGCTACAACTAATCCCTATATTGCTGGTCACACTTACATTGTTTCCCCATCCTCACTACTGACAATCAATTATTTGAGGCAGGGTTAGCGAAACACATAATGAAGGCCACAGAACAACATGGGTAACCTTGCCTAAGCATTATGAGTTCTTCCCATAGGGCTGTCATTTGTTGAATGTATCTAGTTCTAGCAAGCAACTACCATATATAGACTACTACAGCACTGTTCATGCCATCTGACTGAATACACTCAGCTGAAAAGAGAATGTGGCAGAAAGACTCTGTCCCATGCACATTGTTGCTCATATAAACAGACCAGATGTGTTTCCAAAAACAGCAAGCTTCTAGGCTTGTCCATGCGGATCTGGACCCTGCTTTTCAGGTTCCTTGATCCTGCATGCAGAGAATTCATTTGTATTTACACTGAGCCTATTCACACAGCCGGCTCAATGCACAGAATGCTGCTCCCATACTGCCCCCTCCTTCCATTGGGTGCAATCAGCTTACCCAGAGTGATGTGTCAACAATGGTTAGGTGCAACAGGAATAGAACCCCTTTTGACTTCTAACATAACTTTTAAAGGTTTCCATACTTTAGAAGTTATGTTAGAAATAACCCACTGTCTTCAGATTATTGGTGTTTGAAAGTATGTGACATATTTACAGGGCTTTTTTATTAAACACTGGAATGGTAAGAGTATGTTATATAAATCAACATTTAATATGGAGATAGTTCTAGTGCCAACATACTGTTGGTGAGATAACTTTCTATTTATGACAAAATATCACACTGCTGAAAAACTGCTAGTGTATTTCACCTCCTCTTTATTTTAATTGTCGTAACTATTTCTTCTATTCATGACCAGGATAAGTGACATGCTTGTGCAATTGCTACTTTGCATATTTCGTTTGTCTGTTATCATGGGGAAAACAGGTTTCCATGGAAAAGTTTTTTTTTTTTTAGTTTTTCAAAAACCACAAACTCAAATGTTAAAAAAAAGAATGGCAAATGTTGGCATGTGCAGCTTTTTGCTCCCAGAAGCACTATTGCATGCCGGCTTATTGCTGACCAGGAGCAGCAGGGCTGAATGAACCAGCAGATGCACCGATAAATCTGAAGCCCTGCCACACACCATGCCCATCAAACCACACTGACTGGGGCTCAATGAAACTGCTGGGCTTTGGCTGCACTAGCTTCAGGCTGGCACAGTGGAAAGGCCTGGATTGGAATCATCACTGGTAGAACCTATGGCCAGCCCAGCTCTGCCCCGAAACACCGCACTTCAGAGGTTTGTGCCAGTTACTGCTGCCGAGTAAACTGATGGTAGTAGCTTCCACCTGTGCTTTTGGTGAGCATAGTGGTGACCTGCATGGTGGCAGACCTCCCACTGTCAGAGCCTGGTGGAGCTGAGTGGATGTAAACCTCTCATCCTCATTCAGCTCCCTTCTACAGCACATCAGATTGAGTGGTAGGATTTGCTCCACTCACCATACCTAATGAAACCCCTTCTACACAACTAGCAAATGTTATGGAAGCAGTGGGCTTCATCCAGTTGTGACTCTGAACCTCCACTCATGCAAAGCAGGGCACCCAATTTTTGCCAATGACTTCCTAATCATGGCGGCCTCCCCATGGCTACTGAAACCTGCCCCTGAAAGTTAGATGACCCTCTGGAACAGTATCAATATGGTATGGAAGACTGAAGTAGGGAGGACTGGTGAATATCAGGCATCTTGCCTTCTGAGGTTTCAAGGACTTTCCGCTAGTACAAAGCCAACATTGGACACAACCCCATTTGTCACCCTATCAGGAAAGGAGCTATACGTTAGGATCACTGTGGGAAATACCAGCACCACACAGTGGTGAAGCTGCATGCTCCGGCACTGGGGGCAGAAAGCAGGCGGGGGTGTGGCACGTTTCCCACGGGGGCATGGTGTGCGTCCCGGGGGCCTGGCATCTGGTGCGGTGGGGGGTGCACGGCGCGTGTCCAAGGGGGCAGCCGTGATGGTGCCCCCTCCCAGATGGTCTGGGGGTGGTGCGCTCCCCCCGTTCCTCCGCCAGTGGCACCACGCCATGGTCTACTACAGCCAATGTATCACACATGGAAATAAATGTGTGAGTGGATGCCCCCATTTCCCCAGATGTGTCTACACAGATATATGCACACATATTTTATTTGCACACTACATGCTTTCTTTTTTTAAAAAAAAAAGTGGTGGTGCAAAACCAACATTTCCCATAGCAAGGTTCGCTGGCAGCGATATATACATGTAGCAAGATGGCAGCGTATTGCTTTATCTTAACTGCATTGTTACAGGCACAAGCTTACTTTGTGGAAAAATTACTAAAACAATGGAGAAAAACTTTTTTTCGCCCTTCAGTGATTTCACCATGATGTGGCACACGAGACTGCATCAGTCACATCATGTTATACCATGCTGCAATAGCATGACATAACCAGTGCAAGTAAGGACAGTGTGAACGATCCTCTGAAGCAGAAAAAGTGCAATCTCTCCCTCAATGTCCCTTTGTATTAAAATTTCCAGAATTTTTTTTATTACTTCTACACCCTTCAGATTAATCTCAGGACATGCATGAGTAGAAATTGGAGTTTGCAGGAAAGCCTTAGGGTGATGCTCACAGCCCTTTGTACAAAAAATAAATCTATGGAGTTGAAAAACTTTTTTAAAAAAAACTTTTACTACCAACTGGGACTGGGGAGAGAGATCCATAGCTAAATAATTTTAAAAGACCCCAAATATTTGCAATATACACAGTGATTTGTTTTATCTTCCCAGGAAACAAAGCTTGTTTTGTTAATGCTGTAAGAGGTTAGTTTGGCGTGCTAAAGATTGGTGAAGAGGAAAATCAAAGAGAAACTAATGGCACTTGAAACAAGTAAGACCGCCTTTCTATCTCCATCAAAAACAACAATCTGATGTCACATCACCCCTATATTTTTATGTCATCAACTTACTAGAGCCTCTCATTTGTGATGGTCAAAGGAGTTTTCCTCCATTTTATCCCTATGCAGTATGTTAAACTGAGAAACTGACTGGCCCAAGAACAACTAGTTGAACTTAGGTTTCCCTAGTTGAGAAATCTATCCACTATGTCACATTAGCCCTAAATACAAATCTGAAACGTTGGCTATCTCACAAAAAAATATTGAGGCTAGATAATAAAACCCTGCAAATGTGTTCAAGTGAAGCACCAGATGCTCTACAACTTGAGCAGGATTGATCCGTGTAGGAACTTTTCTGGTTCCCAATTAAATGCTATACTTAGAATATATCTGCATTTCAGAGGCTGGGTGCAAATCATAGAACACTTCTGATTCCCACCAGCTATCAATACCAGGTCATTCAAACCCTGCTAGTACATAGCAACTGGTCACTGCAGACTCCATACAGGTGGTAGAAAGCTGTAGCTTGCCCGGGATAAAAGGCATATGCAGTTTCCCTTAGAAGGCTCCCAAATTTCTTTTTGGCTGACAGCATACCACTCCAGGAACACAGACAGTTGTTGTGCCATACACTAATAGAGTGCTACAGGGTCAGGAATCAACAACCACATTGGCAGAGGCTACCCGGTACATTCACGAACCTTCCAAGTACACAGAGGACCACGTGAGCTCTCTCTCTCTTTCTCTCATTCTCTTTGGCCTAGAATCCTAACAGTCAAACAATACAGTCTACCCCCTGAAGCAAAAAAGAATTAAAAATAACCTTGTCTATTTCAAGTTAGAATAACCTTTCAAGAGATTTCAGCCTAGAAATATAATGTTCGGATGATTAGCAACTAGAAAATAGAGGAAATGTACTAGTATGCCTTTCTATCAGAAACCTTCTTAAAATGCTGTAGAATCAAGAATCAGTATAACATTAAATACAACAAAGAGACAAAAACCAAGATAATTCATCTTCCTTTAGGTTACAAATGAGCCTGTTTTTGTATAGATGCCTCAAACAGGAGACAACTATGAGCTGTGCATTCTCTCTCCCTCCCTCCATCCACCCCAACCCCTAGTCCCCATCATTCAGTAATATGCCTTTATGTGCAAAGCAAGAGTTCAGACAGGATGTTTATACGAACCTGTGTTAGGTGAACTTGAGAATGTGCTCTTGCATTAGTCCAGCATTGTTTACAAGAATCCCAACAACCAGCAGGCACTGGCTGGTCCAGCAGAAATATCCCAGTGGTGTACCAAAGAACCACCACAATTCACCTCCTGCCAAACCTTGATATAGCAATCTTGCCTGCTAAACAAATACTTAGTAGAAGGTATCTAGGAAAAAATTATCCAGGCCTTCTCTTTTGACTAACCTCATAAAAACAAATAAACACACCCCTTATAGGATTCAAAGACCATGCTTAATTGGCTGGATGCTCTTTTCACAAATACACAAAACTAATAACCAACCTGGGTAAAAGAAACCAGGACTGGCATACAGGAGCTACCGAGCTCCAGAAACATCGATGAACCAGCCTTCCCGTTAACACTCATTTACCTTCTTGTGCCAAGGGAGGAAGGCAAAAGGGTACCAGTTCTCCCCTCACCTTTGCCTGCAAGGCGAAGACAGGCAAAGGGAGGCAAAGAAGCGCCACCAGCTCCGCGGCGGGCAGGAACGGAGATGATACAAGCCGAGGAGGAGCTGCTGCTCCAAGCACCCGGCGCCTCCCGAGCTACCGCACGCACCATCTACCTCGCCGGCGCTGACGACTGCTCGGCTGCCTGGCTGGCTCCTTCGGAAGCCCCGCTCAGCTCCTTCTCCCCGGCGAGGCGGCGGCTGTTGTTGCCCTTTTCACGTAGGGAGCAGCAGCCCCAGCTGAGGAAACGCCGGCAGCCAGGAGCGGCGCCTGTCCCTGCGCCCCGCCTCCTCTTCTTCCCGCCACCTCCTCTTCGCGCCTGACGGGGAGCGGCCGAGGACGGCGCTTCTGGGCACTTGCGGAGGCTGCCCCGCCACTTCCACAGGAGCTCACGAGCGCAGCCGGAGCCTAGTTCCCTGCGCTGCTCGGGGAGGGGTACTTATTATTTTATTAATAATAGGAATAATACTAACTAGTAGTAGTAGCAGTAGTATCCCTCATCTGGGAAGCGGGGCAGCCGGCAGCAGATGGGACTGACAGCAGGTTGCTTTGCCAGAGACCGCCAACAAACCGCGCGCGAGGGCTGCCCGTCTCGCTCGCAGCCCCTGCTGGGAAGCGACCCACCCACTGCTTTCCCTCAAGCCACGGCTTAAAACTTTCGCATTCTTCCGCAAGAGCCGGCAAAGAGAGCCTCTCCAGGGACTAGAAGCCGAGCTTTACCTGCGTCTCCGGGCTCGCGTTCCTCCAGAGATGTTCCCTCAGTCACCCTCTCTTTGCCCCGCCGCTGCGCCCCTGGAGCCTCCATAACCCCCGGGGTGACGAGGGCCACTATCCTTCCGCGGGGAGCGGGGGCGCTCTTTTAGAGCCGAGGCTGCCGGCGGGGCGGGGGGGGGTCGCTCCTTACTCTTCCCGGTTACCTTAGCAACCAGCTAGCCAACCAGCCCAACCCTCTGGGTGCGCACGTGCGCGCACGGCGGCCAATGGCGAGGGAGCGGGGCGCACTCCGGTAATTGAAGAGCCACTTTCAAGTCGGAGGAGGAGGATCTGGGAAGCGCGCGCGCCGGCGGAGGGTGGAAGGGAATCGAGGGCGCTGCTGCGGGGCTGCGATGGGTGAAGGGAAGGCGCATGTAGGGAAATAAGTTGCTTTCTCCAAGGGAGGAAATAAGTTACTCTCAGCTAAAGGCGGGTATCCTCAGGAGTAAGTCCCGCCGAACTCTGCGTAACTTGCTTCCCTCAGTAAATACGCGCGGGGATCGCGCTGCAGGAATAAGGAGCTCGAGGAGGGGGAGGCAACCAAATTAAAGAAGGATTTATTTTTCTTTTACTGTAATTTTATTGGTAGCTTATTTTTGCTTGGGGACTGAGGAGCTACTGGGCAGCGCGTAGGCGTCGGAAAGGTGTACCGATCGAGGTATAAGGAAAAGAAGTAAAGAGTTTTTACGCACCCGATCAAAGCAACTACGGGGCAGCCTCTTACTTGGCAGGAGTCACTCTTTCGAACCAGCACAGACTGGGGAGGGACAGAAAGCTTATTCTGATTTTAATTTAAGGGGAAACGTGGGGGGCAGCTCCAGATCAAAGATCATTGCCTGCCAATGGTGAGCCACGCGAGGCTACAGCGCCCTTCTGTGGGCTTAAGTGGGCAGTGCAACCACAGCTTCCCTCTCCTAATTTCTGGTTGTTGCCCTTGGCCTTGGAGTAATTGTATGGCTGGGCTTGCCTGCCTTTCGCTTGAATACATACAGCTGTGTCCCACTGAATGCTTCCAGGAGGGAGAGTTGCTAAGTTTTCTTCAGTAGGTATGAGGTCTAGCCAAATAGTTTGATCACTGGAGCTGACAAGTCTGATATGGAAGGACAGAGAGAGACATCAGAAAGGATTCTGTTGATGGGGTGGTGTGCACAAATTGGTTGGACTCCAGCTCACATCAGCCCAGCCAACATAGCCAAAGCTCAGGGATGGTAGTAGTTGTCCAGATACCACTGAACACAGTATTTTTCTGGAGTGGCTTCAGAGGTGAGGTTGGGGGCACTGTACTTCAGTGGTTCCAGTCATTTCCAGAAAGTAGTTATTGAGCAAGGGGTTCAGTGCTATGGAAACTTTCCTGTCCTCCAGGGTTCTTTTTGATGAGGGGCACGCTGTAAAACAACTCCATGAAGTTTTGGGAGCTGTCACCAGGAGTCTTGGAGTGAAGTGTCCACAATATTCAAATGACACACAGCTCTATCTCTCTGTTTCTTCTGAAGCAGGAGACATGGCTGAGGTGCTAGATAGGTGTTTGAAGGCAGTGGTGGGCTGGATGTGGTCCAACAAATTGAAGTTGAATCCTGGAAAGACAGAGCTGTTGTGTTTTCCAGGTTATTGAGTCTTCTAGGAGATGAGAAGATTGCCCATTCTGAATGGGGTTGCACTTTCTTGGATGAAGCGGGTTCGTAGCTTGTGGGTACTGCTGGATCCAATATTGTTACTCGACACCCAGGTAGCCACAGTGGCTAGGACTAGGAGTACCTGCTTCCAGCACTGGCTGGCCCACCAGCTACAACCCTGTTTAGACAGAGATGACTTGGCCAGAGTACTCCAGATTGGCTTGTTGCTATGCACTCTATGTGGAGCTGCCCTTGAAGACGACTCAGAAACTTTAACTGGACCACAGTGCAGCAGTCAGAATCCAGACTTGGGTTGCCTTTAGAACTGAAACAACCCCAAGTACCGTAGTTGTCAGTTAGCTTCTGGGCCCAGTCTAAGGTGCTTGCACTAGTGTTTAAAGTTCAAAATAACTTAGGCCCCAAATATCACAGAGGTGCCCTATACACTCTGCAGATTTGGCGAAAGCTGAAGACACACCTCTTTAGCCTGGTCATTGTCACCTGAGAGGTGTGCTTTCAGCACCCAGCCTATTCCTATGACTGTAATTTAACTGTTTTTAATACTGAATTTTAAGTTGCCGTCTGCCTTGGGACCTGCTGACGAAGGGCAAGTAATACTTTAATACAGTAATCTTGATGATGATAACACAGTTAATGCGATATGGGGCTCAACCAAAAAATGACATTATTTTCTTTTACCCACATAGAGAAGGAGATGCAGCCATTTCCCACCTCCAGGGGACAGGTCCACAGTGTATACGCCTGTGCTTAAAAGATCCCACTGCGAGGGAAGAGGGAAGTCCTCCGGGGTCCTCAGTCTGGAAGAATTTTACTCTGAATTCTCCAGTAGCTAATATTGGCATATTCCAGGCTCCCAAAGCCAAGTAACAATTTGCATATGATGCCAATCAAACTGCTAATTATACATATCAGTTGCAATACATTAGCATACCTAATTTGTATAATTTCCAACAGGTGCATCACTTCAATGTCTTCTATGTGTGTACTTTTTTTGAATCTGCTTCCTCCCTCCTCCCACTGTCAGAGCAGTAGAGATTCTCGCTTTATCTCCATTTTTGCACTATACTCTGTCCCTGCCATCCCTATATTGCCATCTGATTTCGAAGGTACAAAGTGGCTCATGCAAAATCTATTAAAATGGCCTTCTAAAAATCCTGCAAAATTCGATTAAAAATCCCATAATAGCCACAGCAGCAGCATTGATAGCAGCTGAAAATTAGTGCAGTGCTGAACTGGGGTGTCGAACATTTCTGTACTCCTTGAAATGGGCTGCCCCCATTTCATGGCTGGACTAGAAGTGGGACCCTTATCAGCCATATGTCAATCTTGGTTCAATTCCTAATCCCAATAGCAAACTATGTGGTGGAGCATCAGTGCTCACCTGACCTCCCAACAGTTGAGTCACTGCTGCTTACTGGGAAGGGAATGGGCAGCCATCTCCCCACTGCCTTATCCCCTCCCTTCCCTTCCCAGGTAGCAGCAGCAACTCATCCATCCAGAGATCAAGTGGGCACAGCCACTTCACCATGTCATCAGCTACTGTCTAATTTGCAGCCTATCCTACCTCCAAGGATAGTTAAAAGGACAAAAAAGAAGTGGCGACACCTTATATGGTACAATGAGCTTCTTGGAGGAAGAGCAGGCTAAAAAATGCCTTTGTTAGTGGGAGGCATTCAAAAAAGTGCACAACCCTGTGAGAGAGGCAGGGAAGGGAAGATCTCCCTAGGTGAGAGGCTGGGAAAAGAAAGGGAAGCTCCCAGGTGAGTGTTGCGAGGGTCCAGCCCTTTGTGTGAGACAAGGATTAAGATCTACTTTTGAGAGATGACTTTGCATTTTTTTCCATTTGGATAAGTTTTTTTTATTATTGTATTATGAAAAAGCCTTAATAAAATTTTTTGGGGTGGTACACAAAACTTACGTTCCAAAACTTTTTGTTTGTTTACAGTGCAGGTATTTCTGCACATTACTGCACATCATAATGGCAGTGAACAGATGCAAGGTGGGGTGTGTGTGTGTGTGTGTGTGTGTGTGTGTGTGCAAAACGGGCAACGGGCTTCACTTGCCCTTACTGACAGCACCATGGGCAAATCTGATTGGGTCTGTAGGGCCACCCTATTATTAACACACTGTTACCTAGTTTTGATGGGCAAATTGATATATTTCTTAGCATTAAATAGATTTATCTTTGCCATGTTTAGAAGAAAAATGTTTTTGTTCAGTTGTTCATGAGGGGCAGGTCTTATATCTTGACTGGAAATTGCACAATGCACAAAAAATTATACATTACCTACAAAAGAAATACAAAACCTTTGATTCCCGAGTATGCTAAAACTGTCCAATATTAGAAGCTCTGGGGAAGGCAGCAGTATTTTTTTTGTAATAGGTTTTACATTTATTTTCTACACATTGTTTTCCTCATGGCCAAAAAAGGTAAATTTGTAAGGCTGAGTTAGACAGCATTTTTCAATTAGAAATTATCTTCTTATTACCTTAAGACTAACCAGGCTTAATGGAGAGGCTTTTCTCATTTGTAACCTCACTGTGCAACTTGTGCCTTAGTGTCAGAATGGAGTGGAAATAAGCGGCAGAAGGAATGCATATTCAAAGATTTCTATCTTACCATTCCAATGCATTCACTTTACTCAGTGTGGCTTACAACAATGAAAAATATTTCAAATCCTATTATATATAAAATCATACAATATAAAATAGAACCAGGCTCTGCAAATAAAAGCCCTAAATTGGGTTCACTGTAGGAAGACGGCATATGCCCAGGAATAGGGTGGCCATATGTCCAGAATTTGCTGGACATACCGTATTTTTTGCTCTATAAGACTCACTTTTTCCCTCCTAAAAAGTAAAGGGAAATGTGTGTGCATCTTATGGAGCGAATGCAGGCTGCACAGCTATCAACAGAAGCCAGAACAGCAAGAGGGATTGCTGCTTTCACTGCGCAGCGATCCCTCTTGCTGTTCTGGCTTCTGAGATTCAGAATATTTTTTTTTCTTGTTTTCCTCCTCCAAAAACTAGGTGCGTCTTGTGGCCTGGTGCGTCTTATAGAGCAAAAAATACGGTAGCTGGTATTCAGCCTTTGTAAACAAGATCAGGGCAGAAATTGCTGAAATGTCCAGGAAAATCTGGACATATGGCAGCCCATGTCAGAAGTGTAATTTCATTTAAAATAGCTCAAAAACTTTTTTTACTTTTTTAGAATCCCCCCCCCCCCAAAGCTAAACAACTGGCCAACTGGAGCGGCAGTGGAGCTGGCGTGGAGCTGGACAGCTGAGCTTGAGAGAGAGCGTGTCCCCGACGGCTGGGAATGGCAGAAGTCAGAATGATTTTTTTCTGCTACATTCTCAAACATCCAGGGGAGTGAACTGCACTCTGCCCCTTGGGCACGCGCTGGCTCTTCACTGCCTCCCTCCTCCTCCGCTGTAGGGCGGCTGAGTGGGAGGGGGCAGGCAGACTCTGGAGGCCCCGCAGTGCACCCCGCCCCTGCAAGGAGCTCAGTGATGGCACCCAGGGTGGGCTGAGAGGAGCAGCAACCATTACACAGCTTGCCTCACTGTTTGATGTTTAAAATATTTATTTCTTCATTTCGGGCTCAAAAAATAGGAGTCATCTTATACATGGGGGCATCTTATAGACGGAAAAATACGGTAATTTCCCACTTGGGAAATATTTGCACAAAGTTCCTGGTAGTACACTGGTTCAGGTTCCTTCATGATCAGTTCCTTAGTTCATGTAACAATCACAACCTATCACACAGTAATCTAAAATAAGAACATTCCACAAGCAAACACCATTAAATAGGTGCAGCATGAAAGTGCTTGCAGCAGTGCCTGCAAATCCTACTTTTGGCTTCGCTGCACCTTACCTGCCCCATTCCTGATATCATGTATCATATCATATCATGTATGATATCATGTAGCTTGGGTCGGGACTGGTGGGCCGTTGTTCACAATTACATATATTCCCCTGAAATATGTAGACAGCTCCCCCACACATCTGAAGTAAAATTCCTCTTTGGTGCCTGTGCACAAAAGCAAGTTGCATCAATGCACATGTCTGACACACGCAGCAATGTCTGAAGATTCATAGATATTCCTCAGTGTCTTAAATAAAAGAAAACAACACTGAGGATTGAGCAGCCAGTCCCACTGCCAGCAAAGCAACTGTACTTAGCTTTTCTCAAGTACACTGTTCTAAGAGGCTTTTATAGTGCTTTATTGGTAAATGTAAATCATGAGAACAATCATGGGCATTTGTATGAGCATCTGTTAAAACAATAATGATGCTTACGGTGCGATTTACAGACCACTTACTTTGATGTAGTCCCATTGTCTTCTGTGGGACTGTTCCAGTCCTAAGTGATCTGTGAATCATCCCTTTAGTGGTTTTAATGTGCAAAAGCTATGCATAGTGTTAATTAATAAAGGCAGTATCTAGCAGCAAACACAAGCAGAATTTGAAACAGACGTAAGTTAGAAATACACTGATCTGAGACAATGGGAGTTAGGTACATATTTAAAGGTAAAGGGACCCCTGACCATTAGGTCCAGTCGTGGCTGACTCTGGGGTTGCAGCGCTCATCTCACTTTATTGGCCGAGGGAGCCGGCGTATGTGGCCAGCATGACTAAGCCGCTTCTGGGGAACCAGAGCAGCACACGAAAACACCGTTTACCTTCCCACCGGAGCAGTACCTATTTATCTACTTGCACTGGTGTGCTTTCGAACTGCTAGGTTGGCAGGAGCAGGGACCGAGCAATGGGAGCTCACCCCGTCACGGGGATTTGAACCGCCGACCTTCTGATTGGCAAGTCCTAGGCTCTGTAGTTTAACCCACAGCACCACCCGTGTCCCTTGTCCAGTCGCGGACGTGTTAATAATTTCAAATGAATGAGAGCATAAGAAACGATCTCTAGACTGAGCCCAGAAGATAGAAGTAAGATCAGTTTGATGATTCTTGATTGCTATTATACAGCTCAGCAGAGTGTGAATTTGGGGGGACAAAAGTGGGTATTTGAGATTTGGGGGATTTAGACAGATCCTTCTCCTTTCTTGCAATGTTTTCCTATAGCCAATGGACATGAATCAGCACTGAGAAGAACATCCCAGATTCCCTATTTTGCCCACAGTCCCTTAAAAAAGACACAGAGGGGGAAAAACCCAAGCAAATTTAGCTTAGCAGACATAGGATAAATCAGGTCCTTTTATGGATCAGTAACTAGTTAAGAAACAGAAAGCAGAGCATAGGTGTAGTGGTTAGAGTGCTGGACAAGGACCTGGGAGGCCAAGGTTCAAAGCTGATGCACAGCCATACTGAATGGGCCCTTTGGAGAAGGATCATAGCTCAGTGATGGAGGATATTTTGCATGTTAAAGCTTCCAATACCTGGCCTCTCCAGGTAGGACTGGAGATGTTCCTGTCTTCTTGCATTTCTGTGCAAGTGCAGATGCAGATGTGATCTACCTGCATAGCAACACAGGAAGGTGCCTTATAGCAAATAAAACCATTGGTTTATCCAGCTCATTATTGCAGCAGCTCCCTAAGGTTTAAAACAGAAATCCAAACAAACTTTCCACCCATTTTTCACAGAACATTTGCGTAAAAATTAAATAATTCTTACCATAATCTCCAAGAACAATACAATCCTTGAATCTTTAGGCTGCAAGTGCAATACTTGTAGACTGTACCACAGATAGAACATTTTATTATAGAAAATTGGAATTAATGGTGACCCCGGAGGATTTAATCAATTCTTTAATGAATCCCAATTATCTTGAATTGAAGTAATTATTGAATTAGGTTTAATTTATGAAGTATAATCTCTCTCGCCTAATCAAACAAGAGCTCATAACGGTATTGAGATATCAACTTGCTTGACTAAAATAGTAGTGGAATATCAGCTTGTTCAGGCTCCTTGAGAAAATTTAAATAATTCAACCAGTTGTGACGCTTGATAATATAATGTTTGAAAGTGCCATACTAATTGTTCACTCAGTTAAATGAAGATTTTCCTTCATTTCAACACTGAGTTGTCTTGTAGGTGTTCTGACTGATAAAGGATATACATAATAGGATATACACATAATAAGATTTACTGTTAATCTTTTCCAGTTTTCCAGCTCCTATAAACTTTAGAGCCTGTAAAAGTAGAACACCAAACTACGAGTTTAGTGTTCCATCAAAAAGATATGCTAATATAGTGTTCCAGACAGAACTATCCTGTGTATGCTTACTTGGAAGTGAGTTGCTGTGTTCAGTGGGGCTTACTGCCAGGTGAGCATAACTAGGAATATAGCCCTGTTACGCTGGAGTAAGCCGCACTTGGCTCTAAATTACAGATATGGACCAGGAAATCTGTTGTTCCAAATCTTACTTCTGCAGTGTGCTAAGTGGATGGCCTTAGGCAAGTCTCTCTCTCTCTCTCTCTCTCTCTCTCTCTCTCTCTCTCACACACACACACACACACACACACACACACACACCCCTCTGGCCATAATGGGGTTAATGATGTCTCTCTTATCAAGTTGTTGCAATCATAATTATTATAATTATAATTGTTCATTAAATTTGTATACCGCCCTTCATCTGAAGATCTCAGAGCAATTCACAGCATAAAAATACAATATAAAAGCACAAAATGCATAATAAAAACAAGAATAAAAACAAAGCAAGCCAATAGACCATGATAATTTTATTTTCTGCCCCCCCCCCCCCGGCCAAACTGCCAGTACACAACAACCAGAGAAAGTTGGGGGTGCATAAAAGACTGTGTTTTACCTAGGCTGTGTACATACAGTTGAGGGATTTCTTTGTCATGCAAACAGTTTGGTGGAGCTACTATCATTCTTACTAAATCAGAACCTGACCGTTTGCATGTAAAGCCTGATATATGTAGATAAAATTAGCATATAAATCAAAATCCAATTAACGTGGTGTTAGCAGCAACTGCATGGCCTAGTGTTCAGGGTATTGTTGTTATTTAATATGAGACCAAGCATTAAACAAAAGCCTTAATTAGAAAACAAAAATCTTTTGGAACCCCATGCAATCCATCATCCAAAGAATGTTAATCATTTAACATTGGACATTTTCTGCTTTGATCCTCAGATCCTGCAAGCCAGCATTTCCTGAGGGGTTTACAGAGACTTTCAGGTCAATCTGAGGGTTCATTGTTTCCTAGATATGTCTGGGGGAAATGATCTCTTACTAAGGCCATGCAATGTACAAACGTTATGAAGTAAAAGAATGTGACAAGGATACAGACACGTATATATTATTGCATTAGCCAGACTCTGACCGTTTTGGCAGAGTTTCCATAATGCCTACTAAAATTGTGTTAGATCAAAAGGTTATGGTTTCCAGGCTCAGCTAGTATGAGATGTGTATTAGAAAGCACTTTAGCACTCTTTGTATTGCTTGGCCTTTGATTAAAGGCCTGACTACAAGTTGTAAAGTAGCCAGGCTCCGATTCTTGAGAACTCTGAAGGCGCCCTCCAGACAGTCAACACTAGAAGAATGCTTGGAAGTTTTTGTTTGGCCAGCCTCATCTTGCTGAAAGAAAAAGAAATGATGGTATCCAAAAAGCTTTCATCTCTTAGCATCTTGCTCAGCTATTTTTTTTCCTTTTTTTGTTATTAAAGTTGCAATCCTACCCTTAAAAAGGATGGCGTGAAACTCTTTATTTTCTGATGGAGAGGGAAGCCCAACCCTTGGAAAGGAAGGTCTGATTAAGGAATCGTCTTTGCAGCAGCAGAGGAAAAGTCTGCTTGCTGCTTCTACAGTGAACAGTCATGGGGCAAAGAGGAGTGCCCTGGGGTTTGTGGCTGGGACAAACTGGGTAAGGATGGACCCCGAATGCCACCTCCTAATTCATTTGGCATGCCCTTGGAGGAGGTGAGATAGTCCATTGCCCCTGAGGCACCCTCTCAATGACGGCAATTAAAGAAAAAAAGACCTAGCAAGGCCTTGGATTTTGCCGTTTATCCACCACTACGCCTCTCTCCCCTACCCAGTAGGATAGCTCTGAACTGTATAAAACTCTTCCTAATATTGATCCTGGGCTTATTTGTTGTTGGTATCTGTCTGTCTCGGGAGACAATGGAGGAGTGTGCCTTTGTGGGTGAAGTCAAACTGTTGCAAAGTCACAGCGTCTGTGGAGACTGATACAGGAGAGACATGTTTTGTTGCCGCTGGAGAAGATGAAGGGGTCCACTTACGCTGCTGCAGGTGCACCATGGCGTTTCTTCTCTCTGCTCTCCTCCCAATGGTCATTCCTCCTCTGGTCGCCGCTATGGATGCACAACCTGTATGTCTCCAGGCACTACGGTCGTCTGCAAGGGATTCCTACACAGCGGGGTTGATGTTGCTAGCCTTCATGTCTTGGGCTTATTAACAATGTGGTTAAAACAATGCAGCAACACCTACAATCCATAAGTTGGAGGTAATAAAACAATCACTAGGACAATGCACACGTGAATTTGAATGTTAAACAGCAACATTTTTTAAAATCCAGTGTTTTATAATATAGCATCCTCCCTATGCTATTTTAATGGATAAAAAAAAATACCTGAGATAATAAAATGTATTTACCTAATGCCTTAGTGATAGCAAGGCAGATGCCAGGCAAGCCTCCTTAGGGAGGGCATTGCACAACTAGGGCATCATAGAAAATAAAGCCCCCTATGTTATCATACACCAGCTCTCTGGTGGTGGTAGCAGCACTACTGAGAAGGGCATTCATGCTTAGGTAGGGAGAAGGCAGCCCTTGTGGTATGTCTGTCTCAAGGT
Organism: Podarcis pityusensis; assembly: GCF_964106645.2. Lineage (NCBI taxonomy): Eukaryota > Metazoa > Chordata > Lepidosauria > Squamata > Lacertidae > Podarcis > Podarcis pityusensis. The sequence goes on along the minus strand of NC_138028.1, from coordinate 59,852,527 downwards.
GTGATGGCTTTAAAGGTCAAACCAACACTTTGAATTGGCATTGGATATAATTACAATATAATAATAATAATAATTTATTATTTCTACCCTGCCAATTTGGCTGGGTTTCCCCAGCCACCCTGGGCAGCTTTCAACAGAACATTAAAAATAGAATAAAACTTTAAACATTAAAAACTTCCCTAAACTGGGCTGCCTTCAGATGTCTTCTAAAAGTCGGATCGTTGTTTATTTCCTTATTTCCCTTTATCTGATGGGAGGGTGTTCCACAGGGCAGGCGCCACTACCAAGAAGGCCCTTTGCCTGGTTCCCTGTAACCTCACTTCTCGCAACTGCCAGAAGGCCCTCAGCACTGGACCTCAGTGTCCGGGCTGAACGATGGGGGTGGAGACACTCCTTCAGGTATACAGGACTGAGGCCATTTAGGTCAGCACCAACACTTTGAATTGTGCTTGGAAATGTACTAGGAGCCAATGCAGGTCTTTCAGGACCAGTGTTATGTGGTCTCGGCGGCCGCCCCCAGTCACCAGTCTAGCTGCCGCATTCCGGATTAGTTGCAGTTTCAGGGTCACCTTCAAAGGTAGCCCCACGTAGAGTGCATTGCAGTAGTCCAAGCAGGGGTAACTAGAGCATTCACCACTCTGGCAAGACAGTCTGCAGGCAGGTAGGGTCTCAGCCTGCGTACCAGATGGAGCTGGTAGACAGCTGCCCTAGACACAGAATTGACCTGTACCTCCATGGACAGCAGTGAGTCCAAAATGACTCCCAGGCTGTGCACCTGGTCCTTCAGGGGCACAGTTGTCCCATTCAGGACCAGGGAGTCCCCCACCCCCACCCACCCCCTGTCCCCCCAAAACAGTACTTCTGTCTTGTCAGGATTCAACCTCAATCTGTTAGCCACCATCCATCCTCCAAATAAACCATCAATAATTGTAAATATCTCAAAACTGTCATGATGTGTTCTCAGCTGTCCTATTCTGGCCAGACTCTCAACTTCCAGGCAAAGTAGACTGCAACAACACAATCTACTGGTGGGGCAGCATAACAGCAAGTAAGACAGACTCATTTCCAATAGGGTCAGGCCAGGCAGAGTTACATCTGGTAAGGTCAGGTCAAGGAAGGTAAGGCAGAGTCTGTTTTGGGCAAGGCATCAGTAGTCAGGACCTTGGACAGAGCATTGTAAGAAAGGGGCCAGAGTATTTTCACACATGGAAGAAGAGTTGTTGCATCAGTGAGGTGCACAGGCCCTTGGAAGCCTTCTGAAGGCTATCCAGTTTATTCCCACTGTTTATTCCCACCCTCTTGAGGTCTGGGCCCTTAAAAGATCACTGCCTTGCTCTAGAGGAGTTGGCTCCTGCTTCGTGGAAGTGACAGGGGCTACCCTGGGACTTCAAGAAGCAACTTCCTCTGACCTGGAAGAACTTGGAGCAGAGGACAATAATGATTCAACTGCTGCTTCAACTCTATCCGTGTCCTCCTTTGTGCTTCAGTGTGAGTCAAGACTAGGGCACATGACACCAGCAAACAGTCTCAGGCAAATTGCAGTATTTTAAACTTCTGAACTGTCTTCAAGGGAAGCGCAATGTCTAGCACATTGCAGTAGTCTAAAAGGGCTGTCACCAGACTGTTGCCAAACTATCCCTGTCTAGTAGATGTCCCAGTTGGAATCCCAGTCTAAGCTGGTAGAAAGCACCCTGTGCCACTGAGGACACCTAAACCTCAATCAACAAAACCAGATCAAGAAGTATTCCCAGGTGGCAAACCTGATCTTTCAGACAGGGTTCAATCCCATCCCACAAAGGATGAATTCCTTTCCCCTTCCAAGACTGGAGAGCCATTCACCAATAGTACATCTGTTTCAGTTTACTGACCCTCATCCAGCCCTTTATCAAGCTCAGACAATGTTCCAAATTTTCTACAACTGCACCTGATTTTCTACAAATCCACCATGGAGAAATAAAGCTGACTGCCATCAGGATGCTGGTGACACCTAATTCCAAATCCTGAGATGACCTCCTGCAGCAGCTTCATCAATATGTGAAATAGCATGGGGGTCAAGATGGAACTCAGGAAGTGCAGCTAAAAGCCCACTGCCCAGTATCATTTCCTCCTTTCTCAACACAATGCCAAAGCAATGCCACCAAGCTTTCATTATGGAAGGCACCTTCACTGCTGTGGACTTTTATATTTGTACCGAAAACAATTGTGCTCCTATTTTGTGATCTGCACATAACAATTAACTTGCAACCTGGTGACAGCATCTCTGGATTCTTAGATGGGAATAGCTATGCAGCTCTTTGGTGGGCAACCTGAAGGAACTTCAGAAACAGCTTAATACTTGTAATTCCATTGGGTCTGGTTTCACTAGCTCCGAGTTTATGCTATGAATAATTGATTAAAATATAATTTTGCAGTTTGGTTTGGGAAAGGGGGGACAGCAGAAGCCTCGGAGCAAAGGAATTACATGCACTTTACATGCATTTGGACTCTGCTATTGAACAAAAACTGCACTTCAAGAGAGGCCTCATTACATGGGCACAATGTACATGGCCCATCTGAGATACAAGAGCAGCTTCTGTCTCAGTTCTGAATTTCACAGGGAAGTACAAACATGCATGGAGGAGAGAGTGAATCTGTGACAAATGGAACTTCAAAGAAAATGTTCGTGCTGCTAACCGTCAAGGAAAAAAGAAAGAGGAGCTTGGCTCATACCTGTTTTACTGCTGCATTTTTCTGAGCCCAGATATAAGGCAACTTGCCTCGCTTCTGAGACACAATGTAATAATAACAACAAGTTAGCTTCAGATTATTATTATTATTCAAATAAATGCCCACTGCAGAATAACTTGACAGGCACAGTTAAGGTGGTAAGACCGTTCACTGCCAACTGACTTTTCTGCGCCAACAGATTAATTCTTATTGCAAATATAGTCCTGAACATTCTTGAGAATACATTTTGAGTTGGAATAAACCTCTTATAGTAGATAAAACATAATAGACCTGGGGGAGGGGTGGAAGAGAGAACTAAAAGACTACATTAGATGCTGCAATAACCTCACATATTGGGGGGAAATGACGCCAAAACCCAGCTTTGGAAGTAGATTTAGGGCACAATTCAACCCTACCCTCTTCCTCTTTCATACAGAAGGGCTGAATGTAGTGACTGCATGGCAGATGGGGCAGAAGGGGGAGTCAGGCAGATTGGCTCAGAGATCAGGTTTGGATCAGGCCCAATGCCATTGCATTAATGCAGTGAAACCCATTGACCCCGTGCTGGCTCAGCTCCTCCCTACTCTTGGAATGCCCCATTTTGGAGCTTTCTGCTTGTGCCACCAGTGGGGATCCTGCCTGTTGCCCCCAAGCAGCCAAAGGGAAGGCAGCTTAGCCAGGAAAGCTATATGGAAGGACATCTCCACTAAATCCACCTCTACCCAAGCCTAGCATGAGCAGGGTGTGGATTGCTCTGTTAGCGTCTGGAAATACAAAACAATCCACAAAGTACTCAACTCAGAAACAGGAGTTGCTTTAAACTTCCTAAAGGATAAATTAAAGTTTAATTTAGCCGCCCCAGTCCATCATAAAGTAGACTTCCCTTGAAAGTTGTTGCCAGCCAACAGCTCCCACTAAAGTCACCTGTGGCAAGGGAGTAGGACTGATCAACCCATGATAATGTGGCCCAGGAATTTGGGTAAACCAATTTAATTAATTATTTGCATGTTGGGGGGAAAGGCTTGGAAAGTTATTCCACTGATATTTAAAGTTCAAAAGTGCAATTCCCTAAATTGGCACAATTTATCACATTAGGCTCAAAGAAATTAAGCTTGTGGGCTTGATGGTGTCTCTCTTAGTTTTGAACACACAATTATAGTCAAGGTCCTTTATCGCCATACTGCCATTTAGCTGATACATTGATTGTCAAATAGTGTATCCTGCTGTAGGAAATTGTTGTCAACACTTCCAGTATCTGACATATATTTTGCTATTAGGGCTTTTGGCCTTCGTGGCTTTGTATTCATGGATGTTTTTCTGACACTTCAGATAATGCAAGGCAGTCTATCATGCCTGGAACAAGTGAGCTATTTTGGTTACTTAGACCTAGGAGAATAAAGTAAGGGCTAAGCTGAAAATCCAGTTTTTTCAAAGACCCAGGTCTATAAAATTGAAATGGGAAACATTAAAGACTCCTTGTTTGAGGTTCCTTTAAGAGGGAGGCTAGGATATATTTCATCTCTTGCTTGGTTTATCCATTATTGCCCACCCTGACTGAAGTACAAACTCTTGAGACTGAGGGGGCTTCCTGTTGGCCTCTTTATTTAGCATTTATTCTGATTTGTTTGCAGGGCGGTTAGATGATGTGGCATCAAATGAATCATTACCTCACATTTACCTGTACATTTGCTCATCACTTGCCTTGAAAGTCCAAATAAAAAAAATCCTTCCAGTAGCACCTTTAAGACCAACTAAGTTAGTTCTTGGTATGAGCTTTCGTGTGCAAGCACACTTCTTCAGATAGTGTGTGCTTGCACACGAAAGCTCATACCAAGAACTAACTTAGTTGGTCTTAAAGGTGCTACTGGAAGGATTTTTTTTATTTTGACTATGGCAGACCAACACGGCTACCTATCTGTAACTTGAAAGTCCAGAAAGTCTTATTTTTTAGCTTTGTTGCACAACCTGAATTTGCCAGGATGTGATTGAATCCCACCCCAAAATAGCAACAGTCTGCATGTGCCCTGAAACAGAGAGATGAGAAACATCTGAACCCACCATTCAATTAGTCCCTTTCTGCTTTGTTCCTTCCCCCATTGTCCTCCCTGTGATTGGACAAAGGTTGTGTGCATGCATCCATGGAATGGATAATCCTTAATGCTGTTATTTCTTATGGATTTCATAAGCATATATTTTTCTGCATTTTAGAATTTTTATCTCACCACAACTGACATTTTAAAAAAAAGTTTTCTCAAGGTATGTTGGTCTTCTTGCGAAATATAGATATATAGTCATCACAGCAGCACAATCCCTCTTCAGTCTTTGCAGAAGCAAAAGTCAGGGGTATAATGGGACCCATGCAGCTGATCCAAAGAGATGTGGCTTTTTGATAGCAGTTCTGCCTCCCTTTCCACTCCTATCCAGCTCTATTTTCCATCATGAAAAAGAGCCAGTGTGGTGTAGTGGTTAAGAGCGGTGGGCTCATAATGTGGTGAACCGGGTTCGCGTCCCCGCTCCTCCACATGCAGCTGCTGGGTGTCCTTGGGCTAGTCACACTTCTCTCTGAAGTCTCTCAGCCTCACTCACCTCACAGAGTGTTTGTTGTGGGGGAGGAAGGGAAAGGAGAATGTTAGCTGCTTTGAGACTCCGTAGGGCAGTGATAAAGCGGGATATCAAATCCAAACTCTGCTTCTGGTTTGGAATGCTGGGGTAACTGTGACAGCCACTGCACTAATAATGGCAAAGATGGCTCGGCCCAAAACACTGGGCCAAGGACACAAGTTGCCTCCTTTTGACCGAGTTGAAGTCATTATATTTGGTCATATGAATGTTGAAAGACTCAAGACAGACAAAAGAAACTACTTCTTCATGCAGCACAGAGTTAAACTATAGAACCCACAGAGGGCTTTAAAAGAGGATTAGACAATTTCAGGGAGGATCAGGCTATCAGTAGCTACTAGCCACGATAGCTGCGCTCTGCATCCACAGTTGAAAGCAGCAATGCTTCCGAATACCAGTTTCTGGAAACCACAAATCCTGTTTGTGGGTTTCCCACAAGCATCTGGTTGGCCACAGTTTCTTCTTATGTCCTCATGTGGCAGCACATCAGTACAACTGACTCAACTGCATTTTTATACTACAGTATAGTCTAAGAACAAAAGCTTTACAGAGCATGCATGGAAAATCTCCTGGTTTTCTGGTCCTCTGAAATGGACCAGTCCCTCAGATTCTCAATTTCACCCATGTGCATCAGTAAATGTTTCCTCATAAGTGATTTGGGAGCCAAGGCATCAGAGACCTGAAGTCAACATGCTTAAGAATGTTTTGACTGGGTTTTGACTGGGTTTGCAACCTCAAAATGGAAAACACAATAAAATTTCTATTCCCAAAACTCAAGCCACCATGACCTGACAAACATTGTATTCACCTAATAGCTTCCATCAATCCGCGCTGTTTTCAAATTAGCCTCTGTGACCTTTTCCATTCCTGAATGCTGTTGCAACTGTAGGGCAACATCCTGCAAAATTGCTATCCAAGTCCATGGAAACAATGTTTATTGAATTACACTGGCTTTTGCACTGGGAAAGAATGAATCAGCTGAACTGCAGAATGATTTTTGTTTCTGCTAATACAAGAGCTATAATTAAAATAATCTTGTTATCATCTATGCAGTTAATTTTTAAATAAGTATATATTCATTTTGAATAGATCTCTTATCACTTTGAAACATCTGCATGTGGCCCTCAGCAAGCAGTTATATCCCAAAATCTTGTGAATGATTTTAACTTCACAAAATATTAAAATATTAGGAGGGGTCTGTGTGGTTATAATGCCCTTCATAGAATACTGATCTGATACTAAAGCTTGATAAAGATGGAAAATTAACCTTTTGATTATTTTATTGGAAATCTGGCCGTTATGTATTTTTTTCTCCAAAAACAGTAAATCATATGCTTAAGTAGGCAGCATAGCACTTGAGTTACAAATTCTGATTTAGAAATAACTGAAATCTGAAGTTTGTTTTCCCTCCCCTCTCCCTTGTGAATTTTATTCCAAAACAAAGCATAACAAAGCCATGGCTATAAGGAAAGCAGAAACCACAATTTTCTGGAAATCACGATTTCTATTCTGAAATCTTTCTAGTTTATAACCCCAGATACGTTTAGTCGTTGGTGAGGGAAATGCACTCCAAACATGTTCAGGGAGAGCCTGTTATTATTCTACATCTACTGCAACAGAGCCCTGGCATTTGTAACAGATTCCTGGACATAGCCCTAGGGAGTCCTGGCCGAAAACCCCCAGGCATTAAGTCACTTAATACCTAAAATGGTATAACGTGTACAATAAAGCAAAAGGCATGAGATTCATTGCTTTCACTTTAGCTTACATTGATAGGCTGCACCTTTTTGCCTGCTGCGTCGTGTATGAGAGAATGTGCAAGAGTATGATGAGTGAGTTAGCTGAGGAAGACTATTGTGCCTATTGACCTGAGACAGTCTCCTGGAAATAATCTAACAGCAGGGAGCAGAGAATCCTTTAAAAAATCAATAGAGCAAGAAAACGCTGTTGACTAAGTGTCTGTGTGTGTGTGTGTTTAAAGGAAGGTGTGGAGGGGAGGTAAGGAAGAAACAAGGAAGAGCTTTCCTTTAATGCTAACGTTAATAATTCCTCTGATCTATCCCTTTTTACACTATTTCTGCTGGTAAGAAACAGTTATCCTGAAAAAGGCATTCGTATATGTGAGTGTTGGACGTGCACACACACCCATCCCAGGCTCTATAAGGTGAACTATTTGACTGCCTAAGAGCAGAGCATTCTTAGCCTGCCATAATACAGCACGAACACTTGTTCCTGCTATGTAGGCAAGGTATAACCCTTCCCAAAATGAACACAAACAGTTTTATGGAGTAGTTTTCTACCTCAAGGTGACTTCCAATTTATCTTCAGGTTGTCGAATGTCTCAGACAAGCTGAAGCAAGAGAAGAGTACTTTAATCTGCTTCCAGGAATCAGCATTTGTTTGAAAACCATATGGAACATTCCCCCTCCCCAGTACTTTAAGTCTTGAAGAGAAACTCAGAAACAGGCATAAACTGGTTGAGGAGGTTTTTTTCTCTACCCCTAGCCAAACTCAAACTTGTGTCAGATTGGTCATGCATCCCAGAAATGAAGCTATGTGTGGTATGTCACAAGAACACTAACCGTTTCTGGATCAGCTTCCACTTGAAAAACTGCATGGGATCTTTCTTTTACCCCAATATGTGGAGCAAGATACCAAGAACCAATAGATTTCATGAGACGTGTTTTGCCCTGGTGTCTTTTCCAATTTGTGTTCTGTAAGCAAATGGATGAACATTTGGGGACTTTGTTTTCAACAATTGTGCAGGGACTACATCCTAGAAGGGCTACTTTAGTGTCAGTTCCGCAGTGAAATGGGACCCCAGGGTGTATTTCAACCCCATTCTGCTTGTGCATCAAACTTACAATCACGGGAGCAAAGCATAGCCAGGGTACGGGCTCTGTTGCCATCCTCACTGACTTCGAATTCATGGAGGGTGAAGACCTAAAGCAGGGAGGCTCCCTGTGAGATTTAGGACCCTACATAATTGGGGTTCTATATTGTATGAGGAAGCTATGTGGATACAGCAGGCTCCCAGATTCCCAACTTCACCCTGTGAATTGGAAGGCAATAGGGTTATGATGCTCAATGCACCCATTCCTGCTCTCTCTTCTCATGTGTAAATTTAACATATGAGGAAGTTCCAAAATAAGGGGCAGTTGGGTAGGAAACCTATGCCAAAGTCCTATAGGGTTATCTATATAGGTGCAGCTGAATCCAGCTTCAGGAAAGGCATAGTGATTATTTTGGTACATATACATGCAGAAGAGCAACATGAAATTACAGTAAGAGGCGAATAAACTCTTCTGCTACATGACTACACTGAGTATTCAATGTTTAAGCTATCGTCCCCACAGTACTACAGAATGTAGAGTTAGTGCTAACAATGGTTGTTACAAGTAAGGTTTATCTTCTTTTATGGCTTTAACCTTGTATACCACTCTGGTATTGTGAAATGGTCGGTGGTTTATAAATATACACAGTAAATCAAATCAAATAAATAGCACATTTTCTAAAGAAAGTTTTAATTCAAATGCAAACTATGTGCTAAAAATCTGGCCATTTCCAACAATCCGTATATGGTCAAATAACTTCAAAATGTCAGTAGCTTAAAAGTGTGTGTGTATGGAACTTTAAATATAAAACACAAAAAACAAGTACAAAAATGAACCCAAAGGTTAATATATTCAGATAGCTGTAAGTGCATGAAACAGATGATTTGAACAGAAGTGCCTCTTCATACATAACTCCAGTGTCACTAACATAAAGCTATAATCTTCTTTTTTCCTGTGTTCTGACTATTATTGAAGTGCTAAGTGTCAGGTGGGAAGGTGTAATGCAAGAATCTTCACTGGAGTGGAAATTGCTCATCTTATGATATGTAGTAGTGTAACAAACAGTGGAAGTTTTTGTCACTGATTTCAACTGATCCTCCATTTATTGCTGCTTTGACAGCCTTTTAAGGAGATGGACTGTGAAATGAAATCTCACTTTCACACTCTTGCTAATAGACTAGGAGTGCCTTTTCCCATCAGAAATGGCAGTTTCAGTGCCATAAAGGAAGGTTAGATGGAGGTCCTACAATGACAATTATTGAGAAAGTGGTGGTCGCTTGTGTTTCAGCTCCTTTAGTTTAGTATCTGGCTGCCTCAAACTGTGTTATAGAAAGTTTACTATTTGAGGACTCCTAGTTCCTTGAGTCTTCTCAGAACAAACAATGTGGCTGGTAATTTTCGGCAGAGTTAGCCTTCAGCATTTTGGCTCCTTGGACCCAAGGCCAGCCCAGCCATGTTGCTATCTGAAGTAGAGCATCCACATGCACAAAACAACATAGTACCCAATGCCTGAGAAATTATTTTGCCACCCAAAGCAGAAAATCCCACTGGCACCTCTCCCACTCCCTTGATTAAAAAAATGGGTGAATATATTTAATAAACTATCTGCTGCCCTTTCATGACACCCAAAAACCAGCCACCTGAAACAGCCACCTTGTTTTGCCAGTAGATGGAGAAAGCCCTATTAAATGATAGAATATTGAGCCCAGCCTGGCCTAGTAGTCTGCCAAGACTCAACATGGCTTCCATCGCTCATCTAGTCAACCAACCATCCTTAGCTGGCATAAGGCAAATTAAGGAAAAAGGCATTCGTAGGATTCAAGATTCTTGTGGAAGTCTAATGAAAAAAGAAATATAGTCCACTCGCCCAAAGTAGCATCAATCAGCACAAAGGCAACAACCACTCACATAATCAGTCATGTTGTATTGGCTAATAGAGATGGAGGGATGGTTAGCATGCTGCTCCCTGTTTCTGCACAAACATTGCGCTGGGAGGAACTAGGGAGAAGCTTGTAGCTTTATGGACAATGATTTGCATTGTAAAGAGATCTTCAGCCCATTGTGAGAGAACCATGGGTTTGGAATTAATTACTGCTTGGGAGGAATTGTTTTATTTGTCTGAAAAGCTCCTGCCAATTCATGACTTCTAATTCTGCATAAATATATAAAGCTGCATGCAGTGTTGGTTCTGCCTCCACCTTTCATCAGACTGCTGACTTTTATGTACAAGTTAATTGTGTGTCTCTTAAAGTCCATTTATAGTACTCATATCAGAGCAGCTATCCATATTCCTTTACTCAGTACTTACTCCACTGTCTTCAGTTTCTGAGAGCTCTGATCACAGAACTCTGTGACTACTATTGCCCTTGCCCTTCTTAAGTCTACATAGAATTTTCACTCTGGCTTAATTAACATGGAATAACTACCACCTTTGGTTTTATATTCATAATCACAAATGTGGACCAGACTTTTATTCAGTCATCTAAGCCCATAATAGTCATTGGCGTTCATAATCCTTGTTGACTTTCAGATACGAGCTGTACCATTCCTCCGATTCCAACAATTAGTTCTGCGCTGATTACCTATTGACACTTGAACACAACTGCAGCTTCATCTCCCAGTGAAGCCATACTCTGGCATGGGAAATAACCCCACTAATTGGGAAACGGCTAAGAGCTGTGCTTGCCTGTTATGCTGAGACTTAAATCCCAATCATTTGGAGAAGGCTTTCATAGCATCAGAAGCCATATGCCATAAATAAAGTGCCCAAGACTCTTCATCTAAGCCAAGGATCATAAACCTGTAGTCCTCCAGATGTTTTTGGAATACAATAATATATAATAATAATAATAATAATAATAATAATAATAATAATAATAATTTATATCCCACACATCTGGCTGGGTTTCCCCAGCCACTCTGGGCGGCCTCCAACAAAATATTAAAATACAGTAGTATATTAAACATTAAAGCTTCCCTAAACAGGGATGCCTTCAGATGTCTTCTAAAAGTCTGGTAGTTGTTTTTCTCTTTGACATCTGGTGGGAGGGTGTTCCACAGGGCGGGTGTCACTACCGAGAAGGCCCTTTGTCTGGTTCCCTGTAACCTCACTTCTCGCAATGAAGGAACCGCCAGAAGGCCCTCGGCGCTGGACCTCAGTGTCCGGGCAGAACGATGGGGGTGGAGACGCTCCTTCGGGTATCCTGAACCGAGGCTGTTTAGGACTTTAAATGTCAGCACCAACACTTTGAATTGTGCTCAGAAATGTACTGGAAGCCAATGTAGGTCTTTCAAGACCCGTGTTATGTGGTCTCGGTGGCCACTCCCAGTCACCAGTCTAGCTGCTGCATTCTGGATTAGTTGCAGTTTCTGGGTCACCTTTAAAGGTAGCCCCACATAGAGCACATTGCAGTAGTCAAAGCAAGAGATAACTAGAGCACGCACCACTCTGGCGAGACAATACGTGGGCAGGTAGGGTCTCAGCCTGCGTACCAGATGGAGCTGATAAACAGCTGCCCTGGATACAGAATTGACCTACACCTCCATGGACAGATGTGAGTCCAAAATGACTCCCAGGCTGCGCACCTGCTCCTTCAGGGGCACAGTTGTCCCATTCAGGACCAGGGAGTCCTCCACACCTGCCCACCCTTTCCCCCCAAAACAGTACTTCTGTCTTGTCAGGATCCAACCTCAATCTGTTAACCGCCATCCATCCTCCAACCGCCTCCAGACATTCACACAGGACTTTCACTGGTTCTGATTTGAAAGAGAGGTAGAGTTGGGTATCATCCGCATACTGATGAACACCCAGCCCAAACCCCCTGATATTATCTGCCTAAATTATAATACAGCATAGAAATGATCCATGAATAGAAAAAACCACCCTTGATGCTCAGCAGCTCTCAAAGCAGACAGGGTGACTTCAGTAATATTTAAACCCAACCATCTGTGTGACACACCCACCATCCTGAAAGTGATGAGGCTGGTATTTGTGCGGTACCTCCTTGCCCAAACTCACATTGTTTCCTAGCAGAAGCAGTTGGAACAGAACTGTGACACTGTCAGATAGAAGGAAAGAGAATGCAGCCAAGGGTGGATCACTGGACTCCCCAACAAGAAGCTCTCTAGCTCTTGCCAGGGACACCCTCTCCCCAGTATTTCTTCAACGTCTCGTGGTTCTTCACTTGTAAGCTACATATGGCTGTTCAGCACAGAAGACACTGGGTTGTGTTTTATCAAGCCATTTTACCTCTTCAATCTGTAAATTCAGCCAGAGTAATTTTTATAATATGAGCAAGCCAAATGAATAATAAAAGCAAATGCAGCCCTTTCTACTCTGGCAGCAGTAACCCATCAGTATTACAGCAGTAGAAAATTGCAAAGAAATTCAGACCTGAAGCCACCCATTACTGACTCAAACATGGTTACCTACAATCTGGAGGAACAGCTTTCTCCATTTCACACAGGATGGATGATAATTGCAGGCCAGGAGGTTATATATTCTTTGTCTACCTATGTTTGCTTATGCTAAGAATTCAGTCATTTCCTCCCCCATTTCTCTCTCTCTCTCTTTCTTTCACGCACACACATGCACCTTAATCCAAAGGAAAGCAAAATGCTGAATGTATTTCCAGGCCAATGAAATTCACTCTACATTTTCTATAATTAATCCTGCTGAGAAACTCATTTTGAAAGCAGGGTTTTTTTCTCTCTCGAAGAGACAGGAAAACAGATTAATTCCTTGGCAACAAAATTCTAATTAATTGAAAAAGTGGCCCTATACTTTGCTTCTTTTGCTGTTGAAATTATATTACTGATGCCATGTAGAAAATCAGGTGGTTCTTCCTCTTTAATTATAGACGTAAGAATTAGGGTTATTATTGACTCTGTACAAGTGTTTATCTTGCTCCATGGCTCACTGATTACTAGACTAAATGATTTGGAAAGAGCATGAGGACTCTCTGTAAACATTGCACAAGCAGTGATTATCTCCTAACTGATAGGCTGCCAATCATCTAGTAAAACAGCCCAGTTTTAATTTATCATCACATTTCTTCCCCTCAGCTTTGTATGCTGCCTCAATAATGCAGAAAGAAAAGGACAGAAGTCCTTTCAAATATATCTGATCTTCATGAAAACCACCTTTGTCTCATTTAAACATATTCACAAATCTTTGCTCGTTCTTAACTATGTTGACTTTCTAATATTAATTCATGAATTGCAACACTTTGGTCTATCCTATTTAAATAAGTACTCCCTCCCTCCCAATAAGATGGGCATGATCCTGTTGTTTGAGTTTCAATTTAGAGGCAAGCAAAATACTATTTTTTATACATTGTAGTGGATGCCAGAAATTAGGTGAAACCATGACCATTAATATGTGAATAGTGACAATTCTAAATTAATTTTGTGAATGCCTGAAGCTGTGGGTGGGTGGATAAACACACACACACACTTATTTCCCTCTCAGTATTCAGTGAATACAATGGTACCTCGGGTTACAGACGCTTCAGGTTACATACGCTTCAGGTTACAAACTTCGCTAACCCAGAAATAATACCTCGGGTTAAGAACTTTGCTTCAGGATGAGAACAGAAATTCTGTGGCGGCACGGCGGCAGCAGGAGGCCCCGTTAGCTAAAGTGGTACCTCGCGTTAAGAACAGTTTCAGGTTAAGAACAGACCTCCAGAACGAATTACGTTCTTAACCCGAGGTACCACTGTACTGACAATCACAATTAGGTGACTGTCAGCATTCACCAGTGTATTTCTAAACTGTCAGACATTTACCAAAAAAAAATCTAAGATTGTCAGTACTCCCTTGCAAATGCTTATGTACTATTGAATGTTAGGGTCAAACTAGTTGTGATGTGGGGCTGCATTTTAGAGCTGCCCACATTTTCTTTCTGAAACTGTAGCTGTGCAGTAGGCTGTAGCTGTGCAGTAGGGGCTATTTGGTTTGGAACCACAGTGTCAAAAGAAAGTGAATTTTAAACCTTTGTTTCCATGCCACGACCCCAAGCCAAATCACTCTCCCACTCCTCTAGCTCCTATTAGTTGCAAAAGGGATAGCTAGAGTGGGTAACAACCTGGTTTCATCTGAAAGGGAGTTGCATAGGTGATGTGCTATGTCAAAGTTACTTGGAAGAGGGCTCTCCCTATTCCAGGTAACAAGTTCAGAAATAAAGGCTACCGTAATAACTGGAGCTGGCTAATGGAAGAAATGACAGACTCAGTTTCAGGACTGGGGAGAGCTCCCAGGGAAAAACAGATGTTGATTCAACAATCCAGGATTTAACTGAGTTATTGTATCCTATCATAAAACTTGCCAGCAAACTTGATGAGAATGTAAAGGCATAATGTGAAATAACTTCCTTTTTTGTCTTCTTTTTTTTCCCTTTGTGTGATATGTGGTCTGACCTCCCTGTATTCAGGATCTAGTAGCTTGTCCTGCTGTTCAAAGAACTTTTGAAAGCTGTGCATGACCCTGGCATGAAGTCAAACTGCAATGAGTTGCTAAAATAGTATCCTGGGTTACCACAGAAATGAGTGCATGATAAAATGTTATCTATTAAGAACGGTTAAGCTTGAAACATTTGTGTTTTCCCCTTTTCCATTCCCTGATTTTAGCAAGCTAGTGAAAAAACGAAAAAAGCTCTCAGATCAGCCTAGATTTTTATTAACAAGGCATAAAAAACCACCCATCCTGGTTTTGCTTCTTTCAAGTTCAAGACAATAATTTGAGTAGACGTAGGCAACTGACAGTCATAACAACTAAGCATATTAGTGGGACATGCTCTCAAATTTCCCAAGGGTGGTTGGGACAGTGAGAAGCTCAATGATTAACATATTGTTTGAAGTCATTTCATGCTCATACAAGATCTGTTGGGCAGGTTTGTAAAACAAATGAGTTATTTATAAGGATAAGACCAGGCCAGATATTATATGTGCTAGAAAAAGCTGCTACATTCCAGATCTGAACTTCAGGGATAGGTTTAATATCTATCTCTTGAAAAAGAGCTAGCCAGAACATGCAAACATATCTAATCCAGTTTTTTTCAGCATCTTTTATTCATAAAGGTAAAGGGACCCCTGACCATTAGGTCCAGTCGTGGCCGACTCTGGGGTTGCGACGCTCATCTTGCTTTATTGGCCGAGGGAGCCGGCGTACAGCTTCCGGGTCATATGGCCAGCATGACTAAGCCGCTTCTGGAGAACCAGAGCAGCGCACAGAAACACCGTTTACCTTCCTGCCGGAGCAGTACCTGTTTATCTACTTGCACTTTGATGTGCTTTCAAACTGCTAGGTTGGCAGGAGCAGGGACTGGGCAACGGGAGCTCACCCCGTTGCGGGGATTCAAACTGCTAACCTTCTGATCGGCAAGTCCTAGGCTCTGCGGTTTAACCCACAGCGCCACCCGCGTCCCACTTTTATCCATACCTCAGGCAATAAAACTTAACTATTCTATTCTTTTCCCAATGGGGCCTGTTCTTTAAATCTAAACATGTACAGTACTTTTTATTGTACAGTGGTACCTCGGGTTAAGAACTTAATTCATTCTGGAGGTCTGTTCTTAACCTGAAACTGTTCTTAACCTGAAGCACCACTTTAGCTAATGGGGCCTCCTGCTGCCGCTGGGCTGCCGGAGCACGATTTCTGTTCTCATCCTGAAGCAAAGTTCTTAACCCGAGGTAATTGACATCTTTCTGCAGGGCCTGCAAGACAGAGCTGTTCCACCAGGCCTTTGGTCAGGGCGCAGCCTGACTCCCTCCTTTGGCAATCTTTACAAAACTTTAGTTATGGTTGCCATCAATTTTGATTTTAATTAATTTTTATGTTTTATAATGTTGCACTATTTTAGTGTTGTTAGCCGCCCTGAGCCCGGCTTCGGCTGGGGAGGGCGGGATATAAATAAAATTTATTTTTATTATTATTAGTAATATTTCTGGGTTAGCGGAGTCTGTAACTTGAAGCGTATGTAACCCAAGGTACCACTGTATAAGAATTGACACTGGGACTGGGCTGGGGAAGAATATTCCCAGGTAACTAAACTTAACAATACATATCCCCAGAAATCAGCACCAGTAGCAGATATAGAAATGTAGGACTCTTGACTAAAATTTGAAACCCTATCTCCTCCCTTATTTAATGAAGAACACAGGCCTCCAAAACTAATTCAGGACAAAACTACACATAAAAAACAGAGCTACTGCCAAATATGTCTGGTCTGTGTCAATTTCTCTCCCAACCCACTTCCTAGTAATGTGTAGCACTACTATCCTGATGGCACTTCCTCTGATGTGCATTTCCATGTTAAAGGGAAGGAGGGAAAAACCAAGGACCTTAGCAGAGTAGAAAAGCATGCAGCATAGGTCAAAGGAAAGGAAGGTGTTCTCTGCTGGAGCTATACTCCATGTTTCCAGCAGAGAACACCTTCCTTTCCTTACCCAGTCAGTTTGACGCTTTTGCGTCTGCCATTGGCCCAGGGAACAAGAGCTGCTGGGTCACTTACAGTACCTCTATCCCAGAAAGATCACCAGCAGGTAAGGAGTATCAGCCTGGTTCCAACTGAATATAAATGCCAGTTAACATCTCACCACTTAGTTCTGGCATTGCTAAACTCATCTTCCTCCACCCCCTTGTCTTGTGTGCCTTGTCTTTGAATTGGTAAGTAGGGCCTTTCGCTCTCCCTCCCCCTTTTTTTGATGGTGAGTGAGACAAAAATATAAAGTAACAAACCACACTTTATAGTTACGTTCTTCAGATGGAGGCTTACTTTGCAAATGGATCATTGAGATACTACAAACAGGTAGCAAGGGACAAGGTGTTGTGTTTTTACTTGGAATGGTTAAATGGGTATGTGCAGACTATGGGCTGATGCTATGTCAATGCCAAAATCTTGTGGATACTGCAAAAAAATCCCACAACTTGTATGGATGAGGAGCACCAATTCCACAATAAGCACCTGTCTGAAAGCACTCATGTAGCCATCAGTGCAATAATATGGATGGAGATTTGGAAGCACTGCATCCTTGGCTACACACAGTGGCCTCATTCCAGAAAATAATAAGTAAGTCACTGCTGTGATGGACCTTCATGTGTGAACCAGCCCACAGAGTACAAAACTAATCTTGTGTGTATAGTGGAAAACGTAATGAATTACTGCCCAATCCAACTTTAAACTGGCAATCCAATATCAAATTCAACCACTCTCTGTTCTGACAGTGATTGAAGATTTACACCCCGACCCTTTCCTTTAGATATGGCAATACATGGAGGTGATACATTCCGGTTTTTTAGCTTCACAATGAAAAGCTGCTTTTTACTTGAAAGGACACAGTGAGCTGTTCTCAGAACAAATGGCCCTTGAAAAGGTGCCAGGATGATTGTTAGCACTATCTATTATACCTCATATTGTGAGCCTGGTATGCCGAGTGTCTCTCCACCCCCTGTCATTTTAATGGACAACTCTCTATTGTGGCTAAACAAATGTCAGTGCCTTTAGGGGGAACTACAGCAATCTTTTCCGAATGATGTGCACCTGACTGACAGGGAGGGATTCGTGAGGTTGGGAGCTAGACATAAATTCATATCTGAAAGCAAGACATACAACCACAATCTTCAGTAGATGCAGATTTTTACTCTGCAAATATGACTTTACAAAGAAAGGTGATTTTGGATGGCAAGGAAATAGATACTACAGAAACATTTATCTCCTTTTTTATTGTGTTGCAGCATGACAATATCCTCAAGAAATCTATTGTTCTTGGGCAAAACTACTGTAATAAACAAAAAGCAGTTCATCTTGATGGGCTCGTATATAATCATTGTGAGTAGTACCATCATTGTTCTCTGACAGTGCAGAGACAAATGCAAGCATCCTCTCAAAAGCAGGACGTTACGGGAAGAGGTACCTCTACCACATGAATGGGTTCCTGGAAAAATGTTTCATAGCTACACTATCTTTAGCATTCTGTGTGGGGCAACCCTTGAAGAGTGCCCAGGAATTGTAATTAGTACAACATGTGGCATTAAGGCTGCTGACAACAGCCTGATCATATAGGCATATCTATTAGTTGCACTGCCTCCCAATGAATTTCAGGTCAAAATCAAGGTGCTATTTCTTACTTGTAAAGCCCTAAATAGCTTGGGGTTGCCACATGGCTATCACAAGCCTCTCTTGAGTGTCTACGGTATACCAATATAATCTAGGAACTTTTAGCACTTTGTAACTTAGCAAAGTTTCACCTCCTGTCCAACTTTCTGAAGCATGTGAATCTGACTTTTGAAGAGTTTATAAGTAAACCATTTTTAACTTGCCAAACATGTGGGTTTTTTCTGTGCTGGGGGAAGAGGGAAACTTTGGAAGGAACTTGGAAGAGCAAATTTTAAAGGTCTAAAAGCCTATATTTCCATGCTTTGCTTTGCTGCATTTTATTTTATTTTTAATCTGTGCTGGGGTTCTCTCACCAAAGTGTACTTGCTCCCAGCCTGGATCTTGGCATGCAGAAAATACTCCTTCTATATATTATTTTTCCTGGAACCAACACATTCTCCACTGCAGATGTGCTACAAGGCATAATTTCAAGCTTGATCTTTTCATTGGTTGACGTAAGGTGGAGTTGGCAAAACCTATAGTTACAGACTGAAGATGGCAATAGGTGGCAGCACTGACATATGGGTAGGAGGCAGAGGTAAGAATGTAGTTTGGTCAGGAGGTGTTTGATGTTGTAAACTGAAACTGCCAAACTTGCTCATAGGAACATAGATGAAAACAAAGCAGGACTTCAGAACTAACAACTGGGCTTTGCTTAAGACTCCTACAAAGTAGGCTGGCTTCAGACTTGTTTACTCAGTCTTGGGAACAGAAGAGCTCTTTCTTAACTCTGCAAGTTAGCTCTGTTGCTTGCAATAATAAACTGAGTTTGAAGATCAATGCCTCATGGCATGCGTCATAACATGGTTCATGTCTGCAGTCTGTTACATATTCCCAATTATTATGCAGGCAGTGGTTAAAGGCTACATCCTGGACTGCGATGCTACCCAGTGTGTAGCATCCTTCTCGCATGCTTGTATAAGCAAACCTTTCTTCCTTGGGAACTGCAGCAGCTTAATTATAAAAGCTCTGCTTCTTTCTCAGTCTCAAGGGGGAGGGGCTGTGGTGAAATGTGTTATCTCTATATGGAATTAAATCTGCCAGCGGATCAAGCTGTACTCTGAAGATGGCTGAAACGAAGACTGTACAGATTTCTTCCTTGGGACTGTGGTACCCTTCAAACTTGAACATTGTTCCACCAAGAACATCACTCAAGGACCAGCCACTTTAACCTACATATTCATACCAGTCTGCAGTTTGGAAAGGATACTTTCTGCACAGGTGTTTTGTTCCTCCATCTGTCAGAGGCATCCCTTAATAATCCCCAGCTCCTGGGCTTGCTGTCATGACCCCAAAGTTCAGCAGTGATCAGGACACCTTGCCAAGAGCCTTGGATAAGATGCCAAAATGGTTTTCTTGATCTGAGCCTAATACTGCCGATCGGGAACCCATTCATCCCAAAGCACTGGGCCCCATAGAACCGGAGCCAGGACCTTTAAGGGCACCTTCTCTTGAGCCACCAAATGCCTCCCACAGTACCTAACCAGTCCAACCGCACAAGGACAGCTCCAGGCAGAAGGCCATGGGATGAAGAAGTACCAATCTTCAGAGTTGGCCTCTTAAATGATTTTAATTCTCCAAAGCTCCCTTGGGGGTCCTTGAAGAGGTAGACTAGAGGCAGAGGCTCAAAAACCGTCAGTTCACTTCCAACCCTTGCAGGAGCAAGTTGCTCACTTGAAGCTCTCCGTGGTGCTGTGACAATCTACCTGCCTTGCTGCCATTCTGCCAGACCAGAACAAGACATTTCCCACACATTTCTTATGTGTGTGGCAACCCAGTCAGATGGGTCATGTACAAATAAAAGTATTATTATTATTATTATTATTATTATTATTATTATTATTATTTCTCAAAGGAATGGGTCCCAGGTGGCAAGCTTACTAGCCTCTCTGCAATGTGGTACATCAAAGTTCACAAGGTATGATGGAGCTATTGATTATGCTCCTGAGACATAGGGTAGAATTCAACATAGCACTAAGTGAAGCATGCATGTGGGGAAAGAGGTCTGTTCACACAATATGGCTTTCCCCCCTTTCACCCACGTGCCCCCTAAACATGTTCTGGGGTTTCCCCCAACTCTCCAGAGCAGGGGGAGGTTCTGTGGCGTGAGCAGCCTTCGTTCCATGCACACAATCCCACCCTTTGAGCTACAAAGAAGCCTTATTATTTTGTCCGCTTTCCAGGATATGTCTCAGCAATGAACAGTAGTAATTATGCGGAAGTCTTGCATTTTTTTAGGTGTTTGGAATGTATTTATATTGGGCACTATAAAAAATAATCAAAGGATCAAATAGCAAATTTCTCACCCAAAACTTTCTGAATGGAGCATCCAGCCATGAATTTAGATCCAAACTGAAGTCTGTTGCAGTGCACAACATTCTTCTTGCCCTTGGCAGGAAGACAGTGCAATTGCCAATAATTATTGGAAGATCCCAGTGTTCGAAACTCCCATGGTTCTAGGTGCATTTTGCGACAGGGAATTTCATTGGCTCTGGGTGCAGCACTGCACCTCAGATTTCAGATTAAAACTGCACAGTGGAAGGAAAGGAGGGCCTTTTTCTGCCTCCCCACTTCTAGCTACTCTCTGAAGACTGGAGAAGAGACTCTCTTAAGAATATTAGGAGGGTGGGCAGGGGAAGGACTAGACCATGTGAAAAATGAATATAATATTTTATCTGCAGTTCATTTATTTTCAGCTTTGTATTCTTGTTATTTAAAAAGTGCACCTATAAATTCTGTTGTTGCACCCATAACCTAGGTTTAAAGTGCCATTCAGCTCCTAGTTTTCATATCTCAGTTTCTAACATTGGAAGATCCTACAAAATAACACACAATTTCCTCCATTATGTAATGACAGGTCTTTAGTAAGTAACTCAATTTGTACAGACCCTGAATATGAACCCAGCAACCCCAGTTACTCTTACTTACAAAGTGGGCTGCAAACCTGAACCTATTACTGAGGGTCTTGTTCTAATTCTACGCATGCACTTCTAAAAAAGAAAGAAGCCACTCATGAGAGTATTTTGAGAACAGGCTTTAAAAGAATGTGTGCGAAACAAATGAATTGTCAGACATTAGGGAGAAAAGAACTCAGGGAGGAGGAAACAGAACAGATACTGAAGATGAAAGGACAGTTAAATAGATAAAAAGGA
Source organism: Podarcis pityusensis (assembly GCF_964106645.2). Classification (NCBI taxonomy): domain Eukaryota; kingdom Metazoa; phylum Chordata; class Lepidosauria; order Squamata; family Lacertidae; genus Podarcis; species Podarcis pityusensis. The sequence continues at coordinate 59,831,060 of NC_138028.1, read as the reverse complement.
GAATCTGGTCAAAATGTATAAAGCATGAGATGCTAAGAACAAAGCAAAAAAAAAGACAGCTTTTCAAAAATAGCAAGTGGTAAGAGAGAGCAAAGCCAGAAGAAAATAATCTGATAGTATTTTAACACTATTGTAATTGCACACTGAGGCTGCAATCCTTATGCATGTAGGGTAACTCTCACTGAGCTCATTGGGACTTACATTGAAGTAGACGTGTATAGATTTGTGCCATAAGAAATGCCTTCTAGAAAAATGTGTTCCTGTGTTCATAATTTGGTGGTGCAATTCCTCAAACACCAGATGAGTTACATGAAGGATTAAATGGTCATTTGCATGGCAGCAAGTAACATTATTCACTATAAATCAAGAGAAGGATGAATCCAATCTGGACCTCAGCCATTAATATTGCTAACAAATTCCAAGTTCAGAGAATAATGATATTTTTAAAAATCCTCAGTCGTGTTCACCTCAGTTCTGAGCCACTTGTTTTGTTAATCCGTTTATAACAATTGAGGTTTTGTAATCATGCTTCTAATGCCAGCAGTGAATTTTTCCACAATTATTAGTCTAGGGTAGCTTGTGTTAGAAGTGGTTATTAAAATATGGATGAGTCTGTTACAGATGCAAAGAACAGGATTGCACATTCTTAAGGCTTTATTGGCCAGCCTGACAGCCTGCACAAAAGCTTCCAGATTAGATTCCACTTAAAGACATTGTTCTTTTTTTCTGATTCTGCTACTTTGGGTGTAATCCTCATAGCACATTTGAAGGAGATGAATGTACAAATCCATGAACATACAAGCACTAGCAGCCACCTTTCTCCACACCCCCAGCAGAAACTTGAGATAAGCATTGGGCCAGCAGAAACTGAATTGTCCAGAAAAGGTGTGGGAGCCATATAATGGTACCAAAATGGGGGGTGGGGAGCATAGAATCCTTCTTGCACTTTTAGTCTAATAGAAAAGCAAACAGCCTATTTGCAGCTCTCCTACCACTTGAAGTGCAAGCAAAACTTTTTGGGGAGTAAAAATGAAAAATGGGCAGAATGCTCTGGTGGAGATGATCCTACCAGCAGGCTGGATCCTCAGTTCCCCCACGGGCCACTTTGAAGGCTGCCAGCTTTGCCCACCTGCCACTTACCCTGATGTCACCATGACATCAAGCAATCCATCTTCAAAGAAAATAATTGGGAGCACACTATTAAGCTCACTATCCATTATTTTCTTCCTTCCTTTCTTAACCGGCTTGGGTTCAAGCCAGGCTGCAAAGAAAGATTCCTGCAGAAAGCGAAGCTTGCAGTCCGATCAACACTGACCGCAGACCACACTTGTGAAAGGATTGCGTGTTTCAGGTAAGGTGTGGGAGTTGCTTGGGGATAATGGTTCTATGGACCACATTAGGACCCCTGATGGGCTTCATCTTTTCAAAACGGCGAGGAGGCATCCCCTTTTTTGCCACCAGGCACCCAAATGTGGGTGACTTTCCCAGACTTTCATGGGGAACAACTAGTCCTGAAGAAGTGAGAGAAGATATTTGGGACAGCTAAAATTTGAACTAGCTCAGCTATATTGGAAGCCTCTTTGTGGAGACATTTTGCCTTGAAAAGCAAGTTATAAATAACTAAAGAAACAAAGGGAGCAATTCCATAGCACAACTCTTAGAAGCTTTTTGCAGAGTTCTGTATATTGTGCTATAAATGTACACTTGATTCTATTTTTTCTGTGCCCAATGCTCATATTTTCTCTCAGTTCTTAGAAATATTGAATTTTCTGAGGACACAAAACACAATGTTTCACATTTGTGAAAATGCTTTATAACCTTCCCTTCTGGTGCATGCAGAGTTCAGGAGTGCTGCTTTTGCTTTTTGAGGTGTTTTTCTTTTCTTTTCTTTTCTTTTGGAGGAATGATGCTGCTTTAGGACTAGCACTACTTAAGTGCCTTTTTCTCCTCAGCAGCTGAGCCTGTGTATTTGTAAACAAACCAATACAAAAATCCAAAGTCTCCAATATTCTTTCCCTTTTAATTCGAGGAATAAGCCGCACAAAACAACACAAAAGAAATAATTCAGATCACTATAAGAAAAGGTGATCTCTCAATCTTCAGGGCTTATAGAGCTTCAGATACTGAAAATACTAAATTTCATGGCACCCTGGTGACAAAAGATACACTATAACTCTAGCTATTGTCGTCTGATCCCAGTCAGACCAGTTCAGTCACTTCCATTTCCCTGTCCAGTCAAATAATGTGGAAATATACATGGTACAGACTGCAGTACGGAAGTGGCTGTTAGTACACATCTTCTCGCTTTTGTTTGTGCCGCCTTCTTAGCATTCTCTCAGCGTCTTTCCAGCTGTATGCATTAACTTTTAATTAGCATTCCCTCAAACAAAGCAAGAATCCTATTATTAACCACTGGAGGTGTTAATTTGTTTAGGAATCAGGATTGCCAGGATCTATCTCTCCCTCCTCTATACCTCCACCCTTCTTGCATAAGCAAAGCTCTGAGACAAATTGATTTGACTGGGGCTTCTTTTCTCCCCTTACAGGATCATGTAACAATTAAAGCAAATAAATGAAATTAAAAGAAAATTGAAATCCGCTCTTTCGACAATACTTCTGATTTAATTTTATTCATGCTAGTGAATAAAACATGAGATTCTTCCCCAGCCTTTGACTGAATGAAGTAAGTTGCCTTGTGCATCATACAGCGCCGCCTGCCGGCTGCTAATTTCTCCAGTGTTTGCTTTTGTACTTATCTACCCTTTGAGATGTTCAGTGCCGTTAATCACTATTTACTTATCATTACTGAAGTACCTTGAAGCATGTTAGAACTTGTTTTCCCAGGATAAGGAGCTAAAACAAGACTCTCTAAACCGCAAACTTTATAATCTGAGCTGAGATGAAACAATGAGTGTCGATAATATAGTGCTGGGGAAAGCATGAAGCATTCAGAGATAAATGAAGGTCGCAGCAACAATTCCTGTAGTTACTGAGGTCAAACTTATAGCTGAAGAAGGAATTCATATGAAATGTATTTATTGGTTTAATAATGCTAAGTGACAAAGTACAACAGTTCAGGGATGGGGAACCTGTGACACTCCAAATGTTGTTCAACTCCAACTCCCATCAACTCCTGCCAATATGGCCATTGGCCAATGGTCAGGGATAATGGGATTTGTAGTCCAACAAAAAACTTTGCCTTAGACCAGGCATAGGCAAACTCGGCCCTCCAGATGTTTTGAGACTACCATTCCCATCATCCCTGACCACTGGTCCTGTTAGCTAGGGGTGATGGGAGTTGTAGTCCCAAAACATCTGGAGGACTGAGTTTGCCTATGCCTGCCTTAGACCCTTGTAAAAATGGTGTCACCCATACAAAATTATTCAGATGGCCCTGTAGCAGCATTAAAAAAAAAGATCCGTCGCTAAGACACACACTGAACCTCGTTCTACAAAAACCTGTGGAGAGGGGGAAGGGAGACCATTTTTTAAAGGAGGAGATGCCCTAAAAGGGAAAAGATATCCTGATCTAGGCGAGTAGGAGAGATCTGTCCTGTAATGCAACATGCCAGGTACAAACAAGTCTGTTTAATACCAAACATAAGGTGTGTTGGTTTGCAACAAACCAGTTGACTCAGTGGTATCTCAGCATCTTCTAAACTGACACATTGTGAGTCACTCCCTAAGCCTGCACCTGTCATGCCTTCTCTTCCCATAATGCAGGAGCAGGGAACTTTTATGAGTCTGAGAGCCTGATTACCTGGATTGGAAAGTTCTTAGGGGCTGCATTTCAGTAGCAGGTGAGGCCAGACTTCACACAGACACACACCAGAAACGTAATACATTAAACACAGATGCACACAATAACACACACTGTAACACCAACAGGGGAGCCCTTTTCTCAGTTCACAGGGTGGAATTAAAGCGAGCTCACGATCCAAGCTGAACCCTGCATAGCAATGTTGATCCACTGCCTTGGCAGTAGATCAAATCAAAACAGATGCGTCAAATGTCCAGTCCTGTACATAATTCATATATCTGAGTACTGTTTAATGGTGTAATGGAAATCGTAATATTGGCCTTTTCCACTAAATGCACACAAAAAATTCTAAAAGCTAGAACTGTCAATTTAAAAGTCTGCTCCTACCACACCTCTCTGTCTTTAAGGCGACAATTAACAGGATCACACTACACACCACACAGATTGTCACAATCTAAACTCAAAGGCAGCAAATTGCATGGTATGTTGTATTTTTATACTACAACAGAAGTTCTATTAAGTTTAAAGTATTGCAGAAATGTCCAGTTTCTTAATTGTACATAATCAATCTATCTCTACACAAAACAATTATCTCCAAAAAGAGCACAAAATTTTATGTAAAGAATTATTGCTGCACTTTGTCGATAAAAGCACCCAGTTGGTAAAATGCTAAAAACTTTCCAATGGACAATGAGAGCCTGCAACAGAAAGGTAAAATGTCTATCTTGGCCGAGTCCACCTTAAAAACCAGATCAGTTTATTCAAGATGAACAGGTTTCTTGGTGAAAATTTCCAGTAACTATTTTGCCTGTGGGTAAGCCAACCTGTTTCAGAGAGGAAATCTTTTCAGAGGAAAGATTTTTTTACCTACATGTATCTTTAGGAATGAGACACAAATATCAAGGCCGATACAAAACTTGGCAGCAAACTCTGTGGAAATAATAAACGTGTTTGCAAGATTTGTTTGACCAGTTTTGATTCCCAAGATAGCTGCCCAAAACTGGGAATACTTCAGAAACTGAAGATTGCAACTATTCATAGTCATTATATCTACAGTGTGGTAATAAACTCTCTTGAACACAATGGGGCAGTTAGGCTCTATGCACATTTACTGGCAGTCTTTCTCATGGTTCCAGACAGGAATTTTGTCCAGTCCTATATGTGGGAATATCACAGATTGAACCTAGAATCTTCTGCACAGAAATCCAAATTGTCTTACAGCGAGCATTAATATCCAAGAAACACAACTTAAATTGATGTCATGTCTATAGTCAATGCTGTTTTCTCCAAAATGATGGAGGCCAGTTCATACTATTATGTATAGCAGAAAAATCCTGATAGCTGGGTCAGCTGTACTATTGGGCAGTGTGAGGTAGCTGCCTCAGGCAGAAAATGCTGAGGGAGCAGTGATGTCCCATCGGCAGTGTTGAACTAAGATGCAGCCACCAGTCCGGCTGCTTTCTGTACATAAAATGGCTGGGGGTGCCATCTTATCCTCTGTCTCAGACAGCAAAACGTATTGAGCCGGTCCTGCCTACAGATTTAAGATTTTTTGATTGAATTAAAAAATTCAAGAATGTCTTGAAATCTGCAATACGCAAGGATTCAGAGTGACTCAGTTGTACATCTGGAACCAGATAGTACACTGTAATCTCCTAAAGCTTTGCAGTTTATTCCTGGCTGCTAAACCTTTATGGGTAGGGTAGTTCTCTGTTTCACTCTCACAGAGGTCAGCATCACAACAATTTGAAAGTTATGACTGTGGCCCAACTTGTTTTCCAATACCTTTCTCATTGTTTGCCTCCTCTTCTGAAAACATCTGGAGAGAGAAATGAAGCCATCACAATACAAATTTATCACTTTGTATTAATATTTATGTGGTTTCATGTTATGAAATGAGTTTTCTTTCTACTACAGTATCTGCACAAAGTTTTGCTGCTGTTTTGATTTTTTCCCAATAAACACAGTGCCTTTATTACAAGATTTCCCAGACAATATGGGCAGTTTTTGTTTTAAATCAAAGTGACTCCACCATGCAAGATAGGGGACCAGAAAAAGCTTGAGTTGATAGGCAGGCAGCCACCCACCCACTAGACACCCTGCTCCTCTCCTCCTCTGTATATCATCCTCCAGAGATGAGGCCAGAGGACAAGATGGTTAACTCATTTTCTCCCCCTAACAAAGCTGAGATAGGTTTATGGAACGTGATGATTAGCCCAAGGTTAGGGATTCAAAACAAAGTGTAAGTGTCCATTGTCTGATCCAGACATTCTGTTCAACTACTGTGTAAACAGAGGCCTGAAAGGACACAAGGCTGATTAGTTTGCATACTTTTGTTCAGAGATCTCTCTGCAGTAGTTGCCATCTCGTTTCTCTGCACTTGCAAAGCTCCTGTACCTTCCAAAGCTGCATGAATAATTACACCAACCTTATATTAAACAAATGCAGCTTACCCGCTTTGGAAATACAGCGAGGACAAAAGGGAAAGCTTTACCTGCTGAGCATCTGCCTGAAATGCAACAGAGGCGTTCCTGCCCCAGAGGCCGCGCCAAGGCAAACCCTTCCAACCCTGTGAAAAGGAGATGCCGAGAGCCGTGCTGCGGAAAGACCAGCTCTTTCATCCTAAAGATGAGGGGAAAGGTGGTACTCTGCACATGCTCAGAGACAATGACAGTCATTCACAGACCTCAGGACTGAACCCTCACCTTCCTAAATTTAGGGGTCTCCACGGGACCCTGAGCGTTAAGCCGGAGAAAACCGCGCTTGGCGCCGCGCCTGCCCCCCACCCTCCGGCTCCCCCACTTCTCGCGCCAAACTCCTCCGAGTGAGCGCCCAACTTCACCCCCCCCCCCGCGCGCGCCAACCCCCCCCCCCGCTTTCCCTAACCGAGGAACATCGCCGATTGGCTGGGGCGCAAGAGCCTCCGCGCTCCAATTGGCTGAGGGGGCTCGCCTCCTCCGCGCTCCTTTCCACGCCCACCTTCTCCGCCCTCCGCGGGCCAAATTCAAATCGCTGACACGGGCGGACCAGCAGCTTTCAGCCTAGCGAGGGAGGGGATGGCGCGCGTTTCATCTGAACGGCGCCCGCCGCGCCGCGCCCGAGATTCCCCCTAAGCGAGGACGAAAGTGAGGGGGGGAGCTCATACACACACAAAAAAAGGAAGGTGAGGGCGGGGCGGCGATTATTCAGCTCGCGGGGTTGGTGGCGCCAAACGATTTAAACTGGATCAGGGGAGGTCTCCGCCCCGCTCCCATCAAGAGCCAATCAGAGGCGCCATGCGCCCGAAGGGTGGGAGGAGCTTATCCCGAACGAAAGAGCGCGGGTGGAATCCCGGGGCTGGAAGGAGGGGAAGGTTGAAGTGGAGGAGGAAGGGCGGGGGGTGAGTGACTGGCAGAGAAGGAGAAGTTGCAGAAGGCAGAGGAGACCTGGGGGGCGTGCTTGAGAAAGTAGCCCGCAAAAAGGTGATTTTAAATGGTGGGCGTTTTGGGGGGTGTTGACAATAAGGTTTGGGTTGCAGCAGCGGGATCCTTTTTATTTATTTATTTTAAAAAGTGCTGCTTAATGGTTAAACCGTGTTTGCTGAAATCAATAACCTTGACGATATTAAGCTCAAATCTGATTGACTTGTACTTTGACAGATGCACCAAGGAGCCTCTATCCTGTGTGAAAGTGTGTGTTGTGATAAGTTTTGTACATTTTTATGGCATCTTGGGGGTCTTTGCCTCGTTTTTGCTACAACTGGCTTCTGCTTCTGTGATTTGTAACAAATAGCAATGAATTGGACCTTGGAGGTAGCACAGGGCACTCTAGGATTCAGTTCCTCCAACAACCATGATAGCTGCTGTACCATTGGGGAGAATATCATTGCTGCATAAATATGTATACGTATGTATTTCAGAGAAAGTGAAATGGTGCCGTTTTCCCTTTCAACAAACACAACTATCCAATGCTGTTTCTTTTAAAGTACTGGTGCTTTATTTCATAATATCACAGGCCTGCAAGTTTAAAAAATATCATATATAATTATGTATTTCACAACACAGGTGCCCCACAAAACATTTACCTTTGCTCCACAGTACTTTAAAAAAATGTGTGGGAACTGCTGGGACAGGGAAAAGAAAGCCACTCAGCTTGATAAACAAGTGGCAGTCCTTGATATGTTTTCCAGAGAAGGAATGCTCACCTTTGAACGGGATTACTGGGAGGGTTGTATTCTGGATGACATACACTGCAGTCATCAAACCTCTAAAGATATGTGCAGACTGGCAGCCTTGGAGTCAATCTGCTGTGGCTGCAAGAAGGTGGTGATGTGCTGCCTACCATGTTGTGTAATCTGTGGTTATCCATTCTGCCAGTAAATGGTGGGAACAGCCAGCTGCACCTTGTTAAACAGATATTGACCAGTGTTTGCCAGTCTGGTGCAATCCAGATGTTTTGGGCTACAACGCCTATTTGTTCATACCTGAATGCCAGCGGGGGCTGATGGAAGTTGTAGTCCAAAACATCTAGGGTGCACCAAATTTGTGAAGGTTGGTACAGACCTTCCTACAACCAGTTTGGACAGAAGTCTCATGCTGCAGTTTCTGATCATCAGCCTTTATTAAATATTTTTCTTTATGGTTTTTATGTTATAATGCTAATTTGGCAACTTCACAATCACCAGCTTGACTGAAGCAAGAAACCTGAAACAGGATTAAACAAAACTAGTGCAAATCTAGACACATATGTCAGCAAATTGCACCAGTCCCCTTCGTGTAAAGACATGTGACCGTAGTAAGACAAATTTAGCAATATGTGAGAATAAGAATCATGTAGACACATTTTTAACAATGGAGTTGGGAAATCTTTTTATAACCCTGCAGTCCTAAGTGTGCTGCCTATGGAGTAAATCCACCTAAACTCAGTTGGCCTTCTGAATACAGGTGCTTACTGCTGTGTGGCACATTTGTCATCTGAATGAATGGCCAGAGTTCTCATTCTAGAGGTCTTTCACCAGTATTCCCACATTAAATTTGTTTCAGCATCTCTGGTAAAATGATGTCATCCTCACCCCACCTTTCCTCCATGGAGATTAAGGTGACATACATGGCTCGCCCCCTCCCCATTTTTTCGCCACAACAACCTGTGAGGTAGGCTAGGCTTAGAGAGTGTCCTGAGGTCACCTAGAAAGCTAACTGGCTCAGTGTGGACTTGAACTCTGTTTTCTAAATCCTAAGTCCAACACTGGTCACTGTACCATCACAGACTTCCATCTACCGGTATTCTGTTTTTTGCTTTGTTAAGTGCATATACATAAAATAATTTTCCTTTTTTCTTCTTCTCAAAGAATGCTGTAAAGGTTGCCCAACCAACAAAGCCCTTATTCTATTTAATTCAAACGAATATGAATAAGAGAAAAGCTTGCAGTGGCAAAATGAATGCTGAAGACAAGGTAACCTATCTCCCACTTTATCTACCGTATAGCAAGTATTGGCTAGAGGTTGCTGCTCATTGGGCTGTGGCTGACACAGTTCTACAATAAACAGATAAGAATTGCAAATTACATATGAACAGCCATCACTATGCTTGACATCTTCTGTTTGTTGTTTGGTTTAACAATTTGGTTTTACTTCAGTCTTGTTAAAGAACTGGACCTGAAGAATGGTTACCTTCACTAACATTCAGTCATTTTGTTCTCTGCATCTGTACAGAGACAAGTCACTTGTGAAGCTATTGTCGAAGGAACTTCCAGACCCAGCAATGGGTAGAAACAAAACCCCATCAGTTTAACTCATTGTATTTTATCAGCATTAAAAATGGCTACTCCTTTGACTTTGAAATTAGCTGGCCAAAAAATGTTATTCCTAACTTAAGTTTTCTTCATATAATTCTCATGATCACTAGTTAAATGAGTCTCCTGGTATAAGCCACTGTGAGAAGAGAATGCTGGTTTAGATAGGCGCTTGATTTTATCCACAGGCTTGCTGTTACGTTCTTCAGCTATTTTTTTCTCCCTTTATCAGGAACTTGTTTACACTTTTTGCTTTGTTAGCAAATATAAAATAGACAACAAAACTTAATTATGTTTTGACACCATCCAATTTTGTCCCCAACATTCTGTCATGTAGAAATGCATGATGTTGTATATCAAAACACAGGTAAATTGTACACATTATGCGGGGTAAGGGTTTGGCTGCAGCCTTCTTTTACTGCAGCATGTATTTCTGCCCTAAAGCAAAACAATCAAGACTGACTGAAATACATAGGAAGTCTGATAAAATCCCCTAGGAACTAAACACGTGAAAGTTTTGACACAGTGGTTTTCAACTAGTGGTATACTGCAGCCTGATCGAAGATGGGTCACAACTACCACCATAAAAATACATGGCAAAATGTAAAGGAATGTGTCCTTTACATGTTTGGGCTAAAGGTGGGTCCCAGGTCTGAAAACATTGCAGACTACTGTTTAGACAACAGGCACTTGATTGATTTCAACATGACATTCATTGGTTTATTGATTAAAAACAGCTTTCTTTTCGTATTGCTTTTATGCCTGGCATTGCTGATCTCGAGTCACACAGTTTCATTTCTTTTTGGCTCAGGAAAATTGGTCTTTTGAACCACATGAAAGCACATTGAAAACTCCTCTGAAACAGGCAGCGACCTCCAACTGGCTTTTGGCAGAGAAGCCGCCTCCTGCTTCTGGCCATCTGACAACGCCACCCAAGCCTAATGAAATCTCTCCTGGAGACCCATGGACACCGACGGCTAACCTGAAAATGCTAATCAGCGCAGCTAGTCCTGAGATTAGAAATCGAGAACAGGAAAAAAGATTGTCAGACAGCAGAAATGAAATCCCTGAGGTAAAACATTTGTCTTCTTATCGCTATAAATATTATTGAGCGCTGTACTCAAAGCTTAAGTATGTACTTGAAAAGTAGCTCAGCTTTGGTTTGTTTCAGTATTTTGTGCTAGACCTCAAATCTGGAGTGTTAGTTATTTTTAGAGATTATAGTGTGTGCATAGCAGACGCTTCAGGGTAACTCTATTATTTCGAGGCTCACCAGCTGTCGCCAAGAAGGCACTTGGCATTGCGCATTGGCCAGAAATGCTGTTACTAAATCTGTCGAATCTTAATATTTTTCGTGTAAGGTGTTACCAATTGGTGTTTCTGCATTGTTTTCTTTCCGCAGGACCATTTGTCAGGAGACGAATATGAAAAATCTCAACCCAGCCGTAAAGAGAAAAGTCTAGGGTTGCTTTGTCACAAATTTTTAGCTCGCTATCCTAGTTATCCCGACATCTCTAAGAACAATGAAATTTGCCTTGATGAAGTAGCAGAAGAGCTTAGTAAGTTTGGGACTAAGATCCGGTGTTTATTACTGGAAAAAGCAAAACTCACTTCACGCTGTTCAAAATGATAAGCGATTGATTAGAGTCTTGGTAATTCTTATAAACAACTTTATAATGTGGTTCAGTATCCTTAATAATAGCTGTCAACATTTCCCTTTTTTAAGGGAAATTCCCTTATTCCGAATAGGATTCCTCGCAAGAAAAGGGAAAAGTTGACAGCTATGATCCTTATACTCTCACTGTAGCTGATACTAATAGGTTATTACATTAATAACTACAGTTTTTATTTATTTACTAAATTTATATACCGTCCTTCATCCAAAGATCAAAGGGCAGATTTTATACTGTATTTTGACAAGACACATAACATGATACCCTCCCCACCCACCCCAAATACCCCCATCACATTTTAAAAGCCACAGATTGTTTAAGCAGCCCAGGGCCTGGGAGAAGGAAAATGTTTTTGCCTGGCACCTAAAGATATATAACGAAGGTGCCAGGCGAGCCTCCCTGGGGAAAGCATTCCACAACTGGGGAATCACTGCTTCCCTCTGGACCTCTCATGGAGAGGGCAAACGGAGAAGGGCCTCAGATGATGAGTGCAAGGTCTGGGTTGGTTCATATGGAGAAAGGCGGCCCTTGAGGTATTGCGGTCCTGAGCCATTCAAGGCTTTATAGGTCAAAACCAACAACTGGCCCTGGAAAGTTACAGATCAAAACCAACACTTTGAATTGGGCCTGGAAAGTAATTGGCAGTCAGTCCAGGGCTGGTGTTACATGCTCAAACCATCTTGCCCCAGTGAGCAACCTGGCCATTGAATTCTGCACCTACTGAAGTTTCCAAACAGTCTTCAGAGGCAGCCCCATATATTGCAGTAATCTAACATAGAGGTTACAAGGGCATAGAAAACAGAAATTAGGCTATCCCTGCCCAGATATGGAGGCAGCTGGGCTGCCAGCTGAAGGTCATCATACAGGTCCTTACAGCAACCTTACAGCTCCTTACAGCAACCAGGAATTTGGAACGGGGCATGTTATAGCGAGGCAGACTATGTGGAAAGAGCACAGTCTTCAATTTTCCAGTCCTCCGGTTTTCACGGGGAAGGAAGATATAATCATGAGGGTCTACCCACCTTCCAGAATGTGACAGGATTAAAAAGCAGGTGGAAAATAAATTTTTAAAAATTGCCCTTCTTACAGATGTTGAACGCAGGCGCATCTATGACATAATGAATGTACTGGAAAGTCTTCACATGGTGAGCCGACTTGCCAAAAACAGGTATTCTTGGCATGGGCGTCATAATCTTAAGAAAACACTACAGATTTTGAAAAAAGTGGCTGAGGAGAACAACTATAGTCAGCAAGTTGAGCTGATTAAAAGAAGACAATATGAAGAAGAGCCTGAAGGGGATGACCAGAAGATTCAGTTGATGGCAAAGCATGTTAGGCCAAATGACCATACAGACATCTGCTTTGTGGAACTTCCTGGGATGGAGTTTCGAGCAGGTACATCTTTGCTTTCTAATTTTGGCATGCCAGTATCTTCTATGATTTGAATTTGGTTGGTTCCAAATGCTTGCATTTGGGGCAATGTTTAATTAATTAGTTGGATTAATTTGTTTTTAACTCTTCTTATGATTGGCTTGTATAGTAACCTGACTGGGCAGCAAATCATTTTTTCTTTAGAAAGACAGCATATAAATCCTTTAAATAAACAAATGGAATCTGCATGGAAACATTTATTGGGGGGAGTGGGTGAACCCGAAGCCTAGGCGAGTTAGGAACAATGATTTCAAAGCTCTCATGACTTGGATTATATTCTGCCATGGTTATCTCTCCGTACAGCTTCAGTAAACAGTCGTAAAGACAAGTCTTTACGGGTGATGAGTCAGAAATTTGTGATGCTGTTTCTTGTTTCAACCCCCCAAGTTGTGAATCTTGAAGTGGCTGCTAAAATATTGATTGGCGAAGACCATGTTGAGTATTTGGATAAAAGCAAGTTTAAAAGTAAGTGGCAGAAATGGCTATTTCCATATCTTCTCTATACTGTGTCTTAATTTTTACATATTTAAACACTTTTTCCTGTAGCCCATCAATACAGTGGTACCTCAGGTTACATACGCTTCAGGTTACAGACTCCGCTAACCCAGAAATAGTACCTCGGGTTAAGAACTTTGCTTCAGGATGAGAACAGAAATCGTGCTCCGGCTGTGCGGCAGCAGCAGGAGGCCCCATTAGCTAAAGTGGTGCTTCAGGTTAAGAACAGTTTCAGGTTAAGAACAGACCTCCAGAAAGAATTAAGTACTTAACCCGAGGTACCACTGTACAAGACTAAAAATATGAAAAAATTAAGATAGCATACTGAGAATGTAGGTGTTTTGCAACTTAGCATGCCCTTAGTCCAAGTGTTCCCAGGTGGGTTAGATGTTAGCTCTTAATGGCCAGGTTTGGCCCAGTGTTGGCCCATGAAACTGATTTATTAGAATAAACTCAAATAATGTGTCCCCATGTTCCCTCCCCTTTGCTCATCTTTGAAGATATCATGATTTCTTAAATCACAGTTTCCTATGATGTCCATACTGGGAGACTGTGGTTTAAGAACCAGGGTATCTAACAAGCCAGGCACACAAAAGTAGGATTGAATGCACAAGCACACACCTTTTGGTTTAGTAAACTGGCTGATTGGACCTAGATAGTGACTCCTGAACCAGGCCAGTATATGATGTTGGCCTCCTCATAATTCATGGACAGGCTGTCATTTCTTAACTGGCTAAGCAAGTCATGAATGAATCCAGCCTCCTCTACCTGCTCCTATCCTCCTGCACAGCCAGGAAGAATTTGGGAGCCTTCACTTCCACTCGGTTAACTGCAGTTTGTTGTGTTATACAAACTGATAAGCGGTGACTTATATCAACTATGGTTAGTTTGAAACAGGAATGTGTAACATTGGCAAATGGTCAGGGATAAAGAGTTGTCCAACACCAGAGGGCCGCAGGTTCCTCATCTCTTGTCTGAAACAAGCCAATGGCCTGCAGCGGTTTAACCATAGCTACAGTTCTGTGTTCAGATGAGACAGCAAGCTGCAGCTAAGTTAAAGCTTGTGGATGTGGGAAAGATTACTCTTTTCTCATCCAGCCTCCATCTAACAAAGCAAGGTGTCTGTTGAGAATGTTCTTCGGTGGGAACACAGTTCTTTGGACTCCTACCAAATTTAATTTTCCACAGTTTCCTAAACCCCACCCTTTTGTCATTCACACAGAAGCTCATTTAAAAATATTGAGCATATGGGGACCAAAATTTAACTAACCTATTTGTGTACTCCTGTGGATCCTTGGAACATAAATGACCCTGTTGCTTTTGTTTTGTGTGTTTAAAGCACCATTTGGACTAATAGGAGAAGAAGGGTGATGTTTTCATAGTACTGAGCCTCTGCTTAATGGTGATGTAGTAGTACTGCATTTTCATTAGTCTTTTAAACTTATTTCAGCTAAAATTCGAAGGCTGTATGATATTGCAAATGTTCTCAGTAGCCTTGAGCTCATCCGGAAGGTTCACGTTACAGAAGAGAAGGGTCGCAAACCAGCATTTAAATGGACAGGACCAGATGTTTTTTCAGAGATTCTGGGTAGGTGGACTATTACTTCTGTACTCTAGAATTGCAGGCAATTCCCCATTTCCGTAGGGGTTTTGTTCCAGGTCAAAGCATGCATTGACAGAATGTGTGTAAATGTGCCCCGTTATGCCACTATTCCTCCCTCTTCCGGGGTGCGAAAGGACCCGCATGTTGGTGGTTACATGTCAGTGGTTGCATGTCAATTGGACTCACCTAAAATGGTCACCGCCTGTCACTGTAATGGTGAAGCTTTCTTATCCACTGCTCCTTGCTGCTATCAACCAAAGAAGGCTTTTGGTGAAAGGCATTTTTCACTTATATGTAGATGTGATCATTTCCCAATAGTTCTGCCAAAACAAAGGCTTAATAACAATTTTGTGCACGATTGATTTATAGCTGCACAGCCTGTATCTACACCCACTGCGACTGCTTCATCTCATCCTGCGGAAGGGAAGTCTTCCAAAGAGCATTGTTCCAAGAACCTCTTCCCTACGAGAAGCAAGCAAGGCTTCATACGGCACCCATCTTTAATGAAATTGGCAAAGGGTGCGCAAAGCAATCAGAGGAAAATTAGATCTGCTCCAAGCAGCCCCGTCAAGAAAAATGCAAGTACGTAGCTGAAATGTAAACTCTATACAGTGTCATTCCAGAGATGCTATTGAAATGTTGAATGGTTCTGCTTAATGCCTTAGCGCAGAAAAACAAACAAACCCCGGTATATCTTGCAATCTCTTGAGTTGTCTGCTCCTGAGCAGCCTTACTAAGTTTGGCTAGACTTATACAAAGTGGAAGGTATGTGCTATACAGTGGTACCTCAGGTTACATACGCTTTAGGTTACAGACTCCGCTAACCCAGAAATAGTGCTTCAGGTTAAGAACTTTGCTTCAGGATGAGAACAGAAATCGTGCTCTGGCAGCGCGGCGGCAGCAGGAGGCCCCATTAGCTAAAGTGGTGCTTCAGGTTAAGTACAGTTTCAGGTTAAGAACGGACCTCCAGAACGAATTAAGTACTTAACCCGAGGTACCACTGTACTCAGGTTGGAAAGGCTAATGGGTAATGGTGTTAGGTGCAGTCACAGGTTCCATTTTGAAGGTTTGAAGTGTAGTAGGCTCCATCCATGGCATTTCCAGCTGATGATTTTGAGTAGCAAGGCGCTGAAAAACCTTGAGCCCTTGGAGATGCTGTGTCGGATCAAAATGCTCTTAATATGACAGCTTCATGTAATCCTATGGACTTGTCCCACTGTGGCAGTGGCTGTGTTGGTGGCCAAATCCAGGCCACAAGACTAACCATATACAACACCTTAGGAGCAGTACCATAAGGTGTTGTCCTTCCAGTGACGGACTCTGGAAGGCCATGAATTGCTCATCCTCAAGCTATGCAAACAGTACGGTTTTAGTGAAATCTCTTTATTTATCTTTTCTCCCAAAGGTCAAATTCCACCAAGCTTTCCAAGCAAGATGGCTCAACTTGCAACAATATGCAAACAGCAGCTGGATGAACAGTCAAGGTATGTTCGTAAAAGAGATGCATACAAAGCCTGCCTACTGAAAGCAAAATTTCCCAGCCTACGTGAATCCTCCAGCAGCATATCACACTTACTAACACAACTCCTCAACAACAGGACTAAAATTAACATATTTGGTGTAAGAAGAGCATGACTTAATGTTTGGCAGTGCTTTCTTTGCTAAATAAGAGGAGCCAATTCTACTGTATTGCTTTGGCGGAGCCATTTTGGATGCAAGGGTTTTAATGCTGTGGATTTCTTTTCTTAGGAATTTCAAGAAGAGAAAAATGAAATTGGAACATTCTACTTTTCCATCCCCTCTAGGTCTGCCACCCAAAACTCGTTTGAAGCCTAAACCATTCTTGTTACCTTCTCAGTCTGAGATCCTACCTCTGATCCACAACTCTGTACCTCCAGCAATGCTACCTCTCCATCCCAATGTGCCCTATGCATTATATCTGCACCCTTCCCAAACACAGCTAGTGACGGCATACAATCCAAGTTTCACGGTGCGGCCTGTCCACTGTGCTAATGTGGCTGGAAGTAAGTCTACCACGGAGCCCAGTTCCCAAGTAGCCCCCGGTAAAATATTTATTGAAGACAGTGGCAGCAATGGAGAAGGAAGTGCTTCCTGTGCTAAAGGCCAGGACCTCTGGCTAGCGAAGGAGCAAGAAGGTACAAAGGATGATGTGGTGCATGAGAGACGTTTTAAGAGACGTAGAATGGAGGGCAGTCCAATGAAAAAATGTGCAAGTGAAGAAGCGGTGCTGCATGATGTGCTACTGGTAAGCTGTATTAAAGTGCACACTCTTTCCAAATACTAAATGGGTGGCTGAGGCATGAAATGCATGGAATAGGGCTCTCTAATTGGTTGCTGTGGAAAATCAATTCAATAGTTAAGGGTTCCTGTGAGTCAGGTTCATGCACAGGGTCTACCTTTAGCAGTGGCAGTGGCAGCTTTTTCAAATCTCACCTGTGCCACAGGTAGCCACACTATCAGTAGAGCTCTCCTTCTGACCACCTGACCTCCACTCTCTTTCTACACAAAGCCTTAGGAGCAGAGAAAGAAAACAGCTTAAGAAATACAGTAGTTTTATTTTTTAAAACAACAACAGCTGAAAAAGTTCCTGCCAACACCCAAGGTGCCAAATTCATTTCCTCCTCCCCGTTCATCCCTATTGCAAGCCCACCTAAAGTAGGGTTGCCATACATCCAGACATACCTGGAATACTGCAGTCAGAAGCAGTGTCCAGACATATGGCAACCTGTGTTGGCAGTGTTGTTTTTGGCGATTTCCCTTCAAAATAGCTCAAAACCTTTTTTTGCACGTTTGCCAAAAAAGGCTTAACAACCTTTGGCAAAGCTAAGAAAAACTCGACAACTTTTGTGTCCGGATTTTCACTTTTTGAAATATGGCAACCCTAACCTTAAGGAGGAGGCCATCTGCTCAGGCTCCCTTTTAACTTCCAGGTAGCTTTGCTTTTGTGGTATTGGAGCGTCCAGTTACTCCCCATATAGAAGGACAGCAGTTACCCAGCCTCAGAAGAAGCTGTCTTGTGTTTTTGGATGAGTTACAGCTCTGGGCAGGGCTTCTTTTCAGCAGGAACTCACCAGAACTCAGTTCCAGTACCTCTCAGGTGGGTGCCATTGCCATTCTAAGAGAACAAGGGAGACGTTTGTGGTGAGCACCTCTTTTTCTAGAACAAGAGCACTGGCTGTGGGCCTGCCTCCTTCCAACTGGCAGGTATATTCAGAACTGCTGCCACACACACTAACACGATATAGCATCTTTTCCTGCTGGGGGAGGGCGCATGGAGAGGTAATTCATACTTCTTTCACCCTTTACAGATAATGGGCTAAAGTATGCTTTGGAAATTTGTTCCCTAGATGCTGCAGAACAGTGGGACACATATTACAGAGTGCACTAAGTTTTGGAGCAAGCCTATTATTTTCTACCTGACAAATCAGTAATTGCAGATTATCAGTTGTTGCAAAAACTGCCCTCCTTAGCGGCTGGCTTGCTAAATGCAGAGCTCTTGTGACCCATATATTGAGCTGCTTTTTTTTAATAAGAAGTTGATCCAAAGGTGTGTGTCCAGGAGTCTTCAGTCATTGAGATGGAACATCAGTGAGCACAAAGCAATACACAAGTAGATCACATTCCTCAGTTGAAATGAATGCAGAAGGCATTAAGAGTGGAGGAAATCCTTTTTTACAATTGGGGCATCTGCTCACAGAACCAGCTGCTGCATTAGGGTTGTTTCCTATTTTCCTAGCCCTGATCAAATGTTCTGGAAACAATATCAAATGTATTTACTGTGTGCACTTTGATGATAAAGCAAAGTACTGTACTAGAGTATGCTTGTACTTCTCTCTTTTCCTTTTGCACTTTAGTCGGGTTCATCAGCTATTCCCTATGCCTTTCCCCACTTCTCCTTGAGTCTCTTGGACCAAGCTAGTTCTGCCTTTTCTGCTATTGATTAAATTTCATAACTTATTTTCACTTTCCCTCTGTTTTGTTACTTTTACTGATTTTAAGCTTGGGATTCTTCTGTATTATTGGTGCTTGGTGGCAGTAGCCAGGATTTTTATACTGATTTTGTGGGTGGGGTATTGGTGAGGTCTAGAACAGGGGGTTGCTTTGGGCAGGATTGGCAAGTAATGTGAGGGGGTAGAAGACTCCTTAGTAACAAATAAGTAACAACATGACTAAAGAAAGATGAAATAGACCTCTGTTAGGAAGGGTTACATAAGGATGACACCTTTTAGAGAGGCACATTTCACCAGCTTTGCTAAGGTAAAGAATATCTTGAATCTGACTAATGTCTCGTGTGTGTGGAGACCTGGGAATTTCAATAGCCCCAATCAGTTGCTTTTTATAGTTATGTTTTCAAGGCACCGTGTTTCTCCATTATTTATTTTTTACTTTGTACTGTATTCCTGTTTTTCTGAGTGATGACAGCCAGTTGCTTGTTTCAAAGAATCTGGTTTGATATAGATACAAAATTCTGGGAACTGGATATCTCTCGGTTGTGCTTTGAGCTGCTTTTCTAGGAGTGCAATAGAGGGTGGGCAAACTCCAGCCTCAACTTGGGAGAAGGGAAAAATAGGAATTGTGTTGGAGAATGGAGTTGACTTGCAGAATGCGGGAGAAGGAGAACAAGAAGGGAGAAGGCACCTTTAATATTACTCATTCAGACATATGCTTTCTGTGTGTGTGTGTGTGTGTGTGTGTGTGTGTGGGTGTGTTTGCGTGCACGTGCACCTGCCTATTCTAGATGGGGTTTCACTCACTCTGACAGAATAGATTGGGGGCTGCTCCCCGATCCAACTTTGTCACTGAAAGCTTAGGTAGCCTCGTTGGGGAGGGGTATATATTACCCTGTACAGACAATATGCCAATGACAGTAATTCTTGGACCGGAATAGTCTTGCTATAGTGAACCATGCCTTAGCAGCCTCAAGACTCAGTTATTGCAATGTGTTTTATGTAGGGCTGCACTTGGGCCTTGTCTGGAGGCTTCACCTATTACAGAACGCTCTGACTGTAGCATCGTTGGGGAGAGACTATCACCAGCACATAACTCCAGTAGCACTAGCAGCCTGCATGCTCTGAGGCCAGGCTCCAGATTCTTGTTTTAACCTGCAAGGCCCTTAACAACTTGGCTCTCAAGGACCACCTGATTCATTATATCCCTGCCCAATCACTGAGGTCTGAAGGGGAGTCACTTGTTAGTGGTCTCCCATGGCTTGTATCCACCAGGAGTCACACATTCAGCATTGTGGGCCCAATTGTATGGGACTCCCTTCCAGTTGAGGTCAAACAGTGCCTGCCCTTTGGTTGAACTTCCATCACCTACTGATTTTTTTGTTTATTCCAAAAGGCATTTTAACTGAATTCTGATATTATACTTTTAACTGGTTTGTTGTTGCTGTACTGAGTTACTTGTAAACTGCTTAGAGACTATTGTAATTAAGCAGTATATAAATTGTTGAAATAAATAAATAATATCCATATGTGTGTGTGTATCCACCTCTAAATTAGCCTTTGGTTATTTTGCATTTCCCCCACCCCCCCACCCCAGGGAGCATCTGTTGCGAGCAAAAAATCCCGATGTCCCATAGCTTCGCGTCTTGACCAGGAAACCTTAACTTCATCAGCTGTGAAACAAAGTAAATCTGAAAAAACAGATCAACACTTGGAGGGTCAACCTACGCAGCAGAGGCAAGGGGAATTTTTGGAACCTGACAGTGTCACCACAATGCAGGAGATGCCCGCAACATTTGCAATCGCTACACACAAGGTATACTTCCCCTTAAGCCCATTTGTCCTATGTCATTGCTCTTCTGAAAGGAGCACTGAATGTCTTAAAGTAGGCATTTTATGCTCCATCTTTACAAAAAAAGAAAGAAAATCAGATCACATTCAGGACCAATGTAATGTCTGATAGGTAGCTTCAGCCCATGGACAATTCCCCCTCTTTCCTTTTATATTTTAATTAAGGACTGCTGCTGGAATTTACTGTATTGCATTTCAGACAGACCCTCGCTATTTGGACAAGGCACATGTTTTGTGCGATCCATGGGCAGAATTGTAGAATGCAATAATGGACATGTCATATTGTCCAGCAACACTGATAATATATCAGTAAGTTGCCCATATTAAAATTATCCTTTATAAGACTCCAGGATGAAAAGTAATGGTCTTTTAAAATATTTGATCATTAAAAAAAAAAATTAAGAGATCAGAATGAAAAAGAATCATGCATTCTGCATGCTTGTAGAGCACAAACACATAGTTCCATTTTTCTTAAAAGTCGAATGTTGTCTTTATCTCCACCCACCCCAAATATGTTTAATTTTCATCATTATTCATGGATGCCTTTTGCTTCATATACATAAGGTCTTCATTTTTAATGTGGCGTGGAAAAAGAGGAAGAAGGAAAACATAGAAGTGTGGCATGAATTAAGCGTGAGGTGGTCCAAAATTGCATCGTTGTGGTGGTTGTTTACGATCTTCTCCCTCCTACAAAGTTGTTATTATCCATTGCAGTAATGGACAAGTGCAATATCAAACTTGGGGTTCCAAATATTGGGCTGCAACTCCCATCTTAGCCAGCAAATAGTCCAGGATGTAGTCCAACCTCATCATTTGGAGATCCAATGTTGAAGAACCCCCCACCCACCCATGGGTAACAGTTGCTTTGCGGAGAGGAGTGGTTTTCCATCTTAGAAATGGCATGGCTAAGTTCTCTTACTGTTTCCCTTCAGTCCCAGTGGCTTCTTTAATTGTTAAACAAGACATCAAGAGATCCAGTCATTGTTCTGCCATGTCATATCTATTTTGGCCCTTTCTTGTTTAGGAACAGTGCAGTACCTGGGCTAAATCTATGAAATTTGTGTTGATTATTGTTGTGAATATAAACAGTACATTTCCTCTTGTTCTTTAGACTTGGTTTCCTTCAGGATACCTTATACCTCTTCCTCACTGTACCAAGCTTGGTAATGAGACCATTTTTTCTAACAAGGAGAAAGCTGAGATGTGTGCAGCAGAACAGAAGTCTTATAGTTCTCCTATTGCTGGTGTGTATTCATTAACTGTGCCTCCAAAGTATTCCAGACTTGTTTATATCTGATGACTCCTGTCAGCTATTGATGAAGGACTTTAGGTGGGAAATTTAACTACAGCTATTGCATGCCTGAGGCCTGTGCCCTCCTCATTCTGTTTTTGCAATGGTGGCTTGTTCCACATGGTTCCACTTTCTGTGATCTGAAGAAGATGGATTTAATCAGTTCAATACAATATATATTAACAGTTCTGAACTCACTTACAGAGGGCTTACAAAACTACAAATAAAAGCTAACGTTTTTGTTATCCATTTAATAATTCATTCTTATTGTCTCCTATAATTCTCATTTCCTTCAAGCACTTCTTTTTGTTTGTTTGTTTCATAAAATTGATATGCCGCTGGATTGTTTTTGTTTAAAAAATACACCTCAAAGCAAATTTGAAGCGAATAAAACAATAAAATCATCAGTAACAATCCATAAAAACAACGCAGTAAATCATTCAAAACATAAAATCAACAATAAAGGGAAAAACCAATTAAAACAAACATCCACATTCTACACATGTTCCATGTTCTGATCTTGAGGGGTGGTTGTTTTTTCAGTTATTGAATGTATTTAAACCAATGTTCTAGGTGAGTCATTTTGTTGTTGCAGGACCTTTTCAGAGTTTCTTATAATGTGATAGTTTGTGCATTAATATTCTATGCCAAGGCTTAATTGCATTCATTTGAAGCCTGCTGTGACCAAGCTCCTGGTGTTTGGCTGGCCTTTGTGTTCACGCCTGCCAAACATTGGCCTGTGTTCCTTGACGCAGAAGTATTGTCATTTGTGACGGTTTATTCTTTCTTTCTCCTCCTCATAGGTGGTATTCCAGTGACGTCTGAATTTACTGCCGTTAATTTCCCTGCTTTTCATATAGCACCTGTGAACCTAAAGCTACCTGCATCTTCTGTAGCTACTGTCCCCGTGGTGAATGGCACTGCTGTGACTTCAGACCAGGCTGACTCGATCCAAGCCCCAAGCGCTTCAGTTATGAACTTTACACTACAACACTTGGGACTGATTCCAGCCAATCTACAAATGTCTGCAAATCAAGTACTTAGATCTGCCCCAGTTTGTCAAGGAGCAGAACATGTAGGCTTCAAACAGGAGAAAGCAATACAGAATGTTTTACCACCATACGGTGATGAGTTAAATGGTAAATCAGTTTCAGCAGCTTCTTTACAGCAGGTAAGAGAGCTTTTAAATAATAGTCTGTTTCAAATAAGACTGATGGGTTATTAACACATATTCATGCCAGAGTGTACAGTCGCTCATAAGCAATGGGGCATTTTACATGATTTGGTAACAGGAGCAAGCCAGCAGGAAACCACACCCAGCAATTTGGAGTTAACTCTTTATTAGCAACAACAGGATCTGAAAGATATGAACAGCTTTGGATACAGATGTCGAAAAAGTGGGTTTTCAGTAGCAATAAAATTTTCAGTATAATAGGATGTTTTATCTTTGCATACCAGTGCTTGTAGAGATTTACTTGGTTAAAACTGTTAAAAATGCAGACTCTGCTAAAAGAGCAGTACCATTGTATGAAAAGGCTAGAAAATTACAGAAGGGATGCATAATACAACATTGTGAAATTGGCTGTTATATTGGCAACCCTCTCCGTATGTACAAATATTTACCAGTGGACCAAAAGCATTAATAGAGTATGCTGAGACAGGATAAATAGTAAGACTTACCAACAGTGTCCTTTTCACCTGCTTCTTGTTTCCTTCTCTGTTGTTCCTGTTTCTTCTGCTTAGTTACAGTATTGAAAAACCCCAAACAGGGTTCCAAAATACATTTTAGTTGTTTCAGTCTCATCACGTGCAAATAATTTAGTTTTCTCTTCCATTCAGGCCACTGTTCCTGTTACGTCCAGCATTCTGGATAATTGCCATGACTTCCAAGCATCATGCGAGTCAGCTGTAGTTCCTGAGTTTTGTTCATCCTTTCATGAATCAGATAGAATATCTCAAGCAACACTAGCAATTCCACAAAGAGAACATGGTGTTTCAACAGAAGATAAATTTTGAGTTGGTATAAAATATTGTTGAACTCTTCCCCCAAACAGATATGATTGAAACACTTATTTCTGGTATTATAAATGTGTACTCTGGAAATAATATTTGATCATAATGATGACTTCTTCATGCTTGAATATCTTTTTAGTTACAGTTCTACTTGATCAACTATATATATATATATATATATATATATAAAGTAAGGACACACACCATTGTCTGTAAAAACACCACTTAAATGTCTGACTTCATAGTTGTGTGGAATAAGAAAGCTCTTGTTCGTTATTTGTATAGAAACATATTAAATATGTACTGGCACATTGCAAGTACCAAACATGTAATATATTGTATTTTTAAAAAAACTATTAAGGTGGCTCTTGTTACTTAAGTTTACATAACATTTTAATTTTGTGTGTTCTTTAATACTGTTGCAAAGTTTTAAAATCTTAATCACGTCTGTGTAAATTTTAAGGTTTATTTAAGGGATTAATCAATTTCTTCAAATTAAATTTTGTGTCAGTTTTCTAACTTTTATACTTGTGGGTTGTTTCTTGGCATTGAAACAAAATGAACATACGCAGAAAGAGCGTGCAGAAGAACGTGCCATATGTATATCAGGAAAAGTATGGATAAGGATAAAATGCTGCATAATGCCTTAAAATGGACTGGAGTGTGTGAGGATTAGACCAAAGGGTCCATTTCTCCCAGCTCTCCAACTGAGGTGGACTCCCACCAGATGCTGTCAATGGAGTGACAAAAGTGTCGCCAACCAATCCTTTTACCTGCTAAACATGGTTGTATCCATTCTTACAGGGGTCAGCAGAAAACCCCAAAATGGTGTTCGGAGGGTAGGACTGAGCCAGGCCAGGACCCACTGGATCTCAAACTGCCCTCAGTTTTCATATGATGGCATTGGGTCCAATTACTGCCCTAGCCTGGAGTTGTCACAGTGATGAAGCCCGATCGTTCATCCCCTACTTTCTGTCATGGCTGTAGATGCAGCAAAGCCTCTGTGTGTGTGTGTGTGTGTGTGTGTGTGTGTGTGTGTTTGTTTGTTTGTATGTGTGTGTGTGTGTGTGTAAAAGGTTAAGATTGTGCCCCTAAATCTGACTAAACCCTTGCCAAGGTTCAAAACCATGTGGATGTCATTTGGAAATGGCTGCAAAGACTTGCTGCCACCTGTCTGTTTGGGTTGTAGCCAGAACAACTTGGTTTTTACTAGCTTCTCGAGCACATAGCTCATGCCCTTTCCCCCCATCTGTTGAATGTTGTCTTAATATATAAATTGAGTAATAGATTGCATCTAATAAAAGCAAATGGAATCTATGGCACATATGCGAGAGACTGAAATCTCTTCACCCCAGCAGCTGAGATTTTTCTGTATAGAAAGATGTCATGTTTTAAATCACTTTGACCTAAGTACTTTTTAGTATAATTTTATACATACTATTAATAGTGTGAGCATCTTACACCCCAATCCTAAAGTTAGTTATCTAGAAAAAGAAGCTGTATTGCTATTTGTAAATAAGTTTGTTTAGGATCATTGCGTCAGAGTTGATATAAAGCACTACAAAAATATGAATGGAAGTACTACAACTGGCCTTGTATCAAATCACATTTATTATCATTTTCAGTATTTATAACATTAAACCAGGGGGGAAAACAAACTAGGTTTTGAAAATAATTAATATCTGAACAAAATAGTGAGTCGAGGTGACAAAGGCCTGGGGCAAAATCATAATCTTCCTGTACTTTATCACCCTGCACACTCAGTGTTCAATAAAAGATTGGCTTATCAGTTTATATTTTTGCAGTTTCTGCCGCTGATAGTTGAAAAACCTCACCATTCTTTCAGAATGAAAGAGTGATCTAAGGCTAAAAGCGATCTCAAGCCTACTCTGATTTGTACTTAGTTCTAAGGTCCTGGTACCTTAAGGGTAGGTAAGACATTGAATTAATGATGATGAGGCAATAATTATGCCAACCAAATTAGCCATCTAACCTTATTGCCTTCCACCCTACAGAACATTAGTCTGTCAAATATTTTGTCTACAGACTCTCCATTGTTTTATTCATTTGAAAACTGCATTTTTATCTTGCCCTCTACTCACTTCTTAACTCCTGCAGGTTCTCGTTTGATACATTTTTATATGAAGGAATGACTTAGAAGAATGAACTACTGTACACCAATTTATGTTTTGTATAGGAAAAAAATACAGTACTCTTCTGTTTTCTATTGAGCCACTGCAATATCAAGGCTTCCTGGCTCTGCTTCTGAAATAATAACAACTTCTCTAAAACTTGCTCTTTTGTTTCTTCTTTTTAATTTCTTGGAGGTTCTCTGGTTCACGTTTACAACATGACAACCTTTCTGTTATTTCTTTCCTATTTCCTATCTCTTAATACCATCGGTGATCTGCTTATCAGACTTGCTGTGCTTTTCTGCCAGCCTGACTTAAAATATAGTATGACCTGATTACCTCATTCACTTGCCTGCTTTGGGAAGTTCTCTTTGATCTTGGGTCTGACTTCATGTTCTTGATGTGCAGCTTTCAAACATTTGAAAGGTGTTCGTAGACTCTGCACATATTCCATCAGTCCAAATAACTACATCTTGCACTTCTAGTGATTGAAATAAAAATTGAAGCAGCTGCTGTGATTCATTTGATGAAAAACAAACCTGCATTTACACTTAGATTGAAATAAATAGAATCTATGGACAAAAAGAGACACTTGTGGTTCCTTTGAAGACTAAAAACATTATTATAGCTTCCATGTGCTCGTGTCCTGAGTTATTGCTGTATATACACACGTGCTAGAGCGGCAAAATTGTAAACAAGCTTACAAGCTTAGCCCCTGGCAATTTTGCTATATCTAAAGCAAGTATATACTGACCCTGAGGTCAGTAAAAGAATCCTCCATTGGTGGAAGACTTCCGGGTTGGCGCCTCCGGCAATGGCGGAGCTCCTCCGTTCAGGAGGAACTTGCTCCGTGAAAAACAGGGTCTGACCACCACGGCGAAGGTGGAGACCCACTGAAATCACAAGCGGGAGAAGCTTGTGAACCTGGGATTCAGCTGGCACCTTTTGCGCCTCCCCTACTCGTGGGGAAACCCTGTTTTGGGGGTCTGGAGCGACGTGGGGTGAGTGGCGCGGTGCTTTGAATCGACTGCTTCTTTCACGGAGTGAAGCCGCATTGCTGTTGCCAGAGAGCGCTGACTTTTTCCTGTGGACAATTGGATTTTAAACAACTGCGCGTGAGTAAAATGGAAAATTGGATTTTTAAATACTTTAATTTGGCACTGAAACAGGAAGGTTGTAAACAGGAAGTCCGCCTCCCGTTTTTGTAAATAGGCTGAAGCAAAGACGTTATAAGTTAAAGCCTTTGAAAGTTTTTGGCAAAGGATTAAATTTCCACCGGTTTAAAATACAAAACCCCCCTTGGAAGCAGGAGAAGAGGGGGAAATTTTGGATCTAGTGAGCCTGCAGGAGAGAGTGAAAAATTAAATTACCACTGCTCTGAACCTGGGAACGGGCTGCCAGGTGACGTTTGGAGAGAGTGCATTTGACAGAACGAATTTGACAGCTAGCTAAATAAGAGTAAGATACTGTTTCCATTGTCCTTTTCTGCGCTTAAAAAAGAGGAAAAGTAACTGAAAATTTATCTTTAATGCTTGAGTTGTGCCTGAAAGAACTGATACAAGTGGAGACTGTTTCCCTCTAGAGGGAGCTTTTGAAACTGTAACAGGAGTGTAACTGGGGGATTCCCAGCTGCAGATAAGGATTCTGAGAACCAGAGAGCAACCTTGGACCATTTAAAAATATTGACAGGAGAGGCCATTGTGACTGTTTTATGTAAGATAAGCTGTTCGCTGGGACAACTTCACAAGAAGATGGATGACATGACTTTTAAAGTTGATAATTTGGAACAGAAAGTGACCAATTTGAGTCAAAAAGCGAACACCAACACAGAAATAATTCAGGACTTGGTACAGGAATCCATTTTGGCAGGACAAATGATGGAGGAGAAGGAGGAGAAGGAGAATGCTGCTGTTGTTGAACATAAAATAATACAAGTGAGATCTGTGGCTTTACAGAAGCAAATTGAGGACTATAAGTTGAGGCCTTTTATGATTGAATCTAGGAAAAGTCAGACTGAGGAATGGATCCCGGTTTGGATTAAAGAAGGAAAGTTGGAAAGAGCCCTCTATGCAGGGATTAATTGACTTTTGGGACATGGACTCGGGCCTGGAGGAGATTGAAGTTTTGGGGGCCTTTGGACTTGGAGGAATCCTGAAATATGCCCTGAAATACTTTATGGACTGTAGCTTTAACTATGGAAATTCAGCTGATTTGTTCAGAAGGAAGAAAAGGATTGACAGGTTGGAGTTTCCCCGAGATTTGTTTTTTAGCATTAAAGAAAATGAAGAAGACCTGCAGAAGGGACTTGGAAAAGAGTTAAGAGCCTCGGACATAAGATCACCAGGTTGATGGACTTTATGGAGCTGACGGAAAGGACTGGCAGAATCCGAAACCTGGGAGAGGAGATGGTGGAAGAAGATTGGAAAATTTAAAGTTTATATATAGACTTATGGTAAAACTAATGAGTGATAGAAAAATGGTGGAATGATTTTTTGTATTTTTTATTTTTTATGGGCTTAGTAGAAATGTTATAAGGAGTTAAGCATATATAAGTATTTTAGTTTTAATGGAAAATAAGGTTAAAAAATACGTTATTTACAATATTTCAGAAAATGGAGAAAGATGGAAAGGATTTGCTGAAACAATTAATAGAAGTGGAATACAAAAAGGGAAGTGAGAGGAGGTCGAGGAAACAAGGGAATGAAAGATAGAGTATGGAAAAGAGATGATGTATGTTTTTAAAATGCTTTTGTTTTGTTTCATTTAGGGTTAAGGCTAGGGAGTGGGGTTTGTTTAGTTTAGTTTAATGTGTTTAGTTTTGAGTTTAGGGTGTGTTTTGTATTGTCTATATATTGTATTGTATTGTTTTTTCTTTTTGCTTTTCTCTTTTGTTTTTTTTCCTGGTTTTTCTTTCTTGTTCTTTTTCTCTTTTTGTAATCTATAAAAGTAATAAATATTATTAAAAAAAAAAAGAATCCTCCATTGGTAATAGGACTAAATCTAAATCTGCATTTTCGGAGAAACATCACCACATTTCTTCATAATGTTTTCTCCAAAGGAGCACTTTGGTCCCCTGACTCTGAATTCTAATTGGCCAAATGTCCCTTGTGACCTCCCTGCCTCTTTGTGGCAGGAAACCTACAATGATATCCCTCATATCCACTCCATACATGCATTAACTAGCAATTAATGTTCCTTTCTCTCCAGCACTAGCATTAATCTACCTCTGAACCAGAGCTAAAACTCTTCAGAAAATGTCTTTCCTATTACTAAGTAGTTCAGATTCCCAAATAGTTTAGCCTTACAGGTTTAACACTCACTTGGCCACTCTACATCTCTCTTCAAGCCTTCTCCAACCCCTGGATGCCTGCAGGAGCAAAACGTCTTCATTCTGGCTCAATCCCTTTATGTCTGCCTCCTCTACTACAGTATCTTCTTGTGTCTCAGCCATGATTGTTATTTTCTTTGAATTAGTCTGGACTCTTGTAAGCACAAGCCACTATTATACTTTATTCTTCTTGTAATGTTGAACTAAAGGATTGTGAAGGTTTCATTCCACTTCTAAGCTTCTTCACAGTCCTCTCCTGGTTCCTTACTTTTGCAATGCCTAACTGCCCACCAACATCTTCCAGGGTTCCAGGTCTCTGAAACTGTTTCATTCCCTTTTTCTCTCTTGAAGTTTCAGGCCTTCACGTTTCTGACTTCACAGCCATCTGACTAATTGATCTATTGTTAAACATGACCTATATACAGTTGTTGTTTTTACTAATCCACCCCCCTTTTACCCAAACAGGAGGAAAGGAAAATCTGGGTTAATTTTCTATTTTCCCTTAATTTCCAGATGCCTAGAATGAAACTTTGACCCTCCCTGTGCAAAATGTTGTAAGCAAACCATCACCTCTTAGATTTCTTACTCTTCTGTGAACAACTTCCTCTGAACTTTGGACTCTCCTAAGCAGGAGGTGCCCTTGAAGCAAAAAAGCAACCATTGAAACCAAGTAAAAACCCAGAACAAAATGTCTGAAAGCCCTGTTTCTTCACAAAAAGTGAACAGAGCATTCTGTAAGGCTTTGTCAGAAGTGCTGCAGCTTGACAAAAGTAGCAATGAGTGCCAGCTCCATGGTTGATACCTGACCAACTGGCTCGACTGTTACTGGCTTTAGGTTGTAGCAACGCAATTCTCATATTATTTTCTTTACGCAACTTAGTATTCATGTAAGGTATTTCCCTAATGACCATTCATCGTGGCTGTGGACACCGTCATACTGCTGCCTATATTGTTGATCAGTGTTTCTGCCTTTAATTTTATTTTTAAAGATTCAATCATAATTGACCTCTCACCTAGCACATGCCCTGTGTGACACATTGATTTATTAAATTTCTTTATATCTAGGCAGCTGCACTTGGAAAGGGCATCTGGGTGTAATCGGAGGGCCCTGCATTGTTCTGCAACTTGCTCATAATTGGTGCTCAATCCAAGGCTTTGTCACAAGTTATTTTAAGCCACCGGATAGCAGTAGCATTGCTCACGTACTCTTTCTCCTGTGCCCCTTCACACACACACACACACACACACACACACACACACACTACTCCCCTCACCCTTTCCTAGCCAAAGCTTGTAACTACTTGGAAGTATTTAAAGACTTCCAGATCCTAGCTTAAGCTATTCAAAAAAGACACAGAAGACAAGGGGATACAACTCATCCTGGTAAGTCATGATGATAAAGTGTCAAAAGGCTCCAATTAGGTTTAATGAGGAGCACGTTGAGCATTTTCCTTTTCATTAAGAGAATGTTTTTCCTATATCTCATTTAATTTACAAGCCAAGGTAGTGCTCTGTATTTTAAGTTTGCGGGGGCATGATGCTTTATGTGAAGATTCCCAACATGTTGATTATTAACATCTTTTTTTGGCTACTTCCAAATGTGTTGTGGTTCTCTGAATTTTTCTTCCAATAAATGAAAATCTATTTAGGTACAGCACAACTAAAAATGTAATGCTGGCAAAAATTATGTTAAGAAGTGGCGGTTAGCATCTTGATATCCAAAAATTCTGAATGATAGATTTTTAAAATACCCTTAGAAAGATGAACATTATGTGCTGTGCAGTGTTAAACCTCCGATACTGAATGAAACGTTTGCTGCTCCTGATACTAGCACTAGTAGTAATTTCATTATTAGATGGTGTTGTTTTAAACTGGAATCAGGCCTTAAGTTTCCTGATAGAGAACTGTGGGTGCACTAGGCAACTAATTATCTTAGCCATCTTATGTCACAAGAAATAGTAATTCAGTTGTTTTGCTCTAGCCGAAATCGTTTAAGAGTGAAGTTATATTTCTGTGTTTTTCTTCATAAAGAAATAAAGAAAATAGAAGTTTATTGAAGTCTATTTGTTCTTTAAAAGACTCTATGACAGTAGTGTTCCTAAGTCAATATTTCCTTAAACTTGAAATCTTCAGTATTCAGTATCATCAAATGCATTCAACATTGATGTGAGAGAACAGGTTTAGTGTAATGCTCTTAGAAATGGCAATATTGATAGTCCACAGCAGTTCTTCTATAGGTTTCCCAGTATTATGTTTTCTTTATAACTCATATCAGCTCAGATTATTTTGGGGTGGTTTTTTCTGCTTTAAGCTGAGAAAGAATCAAAGCAACTCCTTTTTGTAATATATCAACACAAAATCTGCTCCATATTCTTTTTGACATTTAGAGGGTAATTTTTATGAATGAAGGATAGAACTTGATAAATCTTTCACTATTCAAAATCCTTTGACTCAGTTAAGAATACCTCAGTTGTGGTTTTGTCTAGCACCACTGAGAGAAACTCAGCACAACTTTTATTTTGGGGGTGAGGTTGCTATAGTAAGAAAACAACTCTCCTGGCAAGGACTGGGTCAAGAACAACTTGACAAATGTTGATGTGGTGTTCTAATGTCAAGTTAGCATTTGATCATCCAAGAAAATATGACTCAGAGACATCAAGAAAGCGCCATGAGCAAAGCAGATACCCACCTACTAGATTCTGCGGTACATCTGAAACATGAGTCTATGAAGAGGACATTGTACTTACTTTTTTGCCACCAGCCAAGCAGCTGTGATTGTATCACCTCTCCATGCTCACAGAATATAGCCAAAGTATTCATTTCCCCTTTTATCTCTGAGCTTAATGACAATGCCAGTCACCTAAGATGAAGGACGTATCTAGACCACGGGTAGTCAACCTTTTTATACCTACCACCCACTAATGCATCTTTCTTGATGGTAAAATTTCCTTACCATCCACCAGTGCTCAATGGAAGGAGGATTCAGCTTATGCGGTAGAACCCCCTACCACCCACCTAAAATCCTGAAACGCCCCCTAGTGGGCAGAAGGGACCAGGTTGACAACCCCTGGTCTAGACCCCTTTTCTCTCTTCCAGCCATTACCAAACCTAAGAGGTGATTGGTACTGTAAAAGCATGCAGCATGATGTGTGATTCTGGATTAATTTCATTTTGACCTCTTAAATACAAAGGTTAGCATAACTAAACACATTGCCAGGTCCAGGTTTCAAGGAGCCCCTCTATACAAGATACTTTCACCAATCTCCTACTGAGCAAAGTTCCTCTGCACAGAACTTTAACAGAGACACCTGCTAGATTGCTTTTGCTATGTGAAATTTGCGCCTGGGCCCTACAACCAAGGTGAGGCAAATGATCTTTTTATTAGGCCTTGCTTGCACCATACAATTTAAGCAGCATCACATCAGCTTAAACATTCGGACATTCGGCATCTCCCAAAGAATCCTGGGAACTACAGTTAGTAAGAGCTGAGAGTTATTAGGAGGCTTGTATTTCCCTCCCAGAGCTACAATTTCCAGAGTTCGCTGGAAACAGGGATTGATCGTTAAGCCACACTGAGAATTGCAGCTCTGTGAGGGGAATTGAGGTCTCCAAACGACTCTCAGCACACTTAACAAACTGCAGCTCTCATAGTTCTTTGCGGGAAGGCATGACTGCTTAAAGAGGTATCATACTGCTTTAAATGTATACTGCAGATAGGGCCTCAAAGACATTCACCAACCATTTCAGGAGAAGATGAAACAACAGTGTGGGAGGCAGCATGCCTTTGAATACCAGCTCCTGGGCATCACAAGTGGGGAGAGTGTAGATATGCTCATGCCCTGCTTGTGAGCTTCTCATAGGTTGGCTACTGTGAGAACAGGATGCTGGACTAGTTGGGCCTTTTGCCTGGCCCAGCAAGGCCTTCTTAGGTTCTGAAAGTGCCGGTGCTGCAAAACAACACTTCAGAGTTGGAGATTTGGCCTGCGTTGCTAGCAATAGCACAGGTGATCAGCATCAGCCAATAGATAAGCATGCATGCTATGTAACTCTTTGGAGCAGATCAGCTACTTATTTTGAGCTTGTTAGCACTGATAATTAGATAACTGTAATTAAGAATGTCAAACATCTGTTAAAGGTCCTGCCACAGCTTGAGTACAATGATGCAGAGACCTCTCATGACTGCAACATGTTGAAAAATCTGGTAATAACAGCAGTAATGGAACAGTAGAAATCATGGGTGTAGCCATGATTTTTGTTAGAGGGAAGCAGGCTTTTGGGGGGGTCAGAACCTCAGATTTGTATTGATTTGGGGGAGCAGGTACCCCCTGCCCCCCTTTGATATGCCCATGGTAGATATAGTGGCTGTGGAACCTACTCAAAAGAAGACTATTAGGAGTGACCAAGCTATCCAAAGACCGTCCAGACTTAAAGACATGTTTATGTCTAGTGCATTTATATAAGTACGCATTTTAGAAAGCATGTGTAAGTCTGTGGTAAGCTTTCTAATGTTAGAAGTGTCACTCAAATCTATTATTGTTCATTTTAATCTAAAAAAAAAAAAAAGAGGGAAAGGGGAAATGTAGTATAGTTGCTGTTTATTTATGAATAATTATTCATGAATACTCCTGCAGGACTAGTTTCCAGGAGAGAAACTGGAACTTTTCTGTAAGAGATAGAAGAAGAAAAAGGAAGCCAGGAAGTAGAGAGCTACCCAGGGGGTTAAGAAGGAGCTGACAATTTTAGTACTATTACAACAGGCTACCCTGTGGCTCCTCTCCCTTCACCATCAGCCATGCTGGCTGGAGCTGATGGGAGGTGGAGCCAAATAAAATTTTGAGGGCCACAGGTTAGCCACTCCTGTGGCACAGGAATAAGAGGTTAAAATAGGGTTGCCATATTTCAACAAGTGAAAATCTGGGCACAAAAGTTGTTGAGCATTGGGGGGGGGGCAAAGTTTTTGGTCTTTTTTGGAAAAAATTCTCCCCCACCCATGAAGTTTTTGCCTATTTGGGGGGGGGGGGACTTGCCAAAAAAATTCAGCACTGCTGATATGGGCTGCCATTCCTCCCGGATACTCTTTTCGATAGATGAATCCCAGCTGTGTCCGGGAAATTCCGGATGTATGGCAACTCACTATTGAAAGAGATTTCATTGTTGGACAAACCTCAAAGAGACACAACAGAAGGAAACTGCTCCATTATCTTACTCTTTTCTCTGCTTACCTGCTCAGAGAGGACAATTGAACAGGCAGTGAGACTGGCCCTGGGCTCTAGGGTTATGCAAAGGAGAGGACAACTCTTCTCTGTTTATTTTCTCCACACCATGCATAATCCAATAAACCTCTGTAATGTGTCTTTCCTCCCCATTTTTTCCCTAAACTATAAACCCCTAAATGTTTTAACCTCTCCTCATAGGGCATTTGCTCAAGCTACTTGATTATTTGGGCTTTTCCTTTTCTACTTCTTTTCCAATCCTACAATATCCTTTTTGAGCCGATACACTTTCAAATGCTCTGCACAGACGTGTGCATCGCTGTGCTGTAAAATCCAGCATGTGGGAATTCATTCTGCAGTCTGCCTTCATAACCAACCGTATCATATCAGAGACACGATGCCTGCGGGAAAGAATTCCTTTTAACTTCCGTCGCTGAGCAACACCACATAGCAAGCTGTGATAAAATAGCATCTGCTCAGGGGGGAATAAGTGAGAAGACTGAGCTAAAGAAAGGAAAGGAGCTCAGCTAGAAACATAAGGTGGCAGAGAATATAGCTGCCTACTGGATACGGTAGGCAAAAGAGGATACTGATGGGTGGTTTTGATGTATAACTGAAAATTTAGGAGGAAAAAATGGAATAGAAATGTGATTCATCTCACCATGGTGCGAAAGACTCTGACCAGCTGAGCTGTGTGGCTGCTTAATCTGCCGGCCAAGTGCTGTTGATGGGCAGATTCAAGGTCCCTTCACTCTCTTATTTTTAACCTTTAAACCAGATTTGGACTGGACAGACTTCCGTCAGAGGGCTTTCTTCCAATGACTCCTCAAACAGAAGTCTGTCCTCTTTAAAATATGACGCACAGCCACCCTAGGGTCCAAATGTAGCTCTCCAGACCTCTTTGTCAGGCCCAGGCCACACCAATTACTGGTTTTGCTCCCCCCCCCCCTGTGTTTTTGCCTGGCTGGACTTTGTCCTCGACCTCTGATAATGCCTCTTGCTTGCCTGGATGGAGGATAGAAAAGATAAAAATTGTATTTGTTACTACACTCACTTTTGCCTCTGACCCCACCCACCACTGTATGGTGGTCCGGAAGAGAACTTAGCCCCCAGGCTGAAAGTTTTCCCACTCCTGTTTTAAATCGATAGAGTTATCCTATACCATTACCATGGCATATTTCTCCTAGCAGTTTACTAGGGACTGAACTGCCAGGTATACCCTTATTCCTGATGAATATACATGGTCAGGAGTACCCCCAATGTATCATTGCAAGAGTCAGTTCAAATGCTTTAGGAATACAACTCTATCTCCTCTCCCTCCTCCTGGGCTGAGTACATGTAGTTAGGCAACATTTCCATTTCAAAGGCAGAATCCTTGTTGCCCCCTTAATAGGCACAGCATAGTCCCACAATAATGTGGCAGAGCCATTACTTTATTCTCAATGTGGAGATGAATCCAAAAAGTTCAGCAGCGCCTTAATCTCTGAGGCAATTGCATGCAAGTAGAGTAAAAGTGAAATACTTGGAAGGAACAAACTGCAGTTTGAGAAGGCAGGTGCGAACACATCACAGGCTTTGATGAAACAGTAATTGGAGCAGCAAGAGATGTCAGCTGTGTACCTGGTTCAGAACTGGAGGGGATTTCTGTATCATTAATAGCTGCACAGAAGGCAACATTTTTTGGAGTGCATCTTTTTAAAAAAGGAAGAGCTGAAAGTTAAATTCAGCTTAAAATGTCTGTGCAAAATTGGCAGGAAAATTTGGGGAGCTTTGCAAATTAAGCCCCTATCCTGTATGAAGTTCACAACAGGTCACTGAGATTGTTGGCAGTGGGGTATTGTTGTTGTTAGATTTTCCTCAAGGGCCGACATTGTTGCCAAAATCCAGCATCGCCTGGCCTCTGCGAGTGCAGCTTTCTCCACATTGAAGTGCAGTGTGTTTGAGGACTGGGACATTCGCAGGGAAACAAAAATGCTTGTTTACAAAGCTATTGTACTACCAACCTTATTGTATTCTTGTGAAACGTGGACCATTTGTAAGCACCATCTCCAACTCCTCGAAAGATTCCATCAACAGTATCTTCGAAATTTTTTACACATCACTTGGGAATACAGGCAAACTAATGCCAATGTACTGGAAAGATCACCAGTGTTGAAGCAATGATTCTTCAACATCAGCTTCATTGGAGTGGTCATGTTGTGCAGATGCCTGATTATGGTCTTCCAAAGCAGCTACTCTATTCCGAACTTAAGAATGGAAAGCATAATGCTGGTGGTCAACAAAAGAGGCTTAAAGACTCTCTCAAGGCAAATCTTTAAAAATGTAGTATGAACACCAACAATTGGGGAACACTGGCCTGTGAGCACTTCAATTGGAGAACAGCCTTTACCAAAGGTGTCATGGGCTTTGAAGATGCTCAAACTCAGGACGAAAGGGATAAATGCACTAAGAGGAAGGCACGCTTGGCAAACGCTCACCATTATCAACTCCCACCCAGAAACCTATGCCCCCACTGTGGAAGGACATATGGATCCAGAATTGGCCTCCACAGTCACTTACAGACTCATTGTTAAAACCATGTTTATGGAAAACAATCTTACTTGGTTATGAGTGATCGCCAAAGAAGAAGATTGTTGTTGTTAGATTTTACCACAGAAAGGTAAAATTCAGATTGGGGGGTGGGGGATATGGTCTGGTCTTTTGATGCCAGAAGGAGATTTGATCCAAGAGGAGCACTGAGACTTCCGGAGGTGGTGCCAACAGTAATGGCGGATTCCCTCTAACTCGGAGGGAAGCTGCTCCACAAAAATCGGGTCTACACCGCTTCGGCGCAGCGGGGACCCTTCAAATCACAGGCGGGTGAAGCCTGTGACCCTGGGACTCGGCGGGCACTGTTTGCGCCCCCCCAATCTGCAAAGGAACCCGGCAAAGGGCTCCGGAACAGAGCGGGGAAGTGGCGCTGTGCTGTGAGTCGTCTGCTTCTTTTTGGAGTGAAGCCGCGTAGCTGTTGCCGGAGAGCGCTGCCTTTTTTCCTGGACAATTCGGACTTTAAAATTAACACCCGTGAGTACTTAGAAATTGAACAAATGGGACAGTAAATGAAGATTTGCGAAAAGGACAGAATTGGACTATAAAAAAAAAGAAAAAATCTATTGAATTTGGTACGGAGCGGGAAGGGCTAAACAGGAAGTCACCCTTCTGTTCTTTTGTAAATAGAACAAAGCAAAGGCAATTTACACTAGAGCTTAGAAAATCGCTTTTAAAAGAGTGGATTCCAACATTTTAAACTGGGAATATTCTTTTTGGACTATTTGAAGGAGTAAAAGGAAGTTATTTTCGTCCTGATCCTGGAGCGGGGAAGTCAGGACTGACGAGAATCTATCAAGAAAATTGTGTGTGACAGATAGTTAAAAGAAGAAAATTCTTGTGACTTTACTGTTCCCTTTCGCATTATAAAGGAATATATATGGATAAAGTATTGCAAGTATTTTGGAAATGTAGCAAAAACAAATATAAGTCTTCCCCCTAGGGGGAGCCTTTGAAACTGTAACTAATCTTAAGGACTTGACAGTTGCTACAAAACAACCGTGGGAAAGCGCAACAATGTTTTCAGAAGTCTGGGTGAGCCTGCTCTACAAAACAAATACTCTACTGGAAGAATTACACGATAAGGTGAACCGGATGGCCAATTCGACTAGAAATCTTAGACAGTCAGTGGAATGTTTTGACCAGACTGTGGGAATATATGTGGAGTCTATCCAGGACTTAAACCAGGAGTGTGTTTTGACAGAACAGGGGTTTGTGGCATCAAATCAGGAGAGTGTTTTGACAGAACAGACCCAACAGGAGTTTGATCCTTCGGATTGGAAAAAGGAACTTGGAAAAAACCAGATTTGGGAAGGGAAAGTTCGGTGTGGTCTGGAAATGGGGGGCTGGATCGACCCCCCTATGTCGGGATATCTGGACTTCTTAAATACGGTAACAGGCTGCGATATGTTTGGGATTGTGGGGGCCCACAATTATGGAGGGCCCATGAAGTACGCTTCTAAACACTACATGGAATGCAGCGATGAATACGGAAAAGGGTTTGATCTGATGAGAAGGGCTAAAAACACTATTAAGTTGGAGTTACCACGAGCAAGAGACTACAGCCACAAATATGAAGAAGAGCAGCGGAAGGGCCATGGAAGTGACCTGAGGGCCTCGGACATAAGGTCACCGGGTTAGATTGGGGAATAAGGACTGACAAATCCCGGAACCAGGAGGAAGGGACGTTGGATAAAGATTGGACTTGTTTATGTGCTTCTTTTTCTCTTTTTTAACTAATAGAATGTTTAATAAAGTTGATGAATGATAGAAAAATGTTGGAAGAAATTACCTGGCTTTAGTAAAGATGTATAAAGAATTATGAAAGAACATTATGAACACAAGAAGTTGGTAAAGTTAAGACTTAAATTTTAAACTTTAAGGTTTATTTTAATATAGAAAGATAGGATTAAATTAGTTTAGAATTCTTTTTATGTCTTATTTTTTTGAAATATGGAAAGGAAAGGATTTGCTGGGATAATTAATAACTAGAATACAAAGGAAGGGAGGAGGAGGAGGTCTAAGAAAGAAGGTAATGACAGTTAAGGATTCGAAAATAATGAACTTGTTTTGTTTTTTTCCTCTATTTTTCTTCTATATTCTCTATTTTCTCATATTTGTACCTTTATTTTTTGTACTTTTATTTTTTACCTTTTCTTTCTGTTTTGTTTTTGTGTAAGTTTTGTATTTTTCAAATTTCAATAAATATCATTAAAAAAAAAAAAAAAAAAGAT
This sequence comes from Podarcis pityusensis, assembly GCF_964106645.2. NCBI lineage: Eukaryota > Metazoa > Chordata > Lepidosauria > Squamata > Lacertidae > Podarcis > Podarcis pityusensis. The sequence continues at coordinate 59,791,712 of NC_138028.1, read as the reverse complement.
CCAAGAGGAGCACTGAATAAACACCCATCTGAAAGTCCCCAAAGTCTCAGGAAGGCATATCAGTTTCACAGTAGTGGTAGCAACCTCTGCTTGCCTTTCTTTTCTGCCGCTGCCACCAGAGGTGGTGGAGCAACTCTGAGTGGTCACCCTCTAGGAGCCCACCATTGCTTCCCCCAGAATGCTCTAGAATGATGCCACATCATGACGTAGCTTCCTTCTAGGGGGCATTCTGAAGGGCTGCCGGAACGGTGACCACTACTAAAGAGAGAGGTATGAGAGAGCAAACTAGGTTACTAACATGTTCTCATTCTGGCTCATTTGTATTTTGGTTTAAAGGTGTCATTGCAAACCAGTTGAAAGTTTCAAGGATGCCAAACTGGGGAGGTGGAGCCAAATGTGGTGCGTGTGACAAGACTGTCTACCATGCTGAAGAAATCCAGTGTAATGGCCGTAGTTTTCATAAGACGTGCTTCCATTGCAGTAAGTGGATCTATGCTATTTTATTTCACCAGTGAATCCACAATGTACTACAGTAAGGTTACCAGATTTTTTTCAATGAATCCAGGAACACTTTTCAACTTCAATGGATTTTGTATGGAGACTGATTTGTAAATCCGGGGACTGTCCCTGGGAAACGGGGACGTCTGGTAACTTATACTACAGTTGATTGTGGCACTAACCCTACTCGTCTAAACTGAAAGGAATATGTGGAGAATGGAGGTTTATGGTGGAATAGTTATTATCTGAAGGGTAGATGGGGTTGTCAACCTGGGAAGGTAGCCCATCTAGGAGAAGGAAAACTCTAATCCTAACCCTCTGTTGCACAAATTCAGAGTGGAGCCCCAAAGACGGTTGGATGGCACCTTGCATGCTTCCTTCCAGCAACACCTGCAGCCAAGCTGGTGCCCAACATATTGCTCTGCTTTCCTTGGGACCATATCAGCTAGGTCAAGAGTGGGGTCCTGTTGCCTGGGCAGCCCAGAACCTCCATACACACTGCCCAGGCTTGTGCCCTGGGGAGGTCACGCTGGTGCTGCTAACACAGTGGTTTGACTGGAGGCACACATCACTGTCTCTTGGGATAGACGGATGCCAACAAGTTATTATCTTCAGTGAAGAATAGGGAAGAAATTACACTCAGTTTAACTCAGCAACAACACCTTTATTATTTATATGGGTGGCGCTGTGGGTTAAACCGCAGAGCCTAGGACTTGCTGATCAGAAGGTCGGCGGTTCAAATCCCCGCAATGGGGTGAGCTCCCATTGCTCAGTCCCTGCTCCTGCCAACCTAGCAGTTTGAAAGCACGTCAAAGTGCAAGTAGATAAATAGGTACCTCTCTGGCGGGAAGGTAAACAGTGTTTCCGTGCGCTGCTCTGTTTCGCCAGAAGGAGCTTAGTCATGCTGGCCACATGACCCGGAAGCTGTACGCCGGCTCCCTCGGCCAATAAAGCAAGATGAGCGCTGCAACCCCAGAGTCGGTCACGACTGGACCTAATGGTCAGGGGTTCCTTTACCCTTTACCTTATACATCTGACAGGGCTGCTCCAGCTACTCTGGCTGACTCCCAACAAAATATTAAAAAACAATAAAAGCAGATGTTTCAAATCAAACAATCATCAGATAAAGTTAAGGGGGAGAGGACAAGGTTAAAAAAAATAAAAAAAATCCTTCCAGTAGCACCTTTAAGACCAACTAAGTTAGTTCTTGGTATGAGCTTTCGTGTGTGAAAGCTCATACCAAGAACTAACTTAGTTGGTCTTAAAGGTGCTACTGGAAGGATTTTTTTTATTTTGACTATGGCAGACCAACACGGCTACCTATCTGTAACTGGAACTAAGGTTAAAAAAAGGAATTGCTTAGCAAGGCATGGACAGAGAAGGATTGATGGCTGGCAGACAGCAGCTTGTTTTCCTTACTGATTGTCCCTGATTGGTAAGACATTCTCCTCTAATGTTCAACCCTCATTTACTTTCCCGTAATTTAAACTGAGATCCATTGAAGATAGGATAAAGAGTGATGGTTTTAAAGTACAGGAAAGCTGAGTTGTGGTTAAACTTTAGAAAGGACTTCCTGCCTCTACAACCCTGATCAGTAATTATTTTTCTTGCTGGCTCTCTGAATGACAGACTGACAGTGAATGGTGCAGGGCAGGTCTACCCACACTTTAAGTGGGCTATTCACAATTCAGTTTCTCTGTTCATAGTTTCTGCCTCTGATAGGGAGGCAGGCAGCACTCTGCCTCAGCAGGTGATGGCATTTCTCTTCCTGAAAGTATAAAAAAGGGGGGAAAGCCCAAAGATGTCCTCTACCAAGAGTAAACCACATAAACTGATACCAAAATCCTGTTTTATTGGAATGAACAGGAGCATTTGTGAAGCACATGCTACTATCATTAAAGACTTTCTATCAGGTTGAAAATGTCAATACACCTTTTATGTTACTGGATACAAATTTTATGTTATAAAGTGCACCAGTTCTGTCCATCTTGAGCTTCATGCCCTGTTGGCATAGCCAGCAGGTGACTATTGCCAGAAATTGCAGATACCCTTTGTCTGAAGACTTTGATGTAAATCTAGGTTTATTGCTGTCGGTTGTGGGCTGCAGTCCCATACATGCTTACTTGGAAATTAGTTCCATTGAAGTGAGCAGGATTTATTTCTGAGTGAACATGCCTTTACTTGCATTGTGAATGTGTAATATCTTCTAGCTGTGCTGCTGTTGATATGGTTTAGATTATACATTCTTTTGCATTGCTTTTTGAAACTTCATTAGTTTTATATACAGAGGAACCTCAGTTTTTGAGCGTCTCGGAAGCCGAACAATTCGGAACCCGAATGCCAAAAACCCGGAAGTAATTGCTTCCATTATTGAACACGCCTTGGAAGTCAAATGGCTTCCGTGGCATGTTTTTCCATTTTCCCCATTGAACTTGCCCATTGCTTTTCGATTTTCTCGGTCTTCTGGAATGGATTACATTTGAAAACCAAGATCCCACTGTATAAGTATATAGTATATGATCTTATGCTCATGCTGTACAATATGCTGGTTACATTATTCAAATACGGGGGCATAATTAATAAATTAATATATTGATTATGATAGCAATAATAATAACTTAAAGCAAAGCAGCAAGAATCTCGATTCCCCTGGTAAAACACTAAAACCACACCAGTCCATAAAAGTAACAAAATCAGCTACAGCAAAGATTCAGTCAGAGATTAAATAAAAAAATCATCAAAAACTAGAGAGGTAAAAGCAGCTCATAATGTGCCATCAAATGCACAATATCACCATCCTCTTCCTATTTCTATAGTATAATGCAGGCAGAAAAGTCCCCTTCCTCCATTTTTTTAAAAATTAAATGCCCACTTATTATCTGCAGCCCTGTGACTGACTTGAAAGATACACTTCCATGTGTGGCTTGCTATTTACTTACTTCCCAGTTGACTTTTACTTAAAGCACATCTGTGGTGGACATGTGGCATGATCACAATTTGTAAGCCTAAAACTAATTCATGGCGGCTGTGCTGCCTCTGCCAGCAGATTGACGAATATCTCGGAGCTGTTTCAACAATAGCACTTCAAGGTCTTTGACTCCATCTGTTGCAGCAAACAGATACTCTGTCCCAGAGGGGCCAGAAATAGAAGCACTTTATCTGCATCACTCCCCTTACACACACAGACACACAAAATCATTTTTTCACAGAGAAGAATGCAGAAAAGGGACAGATCAGCTTCACATAGTGCCAGAAATGTCTTGCTTTACTGGTCTTAATTTTAGGACAACAATATAACCCCCAGAGCTGAGGGTGATGAAATAATCGTTGAGACGGCTAGAACGCTGCTGGCAGAAAACTCACTCTGAATTGGACCGGACACAGGTTAGAGCTCAATGTTGAGCCTACCAAGTGGCAATGGCAACAGCGAAGAAGACCTTCTTCATTGCCTCTATTGCATCTGCAGAAAACAGCAGCAGGAGACTCTTTCAGGTGGTTCGCAATCTATCGGAACCACCTTCATCACCAGGGCCTAGTAGGGACCCCAAGATCTCCTGCAATGCTTTTGCAAAGTTTTTTTTGCACATAAAGTCGCTCAGATTCGGAAAGAGGTAGACTTCACCGTGGGAGCAGGGCCGGGGCGAGAGAGTGCTAGAGTCCTGTTACATGGGATCAATTCCAACCTGTTACCTCCGAGGATGTGGACAGGCTGCTTGGACGAGTGAAACCGACCACCTGTCTCCTTGATCCTTGCCCATCCTGGCTAATAAAAGCGAGCCGGGAAGGGCTGGGTGATGAGCTCTGCGGGGTGGTGAATGCTTCCCTCTGCGAGGGAACCTTCCCAGACCCGCTGAAAGAAGCAGTCATTAAACCGTTTCTTAAAAAAACATCTTTAGACCCAGCCAATATGGCCAACTATTGATTCAGTCTCAAATCTACCATTCTTGGGCAAGGTGATTGAGCGGGTGGTTGCTGAACAACTCCAAGCACGCCTGGAGGATGTGGACCATTTGGATCCCTTCCAATCGGGATTCAGGCCTCACCATGGGACTGAAACTGCCTTGGTCGCACTGGTTGATGATATCTGACGAGCTAGGGACAAAGGTGAGAGTTGTTTCCTAGTTCTGCTGTGTCTCTCAGCGGCCTTTGATACAATTGACCATAACATCCTTCTGGACCGTCTAGAGGGGCTGGGAGCTGGGGGCACTGTTATACAGCGGTTCCGCTCCTTTCTCCTGGGCTGTGTCCAGAAAGTGGTGTTGGGGGATGAGTGTTCAGACTCCTGGCCTCTCACTTGTGGGGTGCCTCAGGGTTCTGTCCTCTCCCCCATGCTTTTTAATATCTATATGAAGCTGCTGGGAGAGATCATCAGGGGGTTTGGGCTGGGTGTTCATCAGTATGAAGATGACACCCAGCTCTACCTCTCTTTTAAATCAGAACCAGTGAAGGTGGTGAATGTCCTGTGTGAGTGCCTGGAGGCGGTTGGAGGATGGATGGTGGCTAACAGATTGAGGCTGAATCCTGACAAGACAGAAGTACTGTTTTGGGGGGACAGGGTGGGTGGGACTCCCTGGTCCTGAATGGGGTAACTGTGCCCCTGAAGGACCAGGTACGCAGCCTGGGAGTCATTCTGGACTCACAGTTGTCCATGGAGACACAGGTTAATTCTGTGTCCAGGGCAGCTGTCTACCAGCTCCATCTGGTACGCAGGCTGAGACCCTACCTGTCCGTGGACTGTCTTGCCAGAGTGGTGCATGCTCTAGTTATCTCCCACTTGGACTACTGCAATGCGCTCTACGTGGGGCTACCTTTGAAGGTGACCCGGAAACTGCAATTAATCCAGAATGAAGCAGCTAGACTGGTGACTGGGAGTGGCCACTGGGACCACATAACACCGGTCCTGAAAGATCTGCATTGGCTCCCAGTATGTTTCCGAGCACAATTCAAAGTGTTGGTGCTGACCTTTAATATTTAATATTTTAATATTTAATGCTGTATTGTTTTTAACACTCGATTGGGAGCCGCCCAGAGTGGCTGGGGAAACTCAGCCAGATGGGCGGGGTATACTGGTAAATAATAAATAATAATAATAATAATAATAATCATCATCATCATTATTATTATTATCATCATTATCATTATCATTATCATCATCATCATCATCATCATCATCAAAGAGTAAATCCCATTGAACTCTGCAGGAATTTTGGTTTCTCTCTTTCCCCTACTCTCCTATTTCTTCACTATTTAGGACTGGATCCAAAATCCAGTGATAGAAAATTAAATATCTCCAGTGGCATTTCTTCCCTTTTATACCACTCATTATCTCAGGATGTTTTATGTCTGAAGAGAATATGGCATTTTCCACAACTGAAGCAAAGTATGAATAAGAATTGGAGCAGGTTACAATTCTGGTGATGGCTTTACTAAGTTCTGTTAATATGTGTAGAGGTAATAATCACTTTTAGAATCAGACAGCAATTACTTCCCAAAGTGGTGCTTAGATGTAATACACATTTATGAGACACAAGCAAGGCTTAATAAGACCAGACCTTAAAAAATATATGCAGCATTTATGAATATCCAAAGCACTTCACATAGATCTTCTTAGTAATCTTTACAACAGCCCTATAAAGTAGGCCAGTCCTGTTACTCCTGTTGTGGAGAGGGCAGGACTGTATGTGGCTTGCCCGAAGCAACTTAATGAGTTTGTGGCTGAGGAGAGATTTGAAACAAAGACCTCTACCATTTAGTATTTGCTCTCCTAACTTTTCCGGGCCATTTACCTGTAATTTGACTAACATCCCAGATGTGAGTTACAGATAGGTAGCCGTGTTGGTCTGCCATAGTCAAAATAAAAAAAATCCTTCCAGTAGCACCTTTAAGACCAACTAAGTTAGTTCTTGGTATGAGCTTCCCAGATGTGAATAGCATATTTTGCCACTGATTTTTAAGTAGCTTTTAGTAGACCTTTAGGCTCCAGGAACCCTCTCCTGTCCAACTCCCCAAACCTATAGCAAACTGTAGGTGCATATGTTTCAGTGCATTTGCTTCCTTTCCAGTGGCCTGCCGAAAAGCTCTGGACAGTACGACAGTAGCAGCCCACGAATCTGAAATCTACTGCAAAACTTGTTACGGGAGAAAATATGGCCCAAAAGGGATTGGCTTTGGACAAGGTGCAGGCTGCCTCAGCACAGACACTGGAGAGCATCTTGGGCTGGATCTACAGCAGTGAGTGGAATCCCTGGTTTTTAAAAAAATAATAATTATGGCCTCTGTTGCATCAAGTCACTTCATTAGTTTCCATAACAACACGCAGGGGAAGCTGTAGTGCAGACTTTTCTTCAATAGATCTAATAATTTTTATCCATTTTAATGATGTTCTGTCCCTGCAGAATATTACTTGAAAAAGATTTCCTATGCCAGTGGGCAATTACACTACAGAAAGAGCCCTTGCTTTACATATTGTCACAGTCTTTACAGTCTTTACTATTCACCGCAACTGTGACTCATTGAGTGCAGTACAATCAAAAGGATCAGTTCTCAGTACAATGATGAAATTATTTTCCTGCGTTGTACTGAGATGTTATTAATACTTAAATAGCCACAATGTAATCTGTATTGTCTAAGGAAGGCGGGCAGAAAAATGACTGTGGGTATTTTATATTGGGGGGCGGGGGCTGTTTCATTTGGAGAATTCTATGTTCATAAAGACATGGAATGAAAGGTTACAATTGCAACACAGTAAGAATAAGAAAAGGAGCATTACAAGATGTGTGGTGGCATGAATACGTTAATTCCATAAAGATTTTCATCACTTGTAGAATCAGATTATTATTATTTCCCAAAGCTGTAACCTTAAGGAAACTTAGATGAAAATTGATAGGACTTACTTCCAAGTACAGTGGTACCTCGGTTTTTTAATGTCTTGGTTGACGAACATTTTGGTTTTCGAATGCCGTAAACCTGGAAGTACTGGTAAATGCTTTGGTTTTCGAACATGCCTCGGAAGTCGAACATGCCATGCAGCTTCCGCTGAGTGCAAGATCCTGAGGCCTAGCTATCGGCTTTTGAGTTTTCAGTTTTCTAATGTTTCAGAACTCAAACGGTCTTCGGGAATGGATTACGTTTGAAAACCGAGGTACCACTGCACATTACATCTCACGGAGGAGAGGGTTATTGAAGGGTAGTAGGAATGGTGGCGGGACGCGGGTAGTGCTGTGGGTTAAACCACAGAGCCTAGGACTTGCCGATCAGAAGGTCACGGTTTGAATCCCCGCGATGGGGTGAGCTCCTGTTGCTCGGTCCCTGCTCCTGCCAACCTAGCAGTTCGAAAGCACGTCAAAGTGCAAGTAGATAAATAGGTACCACTCCGGTGGGAAGGTAAACGGCGTTTTCGTGCGCTGCTCTGGTTCACCAGAAGCGGCTCAGTCATGCTGGCCACATGACCCGGAAGCTGTACGCCGGCTCCCTCGGCCAATAAAGCGAGATGAGCAACGCAACCCCAGAGTCCGTCACAACCGGACCTAATGGTCAAGGGTCCCTTTACCTTTACCTTAGGCATGGCGGCTACTTTCTGCCTCCACAGAATGCCCCCTCTTTTTGTATAAAGTATTTGTATTCTTCAACCAAAAGTGATTAGTGTTTTGTTACGGATGCCACGACACGTCTTCTGCTTGTAGTGCTTAATTTAGCTGCTCCAAGATAAAAAGCTTAATGTGCACTGAACATTCTTGTCATCAGCTCACCAAAGCCAGCTCGTCCTTCCACTCCTACCAACCCTTCAAAGTTTGCCAAAAAATTTGGCGATGTTGATAAATGCCCTCGTTGTGGGAAGTCAGTGTATGCTGCAGAGAAGATAATGGGAGGAGGAAAGGTAAGAAACATTTAATTCAAACGTTCAGCTTCCCTGTTGGAATAGGTAAACCCATAGACCAGATTAAAAGAAAACAAAATAAGCTGCATTTAAATTCCACATAGAAATAAAATGTTTTAAGACTTCACATAAAATCATATACAACATAATTTTACTAATTTTACTGCAACAGCTTTGCTTTTATTAAGGCAACTAAAAAATATTATTTCACAAATGTAAAAACCATTCTAAGCTGAAGCCATTGAAGGTGGGAGGTACAAGATAAAAATAGACTAAAACACAGCTCTAAAAACATCAAACTCTATAGCCGTCTTCACAAATTCTTTTTAAAAAACACAATTAATATTCCACAAATGACTGGGTCAAACCCCAGGGAAAAACTTATTAAACAAAAATGTCTTCAGTAGGCATGCAAACATCATGACACGAATGTTCTTGTCTAATTTCAGCTGGTAATTGAGTTTATATCCTTAAAACTCAAGATTTCTACCATAGTTGCCTGAAATGGATTCTAAATGTATTTTCCTGAGGCTGGAGGGCTTGATTGCAAAAGAGGCTAACTTCCCAGTCAAATACCGATTAGCTTCTTGTAATAGAAAGCTTAATGTTTATTCCTCTCCCCAATATTTCTGCTGCGCCACGGAAGGACACCAGTGCAATGGGGCCTTCCAGTCTCCCCACATCTGCCACATGCCTCCTATTTGCTATGGGAGAACCCCCAGAATGGTGAGTGGGGGGAGGAGAGGCGAGATCATTCTGTCAGGCAAGCAGAACTGCCTGTACTAACAGCATGTTTGTAAAAGAGTGATGTCGAATTCCTTCTATGTTCTTTATAGTGTTCTCCAATAGCAGGAAATGGAAATTGGTACTTGGTGTGAATTTCTATTTACAGATGGAACTGGAGGACATTCTCTGGGTCAAATGATGTCTCCCTCTAATCATGATAGGCAGGCCCTTCCAAGTCTTTTGCCTCCTCTTCCAGGAAGAGGAATTGTCTTGCTCTCCAGTCCAAACTGTCAAAGGAGGAACAACTCATGTGTTGAGATTCCAGCATTGCAGGGTGTTGGACAAGATGTCTCTTGGGATCCTTACAACGCCCCAGTCCTATTATTCCTCAGCCCCCACAAAACAAAAATGCACAGGAACCATATAAAACATGGAAACTTAGAAAGTAGATCAACAATTGGAAGGAAGAAACCAAACACAAGCACTAAACATGATATGTATGAGGCAGGCAGAAGCCCTAAAACCCAGCCCACACCAGAGGTGGTCTCAAGAAGAAGGAGAGGTGGGCAGAATGTCCTCCAACTCTTATCTGTAAATAGAAATTCGCTTTCCATTTTTACCAGATGGGGTTGGAGGCCATTCTTTGAGTAGAATATAATAAAGCCGTGTCCATATAAACCCAGGAAGACTTTGTCTGACAAACAGCTAGGCTACCCTCTGGAGAACCTTCCTGAGGAAGATGAGTCAATCTTGGAATGTGTGTTGGGATTGCCAAGTGGCTGCTTGACAAATGTACAAGAGAGGAAAGCAACCCAGTAGAGCACTGAGGTAACAGTCCCTTTCAGAGAATGGGGCATCATTTCTTTGGGTGTCCACCAACTCCATCTTGTAAATAAAGCTAACATCCAGTAATATAGCATAGCAATTCACTATATTCTTGAAATCCTTTCCAAGATGGCGTTCCCACCTTTTTCTTTTGCTGTGCCTAGAGCAGGGCAGGAAGCCTTCCTCAAGTGGCAAAGGCAGGGAGTAGATCAGGAGTTAGGGGGTGGTCCTGCCTCTGATGTCTTCCTCAAAAGTTTAACTTCCTGCCAGTGGTGAGATAGGCAGAGACAACCCATATAAAGGATCACATTTCCTTTCTACAGGAGAATAATAGATTCCATCGCTTCCAGTCAGTCTGGTAATAGATTTCCACCTGAGCTGTTGAAAATGTGAAACCTGGGGAGAGGTGTGTGGGTGTCTGTGTAAAGGGAGTTAATCTCTTTATTTACCAATGCAAAAATCTTGGAAAGGAAAACCTGCAATGTCTATGATTTCCTTAATACTCTTTTGCTTTCCGTTTCAGCCGTGGCACAAGACATGCTTCCGATGTGCTTTCTGTGGAAAGAGTCTAGAGTCTACAAATGTCACAGATAAAGATGGAGAGATTTACTGTAAAGGCAAGTGTAGTTGTCGTGCCTCAAACCTAATTCAGACAAATTAACGTGCCTCCCTTGAAGACTTGTGGAGTTACCAAAAAAGCTTGTTTTCAGAGTGAAACTCCGCTGCCACTTGGTTTTCTTAAAGGTCCTTAAAGAAAGAGGCTGCCTCTACTGCTCACATTTTGGCTGCAATAGCACTGGGTTCCTACCAGAAACTGGAAATATTATTAAATGAAAGGGGAGGGGGTCAGGATGGGAATGCTAGCTTTATGAATTCTAGGTGCAAATTTTCACAGGATCAAATTGTCTTCTCAGGGCTGGGCTAAACTAAACATGTGAGAAAACAAATCGAGCTCCTCCCTCAAGTATGAGATACCCCCATGTCTTGACACCACACTATTCTGAATCTTCCCACCCCAACCTGCCAGTGATGCTGAGGCAAGGAAATGCAGGATACCCTCTTCCCCTGGTGTCTTTCCTCTCCTTCTTACCCATGTGAAACTAGGCAAAGGGCCATTGATCTGTTAGTACAATGGGGTTTTGCCTCCACCCCAATTGGCTCTTCAGGCTCAGAACCCCCAGAACAGCACACAGGCAGAGGGGAGGGGGATCATTCCATCTGGCAAGTGGAAAACTTGCAGTTTTTGTAGTGCTGTACTGAATTCCTCCCAATCTCATTTAAATTACACATACTTTGGCTTAGTTACAATATGTTATTGGTTGTTCCAAAGGCTTCTTTTGGAGAAGCTGAGTTTCAGGGACGGCATTGAAGGAAGTATGGGATATGTGTTTTGTTGAGTGCCACATGAAAACAGCTCAAACTTTATGCCTTTCTTTCTTTTCCAGTTTGCTATGCAAAGAATTTTGGTCCTAAAGGAATTGGATTTGGTGGCCTCACTCAAGTTGAACAGGCTTAGGCTTGTCGAAATAGTAACACATGAACAAGAACGTATTAAGAATACTTTTTTCATCTGAAGAAGTACTCTCCTTTCTTCCAGAAGTTTTGTAGAATGGTGCAGGAAAGCTTGTTGTGAGAGGTAGCGTAGGAAAACATTTACTTTCTTAACAGCTACTGTTTAATATCTTAATTTCTGAACTGTTAACAAATAATTTCAGAATTGCTACCTATTTTAAATAACAGGAGCACATAGGATACCACTATAAAGATTACTGTTTTTACATCAATGTTAAAGAAACAGAACCTGATTCCTATTTTACATTCTGTTGCTTATAAGTGCCAAAATAGCACTTTTGAAGATGTGTTGTTGGTATGTCATGAAATAAAGATATTGAACTGTAAGCAGCCACAATAATAATGTTTTTAAAAAAGCACTGTTCCAGTTACTACCAAGTTCATTTAGGAGGATTATCTCATATATATTTTTTCCAATTTGAACCTCTCAAAACCATGCCATTTCTCCTTGGGAAAAACTTGGGATGGTATTATCTCATCTCCAAACAGATAATACAAGGACAGCACTGAATGTAGAACCACTTGCATGTTGGCAGCCTGATTTGAAATAAAAATATGCCTTACAAGTGCAGGTGCTGAAAAAAAGCATGTTATATTTACCTCTTGGATTACAACTGATCATTTCTCAAATTCTTCTGAGTGTCTAACAGAGTCTGTAATGTAATTCCACAATCCTGACTCTGAACTCTACAACCCTTCTAAAAATGGACAGCACTTGTAATTTTAGCAACAGAAGCCCAGTTTGATGCCACCGTCTTTCATCAAGGAAAAAACTTGACAGGAATAAGAGTGAAAACAGTATTAAAATCAAATCATGGTCTGATTCCTTAAGTTGGAATACACCACATGCTGCTTTTAATGCCATGGTGTCTTCTAAAATGATACATTGTGTACTAGTGAAATAAGCCCATTACTTTACTATGTAGAACTCAGCTACAAGCAAGTCTATCACCGTAATTTCATTATTTCTACTATTACATTTCTATTCTGCCTCTCCTCCAAGCTCAAGGAAGTGTAGCTGGTTCTTCCTACCCTATTTCAACTTCAACAACCACTGGAGGTATATTAGATTGGTTTTTACTGTATTCTGTTTTGAAAACTTTCAATTAAAAAATCAGTTGTTTTTTTAAATAACAACAACAACCACAACCCTGGAGGTAGATAAGACATAGAAAGTGAAGGGCCAAAAGTCACTCATTGTGACTGAGTTTCAGAGGTAAATCCAGGTCACATCAGTTCTGACATTTTAACTGCTATTCTATACAAGATCTTATTTTTCACCCAGCCCTCAAATGCTGTGCTTGTATGGGAACTAAGCCTCATATCCAAAGCAAGAATTATACTTCAAGACCAACAAGCTTGGACTAATTCTATAATCTTAAACAATATATGTTCACTGATTATTAATTTTAACCTCCCATTCTTCAGTGTGACTTTTTTTTACTACAGTATGAAACTCAGGGTACACAGGACCCTTGCTGTGTGTCAAGTCCACCGAGACGTATGATTTGTAGTATTTAAGAGCTGCACACTCCTCTTAAACTTTAAGAAAGGTGAACCACAAACCTGTAGTCTGAAACAAGCCCTTCAAATGCCATGAGAATTTTGCAAACTTGTATTGAAGCTGCTGCTACCTGCTTCTAAATTCATTAGCACAACTGAGAGAAGTATTTCAGCCATTATTCATCATTATTCAGTGTATCAGGGCCTTAGCCACGGTTATTATTTCATATATAAATGTTTTCCCTTGATTAGTTGAAAAGCCAGTAATTACACTTGTAAATACAAAAAATTTCTAATTTAATAAATGTGAGCATGAATATATTAAATCTAAACAGCCCTTATATACAGATTTACAGATCAAAGAGACAGTTCAAGTTACAAATCAGTTTTCATATACTAAAATATTTTGAAATTCAAAGCATCTCTCCCCACCCTTAATTATCAAGTGCAAATTTTAATGGACACGTAAGAACAACAATGGCTAGGATTTCCAGGCTGCTTTATAAAAAAGGCCTTTCATTAGCAATTTGAAAAGTGACATTTCACAGTTGTACTTACTTCCAACCTATTGGAAGATTTAATATATGAACTACAGTTGTCCCACTGCATTATCCACTTTGCTGCAGTTTGTTCACATAAAACAACCTTTCCCAAAATAACAGCGATACAAATATAGCAAAGGAAATTCCGAAATAAGTTGCAAACTGTAAAATGTATACCAAATATCCATATTTATTTCAGCTTCCAGCTGATTCCCAAGGACTGGATGTAGGTTATCTTCACACGGCGTGAACATTTCTATCCTTCAATGAATGAAACGTTAGCGTGTACTGCTTAGTCCAGTCAATGATGTTGGGCTTGAACATTCCAAAGCATCTACACTGGAAGAAGTCTGCTAGGTTCTGAAGGCAGCCATAGCTAGGAAGGGGAAGAGAACAACACAATGAGAGTGGAAATATTTTCCCTTGTTTTGCTAATAAACAAAGTGTTTGAAACATTTATGATGGCAACAGGGAAATGTCCTGGAAGGAGAAGGGGACTGCTGAGCGGCACTCCTGTGAAGGGGCTGTTTGTGAGAACTAGTTTCTCAACATGCGGCTATAGTCATATATGCCCCATACAGAGATACTGGTTTGTATATACAGTATGGCACTTCCACACTGGCCTTTACATACTTCCAAGGTACTAAAAATGGACATAAGTAATGTATTTATACGCTAAAAGAAATCGATCAGATTTAGCGATATGTGACAAAGTTTTACAACACAGAAACAACATTAAAACTAAACAGCGTCCCCCATATTTCTGAAAAAGGTTTCTGACAAATTTTGGGACACATTGGTTGGTTCTAATAAAGGCATTGGACTCTTGTGAATATCTATGAAAACAGATATTAGAAGAGCTATCAACTGTATCCAGGAAAGGAATGCAAGCTTGTGGTCTATTTCAGTCTGCAAGTCCTTGCCATGGATGAATGGATCCAGCTCAAGACTGAGATCTCTCTTCTTCTTCTTTGGAATCATAGAATCATAGAATCATAGAGTTGGAAGAGACCACAAGGGCCATCGAGTCCAACCCCCTGCCAAGCAGGAAACACCATCAGAGCACTCCTGACATATGGTTGTCAAGCCTCTGCTTAAAGACCTCCAAAGAAGGAGACTCCACCACACTCCTTGGCAGCAAATTCCACTGTCAAACAGCTCTTATTGTCAGGAAGTTCTTCCTTATGTTTAGGTGGAATCTTCTTTCTTGTAGTTTGGATCCATTGCTCCGTGTCTGCTTCTCTGGAGCAGCAGAAAACAACCTTTCTCCCTCCTCTATGTGACATCCTTTTATATATTTGAACATGGCTATCATATCACCCCTTAACCTCCTCTTCTCCAGGCTAAACATGCCCAGCTCTCTTAGCCGTTCCTCATAAGGCATCGTTTCCAGGCCTTTGACCATTTTGGTTGCCCTCCTCTGGACACGTTCCAGTTTGTCAGTGTCCTTCTTGAACTGTGGTGCCCAGAACTGGACACAGTACTCCAGGTGAGGTCTGACCAGAGCAGAATACAGTGGCACTCTTACTTCCCTTGATCTAGATGCTATACTCCTATTGATGCAGCCCAGAATTGCATTGGCTTTTTTAGCTGCCGCGTCACACTGTTGGCTCATGTCAAGTTTGTGGTCAACCAAGACTCCTAGATCCTTTTCACATGTACTGCTCTCAAGCCAGGTGTCCCCCATCTTGTATTTGTGCCTCTCATTTTTTTTGCCCAAGTGCAATACTTTACATTTCTCCCTGTTAAAATTCATCTTGTTTGTTTTGGCCCAGTTCTCTAATCTGTCAAGGTTGTTTTGAAGTGTGATCCTGTCCTCTGGGGTGTTAGCCACCCCTCCCAATTTGGTGTCATCTGCAAATTTGATCAGGATGCCCTTGAGTCCATCATCCAAGTCGTTGATAAAGATGTTGAATAAGACCGGGCCCAAGACAGAACCCCGTGGCACCTCACTAGTCACTCTTCTCCAGGATGAAGAGGAACCATTGATGAGCACCCTTTGGGTTCGGTCAGTCAGCCAGTTACAAATCCACTGAGTGGTAGCATAGTCAAGACCACATTTTACCAGCTTCTTTACAAGAATATCATGGGGCACCTTGTCAAATGCCTTGCTGAAATCAAGGCAGGCTACATCCACTGCGTTCCCTTCATCTACCAGGCTTGTAATTCTGTCAAAAAACAAGATCAGGTTAGTCTGACATGACTTATTTTTCAGAAATCCATGCTGACTATTGGTGATCACAGCATTCCTTTCTAGGTGCTCACAGACTGTTTGCTTAATGATCTGCTCCAGAATCTTCCCTGGTATTGATGTCAGACTGACTGGGCGGTAATTATTTGGGTCCTCTCTTTCCCCCTTTTTGAAGATAGGGACAACATTTGCCCTCCTCCAGTCTGCCGGGACTTCGCCTGTTCTCCAGGAATTCTCAAAGATGACTGCCAGTGGTTCTGAGATCACATCTGCCAGTTCTTTTAATACTCTTGGATGCAGTTCATCTGGCCCTGGAGACTTGAATACATCTAAACTAGCCAAGTATTCTTGTACTATCTCCTTAGTTATTCTGGGCTGTGTTTCCTCTGCTGAATCATTTGCTCCAAATTCTTCAGGTCGGGCATTGTTTTCTTTATCGGAGAAGACGGAGGCAAAGAAGGCATTGAGGAGTTCAGCTCTTTCTGTGTCCCCTGTTTGCATTTCACCATCTTCTCCTCTGAGTGACCCCACTGTTTCTTTGTTCTTCCTTTTGCTACGGACATACCCATAAAAGCCTTTTTTGTTGCTTTTAACCTCTCTAGCAAGCCTGAGTTCATTCTGTGCTTTAGCTTTTCTGACTTTGTGTCTACACGTGCTGGCTATTTGTTTGAATTCCTCTTTGGTGGTTTCCCCCCTTTTCCATTTTTTGTACACATCCTTTTTTAATCTTAACTCAGTTAAAAGTTCTTTAGATAGCCACCCTGGCTTCTTTAGGCACCTTCCATGTTTCTGTCTCATTGGTATTGCCTGACGTTGTGCTTTTAGTATCTCCCTCTTAACAAACTCCCAGCCATCATGAACTCCCTTTCCTTTTAGTATTACTGTCCATGGGATCTCACCCAGCACTTCCCTAAGTTTTATGAAGTCAGCTTTCTTAAAGTCAAGAAATTGAGTCCTAGTATGCTTGGCTGCTCCTTTCCGCTGTATAGTAAACTTCAGAAGAGCATGATCACTCGCGCCTAATGATCCTTCCACTTCTACCCCACTAACCAGGTCATCAACATTGGTTAGGACCAGATCTAAAATGGCTGTTCCTCTTGTTGCTTCTCCCACTTTCTGGACAACGAAGTTGTCTGCAAGGCCAGTGAGGAATCTGTTTGACTTTATGCTCTTGGCTGAGTTTGACATCCAACAAATATCCGGGTAATTGAAGTCCCCCATTACTACTATCTCCCTTCCTTTTGCATGCTTGGCCATCTGTTCCAGGAAGGCATCATCTATGTCCTCCGTTTGGCTTGGGGATCTATAGTAAACTCCCACAATGAGGTCACTGTTATTCTTCTCTCCCTTAATTTTGACCCAAATGCTCTCACTTTGGCTTTGAGGTTCTAAATCTTGGATCTCTTCACAGGTATACAAATCCCTGACATATAACGCCACTCCTCCTCCTTTCTTGTCTGGTCTGTTTCTCTGAAATATTATCCCCCCATTATTACATTCCAATCGTGGGACTTATCCCACCAGGTTTCAGTGATGCCTATTATGTCATATTTAGTTTGCTGTACCAAGAGCTCAAGCTCATCTTGTTTATTTCCCATGCTTTGCGCATTAGTGTACAGACATTGAAGTCCATTAATCATTCCCCCATGACTCTTATTTAAGGATTTTTTCCTCCCACCACTAGGTCTGTGTGCTGTTTGCTCCATTTGGTCTATGACATTTGGATGATCATCTTCATCAATTGATAGACTCCTACCTTCAGGAGCACTGTCTCCCTCCCCCACATTAGTCAGTTTAAAGCCCTCCTGATGAGGTTTCTGAGATTTTTGGCAAAAACATTTCTCCCAACCGTTGTGAGGTGCAGCCCATCGCTTGCCAGAAGTCCATCTTCAAGAAACTGCAGTCCGTGATCTAAGAATCCAAACCGTTCCTGTTTACACCATTTGCGAAGCCAGCTGTTCACTTCCACTATTTCCCCCTCTCTCTCTGGGCCACGTCGTTCAACTGGGAGGACAGATGAGATCACAATTTGTGCATTTAATTGCTTCAATTTCCTGCCCAGAGCCTTGTAGTCTCTTTTGATCTTCTGGAGGCTATTGCTTGCAGTGTCATTGGTTCCCACATGAACCAAGAGGAAAGGGTATTTGTCAGTGGGTTTTATGATTCCTTGCAGTCGTTCAGTTACATCTTGGATCTTAGCCCCGGGGAGACAGCACACTTCCCGAGACATCTTGTCAGGCCCACAGATCACTGCTTCTGTTCCCCTCAGTAGGGAATCCCCTATCACCACTACACGCCTCCTCTTAGGTTTGGTCGGGGTTCTTCCGTGAGCTGTCCGCTCCAAGGTCGCCTGCACATTCCCTGAGGACTGACTTTGCTGCTTGTCTTCATATACCTGATCGACTGTAATGAGGGAGAGATCCTCAAATGGAGTCTGCTCTTCGTCTTCCATGCTAGGGGAGAGGACCTCAAAGCGATTGTGTATTTCTAAACAATCAGAGCGAACCCTGGGTCTCCTACTTCTTTGAGTCACGTTTCTCCATATATTTGGCTCCTGTGTTGGTGAACTAGCGTCCTTCTCAGGGGAGTCCCCTGTCTCCTCCTTGGTGGAGACGGTGTGCTCTGTTGCTTCCAAGAAGAGCTCCAGCTCTCTAATTCTTTGGAGCGTAGCTACACGTTCCTCCAGTTGCTGGACTTTGTCTTTTAAGAGGGCAATCAACATGCAATTGCTGCAGGTAAAGCTGCCTGCAACCTTTGGCAAGATGGCAAACATTGCGCAGGAACCACAGGCGACTGCAGCTGTTCCCTCCCCCTCCATCTTGAGAACGTGTCGTTGGGGGTGGCTACAGCGGTCCTCCATCATAAAAAGCGTGAAGACAGGAAAAATAACTCCCCCCACAAAAAAAACCTAGGTCTCCCCCAACAAACGTTTGAGACTAGCTCCCCTAAATCTAAAAGATGGATCAAACTGCCGCTGCCCTGCAAGCTCTGATAAGCTCCTCCCACAGCTAATCACCTGCCTCAACAGAAACCCTGCCCCCTCTGACCTTTGCACAGGGAGAGCAGCCAATCAGCCACAAAGAAACACACACACACAAGAAAACCCTTTTTGCTCCTTCTTCAACTGCTGCCCTACAATCTCTGATAAGCTCCTCCCACAGCTAATCACCTGCCTCAACAGAAACCCTGCCCCCTCTGACCTTTGCACAGGGAGAGCAGCCAATCAGCCACAAAGAAACACACACACACACAAGAAAACCCTTTTTGCTCCTTCTTCAACTGCTGCCCTGCAGATCACTCGTAGCCGAGAAATATTGTCTTCCATGAACACATCTTAACAGTGAGTCCATAAGTGACTGTGGAGGCAAATTCTGGATCCACACTTCCTTCCACAGTAGGGACATAGGTTTCCAGGCAGGAGTTGATCATGGTGAGGGTTTGCCAAACGTGCCTTCCTCTTAGCACGTTTCTCCCTTTGGTCCTGAGCTTGAGTGTCTTCAAAGTCCATGACACCTTTGGTAAAGGCTGTACATCCTTTAACATCCCAGTTTGAGGGGTGATGGTGGAGGGAATGAATAACAGCTTTGTTTCTCAAGGTCACTGCAGATGCTTCAAAGCAACATGGTTCTTATGCACCGTTAGGTGGAGGTCCCCTCTATATCATGCGAGTGATGCAGACATGAAACAGAAACTCTCCCAGCAACTCTTCCCTAATCTTGTGGTCTCTAGAAGTTGAAGGCATATTGGCTTGGGATGATGGGGCCAAAAGTTACTTACTTATATGGAGTTTTCCTGAGTGAAACGGGATGCTTTGAACGCTTACTCTGCTTCCAGAGGGCACTCCTCTCATGTGAGGTCAATCCAAGAAAGGTAATCTTGAAAGAAACAAAACAAAACAAAACAAAACAAAACAACAACAACAAAAAAGGAAATTGCCTATTACATGCAATTCAGGAAGAATACGGAAAGAAATGAAGTACCTTATTTTTCGCTCCATAAGACACTTTTTCCCTCCTAAAAAGTAAGGGGAAATGTGTGTGTGTCTTATGGAGCGAATGCTGGCTGCGCAGCTATCACAGAAGCCAGAACAGCAAGAGGGATTGCTGCTTTCACTGCGCAGCAATCCCTCTTGCTGTTCTGGCTTCTGAGATTCAGAATATTTTTTTTCTTGTTCTCCTCCTCCAAAAACTAGGTGCGTCTTATGGTCTGGTACGTCATATATATATAGCGAAAAATACGGTATTTTAATGAAGCCATAAAAAACAGGGCCCCTTTCAGTTAAAAGCATATTAACAGTGGAAAAACTGTGAGAGCGGTACCACTAACAATAAATGCTGGGTTCACCATCCTAAACTATTGACAGAGGTCTCAATATCAAGCTGTTAGAACTGTGTGCTTGAATCACTTTCTGTGTAATGCTATTAATTATTCAGCAACTTCACCAAGTCAAGAACAGTATCAATCTTAACTAAATTCTGTAAGCAGGCATTCTTACTTAAGATCATGTATTTTTTCCCCTGTGCAGTTTTAATAGCTCAACTAGAAACACATCTCCAATCATTGCCCCATATGCACAGTTCAAAAGAGTCAAAATCAGGAGAAGAGAAGGGTAGATCTCAGACTCATGCCAGAAATAACTGCCAGTGGGAGGGAGGCTACAGAATCCCCTCCTCCTTAGGTTGAATGTGCTCATGATGTTCAGCACATTCCGCTTGATCACAGCTTAAAGAAAATGAGCTAAGATGACCAGTTTATGTATTTGTTGCTAGTACACTTTTCCATGCTCGTTCCTTGGCTGAAAATGAGCGCACAAGTGGCTACTTATGCAGCCAAGCTGGCATCCTTGATTTGTAATGGCACAAAAATAAAGAAGAGGAAAAGGTGACTTAATGCTCCCAGGCAGCTATCTTCAAAGGTCATAAAGGGTTTAGCATGGAACAATGATGCACAGCTGAGCTGCCCGACAGTGTTCAGTTCAGCACTAGCCACTCCACTGGGCAGGATCAATTATTCATACCCTATTTTTAGAAACTGGCAACGGGACTATTTTTCTCTCAAGTCCTTGCATCCGAACATAACATTCTCAACAAGCATTTGCTGCATGTGAACCTTAAACTAACAGCCCAACTTTAAAGGTCTAGTTTACTTGCTGCAGTTTGTGATCCTGCAGCTAGAGCAAGATCCCAAATATGGAAGTAGGGCAATTAAGAGCAAACCGGGCATGCTACACACCAGGGCAGGGGATGACTGAAAATGAGAGCAACTCTGTTGTACAATCACATTAAGTGGAGGACTTGTGCAATATTGGCTGCTGGTGTGCTGGGATTAGAGTTGGAACCAGTCCCATCTCTGGCACTGGGACACCAGTTTGTCTCTTGTGCCAGTGCTGAAGCTACTATCCAATCCTCTGAGCTGCTGCATTTCCATAATAACTTAGATTACTGGATCATCATTCTATCTATATCCAAACTTCAGAGGTGAGTGTGGATCTTTATGTAGCCAAAACACACAAGAAGGGTATCAGCAGGCCTGGAGGAACTCCAAGGCCTGCAGAAGTACAAAAAGTCTTTTGGGGGGGAGAAATGGACAGGGAACGGAGCCCTCCAAAACAGCCCAATGAGAATTTCAGTAGCCACGGAATTGTTTTGGGAGGGAAACCAGAATGAAATATCATGAAGGAAGGTGTGGATGACTAACAGAACAGAAGCACTCTGCACTAACATTTTGTTGCAGATGTACTGATTCACAGATACACTCTTGATTGGCACCTACTGGTTTGAGATGTGTTTAGCTATTAGTGTATTTTTGGTCTTTGTGGAAGCCGCCCAGAGTGGCTGGGGAAACCCAGCCAGATGGGCGGGGTACAAATAATAAATTATTATTATATATTATTATTATTAGATCTACACACAAAACTGAGGTTCAGTATTGAGATATTAATTATAGGGATGCAAGGGTAGGTTGCTGAAGAAGTATTACAACTGAAAAACCTTTAGGACTAAACCTTAGATAAAATCAAACAGTACCTGATAGAGCTGAAGGATTAGCAACAACATAGCCCATGACGTGTGAAAAGATATTAGTGTGAAAATGTACAACACCCATGGAGAACAAGACACAATCTGCGTGAAGGAAGTCCATGCTCCATCTTCCCAGTATGTTGTTGTGCAGTGTTCTGACCAATCTAGGACAAGGAATTTTTATTTTCAGTTTTTAAAAAAGGTTGCTTGAGAACAGATGATGGTGAGCTACCCACGATCCAATCTGTACATTTACTACGAAAGTATTGTTCACATATTTAACAACCCACAGGAATAGCTGAATGTAAAGATAAATAGGGAGTGCCGTTCTCTCAGTGCGGCCAGGGTCAAAGATCTATTTGTAGCAGAACTCTTTGAATTGAAAATTAAAGCTTTAGGGAGAGATATTGCTCAACGTGCACAAGCTTCCCTAACAAAAGGTAACCTCCATTTGTTCCATTGCCATTTACATAATATTTTGTGTGTGTATGTCAGAAGCTATGCATTTTGCAAGTAGAATTGTTCACATGGTAATTTCTCCTGATCTCAACTTTACATATTCCAGATTAGGACTCCAGAGTTTTTTTTAAAAAAAAAACATTTTTAGCTGGAACATGAGACAGTGGAATTTTCTAAAGTGCTACTCAATACAGGCTAGGTATCAATATGTAGCAGTTTGTGTCAAACTAATTAGTGAAATAAGTGCAAGGAATACATACACAGAATTGTTCCGTACAGTGCCCAGATATTCACCATTGTCAGGAAAGCGAGAAACAGGACAAAATAAGAATGGTTGCCAACACCTAGATTAGAAAAGTTAGTAAGGATTTGTTTATACCACAGCCACAAGGCAATTCTTCCACACCGTATCCCCAGTCATCAAAAAATGCACCCAAGTAATTCATGGAAACAAAACTAGTTCAGGGAAATTAATAACTAAAGTTCTACATGTTTTCTGCTGTAAGAATTCAGGAGTTGGCCATTTGAGATCCCACCCAAATCATGGTAGTGTTAACAGAACAGAAATGTGCATGTTTACTCTGAAAAGCTCAGTAAGGCTGACTTTTATATGTATAGGATTTCAGCCCAAAACTACATAAAATGTATTTTAAGTACTTCAAGCCAAGCTTTTTAACAATACCCAAACTGTGCAATGTGCATATGAAACTACTCTTACATTCTAACTGGTTGCGGTTCCCTGTGCAGCTTGTCAACATCCCATCACATAGCACTCAACTACTAAAGTTTCTCTACATGATGTATTAAGGGCTCTGCTTTGAAGTCTCCAAAAACATTCCTGGCACTAACAACGGACTTCTAGTTCTGCTAAAATAAGCTCACCTATGCATCGTCCAATCCAAATGCAATGCTGGTCATATCTAGCTACACATGAGTTGCAAGTGTGGCAATGCATGGATCTCAACGGTTTTTTCACCTTGGGAAGAATGCAGGGGAAAGTAATTAACTCATGATTCAGACAATATATTCACAGATGTCCTGATTAGCTTTAAATCTTCATCCTTGTTTACTTACAAAACCACACAAAACCCAACAATATGAGCCACCACTTTGGGTGGCCAAGACCATGGCTTGGTTGGATTCAGAGAAGCCTGTGTGCACATGCAAAGTGCTTCCACGTATGAATGGGAGGCGGGAAGGAAGGAAGCTCCCATTCATGTAACATAAAGGATACCATTCTGAAGACACCCACTACCTTTGGGAAAAGGGTTTTAAATCTGAATGCAGGCCAAGGCCAACAAGCAGGCTGCAAGAGCTGTTTGTTGCCACTGATGGACCACTTTTGTTGGCACTCCTATCAGGTCTTGTAACCCCTAATTCACGAGCTGTTAAGACAGCAGAGCAGTTTGCAGGATTGGGCTGCAAAAAATATCACTTATTATATACAGTGGTACCTCGGGTTACAGACACTTCAGGTTACAGACTCCGCTAACCCAGAAACAGTACCTCGGGTTAAGAACTTTGCTTCAGGATGAGAAAAGAAATTGTGTTCCGGCGGTGTGGTGGCGGCAGGAGGCCCCATTAGTTAAAGTGGTGCTTCAGGTTAAGAACAGTTTCAGGTTAAGAACGGACCGCCGGAATGAATTAAGTACTTAACCCGAGGTACCACTGTATATCAAATTAAAGATATATCTGTGGAATTAAAAATGAATAAATCAATACTAGAACAAAGCATGACTTACAAGACATGATGTGCAAAAGGTTCTGAAATCCAAGGAGCCAGATTCTCCAAGATTAATAATATTCTGAAAGACAGATATTTTTCAATCATTTTATCTATCGTTTTTGTGAATCCTCATAATGGCATCATCATTGAGAGATCCTACATTCACCTTTATATACTTCTGTAAGCCCATTTTGGGTGCTGGGAGTAGGATTTTCATTCCTTTCAAGGCAGCCATGACATCCCAATCTAAAGCAGTTTATCTCTGCCTGATTAGTATCAGAAGCTTCTCCACAGCCCTTCCTGGATTCTTTCAGCTTTAAATGACCAGAGCCTTAAAAGTTTACAATATCTTAGTGCTGTGTGTGTGTAACAAAAGAGTGGAAGGATGTTGCTGGCAAAGAAGTATGATGCTGGAGCAGTGTTTCTGAAACTGGGAGGTATTCCCTACATTATTATGGCCCTGGAGAGTCCTTTTACTTGTCCTTGTATATCTGACACAAGTTCCTATTTTCTTGAAGTGCTGACAGGTTTCCTTGCTATAGTCTCACAATTTCCCCAAGTTGCTATCACTGGTGGTGAATATTTACATTACGAGGAAAGTGCTAAGTAAAGTATCTCCAAAATGCATTGTTCTCTGGTGACAAATGTATAAAAAATATAATGTATTATAGGAAATCATGGCATACATTTGATACAAGCAAAAAATACCTTTTTATTCTCTTCTTCTGTAGTCTTAATGAATCCAGGATCAGTTCTGATAGTTTTGTATAAATAATAGAAAAGACCCACGATACCAAGAAAGAAGGGAAGCCGAGAAATTGTGCCTGAAAAATGTAAGCTCCAGTTAAGGAATATGTCTAAGAATATGTCTAAGAAGGATTAGATGAGCCTTTGTTATGACCTAAGAAGGCTCTTTTTATGCTTCCCAAATTCATGTATTGCTGCATATTAAGCATCCCTCTCCAAGGACTCAGCTAGACTGGTAAAGAAAAAGCCATTTATATGCATTGTATAAGCAATATAAGTGCCTGGTGTGCTCTGGTCCATGGGGTCACGAAGAGTCGGACACGACTAAACGACAACAACATCATAAGCAATATAACATTGTGCCACCAGATGGCGATGTGGAGTCCCATTTTTCTCTACTTGTTTTCCGTTTAAATTTACAATGCTTTAAACTGAAACGCTTCTTTGATGTGCCTAGATCCAGCCCAAGCTATGCTTCAAAGTTGAATGGATGCCTTAATGCCTGCAAAGCATGCTACAATAACAATATTTACAAAATTGTTGTAAATAAACCACAACATCATAACACTGAAGCAGCAGTAGCGCCACTACTATAAAGTATCTTTATTAGAAGCCAAGCAAATATATGCATGCATTTTAGCTGGAACATGCCCAAGCAGTTCACAGGAATTAATCCAGATAATTGTATTAATGAGATCTCATTAGAAACCATGCAAAAAGAAAATACCACTTGAGAAATGAAGTAATTAACATTGAAATGCTATCTAGTACTAGAACAGATTAAAGATGGCTTAAAACAGTAATTATTGTTGCTGCCGAATCTCTGTTATCCCTTTTCATAAAAAAACAAAGCCCCATGTGCAGAAGCTAAGCAAAATAGAGGGCTGAAAATACAATATATGAATATCAGAATCATGTCACTCGCACAATGCAGCTGTGTGAATTAGCAATTCTATGCAAAATACAGCAGCTGCGAGGAAGAACATACTGTTATACTAGGACAAACTTAAAGGCAATGTGGAGACAGAGATGTTTGTTATGCTGCAACCTAGCTGTTGTCTACCAAAACATGGCTAATCTTTCGCACAGTATATCAACACATCGGGCTGCTTACACCATTCTCTCACTGAGTGTTGGTAATGCTTTGCTAGTATTCACCCAAACCCAGTAGGAATAAATTACCTGTATTTTATCTACCCTACATATATGGGGAAAGGATGCTGTTGAGAAGGAGGCAATGCGGACTGTATTCCAGGAAAGACAAGGGGAAACTACTGGATTCATTGGCGGTATCTGCTTTCCTTTCCTTTGACGGCATAGCAAGACATCAGTGTTGTCAGAGGCCAACAGCCCTGACAGATGGGCGGTGGTACATGTTGCAGAAACATGACTCTTCCTTGATAAGAAAAAGCCCACCTATTGCCCCAAGCTGTCAGTACATTGAAAACTGTATTTTACGTTTCCACCTCAACAAATGTCTTATAGCAGCTTCCTATAAAAATGTTAAAAAATTCTTAAGATTTCTAGAGAATGAAAGCATTTTAATATCTGAAAGAACAAGACCAGTGTTTCTTCTATGCAATAAAATACAAAGGATATCAGGCAGGAACAAGATGAAACAGGTCCAAGATATCCAGAAGACAGAACCAAGCAAGAATGCTAATGGGAAATATTGTAGTTTGTTGACTCCTACAAACTGCCTGAAAAGGAAATTTGAAAAACATTTCCATGAAGTATACAACATTTAAACATTCAAAATAACACCTGACATTCAAACATTAAAAATAATATTTAAAAATATTCAGCAAATTTATTTTTCAGGTTACTCAAACGACAGTTCTGAGTTTATATGTAACACAGAACTGCAGTTTGTTCTAAACTGAATTAGAAGCTTTCATTATTTCCCTCTTCCATGAAGACAGGGGATGAGGAGTCCCAAAGCTCATGCAGGCTTATCTACAAGATGGGAAACCACAGTTTCCTGTGATGTCTCAACTGAGCCTTCCTAAATCCCCCACCCCAAAACAAACAAACAAACAAACAAAGAGAGAAAGAGAAAAAGACAGACAGAGAGAGAGAGAGAGAGAGAGAGAGAGAGACTTAAAATACACTGTTTACACTGATGTAGATTTGAATAATGTTCCAAGGCTGTTTCACACAGTTCTATTTTTTCTATACAATAGAAACTTTCAAAATATATGTAATCACTTGTAAGCAGTGCTAGAGACATGACATGTCTTGTGCATCCACCTGGTGCACACATTGTGGGAAGCTGCAGTCAATTACTGCTGCATGTAGCCAATCAATGACACATTTTTCACTATGAAAGTAATTTCTGTGCAAGAAAGCCACAGTTTGTCCAGCAGAACTTTTTCCCTTTGGATTCTGTTCAGTGCCATCTCTCCATCCAATACTCCAAGTGCCACAATTAATGTTATTGAAAGACTACCATCTTATTCATGAAAGAGGGCAACGCTTGTTGTGGCTCATAGTTTAGGAGGTGAGCATCTTAACCAGGCCATGCATAAGCATGTGTTTTCCCTTTAACTTAAAACGAGTTCCTTGTTGATCTTCCAGGAACACAAAGCATAACTCTTTGCAATGTAGAAATAACCACAAGGAAGCTAGGGGCACCTACCTTGCAATCAGGGACATGATAACAAATATGAAGACTAGCAAGCTTCCTTTCAACAGCCACGAATCTGAATTTAAGTCCGCTACATATCCTATAGCCCATATCAACGCCAACGATGACACTAGCAAGAGTAAGAACTACAATAAAATAAAATAGTATCAGTTTCATAATAACATGGTATGGAGGGAACAACATGTGAAAGTAGGAAAACAGATCAGAATAAGCTGATGCTGAAGAATAGGAAGGGGAGAGAAAAATCGTATCTCACAAGTCAGAAACTTATCAGCTAGAAAGTAGAACCTATCTGGCATCTCTCAGGTACACCCAGTGCTTCCCAGGGGGTACTCAGTACCAACACCTCTGTATGTTGTTGCAAGTGCGGCACTTGCTGTAACAACTTCATGGTGAGTACCAGCACCTATTTTTCTAGGGAAAAAAGCACAGTGTACATCTCTTCACTTGACTTCTGCCTCTGTCAGTGGGGAGCAAGATCCCAGAAGTACAATTTCCCTCTTCCCCAGCCAGATAACAATCATTTAAAGTTTTTTTTTAATCGTGCAAAATATTGAAGCTCAATAGATGCATTTTTTAAAAAAAAAACACCCCACGACTTTATGATTAGAGAACCATAGCCAAGTATTTGGCGGGTGTGTTTAAATAAGTACAGTGGTACCTTGGGTTAAGTACTTAATTAGTTCCGGAGCTCTGTACTTAACCTGAAACTGTTCTTAACCTGAAGCACCACTTTAGCTAATGGGGCCTCCTGCTGCTGCCGCGCCACCGGAGCATGATTTCTGTTCTTATCCTGAAGCAAAGTTCTTAACCTGAAGCACTATTTCTGGGTTAGCGGAGTGTGTAACCTGAAGCTTATGTAACCTGAGGTACCACTGTATGTGATTGTACGCCCACTACCTTGTTTGTCTCTTTGACCTTAATACTCACTTACAGTTGCAAGGTTCAGACCCTAAGAGGACTCTTGTGGCTGTCAAAGAATGGGAGACTTTGCCTTATTTGACTTTCCCCATGACAGAGCAACTGTGTTAGAGAAAGCACATCGGGAGCAATTTTCTCTTCCTTTAAATTTAAAGGAAGCCTCCAATGGTCTGAACCAACAACCCTGCATTCCTTGAGTCTGCTAATTGTCCCCTTTCTTTCTACCAACAATACACAAGATCTTACTTTTCCTAAACCCATCATGAGGTTTCTCTCCCAGCTACACGTTCTCCTTGCTTTCATAAACTTTTTGCCTCCACCATTCATTCTTTGAGGTTGACTCAGCCAGCAAATTCTATCAAGTCCTGGTTCAATTCCAGCCTAAGCAGTAAGTGGGAATCTGCAAGCATTCCTAACTCAAATAGGTTTTCTTTAAAAGCGCACTGCTGCATGCCAAGATGTGTATCACTGTACAATACCTCATACTTTCCCAGAATCCTCAGAAACCTGGCATTTTTTCTGGCTCTCAGTTTTTCTTCTTCACAAAGCAGATGAACAAGTAAGTGATTTTTAGTTTGATGAGCAAGGTCAACCGGCCTCTCACCCTTCAAATAAAAAGTTTTAAAGTTCTTTAAAAACCAAGTATGAGGAAGAAAACATCAAAAAGGTTATGTAGCTACTTCAGTTTAGAATTCCAACTACCTGACAGTCCTAAGTGTTATATTTAGACTGGGGCTATTCTACAGGGCTTGTCAACCTTTTTGCGCCCATGGTCCATTTGCAAACTGGAGAAACTGTTGTGGGCAGCGCACACACACACACACACACACACTGCAAGCAAGCACATAGCACAACGTCTTCTATTGATCACAACAGAATGCTTATTTCAGGCCTAATGTCAGCAACCCTGCAGGTGTCAGGGAATGCCTCTGTGGCCACACGTGAGCTCGTGGGCACCATGTTGGCAACCTTAGTTCTAAAGAAGCTTGACAAAACAAACCCTTAAGTTTACCTTGTAAGAAGAGAAACTCATGGAAATGTTTAAAAGTTAAATGGTGTGAGGAGATTAACAGATATATTAGCTTTGTGCAAATGAATCCAATTATGAGAAATAAATGAACTATTGTAACATCAGCACTACTCTCTATATGTCATGCAGTCCTAGCTCCAAACAAAGTTAAAATTAAGTAGTGCTAAAATCCCGAGAGATATACCAGGATACTCAAACAGGAGAATGCTTTTAAGTATTCTGCAAAACAACAGGAGCACAGATTAAATGCCCTTATCATGTATTGTAATGCTACACTCAATTGCCTTGAGATCTACCATATTATATTTCGGTTTATGTGTATGGTTGAATTACTGTCAAAATCTCGTATTTATTCAGCTACCCTATTTAAAACCACAATTCACATACAACTGTGCTGGCTAGGGCAATGGGAGTTGTAGTGCAAAAACATCTGGAGGGCCCCAGGTTGTCAAAGGCTGCCATAAAGAAAACAGGTGTTTTCAGAGACCAGGTGTTCTACCTCTTCTAATAATAAGCTATTTCTCTCCCTGCACTCCACAAAAGATGACCACTTATCCTCTTTACAAAAATTTCCTCAAATTGATTTCCCTCACAAATAATTATGAAGCTACACTACTTCATTTTTTCGAACAGAACAGCCATACAGGTGAATGTGGTGTTTTCCTCTACAAGTATTTCTTAAAGTAATAATAGTAATATTAACAGCTGGTATCCAAAGGACCATATCCAACACAGCAGCTCCACTCATGCAAGGAACTTCCCTGCATGCCACTGAACTGCCTCTGCCTCTCCTTTCCACTCGTTTCCCACATGCCCTCAAAATAAGCTCCTAAGGGTTGGGGAACACTCTGGAGCAGGAGGGGGGGCATGGGAGAAGGAAAAGAAATGGAAGACCCACTGTGCCCATGGAATCCTGCTGGTGTAGTGTTGAATGCAACCCAGAGAGATGTGCCAAAGGACTTGGGCATGATCCATGGAATTGACGTTTTCATGCCATATCACAGACTACCATGACATTTTCCATGCCATATCACAGACTGCCATGTCATATCACAACCTACTTTTGAAGGCACCAACAGATTCAAAAGTGGTTATCCACATGGCATGGAGAGTGTGGCCACTGTTCCAAGAAACACAAGCCCTAAGCCCTCTTGGTTGCACAGTCATGGAATCCTTTGGATCTCACCCAACATTTCTTCTGCATTCCAAACACTACAAAGTACTTTACAACACACAATTGCACTAATCTTTACAACCCTGTAAAGTTTTTATTATCTCAATACTGTAGATGGACACTGAAGCAGGGAGATAAAGCTATTTTGTGAGTTTAAGAAGAACCAGGGACTTCCTGACTCACACTCCAAGCCACTATACTATAGCAAATAAACAGTTCAATATGATTCTTTTTCTTTTATTTCTTGTGAGCTGCCCAGGTAACCAATGTTGTTGGATGGCTTATATAAATAGTTAGCAACAACGTTGTTTTTAATATTTGACTGGAAGCGCCCAGAGTGGCTGGGGAAACTCAGCCAGATGGGTGGGATATAAATAATAAATTATTATTATTATATTATTATTATTATTATTACAACAGTGCTAACCATGCTTATGTACAGGTGAGGCATCTAGATGCATATATATAGAACTTCTGACCACCATGGGGAGTAATATTATCTGTGATTTCAGGAAACAGAATGGAGCAGAACAGAACAGCATAACTCTTGTGGCTAGCATTGCTCTTTGCTTTGAAACAGAAATAAAGATATTTTTGCTTTTGATGGAAAAAGACTGTAGCCCTGAAGCTGTGCTTTGAAAACTGTATTATGATTTTAATAGCCAGGAGGCTCTTTATTGATGAAAACAAACTCATACCTTGATATTTTTGATGTCCAGACTCGACCCAGCTTCTAGCAACACATCTACAGCACTAACATTTCCTGATACAACAGCCCAGTGCAATGCAGTGTTTTTCTCTATGTTGTCTACAGCTTTGAGGGAAGGATTAAACTTTAACAGAAAACGAGTAGGTTCCGTCCTAGATGAAAATATATACAAGTCAGCAAAGAGAAAACACACATCACCTTGAAAATGTATATATTTTAATAATTTATTTTATTAATAGTAACTCTGGTATGCTGTTACCTAGGAATAAATTCTAGAGGTGTACTCATGTTAACCTGTTACTGCAAACAGAAGAATGTGGTACATTTAAGATTTAAAAAGTCTTAATAAATTTGGCATAATCAAACTGTTAATCTTTAAAGTACCACAGGACTCTTTTTTGAGTCACTTTGGAATAAGGACATCTAAACATCTGAAGTAAGATATTCAGCGCAGGACATAGAATATTCATGACTGCAATCATTTTTCTGTGTTTTTGACAGAGGAAAGCATTTCAAGATCAGAGAAGGGGTATCGTTGAGCTGGACAGGATGCATAGTGAATAGATATACATGTTTGCCTATTTAAAGAAGAATTTGTACATGGTAGAAAAAGTTATAAGCAGCTTATGAGAAATAGCAAAATTACAGAAAGGAGAAGAGACAGAAATACTTAGGATTATGATATTATCTGTCAAAATGGTTTCGCCTGCAGTAGAGAAATAAGTGTTCAACACGGATGTATTGATTTCATGACAGTTACACTTATGGGAACTCATCATATTTTCCATTATAAAATAAACTCTGAACAATTGCTTTGGTAATGAATATGTCACTTGGTACTTCTTCATGAAATATTTGAGCTGTTTTGAAATAATACAGGTTAAATGCTGCAATCCTATGCATACTTATTCAGGAGAGGTCTCAGTGAAATCAGTGCAACTCACTTCAAAATAAACATTTTACGATTATACAGCACCTTAATTATAATCATTACTTACCCAATTACTTTGTGTGCTGACAGCATAAGAGGTGTTTGTCCATTATGATCAGTTGTATCTACACTCTAAAAATGAAAAGATATTACCATTTCAGGAAATGAAAGCCTAAGCTAGATGTACAAACAGAGCCATAAATTGACAATCCTGCATCAAATTAAATTAAGCTACTTATTTCATTGAACATTTACAGCTGAATAACATTTTTGTATGGCCCACAGGCCCTGCCTTTCTTACTCTGGTATATATGATATGTATCAATTGTTCTCATGAACTGGGAGTTCTAGAACTGGTACCACTAAAAAGCAGCACAGCACACTCTGGGAACTTTATTTTCTATAAATATACACACCAAATCAGAGACATTAATAGGAAAAGGCGATATATCTGAATGGCTTACCTTCAACTGTCATTTTTTGTTAGACTATTAAGTATTACAGCATGAAGTATTAAATAATAAATTATATTAAATGAAAATAAGATGTGCTAGGCAGAAGCGGTTTGGTGCATCTAAATAACCACTAATATTACTAGGAGGATTTTTCAGCCCTGCCCCAAGCTGGCAATTCTTTAAAACAAATTCATCAGTGGTTCAAGATCCTACTTCAGCAGCTGCATTTTGCAATGTTATCAGTGATGAAAATGGGAAGAAACTGATATGTATGGGATCTGAGAAAAAAACATGCATTTTGATGCACTTTTTAAACCGACTAAGTATGATTGTATGAATTGGGCTGACAGATAAAGAAATCTTCAAATGGACATGTTGAGCACTGAAACAAAGGCTAAGAGGTTGAGATGCAGTACCAGACTCTTCTGGTTATCAAGCTAGAATAACAGCAGTTTGTGCAGTTGGATCTCTAAACGAAACTGGAAAATTAAATAGACTCATCCAAAAGGCTGTTGCAAAAGGAAGTAAACATCTGTGGCAGGATGTAGTGATTTACTTTTATTTGTGCAGCTATGAAATGGGATTTCATAACAGTACCACTATTAGGATCCAAGTCATCAGTAAGGTTTCATCTCATAATAGCACCCACACAAAGGAAGTGCCCGGTGTAATATTATCATACTAAGAACATACCTGACCCTTTGATATGAGGTAAGCTATGACGGGCATGTGCTGAAAAAGCACAGCTAAATGCAAGCTGCTATATCCTTCACCATCAATTAGAGTTGGGTCTGCTCCACATTTTAACAATAGTATGACCATAGACAAATGCCCTTGTCTGGAAAGAGACAGAAGTGTTTAGTTTTAGAACACTACCTGATATAGAAAATATAATGCATCATTTCTTATGGAAAAGAGAAACACTGATACTGCCAACTGCCGGCTTTAAAACTGTAATTTGGAATTACAATTATTAGCACAAAAATTATTGATAGCAGCCACACTATTAGTCACTAGCAAATGGAAGAAGAGAGATATTCCTATTGCTAAGTGACTGTGTGAGGTACAGTAACTGATGAAGCACTGATCAGATTAGAATAAGAAACGAAGATGGAAAATTGGGCTGGATTCACCTAACCAGCCCCATCAGCAGGAGCCCTGCAAAAGGATTTCCACTTGTACAATGTGACTTTTTCACCCTGTCTTGTGCCCCCCGGAAACTGGCTTAGAGGCATCAGGAGAGCCCTTAGAACAACATGCCCCTGGGGTAGGAGAGCAGGAATGGTTTCATCTGGCAAGCACTGCAGTTCCCACATAGAATGGTTGTGCTATGTTGAATTCTACCCACAGACTTTATTTATTTATGGAATTTTTGAATGGACATATTAGCAATAATTTGGTTTCAAATGAGAATGTCAATTCTGTGAACTTGGCTATCTTCCTTTTTTTCTGGGTGTATATATATTGTGGGGTGTAGAAGTGTTTGACTAGTACATAGTAAACCAGGTGCAAATTCACATTTATTCATGTAGCTTACCTTGGGCCAGTCACCAGCTCACAGCCTAACCTAATAGGGCCCAATTGCACTGGCTGCCAATTAGTTTCCAGGCCCTATGCAAAGTACTGTTTTTGACTTATAAAACCTTAAATGGCTCGGGACCACAATACCTCAAGGGCTGCCTCTCCCCATATGAACCAACCTGGAGATTTGGAGGGTGCCAACACGAGAACGGACCTTTTCTGAGGTGGCTCCTTGTTTGTGGAATACTCTTACCAGGAAGGCTTCCCTGGCGCCTTAATTACATATCTTTAGATGACAAGTGAAAATGTTTCTCTTCAATCAGACCTTTGGTGATTAACCTTCTATGGCCTTTTAATTTTTTTTTCCAAGGGGGGGGGGCTATTGGTGTTTTTCTCCTAACAGATTTTGTGTTCTCATTGTGTATTTTTATGTTGTAAACCACCCTGTGATCTTCAGATGAAGACTGGCATTTTAATTAATTAATTAATGCAATAAATAAATATTGTGCTTATTTGGAAAACTGTATTAAAATCCTGAAATTGAATGAACCATTAAACCTGGGCAACAACTTTGCCTTTTGTTTGTGTTTCTTATTTTTATGGTCAGCTGACTTTTTGCCAACAACTGAGGTGAAAGAAAAGAATAGAGAAACAAATGAGATGAGAGAGAAACAAATTAGTAGTTATATAAAATTAGTAGTTATGTATGGGTCAGGGGAGATAACAAGAGAGTGAAAACTACACCTTTCTAGCAACATAATTTTCACAAAAGCAAAACTATGTTTCCCTCTTGCATCACATGTAACATGCATACACTCAGGAAGTCTAAAGCATGATTCGCTCTTCATTAATTCCATACCTAACAGCCCAGTGAAGTGGAGTGGAATTTAAATCACCTCCTAGTTGATCCACCACTGCACCTTTGGAAATAAAGAACCTGTGGTAACAAACAAACAAAACGACAATGTATAAATAAAACTGAATGCTTGTTCTAAAGTGGATTGTTCACTGAACATTTGCCCACGGTAGATTTTAGAAACCAATTTATTCAAAAATTGGCAATGCAGTCTTATAAAAAACAGAAATTTAAACACTGTCAAAATGATGACTTTTTCTTCAGTCACCCAAAATGCATTCTGAAAAATAACCATTCAGTGGTTATCATGGCAGTTTTAATAGCTAGAAGTATACCACTTCGGGTCTGAGAAGGAACAAGTTCTTGGAAATATTTTAATACACATCTAAGATACTAACATAAATGGCACTCTCTGCTGTTGTTGGGGAACAACAGCAGAGAGCGCTATTGCCCTTAAGACCTGCTTGTGGGCTTCCCATAGGCACCTGGCTGGACATTCTGGGAAACAGGAGGCTTGACTAGATTAAGCCAGTGGTCTCCTTAAACTTGGAAGGAGTGACAAAATCCTTTCCTGGCCTTAATTGCAAGGTTGTTCTCCCAAATGAATCGGCACAAACACTAAGTTGCTATCAGAGTCCCTGTTCCATGTACTTTGACCCTTAACGATGCAGCAGACAAGGGAAAGGGTCGAGAGATTTCCTGTAATGGCAGTAAGAGTCAGAAATAGCCTCCCAAGAAAGGTCAGCATGGGCTCATCTTTAGATAGGCATTTTTATTACAATAGGCCTTTGGGTCCTTTTGTCAATGTATTTTGAGCGTTTGGTTCTTAATCTGTTTTGGTTGGTTGTTATTAGAGTTAGTTTATGCCTAGTTTTCCATTATTATATGACACAGCAAAGTACAAACGTATAAAAACAAAAACATACGCTTGTAAAAAGACACGTGGCTAATTGACAAATATCATGGTATTGTTTGGCATTCTGCGTACTCAAAGGCGGCATCTGGAAGAAGCAGCACCAGTCAGGCAGGCTAAAAGATTTAGCACTGCTTTTACTGGTTAGCTGATCTTAAAATATAATAGTTTGTTGTCTTTACCCTGACTGAACCGGGACTGCTCTGAACGTTCAAAATGAGGCTAACTGATAACCTCCATCACAAAGCATTTCGCAAAAAGTTTTGAAAATTTTAATGAGCCATGTTTTCTATGAAGTAGTTTAGTGGAAGGCAGAACACATAGGCTTGATCCAAGAATAATCAGTGGAAGAAAAATAACTGAATAATGCACTAGCCCTTACACAAGAGTTTACAGGTGGCTTTCTGCAGTGCAGTGTCACAATATATCAGGGGTTGTGTTAAAGTATAAGAAACAGTGTCTTGATTATGAAAGTTTCTCCTAGCAGTCAGATTCTTGCCTTGTGCAGAATATCAACTTAAATATCTGACTCATGCAAATGGCTATTTGGATTCCACCCACAATTCAAAGTAAGGCAAATAACAAAACTGCAGTTACTGAAAACTAACATTTTTTATATTATCTGTAACCATTATATCAATTATATTTGATCTTAAGACTCAGAAGCCTCACAAAGGTCACACTAACAAATGTGAATAGTAATAAAATGAAGTTTCACAGGCATAACTAATGCACAATATGGACAGGTATTTTTAAAACTAAGCAACATATTTTATTTATTTAAGGTGTTTGTAGGCCACTTAATCATTAGAATTTATTAGCATTCTAATATAATATTCAATTAGATAATTTAACACATTACAAAGAAAAAAACCAAACAATTTTTTTATCTGTTTCATTTATATACAGTCCAAAGTCCTTACACATGCAATCACTGACAAAACTTACTTTACAAGATCAAGCCGATTATTGATTGCTGCCCAGTGAAGAAGAGTAACATTTTCTTTGTCTGGCTGTCTTACATCATACCCTGCTTCTACCAATTCCTGACACCGATCCAACAGGCCATATCTGAAATCAGAGTAAGATAAATTTGAATGGCAAAGAGTTATAGCTTTACTCTAAGTCATCATTATGTCTAAATCTGACAGTAAGAGTGGACAATACAATATATTACACGCACCAACACAGAGTCTCTGGAATGCAACTTTTATTCCAGGAAAGCACAATCTAGCAGGGGAGGGGAAGACTTTCCTATGAGAAACAAATCATTTTTGAGCAACAGGGAGAGAAATAGCTAGGCTAACACACACACACACACACACACACACACACACTCTACATATTTAAATGCTGGTTACTAGTACCTTGCTCACTTATACAACATACTGTAGCTGAAATTCAATGCATTACTTTATAACACGTGAATTATTCAAGAAACTTACTGAGTTGCTTTGACAATATCAAAATTACTGTAGTCCTCTGCAAAAGGAAGCACATCTTGTTCTTTTGGTAGATCTTTTTCTTCATACATGTTAGACCAGCTATGTCCATGATGGCCAAGGGGACCGTGGCTATGATTTTTACACTGTTAATGAACAATTAACATATTTCATAAGAAATATTTTACCCGAAAACATTGTATTCTTAAGAGAGGCTGTTGCTTACTTGCAATTTACAATATGTATTCCTGTTATAAACCATCTGCCATATACAAAAAAACAAAAAAAGTAATGGAAGCATTTAATCCAAGCCTCTGAGTAATTTGCATTCCTACCCATGTGTGAACGTGATGGGAATTAGGGCAAAAATAAATAAACAACAATGAGGGAGCACATAATCCCACATCCCAGTTCATGGTCAAACATATCAACTTATGCATCTACAGTGGTACCTCGTGTTAAGTACTTAATTCGTTCCGGAGGTCTGTTCTTAACCTGAAACTGTTCTTAACCGGAAGCACCACTTTAGCTTATGGGGCCTTCCGGTGCCGCTGCACTGCCAGAGCACGATTTCTGTTCTCATCCTGAAGCAAAGTTCTTAACCCGAGGTACTATTTCTGGGTTAGCGGAGTCTGTAACCTTAAGCATATGTAACCTGAAGCGTATGTAACCCGAGCTACCACTGTATACAAAAGTACACATGAACCTGTGTCTTATCCTATTATCCTGTGTCTCTTCCTATTACACACAGCTAAGCAGAGCTTGTCTTATATGGAATGAAGGTGGCCACTAGTGAATCAGGCAGAAAGCAGTGCAGGCTTAAAATGGGGGGGGGGGGGGCTTGAATGCAAATGACTAAGGTTTGAACTAACACAAGGAGTGAGAGACAACTGGACTAAGGAACTGAAAAGGGCCTAAGGAAATGAAACAGGAATTGGTTGGTTGGCATCCCTTCTGTCTTGGATGAATGAAACACTACTAATGAGTGTCCCAAGGAAGGAAGACAACAGAGAAACAAGTTCAGTCACACGTGTACAGTCACAGCTGAGAACAGTTTCTGACAGCAATTAAAAAAGGGGCAGGGTGACCAAAGGTAGGCAAGCCTTTGCAGAGAGCCTCTGAGCCAAAGGCTGATTTCACCTTCTTAGTATTTTTTAAAAGCTTCCTTTTGGATTAGCACTGGCTTCTGCTTCCTAATTAAGCTGAAGAAACAAATATGACTGAAAACCAAGATGGGGAAAGGAGGCAATAAGGAATTTAGATAGGCTGGAAAAAACATTGCTCCCTAGTATGAATATTTATGGAAATCTCTGCACTATTAATGAAGGAATGTATCATAATCAGTTTCAGATGATATTTTGAATGTTAACTTCATACCATAATGACAGATTCATAGAATGTGAATATTAATCATTACATATAAATATTAGTACTTTCACTACAATATATTTAGGAATGTTATATGTATATGCACACAAACACTTAAAAGTCTTCTTTTAAAAGTAATAGGAAAGTCACTGGAAGGCGTAGGCTCTAAAATAAAGGGTGATCTCATTGATGACAGAGATGGCTGGATGAGCCATTTAATGACAGGAAGTAAAAGCAAGGATTACAATACAATTTCCCTCCAGAAACTTGCAGGTGACAAAGAGTCTCTGGCCAATCAGAATTCAGATCAGAAAAGATGGAGATGTTTCCCAAGGAATGTACATTGACATCAGTGTAAGATGCTTGCTGGAGGGAACTTTCCCAAAATTAGTCAATGCATAAAGACACCCAAGCAATCTAGAGCATTGCCATACAGGTTCCTAGAACAACATGGATACACCAAGGAGAATAGCAGTATTTGCGAAAGCTTCCTCCCTGAAGTTGCTAAGCGAGCACCCTGCAAGGGGTGTAGGATGTCGGGGTAGCTGCTAATCGGTGCAGCTTCGCTCATGCACCTTTTCCACTTATGAGCTTTTCTACTGAGTAGGGCTGGTGTGTCTCAGCAGAGCACCTCTCCCCATATCAATAAGAATCTTTGATCAGGATCATTTAACAACAGATCATCATCTTCCTTTATACGGCATCTCACATTCATTTCTGGTTATATGCCTCATCCAAGTTCTCTCCATCGTTCTCTGTTGTTTGAATCTTGCATCCAAGTAAGCCCTGCTCCTAGTTTTGTATTGTCCACACACAGATCAGTTAAGCTGAACACTCTTTATTTGAGGATGGGGGGAAATGTCTGTAAATGCAACACCTTTCGTGGAGGAGGGTGATTTCAGCTCGTTACCAAAAGGAGGCTTGAGTCAGGTCCGCCCATAGTTGAGCGGAGGGGAGTGAGGAAACTGGGATCCTCTTCCCATCAGCCCAATACCAGCCAAGATTCCTTCAGCCCCCCCCCCATAAAACACTTGAGGGGCTGCCCACCCAAAGTTGATGGGCATTGCCATTCAAGTAGTGCCACATATTGTGATCGATCATGGGGGCGGGGCTTACCTGCACTCCCATATTCTAGTCTAGACGATACCTGCAGTTTCACACACTGTGAAAGGATAGCAGCCGCGGGCTCTCCTATACCGGCTGCTGCCTCGGCCCCCAACCAACCTCGCCATGGGATCAGATGGAGGATCCTCCATGCCTTTCCCTTGGGGTTTTGCTTCTGATCGTTGGGCGGTGGGAAGGAGCAGGATCCGCCCCCTCGGGAAACAACTCCCCCCGCCCCGTGCTTTCCTTTCTTCTTTTTTGGAAGGGCACAAGGCGGCGGCGGGGGGAGTAGGGCCAAGGGACGCCATCTCCTCCTCCTCCTCCTCGCTTTCTTCCGGCCTTACTGCTTCGCTTCTAGGCCTCTCCCTCCCCGGCCCTCGCTTAGCAACCCCTCCAGCCTCCCCCCAGGCTAGCGGCCTCCATTTCTGCCCGCCCCCCCCCTTTCGCGACCCCGGTGCTCACCTCACGCCCTCCGCAGCCTCCGCCGCCGCCCTCCATGCCAGGCCGCCGAGACCAGGCCCAGCCCCGCTCGCCTGACTAGAGCCGCTTCTTGGCGCCGCTTCCTGGTTACCGACGCGCACCTTCCCCGCCGCTCTGGCCCAGGAGGAGGAGCTTGCTGCTGCAGGAGACGGAAGAGCGGCGGGCCTCCCTGGGCTGCCCCGGCCCCTGGCGGCGCGGAGGCGGCCTGCAAGGCTCCCGAGGGGGGAAAGCGCCTCTGCCTCCGCTCCCCGGTTGAATCGCACGCGAGTTAAAGCTACCTGAGAGGAGGCCCCATGCTCCTGGGCATACGGTTGTGTTGTGTGGGTAAGGGGGCCAGGGGTGGGTGGGTCGGTGTGTGCACATATAGACACGGAGGACAGAGCTCATGCAGTGACAAGTCCTCTTATTCCTGTTCTCATTTGCTCCTGGCTAACGCAGCTCAACGGCTGCAACGCTGCACGCCGTCTTTGGGAGGAGAAAGCCCCCTGGAGCAGCGGAGCAGCCTGAAAATAACAATATATTACTTATACCCCGCCCATCCGGCTGTGTTTCCCCAGCCCGAATCTGTTAGCTGAGAAGCAAGCGCTTATCGTGGGGCAGCTCTTACTCCCTGAGTAAAACATGGCAACTAGTTGGTCTGAAAGTTCCACTGAAAGCAACGGGGGGCTTCCGTTTTGACTAATTTGCTCCTTTTCATTTCGGCTGTAGAGCTGAAAGGGAAATCTCAAAACCTAGCTGCTAAGGCTGCAATCCTGTGCCTAACCCTGCAGGGCGCAATGGGAATACCCTGCCTTCTTAGTAATCATGTATATAAGGAGGTCAGATCAGCATACATGATTTTCTCTTCACAACAATCCTGTGAGGTTGATGAGCTGAGAAAGAAACTGAATGAGCATTAGAACCCAGGTCTTCCCGATCAAAATTCAACAGTCTTAATGGCTGAAGCCCCTCTGGCTTCTTTATGTATGGAACTGAGCTATAAAGATGTTTGCAGATGTTGTTCAGATCAAGATAAAACAGAGCAAGTATTCAAATAGTGGGAAAGATGCACCTTGTAACATTGTAGTTTTAGAAAATTAAGTTGATCACATTATTATCTATTTATTAAATTTGTATACCACCCTCCAAAGATCATAGGGCAGGTCACAACATAAAAATACAAATGGAAACATAAAATACATAATAAACAAAAGTAAAACAAACCAGTAATTATGGTGATCCATAATTTTTCCATTACAATTTCTTAAGGTGATATTTTCTTAGCACCACCACCAATAGTAGGAATAGCCAACCTGATGCCCTCCAATTAATGGACTACAACTCTCAGCAGCCCCAGCTACCAGTTACGGATGATGGGTGTTGTAGTATGACAACATCTCGTGAGCGCCACTGGCTGCACCTGCAATACTGTGAATAACGTATGGTACATTTGTATGCTTCAAAGCATGCGGCATGAAAAATCTGGTTTCCACATCATTCCTTCTTTCATTTCATAAAAAGAACTCAAACTTCTGGGGAGAAATGATAACAGCATTCACCATGTAAGACCTTGTGTAAGATATCATGTAAGACCTTGTGTAAGATATTGCACAATGCCTTGCTTCTACCTATACAAGCAAACTGTTGGATTTGCATTCTCTGTGCTTACATAAACTTACTGGCACTAAATTAAGAAAAGTCCATGTGTACAGGGAAGAGGCCTTATGCTTGTGGAATCCAACCCAATATCCCAACACAAATCAGTTGAATGTGCTTGGGGCTTAGACTATTCATGAATCACAGGGAAGTGTATTGTATTTATAACAATAAAGATATTCTGTTCTGGAAAAGATAACATTTTGGAAGATCAAGGTGATCCTTTTATTAAAAACATGCTTGATTTCTACATAGCAGACCGATAGTTTCCCATCTGTCCATCTGTCAGTGGACTTGGTGAGCCACTGTTGTTATGCTGTGTACATACGTGAAAACTGTGCTTTCCTAATTATGAAAAATATATTCTTGCATGTGAAAAATGTGGTAAGCAAGCAAATAAAGCAACTTTAATTCCGTGGCACTATATCTGGGTGGGAGCCGATTTAAGAAGACAGGACAGAAGAAAACACTCCACTTTATTTTTACATTATGTCACTTAATGCATGAATGGGAAGAATACTCTGCCTTCTTTCTTCACCTTTGAATTTGATTTTGTGAAGACACTATTCCAGCACTGTTTTCACAGTAAATAGAAAGCATCAAAGCCATCTAGGGCCAGGCAAAGGAGTTTTGCATTTAACTATAGGGTAAAGCCTTGATGTCCATCACCAGCTAGTCTTCCTCACCCTAACATTAAGCTGTATACGCAAGAGGTGTCACTGGAAAGACTGCATAAGAAGTTTAGGCTAGGTGGTTCCTTGTCAAACAGGAACTTAGTTCTCAAAGTGGTAAACTATCTGCATCTAGTATGCACTTCTGAAAAAGGTAGGCAGAAGTGTTGCTATTCCCACTTAAAATATATGCATTCCCATAAAAGAGGGTGAACCTGTATGCAGAAAACATCTATGATAATTAGTGAGGGCAGTATTCCAACACATTTCTAGAATGCGATTTTTATCACAATTAACAGAACTGATAAGAGACCTTCTACCAACCCAGCTGTCATTTTTAGAATCATGTCCCTTTGTTATCCAGTATGCATTTAGAGCTTAACTACTGCTCCAGAATCTCTGATGTAGTTACAATAAACCTATCCGAAGACCAGATATCAGATGATAATGTAACTGGAGCTCTGCTCATTTACAGCTGACCTGAACAATCAAACTCAGATTGAAGCTATCAAGAATCACCACTGTTCAAACCGCAGGGGAAAGAATAGAAGTTTTAAAGGGCCAGTCATTTGCCTGTGGGTTGTGCCCCAGAGTGAAGTGACATTGTAGATTCAGTTACAACCAGAGGCATGTTCACACGCAAATGTTCCAAGTGTAGATGGAAGCAGGGATGTGCATTCAATCCCCCCCCCCCCGCCAGCATCCTTGTGGCCAGCACACAAGCAAACCTTGTCCCCAAAGTTCTCACGAGCATCTTGCCCACCACCCCATTCTGGACCTCCCTTGTGTTGCCCAATGGAAGTCTGCAGGTGGCTTCTACTTCTGTGAAGTTGAACATGTGAAGTTGAGAAGAAACATCTTCCATCATGTGCAGTTAGTTAGGCACTTTCAAGCAGATGCAAGACCTTCCTCACACAACATGAGGACAGGTAGGACAGGCAGGGGAAAGATCCATGAGGACACTGGTGGCAGGGCTTGTGTGTGTATTCCTGTTCCTGTACACACTTTGGAATCTCTGTGTGTCCAAGGTATCAGTCTGAATGCACCTCAAGATTCAACTTTTTAATCTGAAGCTTTGTTGGTCAAGGACAGGGAACTTTTAAAAAACAAAACAAAATCCACACCTTTAAAAAAGTTAGATCATTTTAGTGACACAATGACCTTAACAGATATTAGAATCGTGTCTCATCAGGTGCGCTAAAAAGGTGCTGCTTTTTAGATCCTCAAAACTTGCTGCACTGAAAAGATAACTGTTCATAAACCTTTTGAAGTCGAGAAATCAAGCATTTAAAAGAGCCCAGGAATTAGCCGGTAAGGTACTGCGTCAGTATACTTCTTCCAATCGTTGCCATACTTGCTGGAGCATCGGTGTTCATCCCGGATGCAACGGTGAACCAGAAGAATGGTCATATAAATTATATAGAAGTAAGGCAGAATGTGTTCAAAACCACAACATAGACAGTATGCCAGGGAGCCCATCAAGTCGCCTGTATAGTTAAAATGGCGTGCCACTCCCCAGAAGCCGGATGTCAACAACTTGCTGTGGTGTTTGATCCCATCCGTTGACGTATAGGAGCATTCAATGTACTTGGGCTTCCTGCCCCAGATTTTACAGTTGCCATCTGTACGACGAAAGAGATCTTTCTGATGATTGGTCATTCTAAAGATATAGTAGCCCACTAAACCAAATAGTAGAATCCCAATTGCACTGCTTGTAGCCAGATGGACAGGGTGGTAGACCAAGTATAATCCCTAAAGAAGGAGAGAGAAACATACCCCATAAGCAAACGTTTATACAGAATTGGTACCTGTCTGCTTTCGTTAGAGGAGCCCATACTAGAGAATGAAGCTGTTGCCTGCCCGGGGGGGGGGGGGGCTGCTCTTATGATGAATACTCTATAACACAGATAGATAAGCCACAGATGACCCGCTTAGTCACTCACTAACACAGATAGATAAGCCACAGATGACCCGCTTAGTCACTCGCTTTGTTATAATGAGAGCCAATATGGTGTAGTGTTCAGACTGCTGGATGAGGACTGGGGAGATCTGGGTTCAAATCTTCACTCAGTCATCAACTCTCTGGGTGAGTTTGGATCAATCACTAC
Source organism: Podarcis pityusensis (assembly GCF_964106645.2). Lineage (NCBI taxonomy): Eukaryota > Metazoa > Chordata > Lepidosauria > Squamata > Lacertidae > Podarcis > Podarcis pityusensis. Next base: position 59,747,062 of record NC_138028.1, on the reverse strand, counting down.
CTCTCAGCAAAATCTTCCTCACAGGGTTGCTGCAAGGATAAAATGGGGTGGAAGGAGACCACTTGTATCCTGCTTCTTAGGGGGGAAAAAGGGGCAGGATATAAATGTATTTGGTTTGGGATGTCAGGAGCCACAGCATGTGTCCAAAGCAGTCAATAAAATTGAACAGGATCTTTACTGTAGCAGCTAATAATGCCACTGTTGTTACTACTGTTTCTAGGGATTAATGAATTTCACATCATGAACATATGAAAATACCTGCAGTGTATAGAGATAAGGAAGCCAAACAGTGTCTCCCCAGCCCAGGTACCATCCAAAATGATCGTGACTGATGTCCATTGTTTTCAAATACCAGGCTTCATTCCAGAAAAAATCCAAAACATATATACCCTGAAAAAGAACACAACAGAGATCACTAGGGCTAGCCATAGATGGACAACTGTGAAATCCTTCCTTGAAAATTTAAATGCTTAAATCGCTAGATTTTGGCAGTATAGTCACATCAGGCTTCTTTTGATTGCTTCTGCTGAGCCTCATCTTACAAATTTTCTCTTATTTGAGATGGGATAAAAGTTTTTGACAAAAATGCAGTTCTAGGCACTCTACACTTCAGAGAATCAAACTTCCAATATTTGAAAGTATAGCTAGCCCCTAAACTTGATGGGCACACACATGCACACTTATGTGAGCCATAATCCTTTACCACACTAAGATCAGAACTCATTAACTTATACTGATTATGGGCTACAAGTTTTAGCCTGAAGGTACATGAGGTCACCACTTTGCTGAAGTAAAGCAGATCTTGTTCTGTTCAGCACCTGGATGAGTGACTGGGAATCACATGTACGCTACCTTGAGTTCCATGATGGAAGAAAGTTGGGATATAAATGTGAGCAGGAGCAAAGGGATGAAGCTAGATATATGGAGCACCTATTAGATCCTAAATTCCATCAGTTTATATATTCAGAGCATTAACATTCACTTGGCATTTAACAAGGTCTTGGCTTACCTGGAGGACATTGACAAGTATCATTGAGTTAGTTACTTGTCCGTATAATTCTTGTTGTTTCGCTGCATAAGAGAGGTTGATCAGAGTCCATGCTACAATGCCTGGGCGGCCATTGAAGAACAGTTTGAAATCAAACCACTTTCCTAAACGAGGATTAAATTCAATCCCCATCATGAAGTCGTAGAAGAAGTTACCAGTGAATTTGCTAAAATTGTTTAAAACAAAAACAAAAAATTGAAAAGATTAATCTAAAATCAATTTCAAAACATGATATAGAGAAAATTCTTTTAAAAGGCACATAATTACAGTGGTAAAAGGTAAAGGTAAAGAGGCCCCTGACCATTAGGTCCAGTCATGACTGACTCTGGGGTTGCGGCGCTCATCTCGCTTTATTGGCCAAGGGAGCCGGCGTACAGCTTCTGAGTCATGTGGCCAGCATGACTAAGCAGCTTCTGGCAAACCAGAGCAGCGCACGGAAACGCCATTAACCTTCCCGCCAGAGTGGTACCTTTTAATCTACTTGCACTTTGATGTGCTTTCGAACTGCTAGGTTGGCAGGAACAGGGACCGAGCAACGGGCGCTCACCCCGTCACAAGGATTCGAACCGCGGCCTTCTGATCGGCAAGTCCTAGGCTCTGTGGATCAACCCACAGCGCCACCTGCGTCCCTTAATTACAGTGGTACCTCACGTTAAGTACTTAAATCGTTCCGGAGGTCCATTCTTAACCTGAAACTGTTCTTAACCTGAAGCACTACTTTAGCTAATGGGGCCTCCCGCTGCCACCGGAGCACGATTTCTGTTCTCATCCTGAAGCAAAGTTTTTAACCCGAGGTACTCATTCTGGGTTAGCGGAGTCTGTAACCTGAAGCGTATGTAACCCGAGGTACCACTGTACTTACTGACTAGTCTAATGAGTTTACATGGTTGTATGCTATAACGGACAAATATTAGATTCCTGCATCTAGGATGTCAAGTGGGAAAGCAAAAGTAGGGTGCTACTGGATTGATTTGTTTTATTTATCAGAATGAAAAATGCTCATCAAATGTGCAAACACCATAGATGTAGTAATATATGCAATGCCAACATACCAATCTTCTGCATTACTGGGGAAATAGTAGGCTTTTATCATTACAAATATGGAAACGGCATAGCCCAGGATATTTGCACACCACAAGAGAGGAATCCAGTTGTCAAAAATGATGGTGGGCGAGAACCAGTGGAAGTGGTAAGCATTTGCAAACCAGAGTATGTGCGTGATAAGCCAGGCTTGAAGTCCATTGACCTCATATTTGAGTACTGCGCCTGAAAGGGAAGAGAGTTGCATGGTCCAGTTTAGTGATGGCACTTGACAAAGAGGTAGGGAAGTCAGTGTGATATCCAGTGGTTGTGAACTTTGCAGTTCTGTACCCTGTTTTCATAAAGTGATGCAAGTCTTCATAGCATAGAGTTTTGGAGTGGGGAGGAACCAGCTCATCCTACCCAGTCTATTTTTATGAATCTGCTTTGAATGTAGTGGAACATTTTAAAAATCACCCACTATCCCAACCTGTTCCAATAGTACAACATGGGCAACTGTGTACCCAGATGTATTTGTAGACTGCCCTTTCGCAAGAGTTCTCAGAATGGTGAACGCTTGACAATAAAATGCTAAACAAAGCATCAGCCATAAAACCTATTTTCTGTAAAATTGAGTATCAACTACTATTAGCCAGGATAGCCAAATGGAACCTCCATGTTTAACAAACACATAAAGAAACAGGAATCCTGTGTTTCTCATGTCCTGCTTGTGAACTTCCTGGAAGCATGTGTCTGGCTGTTTTTGCAAACAGGATGCTGGATTGGATATATCCAGCAGAGATGTTCTTAGGTTACATTCCTTGTCTGTGATATGCATTGGTTTAGTTCTCAATCCTTAATTTGACATTAGGATGCTCTCAGAAATTCAGCCAATATTAGGATGACCTTGATGAAGAGAAAACGTTTCCCAAGTGATGGATGTCTTGTTAGCTTTGTGGAATGCTACTTGCATTTTTACTGGGGACCTTGTAATTGAGCTTTTGACACAGACCTCAAACCCACAGGCCGAACGCGGTCCTCTGGTCTCTGCATCTGCCCCTTGGGACACCCTAGACCACAATCCTTCCTGTCTGGAGCATGCCTTTGAACTATGATACTGCCTCTTGCTTGCCTGGATGTAGGATGTATGCAAACAGAGGGTGTGTTTGTGTAGCAACATCACATTTTTGTGTGGTTGGAATGTAGCCTGCCGCACAAAGGTAAGCGACACCTATTGCTCCAACCACATTTTGCCTAGGACCCCACCCACGTTTTGCTTCTGGCCCTACCCATCACTGGCATGTGGCCTCTTGAAGGTTGCCCTTGAGGTAATGTAGACCTTGGGCTCCCTGCCTCTGCTTTAGCACACTTCATAGATTTTCTGCTGTCAAGCTTCCTGGGATCAGTTGGCATTGAGCTGGAGGCATGTTGCATGTGAATCACTTTTGCAGAGTCAAAAGGGTTTCTACAGTACAATGCAGCATGCCTAAGCATGTATACACTTCATTGTAGAATTTTATTTATTTATTTATTGCATTCCTAGCCCAACTTTCCTGCAAGGAGCTCAAGGTGATAGACATGGTTCTTTGCCTCCCCCCTTTATCCTCACAACAACTCTAACCACTACCCCATACTGACTTCATACAACCCTCTGAGGGGCAAAATCTAAGCAGCTGAAAGACACAGATCCCACATTCTAAGAATTCCTTTGGGGTTTAGTTGTAAACAATGCCTTTTCTCCTGCATCACAAAAGCAACACGCTTATAGGCTTGAGTTTGCCTTTTTAGGTCTCTGCACATGGAACGACAAGAGTAGCCCATGCCATCATTGTTCCCTGACCTGTATTTCTTGGTGATGCTAAAAAGCCTTGTGAAGAAAAAGTGTTGGCAAAAATGAGCTTACCAGCAGGTGTGACAGCCCCTTCTTGCACTCCTCCTCGAAAATAAGGAAGAAATTTGTGACAAAAGTCAGGAAGCATGTACAAAAATACCTGTAACAAAAATTAATTTGTGAGAAGCATCTTAGACTCAAAGAATTATAGAGTCAGAAGGGACCCTGAGGGTCATCTAGTCAACCCCCCTACAATGCAGGAATCTTCGTTATAAAAACGTTAAATGATTTCTGAACTGTCAGGTAGTTATGAAGGATGGGTAATTTTGGCTCGTGTTCTCAATGCTCTTATTTCTGACAGTTGTGTTTTTTCTTCCAAATCCCACCTTGATAATTTCTACTCCCTGCAGTTTCAGGCATTATTCTACGTTATCGACATTTCTTCTCCCTGTGTAAATTCTTATGTACCTACAGTCTTTCTAATGACTCAGTAATTGTATTTGGTGTGTGTATGTATGTAGAACATGAGTGGGAGGACAGTACTGGAAACAGCAATACAAATGAAAACGGGTCAGCAGTAAAATTATCACACACAGGTCCAGAAAGCCAGGGGTCTTAACAGCTGATGCAAATCGGGTGGTGACAGAATGCTGAATCCCAGAGTCTTGGGTTGTTGACAATATCATTCACAGGATAATAATGGACAGTCTATATTCCCTAGTTTCATGTGTGAGCTTTGATTCTACCAATAAAATACTGTTTTGTAATCAGAAAAGCTCAGTTTTGATCACATACCTGAGACTGCCTTACTTATGCCCTATTGGATTCTAACAGAGAAGCCTCAAGGCACATACCTGGAAGATTACCCAAGAAGCATAGAGGGTCGCAGCTTTCCAAGTCAATGGTGGTGTCTTGTGCCAGATATCCAAGAGACTGGCTTTCCCCGTCACCAAGTCAATGGCTGGCTTAGTTAGAGAACAACTGTACTGATCACATGACATTATGAAATAATATACAATGAAGGGTGCAAATAGGAGTAGAAAGATGACACACGCCAAGGAAAACCAGTCAACTTTCCTGAAACGTAAGAGAAACAAGAAACCGAATAGTTGCAAGATGCTGCTGCTTTGATTATGGCCTGATTTAGACACAGAGATAAATAATTTGTTTATTGTGCAGTGCTCGGGGTCTCAAGGATGACAGTAGAATTTGCAAAACCAGCCAACCTACACACACCCATATCAACTTATTTCACCTAGGCTCACTTCCAGCATTTGCATCCTCTGAAAAGCCATAGCAAGGGACAAATTTCAAGGAGGTAAGTGACATATTTGGGGGAAGGTTCAGCATCCCGCATCTATTTTCTCTTTACTTCTAGAAATGGGCCTGCTCCCACCATATTTATTTTGGCATTGATCCCAGATCTGCGACTCCAAATAACCCTACTAGGGGTACCTTTCTGTTTCTTGTTCATAAACATCTGCATATTACTGTTAGATTATTCCGTTCCACCTTAAGGGACAGGCATGAGACTGTTGTGTGTCACATGTCTGTTTGCAGTCCAGCACAGCTTGCTGGGAACTTCCGTTTGGGTATAGCTTTTGTTTTGCTGTCTTGCTTTGGACATGAAGGGGAGAAGACATGTTTTCCTTTCGTCCTGATGTATGCTGGAAAAACTGCTTGTAAATATGCTCAACACAGCCTCTCCATGCCACTTCTGTTGTGCAGCGTTTTACTCTGCTGAGTGTGTGTGCCCAGCTTCTGAAGGCTTTTGAAGCTAGGGTCACAGTTTCATGCTGATCCAAGGACTGGAGATCGCCTGGCACACTGGCTGGTGGGCTGGGGCCAGCTGGGGGCCTGCCAATTGCCCCCATTTCCTTGGCTGCATCCCAACAATTAACCCATGTAATCAATGAACCTAACTTAGCACAAGACACCTCCCTGACCTTCCTGCTCGGGATCCAACTCATATAATAGATAACCCCTCTAACACGGGCCTAGGTAACCTAAGGCCACATGCAGCCCTCAGTGTAAGGTCCAAAAGCCCTCTGCAAGCAATGAGTTCAGGCCTCTGGAAAGAGGAATCTGCTTCTCTCCCCACAATCCTTCTGCATGAGGAGAAAGAGAGAGATGGGGGTGTCCCTGCTCTGCCCTCCCATTCTGGCCCTGGTCACTGCTGGCATATTAATACTCCCCCGAGCAATTATCCCTGAGGGAATGTGCCCCCCGCATACAAAAAGGTTGCCCATCCATGTTCTAAAAACTTCCAGTACAGAAAGATCAATAATCTGTTGAATGCCTTAATCATGAGGATTGCATTGATACATAAAAATCCAACACTGCCTCAAGTGTGGCAACTTCTGAAAATTTTAATTGTATTCTCAGCTTCCAGACTATCTCAAACTATACCAGTTAGAGAGGATGTCTCCCAACAGGTTTCCAAAAGAGGCTTTTGAGTCAATTTCTTGCTTTCTTTGGTACACAGATAACTTTTGATACACATAAAACAATGCATCTAAAAGGAAATGAAGACATTAATCTGAAGTGGAGCCGTAATTTGCTCTGGAGAATGGGTTGGACCTACATCACCTCTAAAACACAGCCTTCCAGCCTTATGATCTGACACTTCTTCATGTTGCAGTACTGGAAGCAATTTTTATATAGCACCTAAAACTATGTTAGGGCAGGATTCTCTTACCAGGCCCTCCCCCATTGTCCTTGAGAGGTTCCAGCTCCATTCATTACGGATTTACTTTTTCCTCCTTCAGAAAACTGTGTTTGCCGACAGGCAGCCATTGGAACCTACAGGGAGAGACGATAGGAAATTCATAAACTGTTGAGTGCAAAACAATAACACACCCCTGCCCAAAATTCTGTGACTTGCACTAACTTCTTCTGCTTGACTATGGGAAATCAGAGTTTGCTATCTTATTTGCAGGGGGAAAGAATAGTTAGCATTTGTCTACAAAGCATGAATTTCATGTTATATCAATACAACATAAATAAGCCACCAGAGTTCCCAAGCATTGGATTTTTTTGCAGGCCTTTTCCTGGCACTTCCCACAACATTAGGTGCTGGCAATCTTAAAGCTGGGGTGGGGTGGGTCTCCCAAAGGCTAGCAAAGTCCTTTGCAAATCTCCTGCTCCTTCTTAAAAATCACAGCAAGTTCAGGCTAAAGACTTCTCTCCCCCTTCAGCCGGATCTCACTCCAGAGTGAAAGGGGTTTTGACAGGTGGGGCCCCCCTGATCAGGATCTGGTCCATGGAGCCTAACAAGTTCTGCACCCCTGGGCTAGGCTCTCCTCATGCCCATATGGAATTTCTTAAGAGACACGTCTATGAGAATATCCTACACACACTGCCATGTTTAGGATTCAGAGAAGGCTGAGTAGAATTCTGCTTGCACGACAGGCCTTCCCCACATACTGAAGCCCTCAGAACTCCCTGAAAATCTCAAACATTGTGCAGGAGGGGATGTGGAGAGCTGTGGAGGGTGGGGGAGAGGACCTGGCAAAATTTGGCCAACATGAAAGAGACCAGAAGAACACAGCAGCAAGCTGCAGGGTATCTCTCAGACGAGGCACAGCTTCCTGCATTTGTATGTGTGCTAGAGATCATAAACGTGGAACCAAAATGGATAGGATCAGACCCAAGCAGCAGCCTGGAGAGTCCCTGCAGTACTTCTGCCACTAATCGTTTTGGAAGCCCTGGGCCTAGCCCACAGCTGTTTTGCAGAGGCCTACTATATCCACTCCAGTTGGAGAACAGCCTTTACCAAAGATGTCATGGGCTTTAAAGACACTCAAACTCAGGATGCAAGGGAGAAACGTGCTAAGAGGAAGGCACGCTTGGCAAATCCACACTGTGATCGACTCCCGTCCGGAAACCAATGTCCCCACTGGGGAAGGATGTGTGGATCCAGAATTGGTCTCCACAGTCACTTACAGATTAATTGTTAAAACCGTGTTTATGGAAGACAATCTTACTCGGCTACGAGTGATCGCCAAAGAAGAAGACGACGACTACATCCACTGCTGTCATTCCAAACAGCTTTTACAATACTCAGGATTAGTGCCACTATGTTTGCATTGTTCTGGCTCACTGCTGCATCACACAGTTTTGACAGCTACAAAATGCAAGGCTCCCTTTGCCTTTAACAAAATCTGTGACCTTTTAACAAAAAGGACCTCGCATACAAATGCAGAAAACAAAGCTCTAAAGTACAGATAAACAAGCCCAAGCTTGTACTACACTGTACCATTGTATACTACATATTTCCAAGTCTGACATTTAATGGTTTATTGAGGCTGTCATTGCTAAACAAACCTTAACCTGCCCAACACAATATAGTTCCAAGCAGTGCTATTTTTCTAGAAAAAGAGATGCTGGAACTCACCATGAACAATTCTGCAGTCTTTGCTCTTAAAAAAGACTTCCACATATAAAAGTGAAAAAACTAGGTTTCCACCAGTGTGGTACAGTGATTGGAGTGTCAGACTATGACCTGGGAGACCAGGGTTCGAATCTCCACTCAGCCAAGACACTCATTGGGTGATCTTGAGCAAGTCACCGCCTCTCAGCCTCACAGGATTGTGGTGAATAAAGGGGGGGGGGGAACACCATGTACACCACTTTGACTATCTTGGAGGAAAAGATGGGATATGAATGCAAATAATAACAATAAATTTACCCAAGCAAGCTCCAAGGAAATAAAAGTACCCTACAGTTTCCCACTAGGCCAATTGCTACAACCCAAAATGGATTACGCACACATAACAGGCTTCCATCTTCAAATCAAGTCTTCCTCTATCTGTGGCTTGTTGGCTACAGCTGATAGTAGTTAAAGAAGGAAAATTTCAAATAAAATAATGGTGCACACAGGTTTGTAGACATTTTTTGTCTTTACTTCTTCTTTTCTTTACGTATTTCTTAAGCCAAAGCAAGACAACAGCTTATGAATTAAAAGTTGACCCAACTGACCAAAAACATCCTTACAAAAAGAGGTCTTAATGCCAAAAGTGAATGCAGTTAATAACGAGTGGTACAAAAAAAGCTTCCTGAAAGGTGCATAAAAATGAAAAGAAAAAAAAAAAGCCCTTAAAACCTCCATCTTATAACAAACTGTTTTCAGGTGAATTTTTAAATACTGAATTAAACCTTCTCTCGTGTTTTTTTCCTCATGTATGAAGAGTTTAGACTTTAGTATCTTAAATTATCTAGGACTGCTAACTTCAAGAGGGTAACCTTATTACCCCCTTTATTGGCGAACAATGAACTTCTCTCCCAAAGGCCACCTTTTCACAATTATTTTGGATCTCATTGATTGGACTCCTGTGCATATATTACTTGCGACATCATTGAGGTGATCAGCTTCACTCTAAACTACTGTTTTGAGATCAGGTGGTCTCCGAGCAAAATGAACCCAGCCCGGTCATTTTTAAAATAATATAGGATAGGTGATCAATCTCTTAAAAAAAGGTGACAGAACAGATTGCGCAAACTGTCAAGGCATCTCTTTATTAGCTACGGCTGACAAAATTTTTGTAAGGATCTTAGCAAACCGTCTCTTAACAATATCTGAGGTGACCCTTCCTAAATCCCAAAATGGTTTTTGACCCTCTAGGGGGACAATGGACATGATTTTCACCTCTCAATAGCCTCAAGAAAAATGCAGAGAGCAAAACCTGCCTTTTTATATGGCTTTTATTGACCTGACTAAGACCTTCGAAACTGTAAATCGTAATGCCCTGTGGAATAACCTTTTGAAAATCAGCTGCGCAGATAAATTTGTGAACATGCTTCGGTTCCTCCATGATAATATGATGGCCACAATTGCAGATAACAATGGCTCTCAAAATGAACCATTCACATTGAGATCAGGTGTTAAACAGGGTTGCATTATTGCCCCAACTCTATTCATTATTTTCATTGCCATGATCCTACACTTTGTCAAAGGGAAACTCCCCTCGGGAGTAGAAAACATATATTAAACAGATGGAAAGCTCTTTTATCTGAGCAGGCTGAAAGCAAAGAGTAAGGTTACTGTACCTTTCATCCTAGAGCTTTAGTATGCTGATGACAACGTAGTGTGTGCACACTCAGAAGATGACCTCCCAACCATCCTAAATATGTTCGCAGAAGCTTACGAAAAGTTTGGCCTATCACTCAACATCCAAAAAACCAAAGTACTGCTCCAAAAAGCACAAAACAACCCCTCTGCAGCACCACAAATCCAACTCAATGGTGTAACGTTGGAAAATGTTGATCACTTTTCCTGCCTGGGCAGTAATCTTTCCATAAGGGTCAACACTGATGCCAAAATCCAGCATCGCCTGAGCTCTGTGAGTGCAGCTTTCTCCCGATGTGCAGAGTGTTTGAGGACCAGGACATTCGCAGGGAAACCAAAATGCTTTTTTACAAAGCTATTGTACTACCAACCTTACTGTATGCTTGTGAAATGTGGACCATTTATAAACGCCATCTCCAACTCCTTGAAAGATTCCATCAACGGTGTCTTTGAAATTTTTTACATATCACTTGGGAATACAGGCAAACTAATGCCAGTGTCCTGGAAAGATCACCAGTGTTGAAGCAATGATTCTTCAACATCAGCTTCATTGGACTGGTCATGTTGTGCAGATGCCTGATTATGGTCTTCCAAAGCAACTACTCTATTCCGAACTTAAGAATGGAAAGCATAATGCTGGTGGTCAACAAAAGAGGCTTAAAGACTCTCTCAAGGCAAATATAAAAAAATGTAGTATAAACACCGACAATTGGGAAACACTGGCCTGTGAGCGCTCCAATTGAAGAACAGCCTTTACCAAAGGTGTCATGGGCTTTGAAGATGCTCAAACTCAGAACGAAAGGGAGAAACGCGCTAAGAGGAGGCACACTTGGCAAACCCTTACCATGATCAACTCCTGCCCAGAAACCTATGTCCCCACTGTGGAAGGACATGTGGATCCAGAATTGGCCTCCACGGTCACCTAAGGACTCATTGTTAAAACTGTGTTTATCGAAGACAATCTTACTCAACTACAAGTGATCGCCAAAGAAGAAGAATCACAATTAACAGAGGTGTCAAGCAAGGATGTATACTGGCACCCTTCCTATTTAATTACTATATAAATAATTTAATCCCTGATAATGGAATCCTCCTCCTTTTCTGCCCCCACCCTTGAGAATCGTAAATTGTCAATTCTGCTCTACACCAATGATTTAGTTTTGTTATCTCGGAATAAAATTGGACTTAGGAGGGTGCTGGTTAAATTGGACAGCTGTGTAAAAACGAACATCTAAAAATTAACTATGATAAAACCAAGGTCACTGTATTTGGCAAGAGGACTACCAAGTCCAGGTGGACTCTAGATTGTTGCACCCTTGAGCAAGTACCCAGATTTAAATATCTAGGATTACTTATTGATGGAAAGTCATAATGGAAACACCATCTGGAAGCAATTAAGCTAATATTTGGTCACTACTGGGCAGCTATATAGGTTCTTCCATTCAAAGGGTGGCCAGTTAATAAACCTAGCTATTAAGATCACTGTCTCTAAAATCATTGCCCAAATGCTCTACCGGGCTGAGATTTTGGAAATTGGGTTAGATCTGAAATAGAGGTCCTACAAAATAAATTTATGAGGCTGATTTTTGGGACTTCCTGGCAGAACATCGGGAGACCCACCACAGAAATGAGTTGGGCCTTCCCTCACTAGCAGCCAGAATTGATCTAGCCTATATGAGATGCTGGCATAGGCTAAATGCCTTCGAGGATCATACCCTTACTAAACTCTGCTGGTTAGAGCAGCTAAGGATAGAGGGCTGGGCACAAAAGTGCCAAGATAAGCTTAGGGCTTATAATCTTCAAATTGAGAACTACTTCGTCCTTAGCCCAAGTGACCTGTAGATAGATGGATACAACTACAAGTTGCCAGAGTCACCAATACTGCTGCAATCAATAGCCTCCTGCTTTCCTAATCCCAACAAGAAGTACCTAACTACTTCCATTTCAACATCTTTCTGTACTCTCTCTTAAGCCAATGCTTGCCTCAGGAGGCAAAACCTTTCTAAGTGGCAGCTACCAATGCTCCTGATTTGTAGTGTACAATCCAACACACAAGCAATCTCCCTGGATAAAGCAGATTACCTGTTGCTCCTCTCCCAAATCATCTTTATCCTCACATAGATAGTAAAAAAGAAAACTGATGACCCATCTCTACTTCTGTCCAACAACCAATTCCATCTGCTGTATCAACAAGCATCTAGGCCCCTGCACACACACCGTGTGTGGACAAAACTAAACTAGATTTTTATATTGCTATCTGATCTAATTCACTTGCACCAGAATTAAACCAAGAAAATCTTGTGTCTATGATAGGCAGAAAATCCACAGGCACAATATTTTCTTCTCTAGATCTGAGTGTCTGCTGAATGCTTGACTACTGCTTAATTCCTAAAAGCTCAGGTACCATAGAAGAAAGAAACTGGCAACTTAGTACAGCTATATCAAAAGTAGGTTGTTTTAACAGATGTAGATTATGTTTTACTTGTGTGGTTTGAACAGTTCAAAAGGTGAGCTCAGACCAGCCCTGAGTGTAAAGAAAAGGAAACACCCTACTTCATAAACCAATGTATTGTTACTTAACTGGAGCATTGTTACTTAGCCGTATTGTTACTTAATGGAGCAAGTATTAATGCACATGGCAAAAATATTTTAAAGAAATCTAATCTTGTCCAAGCATGAATACAGTACACAATACCACCAGTAGTGTAAAAAAGTAATTTATTGCTAAGCTCTAGGTAGCATTATTATATAGAATAATATAGGAACAGTGGCCAGTGATCTGCCATCATTGAAAAACAAATTATAAGACTGCCTACCTCCAATGTACAATTGTTAGGAACATCTCATTTTCTTTTTGTCCAATCTTTAACATACAGTGGAGAATGCCAACCTTGGAGTTTTATCTGAGCCTCAGGGCTTCCAGCCCAGATATCTTCTCAAGGACACACATTTATTACACACTCAAGTACTTTTTATTGGCTTTTACAATTCCTTCTCCTTAGAGTGAGCAGCACGAGTGTGACCTTTCCTACTGTTATGCTCCTAGGTCACTCTCAAGACAAAAATGGTACCTAAAACAGGGGTCAGAAACCTTTTCCAGCCGTGGGCCGGTCCACCGTCCCTCAGACCATGTGGTGTACAGGACTAGATTTTGAAAAGAAAAAAAAAAAGAACAAATTCCCATGCCCCACAAATAACCCAGAGATGCATTTTAAATAAAAGCACACATTCCACTCATGTAAAAACACGCTGATTCCCAGACCGTCCGCGGGCCAGACTGAGAAGGCGATTGGGCCGCATCTGGCCCCAGGGTCTTAGGTTGCCTACCCCTGCCCTAAAATTACCCATTCTCTCCCCTTCTCCTCCACAAGGAGCATCTGAGATTAAGAAAGAGCCACTGTTCAAAAGACACCTTCCTCCTTGGGAACTTTTACTGGTACTGATGTAAATGAATAGGTAAGAGTCAATGCTACTGACATTCTACTCAAAACATGCCCCAAATCCAGTAAGTTGCAGACCAGGGACTTGCAGAGAAAAGTCCCACTAATATATATATCCCCAAACACTCTACCTATCTCAAGGAAATCTTGTTCACTTATTGGGAGGGGAGAAGAGTAAGTTTCCATTTAGCTAGTTTTCTTTCAATACACCTTGAGGGAATTACTGTTGCATAATGGGAGGATTTCATTCCCACACTTCTTCCAAAGAGTTTAGTACATTTACCGAATTCACCTTTATCTGTACAACAACCCTGGGAGCACGACGAGCCCAAGGATGCTCGGTGAAATTTAAGTACAGGGTGGATTCTTGAACCAGGGTCATGGTCCAAAACTTGCTTGAGAATAAGCCTCACCCCCACAGTTGTTCATAATTTTAAACCGCATGGGGGTGAAAGCTATGTAGATGCAAGTATAACAATAGCATTTTTCGCCTGCCTCAGAAGCTGCCCCTCAAGCAGAATGCCGCCCTGCCTCCCCTCCCAGGACTACAATAGTGAACATGTTAGAGGTCTGTTTCATTCACAAGGACGTTAAGCAATCTGCACGATATGCAGGCTTATCTCGGTGCACAGGTCGTCAACCAGTCAGATGCTGAACACTTTGAACTCCGTTCAAAAGAAGGTAGAAAAAAAGGGGGGGCTCTGTTTAGTTACCGGTATACCAACCTGTTATGTACTCTGGCTTGGCAAACACACAAGGTCTTTCTTTTCTTTAAAGAGCAGACGGCATTATTGCTTCAACTCTACAATCCCCCCCCCCCACTACATTGGTAGGATGCAAAGTTAAGAAAATAAAATGGAATTCAAGCCATTGCAGCCTAGAGATAAAACTGGCCACCGTTAACAGGAGCCTAAAATGACCCCCTTCATGCCTTGTGCCAGTGTTAAAACGAAGGGACGTTATAGGAAACATATTCAATTTCCGCTTTTTTTATAACTAGAGCATATGAAACCTGTTGTCCGATCTTTTTAACTCCCAACAACCGCGACGTGCACCTTCTCATCGCCGGAAAACCACCCAAGGCGGGCGCCGCTTTATTAATAGCATGCAAAACTATTTATTTTCTGCTTGCTTCGCTACCGAGACCTCGATTCACTCCAATATCCCATTTCGCTTCGGGTTCCAGAAACCGATTCCCCCCACTTACCTGCGCCGCTGCTGTGCAGCCGCCCGCGAACAAGGGACGCTTTTGTTCGCTCCAGCGCCGAGGGCTCGAGCTTCACTCTTCCCCTCCCGCCTCCTTCACCCTCCTATCTTTGCCACGCCCCCTAAAAATAGCACCCTGCACCCACCGCCCAATCACCTGCCGGGTTTGTTCAGCATCATCCCGTGCTTCACCGCTGGATTGGTGCATCTGCCTCAAGCCATCAGCTGAGCCGATGCCAGTCACCATGGCAGCAGCCGCCTGATGAATATTGCGAAGCGGAGGAAGAAACGCTTTGTTGATAAAGAGCGCGCGCGCGCGCACGAGCGAGCGGCTTGGCCGTGGTGTGCATAAAAACGAATGTGGGAAATCCAACGGAAGCCTCCTTGCACGTGTTGCAAATCGCTAAGAAAAACATGCTTCTTGGTGTGGCATTTTCTAGGAATGAGAAAAAGGCTTGCAATCCCGAAAAGTTTCAGGAAAGGGGCAGCTGAAATGGTCAAGGGACAGGAGAAATTCCCATAGGAGGAAAAACGGTTGCAGTATCTGGCGCTTAAAAGAAAAGTAGGGCGCCGGAAACAAGTAAGACAGGACACGAAAGGTGAACAGGCTTCTTTGAAAATATTAGGACACGAGAACGTCTGATGAAGCTGAATGTTGGACGATTCAGGGAAGACCAAATAAAGCATTATTTGTTTGAAGATCACAGGGCAGTTCACAACATAAATGATCAACATGAGGACACAAATTACAGTACATTAAGGTTATCAGATTTTTTTCAATGAATCCAGGGACACTTTTCAACTTCAGTAGGAATGATAGGATTTTGTGTGGGGACTGATTTGTAAATCCAAGGTCAGTCCCCAGGAAATGGGGACATCTGGTAACCTTACTGTACATACCACCCCCACCAACAAGCTAATAACCTCCTTCCCAGACAAAGCACATCTTCATGCAATGCACAGCTAAACCTCAGAATTCTCTCCCACAATATGTGGTGGCAACCAGCTCAAATGGCTTTCTAAGTAAGTTAGACAAATGCATGGGGAGAACAATGGCTGTATATTACAGTGGTACCTCAGGTTAAGTACTTAATTCGTTCCGGAGGTCCGTACTTAACCTGAAACTGTTCTTAACCTGAAGCACCGCTTTAGCTAATGGGCCCTCCTGCTGCTGCTGCGCCGCCGGAGCACGATTTCTGTTCTCATCCTGAAGCAAAGTTCTTAACCCGAGGTAATATTTCTGGGTTAGCGGAGTGTGTAACCTGAAGCGTATGTAACCTGAGGTACCACTGTACTTCCAAGATGAGAGGCAGCATGGGTGTAGCCATGGGGGACAGGGAGGGGCAGTTGCCTCCCCAAATCAATAAATGTCAATAAAAATACATGGCTAACTGAGGTCCTCCCCCCCCCCCAAGGCCCACACCCCACTAAAAAAAAAATCCTGACTACACCCATGAGAGGCAGTATAATTGCTGTGATTCACAAGTTGGGCTGCTGAGCTCATGTCTTGACTTGCATGTTAACTGGGTCTTTTCCCCTTACATGGGCTCTATAGTTATAACTTCTACATCACAAACATAAATTCAACAGGTTAATTTTTGCTCTTTCCTTGTCTTTCCGTGTGAGATGGCATAACGCCAGCTCTGGAAGCAGCTGTTCTACATCTATAGAAGAAAATATGGGGGAGATGAGCATAGCAGTCTGGGGGATTTGGGCTAGGGTTAACTTGAGTCATGGTAATCCCAAAACTGCTGTCAGTTACAAGAAAAAAAGGCCACATAAAATGGGGGATTCTTAGTAAAGGAGAACATATGTGACTATTTTTGCACTATCACAGCAGCCCCAGAACATATAAATTAGAGAACATTGCTTTTTAGTCAGATTTGTCTCCTTTTAAGAACTACCAAGGAACATCCATGCAGGAGAAAAAGTTGCACAGGGAGCAAGCCTCAGTGGACACAGTTGTAATTACTTCCATGTAAAAGTAGGATTGCACTGTTTTAATATTGTGTTATAGTGCTGTAAACCTGCCTTGGGACCTTAGGACGAAGAGCAGGTAATTTAGAATAATAACAGCCCTCCAGGGGAATGCAGCTATGTTATATTATGTTTTCCATATTTCAGATACAGGCTGTGGTTGTTAAACGCCTTACAACTTTATAATAATAGCTTTGTAACTGTGAGTTGTTCACTTTTGATTGGAGAAATTGTTTTCCGAGACCAAGACAGACGAACGCCAACCAACCATGATGCAACATACACTACTAAAACAACTACACAGAATATGCAGATATTTCAAGCACACACATTTTGCTAAGTGCATTTAATTGAACCAAAATCTCGCACAATCATGCTTAAAACAGTACAGATGCCGAAAGAGACCGGGGTGGGGGGGAGCCAAAACAAACCCTAGACCTGAAATCGCAGCAAAAATGCCAATCTGGTTTAAATGGCCTCCTCCATCAACCCCGTAAACCTTCTCTCCACCCCGACCCACCAATCTAGCGCCCTACAGGATACAAACGCGAGTTCAGCTGAACATAAAGACTCCGTTCATTTATTTACACGGGAACCGAATTACCGTTCTCAACCATTTCTGGCCGTGCGGGGAGAAAACTGAAATACCAAAGGAAGCCAGGGGGGGCGCGAACGCGTTACTAATAGCGTCGCGTCGCTCTACCCTCTCTCATCTCTGTGATGAAAGCCCTCTGCTTGGCGCTGGGATAACGAGAGTGGGAGGTTTAGTTCCATTTTCGAATCCCTTCCAACCTCTATGATTTATCCCGGAAGTGCCCCGCGGGGCTTATGTGTGGCTTTTCTCGCCCGGCCACCCCCCCCCGGAAGCGAAAGGGTCCGCTTTTGCTCCGGACTGGGGCTGTCGCTGTGCGTTGTTTACAGCCGACCTGCTGTCGCCGAAGGGCTCCCGGGAGGAGCGAAGCCTCAGGCACCGAAGCACCATGGGCAGGAAGGTGACTGTGGCCACCTGCGCCTTGAATCAATGGGCGCTGGATTTTGATGGCAATCTGGAAAGGATATTGAGAAGTAAGGCAAAGCAAAGAACGCTGGTGTTTCTTGGGTGCGGGGGGGGGGGGCGCGTGTGTGCATATATATGCATGCAGTGATTCTTCAACTTCATTGGACTGGTCATGTGCGGATGCCTGATTATCGTCTTCCAAAGCAACTCTATTCCAAACTTAAAATGGAAAGCGTAATGCTGGTGGTCAACAAAAGAGGTTCAAAGACTGTCTCAAGGCAAATTGTAAACAATGTAGTATAAACACCAACAATTGGGAAACACTAGCCTGCGAGCGCTCCAATTGGAGAACAGCCTTTACCAAAGATGTAACTCTGCAATGAATACCTAACTCTATGAAAGGCCGGCACTTCTCTTTACTCTGTGGTTGTGGTGGAGTTAGCTTGCCCTGTGCCCCACAGCAGCACAACAATAAATTATGCAAGTGGTAATAAATTATAATAAATGATGCAATGAGATGTTTCAGACACAGGTGCTCTTGTTCAGGGTCCCCTTCCAGGATTCTGTTTCTTTTCTCTTTTTTCAATTATATTTTATTAAGTTTCAACATTTTTAGTATATACAATCCAAACACATTTTCATCTTTTCTCCCACCCCGTTTTCCATGGAGTTGTTGTTTCTCCCTTCTTCTGCACCCTATCTTCTATCTGTTAAATCATAATCACAATATTATAATGAATTACTTCCGTTGTTCATAACTCAAATCCTGCTCAAGACTTACCAGGCTTCTTTGTTGCACCTCTTAGAGTGGCTCTGTAAGGCATGAAGCTGGTATGAGTCTTCAATGATGATCTGTGATGAGAACTGTGATTCAGTTTCCTATCTCTTTAAATGTCACTAGGATACCTAGTGATGACTCTTCATCATGTTGTCTAATTGGGCCCTGCATATTTGATTTGCTCAGCTGGGTGTTTTTTTTAAATTGAAACACTGCTGTTTTTTGTTTGCAAACTCCAGTTATGGCAGAATTGGTTAATGTTTGTTCCCCTACAAGGTGACTGACATCAGGTGGACCACAGAGGCAGGACTACCGTGATCTCCAGCTGGCTAGCCCAGCACAGACTGGTTCAAGTGGCAGTTCTAAGCAGTTCTATTTTTCCAGAAAAAGAGATGCCGGAACTCACCATGGACACCTCCCTTGTTCTCTTATAACAGCAATGGCACCCACCTGAGAGGTGCTGGAACTGAGTTCCAGTGAGTTCCGGCTGAAAAAAGCCCTGGTTCCAAGGATAATGTTGCTGGAAAGCAACAGCAGGAAAAGGCTGTTGTGGTCAAGTTCTGTTTGTAGGCTTCTTGCAGGCATTTGGTTGGTGACTGGGGAACAGGATGCTGGACTAGCTAATCCTTCGGTCTGATCCAGAAGGACATTTCTTATAATTTGTAAAGCTTGTATGTTCTGTGTAAGCTATAAGAGAGCTCAGTGCATAGTTATTGCTCTGTGATAGCCATTTCATGCACCTGTGTTCTCCACTGATTGCAGTTAAAACAGTTCTGTGAATCTGAGTCGTACATAGGGCAGTAAGTACCCCATTGGAAAAAGAAAATATTCTGTACCAAGAAAAACTGATGCTGATGACAATTTGCATGTAGCACGTCCTCTCAGTTATTGAATGCCTTGATAGTCTCTGGCTTTTGAGATTTCAAAATGGAGCTCTCACGTATTTTCAAGCACTTTTTGTACAACCATAAGAGCTGGGAATTTGCTTTAAAAAACCCGAGATTCTGAGGAAGCTATATTGAGGCATCACATGCTGCCATTTTTTGTGCTCTACTGAGTCATATCATTCATGTCGCTATACTTGAAGATGTAGGATTCTTCCCTTCCATGAGATTGCCAAAGATTAATAATTATAATTTGATATTCTAGGTATTGAAATTGCTAAACAGAAGGGAGCAAGATACCGGCTTGGGCCAGAACTTGAAATTTGGTGAGAATTGCTTAACCATTTCATATTTTTTATTACCCTCCATGCTGAAAAGACATGTAGTCCTTTTGCAGTTAAAAAGAGAAATATGATTTTCCTAATCCTCCATAACCTTGGGGAGTAAGGATATCAAGTATATTAGAAATATGTCAAAGTAAATGTAACTGAAATGTTTCTGTACATAGCTATAGCTATTGTAATCATACTTAAGTAAAATATTATTTTGCATTGTTTCTGAAAATTGTTCAGATACAATGCTGTGCAAACTTAGTAGGGGTGGCATCCAGAGCAGTCGACTAGTCACCAGAATTACATTCCACCCTCTTGTTCCTGTCTTTATATGGGAGAAGGGAAAGCCAGTTTTCATCTGCTCACCTCTTCAGACAGGTGATCAGCACTTTTAAAGGTGACAGTGTTAACACTCACTGCTATGCTTACTGGTTTTTGAGTTGGGCTATGCAGTGTTTGAAACATTTAACCTTAAGAGATTAATTGTCCTCAACACTTCTATTCTACCTTCTGAAATAATGTGCAAACGTCTTTCTGTCCATTTGTGGAGCAAAGGGGGGTTGTAGTTGGAGGGGAAAGAGAGCCATCTCATTCATGCCAATAGCATAAACAGTAGCAAATTTGATTGTGGACAGCAGAAGGATGGGATAGAGATTTTAATACAAAAAGGAAATAATTCTGTATCCTACATACAGTGGTACCTCGGGTTACATACGCTTCAGGTTACAGACTCCACTAACCCAGAAATAGTGCTTCAGGATGAGAACAGAAATCATGCTTCGGCGGCGCAGCAGCAGCAGCAGGAGGCCCCATTAGCTAAAGTGGTGCTTCAGGTTAAGAACAGTTTCAGGTTAAGAACGGACCTCTGGAACGAATTAAGTACTTAACCCGAGGTACCACTGTACTTATTTCTTTAACGTCAATTACCACTGGAGTAATATAAATATAATAATATAATATAAAATATAAAATATAAATTTATATTTATATAAAATTTATATTTATATAAAAATATAATATAATAATATACTCTTGGTTCAAGTGGTTGCTTCACATTAATTGGTACAATTAATGTACAATTGCCTATAATGAAGTGGTTCTGCTTTAGGTAATTTCTCTTGCGAAAGCTCATAATTTCCTTCTTGGTATGAAAATAATGTGTTTGTCGATATGATTCTTGTTTTCATGCAGTGGATATGGCTGCTCTGATCATTACTATGAGTCTGATACACTTCTACATTCATTTCAAGTTCTGGCCAAACTTTTGGAATCTCCTGTTACACAAGACATAATCTGTGATGTTGGAATGTAAGTTACCTTGTAATTAAATGTGCGTACTTTAGCTTGAGATCCATGGTTTGTTTATTTATTGGCTTTATACCCCATCCTTCCTCCGGAAGGAGCCCAGGGTAGCAAACACATCCACATTTTGTTTTTTGAAAAGGATTCTAAAACAGGAGAAACATTCTAACAACAGTTTCAGTTAAAAATACCTAAAAACAGTTACAATATGCTAGTACTAACCCTTTGAATGGGGCCTGGTAGCTCACTGGCAGCCAGTGGAGTGCTTTCAGGATCAGTGACAGATGTTCCCATTGGGCTGCCTCAATTACCAAACTAGCAGCCACATTTTGTACTAGTTGCAGCCTCTGCACCATCTTCAAATGCAGCTCCACATAGAATGCATTACAGTAGTCCAAGCAGAACACTAGAGCGTGGACAACTGAGGTCAGGCTGCCCTGGTCCAGGAATGACTGTC
Organism: Podarcis pityusensis; assembly: GCF_964106645.2. Lineage (NCBI taxonomy): Eukaryota > Metazoa > Chordata > Lepidosauria > Squamata > Lacertidae > Podarcis > Podarcis pityusensis. Next base: position 59,725,723 of record NC_138028.1, on the reverse strand, counting down.
GCTAGTGACCCAGCCAAAGCTGAGCATATGCTCTGCTCGTCACAAATATGTACTCTATGTGTAGCATTGCTAGCCACATGCATGTCCTGTTTTGCTATGCAGCACAACCTCTCAATTATTTTCTGTGACCTCATTTCCTCCATGCTATTCTGTGAACAGAAAAAGAAGTACGTAATAATGTATTTGGAGCAGAACTTCTTCATAACTGGTCTGGAGTTAGGGGTGAGCAGTGCAGTGACCAGGTTTGCTGATAATACTAGATTCTTTAGGGTGCTGGAATACAAAGGGGTTGCGTGGAGCTGTACAAAGATCTCTCCAAACTCTGTGAATGGGTGTTAAAATGTAAAATGTGGTTCACTGTAAGCAAAGGATGCACGTGGGGGCTAAAGAACAACAACCCTCAATTGTTCTGACTTCACACATGCCCTAACGGGTTGGTAACATTGCAGAAGCAAAAATATTGGGGTTGTGGTAGATAGCTCAGTGAAAATGTTGACCTGGTTTGCTGCCCCTGTGGGGGAAAAAAACCAAACAAATTATGTGGCAGGCATCACTAGCAAAGGGATTGGGACTGAAACTAGCAACTTGATTATGCTTTTATATGAAAGTATGATATTGTGGCCAATTTTATCCCAGTGGGTGATGAAATCACTGCCTTGAAAGTGTGTGGGTCTTGTAGAGAAGGAAGCTCAGGACAATTTTGACTTGTTATTAACTCTTAACAACCTAGCAGTACATGATGCTATTTTCATTTCATTCATACTTTTGCAAGCACATGGAGGGGGCAGCCCTTGCACTACTAGTCTTGATTAAAAGGGGGGAGTCCTGGCAATATACTTCATCTTCTTTAACCTGGTTCTGTTCTTCACTGGATGCAGGCTTCTCATAGCTCTTTAGACTTTTTTATTTTTCATGACCTTGTTTCCACATTCCATTCTCTTTTTGCAGCTGTTTCCTTCAAAGTACACACTGTTCTTATCTCCTGGTCTTCCTGTTCTGGCTGGTTTTCTGACAACTCCAGCAGTTTTTGGTAGTACTAGACTTCTAACCCCTTTAGCCTTGTTAAAGGGGAAAAAAAATACATGTTCACCCATCTGTGCCGTATTTCATCCCATTATTTCATATGTTTGTTTCATAACAATATGACCCTCATTTGAAGTACTGGGTTGTATTCAATGTAGTGCTAAGGGTATGGTTCTGTCAATACAAGGATTTTCCCTGAACCTTCCCCTTTCCTCTTGCCGCACATCCTCTGAATCTGTTCCAGGGGTTCCCCCAACCCTTCAGAGAGGATTTAGGGATGGGGAGGGGGAATCAGGGGGAATTCCCACCATGTTAGTAGGAATCCTTGTGCTGGCTTCCCCTAGTGCAGTTAGTTAAATATGGCCCATTGTGTACACTTCTGGTCAGTATACTTCAGCAGAGATGTTGTAGAGCTGGAAACGGTACAGAACAGGATAGCCAAAATGATGAAGGGGCTGGAGCAACTCCCCTATGAGGAAAGGTGAAGCCATTTGGGGTTTTTTAAAAGTTTTGTTGTTGTTGTTTTTTTAAAAAAAGTTAAAATAATTAATAGAGATTCCTCTTCTCCAGTACTGAGCACATTTGTACAAGCTCAGTCATATATAAATGAAGTGGGATCTGCAGAAAGCTAGAATCTAGTTTTGCCTTGCCTAGATGATGGACATGCAGTGGGGACGCCTGCAGTACTGAATTGGCTGTTTCTGGCAAGGTGGGGTTATAATAGGAAGAGTGACAACAGTGAGAAATATTTCTGGTGTGTGCTAGAACAGACGTTTTGAGTGCATCAGAGTCTAGGTGTGTGAAAGATACTCAAAATTCCATTATTTTGTTCAGGTCCTCTCATATACATATATATGTGAATGTTATCTTTAGTAAGGAATCTCTTGATTACACTGATTTTTATTATTTCTGCAGGCCTGTTATGCACCGAAATGTTCGCTACAATTGCAGAGTGATCTTCTTAAACAAGTACGTGACTGCTTTCCAATCAAAGTACTCTCTTTTTCAGAATGTGCCTCTCTGGGATACTCTGTGTGCTTGTGTTTAGGTGTAGATTTAATCCCCATTTTTAAAGTGGAAAAACTAATGCTTAGGCCTAAGTATATGCTTGATTGTTCTCTGTTGAAATAAGCAGATTTCAAAATCCTTAACTTTGGCTGGGTTGCAATAAAAAAACATTTCTCAAGGGCCTTGTTTTCATTTTGTTGCACTACATGTCTTCATGGTAGCTTTATTTGTTTTATTCAAGGAAAATACTTCTGATACGACCAAAGATGGCGCTGGCAAATACAGGAAACTACCGGGAGATGCGATGGTTCACTCCTTGGAGTAGATCACGGCAAGTTCTTATACTTCATTGTGATAGCTATTCTAGAGAATTGGGTTGCTCCTTGATGTATATCATGCTAAACCTCTGTTAGAAGATCTTTCAGGAGGCTTTGTTGTGTGGCTTGCCTTAAACTTTTTAAAAAAATCATTGCCAGAATTGCACCCATGCTGACATTGCATCCTGGTATAATACTTTGTCATGAGCCCTGTGTGGCATTCTAATCATGCATGGCAGCCCTCCAAGGCTGTGTTTGTCCTTTGCATGAGACTGCAAAGCCAGGAGGGTTGTCCTCTCAGGCTGTAAAGCTGCCCTTGGGGCTCCCCCTGAAACTGACGCAGAAACTCCAGCGGGTGCAGAATGCCGCAGCGAGATTCCTTATGGGGTCCCTGCCACGGGATCACATTCATCCAGTGCTATACCAGCTGCACTGGCTCCCGGTGGAGTACAGGATCAGGTTTAAGGTGCTGGTTTTAACCTTTAAAGCCCTATACGGCCTAGGGCCCTCATACCTACGGGACTGCCTCTTCTGGTATGCCCCACGGAGGACCTTATGGTCTGCTAACAACAGCACCTTGAAGATTCCGGGCCCCAGGGAAATTAGACTGGCCTCGACTAGAGCCAGGGCCTTTTTGGCCGTGGCCCCGGCCTGGTGGAACGCTCTCCCACAAGAGACCAGGGCCCTGCAGGATTTGACATCTTTCCGCAGGGCCTGTAAGACGGAGCTGTTCCGCCAGGCCTTTGGGCAGGATGCAGTTTGACTTACTTTCCTTTGTATAAAACAAGCCCGAAGGAGGCCCCCAACCCATTCACAGGTCCTTGTATGATCAGTGGAAACAGTTGCTCCTGGCAAGTATTAATCACTCTCAGTTCTACCCTGATAATTGCCACCTGTCCAGATTTTAACTTGTCTGAATTCATTTTAAGATGGATTTTAATTAATTGATGTCTTGTTTTTATGCTTATTGTGTTGTTTTTATGATGTTAGCCGCTCTGAGCTCAGCCTCGGCCGGGGAGGGCGGGAGACAAATAAAAATTTATTATTATTAAAGTTGCATTTGACATTTAAAATTATTATTATTTGTTGAATTTGCATACCACCCTATACCCATAGATCTCAGGCTTGGTAGGTTGCAAGTTGTGCAGGCCTCGTTTATGAAAAGCTTCTGCTTTAACTTGATTTTTATTTTATTTTATTTTTGGTCGCAGAGTTTTAGCTGAAGAGGTTTGGCAGTGTGTTAAAATTTAGTATATTGAAAAGTGTGTTTAAGTGCATATTTGTCGCATAATTTCCCCCCATACCCCTCCTTTAGGCACGTGGAAGAGTATTTTCCTCCCAGGATGATACAAGAGATAACAGTTCAGGTACAATGCTTTGATACATATGGGGGATAGCAGTATAATAATAATAAAATCCACCACCTTTGACTGTCGACCATGGCTGGATCTAGTCACGTCAAAGAAGCGATTCAATTAAACGCATTGTAAACTTCATACAGGGAAGTTCTGTTGGCGAAAAATGGGACTCCACAGCGCCATCTGGTGTTATAATGCTTATAAAGCGCTTTATCTTTACAAATGTTGCCGAGTCCCAAGGTTTAGATACTAGCGGTTTGATGTTACAGGTGCTAACTGGTGATTTTTGTTCTCCTTTCCATGTTCTTATATTTGGAATATAAATAAATTCAAAAACTAAAGTTGATTGAAAACTCATGTATTATTACTGTTAATGGGACATGCATAGCCTTGCACTTCGAATTTTCCTGATTAAATGTTACCTCAGTATTTATACACTGTATTCTCTTGCCAAAAAGGCAGTTTCTGCAGTGTACAAATTTAAAATGAAAGCTCATGTAAAACAAGCCATAGGATGTTTTGGAGACCATGGGCACATTTGCAAATCAGGTGAATTGTTGTGGGTGCCACACCATATCCTATTCTTCTGGCTAGATTCTGCAGGAAGAGGGGACCCTGAGGCTAACAGCGAAGGCCTCTGTGGTTGTCATGTTGGCAACTCTCATTTAATTCCATTAGCCTTAATACAATGGTTATGTTAGCATAGCCCTTAACCATAGCTGTTCCTCATCCGGATTCACTTTCAAACCAGGGTTTGAAGCAAGTTTAAATTATCTGATTTAAACTAAAACCTTGCTTAATATTAAAAGTTAACACTGAACCGATTGGAGAGAAGGGCAGGAGACCCTGTGAGGAGGAATTGTGAAACCCCATAGTCCACTTGTGATACCTTTTTCCTTGGTTAAGGGATCAGAAACATGCCTTTCAGAAGTGCAGTTTCCAGAGCTTAATTTCCTGACATGTTTTGTAGCTGAGAGCTACTGTGCCCAATATTACATCTTGTGACTTGGATTATAATTGGCCATCCCTGTGTTATGGTACAGTATGTTCCAACTAAAAAAATATAAATGATGTAAACACTAGTTTCATAACCTTTTTGAGAGGTGTTTTTATTAGGGTATTGTGAGTCAAATTGCATACGATAAATGCCTTTATCACAGCTTTAGATGGATCATTTTGTATGTTGGTCAATCACTGGGGCGTGGATTATTTTTTCCTATTCCAATGGCCCATCCTCACTCCTTGCTTGTCTTAGGAAAGTGTCCCATTTGGTGATGCAGTTCTGGCAACTTTAGATACCTGCATAGGAAGTGAAATCTGTGAAGAACTGTGGACACCAGTCAGGTAAGAGAGGTGAATTAAGGTTTGGAGAGGATTCCCAAAACTGCTAAAATAAATAAAATCCAAATCAATTTTGCAGTTAACATTGAAGACCCCTTCGCCCTCTCTCTCCCTCTCTCTCTGTGGAACATTCTAGAGAACAAGTCAGGTTAATCAGTAAGATGGCAATATGGAGAATTTTCATTGTAGATATTTCTGTATCCACAAATGTCCTTAAATTGTTTATTGCTTGTTTTAAACACTGAATACAGTGGTACCTCGGTTTTCAAACTTAATCCGTTCCACAAGTCCGTTCTTAAACCAAAACCGTTCTTAAACCAAGGCGCGCTTTCCCTAACGAGGCCTCCCGCCGCCGGTGGCCTTCCACCGTTCGGAGTCCATTCTTAGACTGAGGTAAAGTTCACAAACTGGGACACTACCTCTGGTTTTGCGGAGTTCATAAACCGAATAGTTCGTAAACAGGGCTGTTCTTAAACCGATGTACCACTGTATTTAGTAATTGTGCGTGGGGGTGGGGGCGGTTGAGCTTTTCTAATTTGAGGAAATAAATGTTCATATCCAAAGTCACTGATCATAAATACCAAACTTAAACCATAATAATAGAAAGAATGATGGTAGTAACGATAACTCTGTATGCATAAAAAGAAATCTGATAACAAGCATCAGTAAATTATTAAATCAGAGGGTATCTATGATTCCTGTAGCTTGAGGTGCTCATAGACTATGCCCATGTTATTACCAGAGCTTCAGTTTACATTTCATATTTGCACAATAGTTTTTCTTAATTACTTTATAATGTAAGCATGGGCTGGGCATTCATAAATTGACTTTTCTAAAGTCAATATATGGAGCTCAGTCATCCATAAACATTCGATTCAGTGTAAAGCAGGCATAGGCAAACTCTGTCCCTCCAGATGTTTGGGACTACAATTCCCATCATCCCTGACCACTGGTCCTGTTAGCTAGGGATGATGGGAATTGTAGTCCCAAACATCTGGAGGGACAGAGTTTGCCTAAACCTGGTGTAAAGCTGCAAGGCATGTGGGACGTTGCACACTGGCTGCAGCGCTCTAGATTGGTGGCACTATCTCATACATTGGACTTGACGAGAGGCACTCTTACCAAAGAGTGGGCAACACTCACATAGATGACGATTTCCAAATGAAGAATTCATCCGTCTTGCTGCGTACTCTACTCATGCAGTAACGGTGTAAGTGGCATTTTCTGTATGGGTATATTAGTTGTATCCGAACATCTGTTCCCTAGAAGAGCTCTTTGGTGGCAGTGAAACTGCATTTTCCATGCAGTCAAACAGCAAGCTGTTGCTGTGCTAAATTTTGATCCAGTAGCACAATGCAAATTTTGGATCGCACACAGCTGCAAGCTTTTCACTTAATTTGTGGTTCCTCAATTTCATAGTCCTCACATTGAAATGGGAATTGATGGAGTGGAGATCTTCACAAATTCTTCAGCGAGTCACCATGTATTGCGAAAAGCTAATACCCGAGTGGAATTGGTAAATTTTGCAACAGCAAAGGTAGGTCAAATAACCCCCACATTTTAACCTGATTTTTCATTAAATGGTGTGTGTGACAGTGATATCTAATCAATATAATTCAAGATGGCAAATGTAGTGTTGCCCAAAGGTCTCTGTTCCCAGAGTCAGACTTCCTTGGGGCCAGCAAGGCTGCTTCATTATCTGTCTTCAGATCATAATCTGTAAAGCGTAGTCATGTTGAATTATCCTTTATAACCTAGGACTTGATTTTAGGCTTGGCCATGGTAGTTACCTTTAAGCCAGCGATGGCCAAACTTGGCCCTCCAGCTGTTTTGGGACTACAACGCCCATCACCCCTAGGACCAGTGGTCAGGGATGATGGGAATTGTAGTCCCAGAACAGCTGGAGGGCCAAGTTTGGCCATCACTGCTTTAAGCAGATGATCAGTTTTTGGAACCCTGACAAGAAAACACAGGATAAATTTCCACAAAAAACTGATTACTTAATATCTTCCTTCAGTATGGATTCTCTTGTAAACTGAGATACTCTGCAGTGGCCAGAAGTTATTTTTCTGAACGCAGCAATTTGGCAAAGTTTCCCTCTTGATCATGGAAATGAGCTATAGTTCTTTGAAAAGTATCTGTATTTGATGTCTGGCTCCCACAACCTCCTTGACTTCTTTACATAATTCTGTAACCAGGAGCAGATTGTGTGGGGAGAAGTAAGTGGCTGAGTTGTGTGAGTGAAAGCAAAATACTAGGCCTTTTTGCTTGCTTTTATATTTGCGGAGCTGATATTGTGAAAGAACTTCCCACTGCTTGTTAACTTGCTGTGGCACGGGTGGCCCCAGTTGTTTGTAAGGACGTGTTGAGAACGGCCTTGCCTTTACGCTGATGCTCCTATTAAACATATTGGAGCTAGACTACTAGACAAGGCAGGACTACCCTTAAAGACAGTCTGAAGATGCTAGTATAGAATGCAGCCACCAGAGTACTGACAGGCACTTCTGTGCAATTTCATAGAACATCTACTTTGTGCAATATGCGCTAGCTGCCTCTTTGTTACCAGGCCCAGTTCAGGGTGTTGACTCTTAATGCATAGAGCTCTGAATGACTCCAGGTATTTGACAGAGCACTTCTCCCCATATCAGCCAGCCCAAGCTCCGAGATATGGGACAGGGACTCCTGCTTGTGGTCTCATCAGTACATTTAACTTGCTGTGCAGGGACCTTAGAGTAGGTCGTTCTTTGTAGTGGTGCGCCAGCTGCAGAGCTCCCTGCCCTGGAGGCATAGGTGGCCACAACACTGATAGAGATTGCAAAACTTCTCTAGCTTCTGGAGTTGTGGTTAGATTGTTTTGAGCAAGCCTTGAGTTTGTCTGGTATTATACCACTGATATGTGTATGTGTGTGTGTGGGGGGGGTATGTTACAGATCAGGCATAGGCAAACTCCGGCCCTCCAGATGTGTGGGACTACAATTCCCATCATCCCTAGCTAACAGGACCAGTGGTCAGGGATGATGAGAATAGTAGTCCCAAACATCTGGAGGGCCGGAGTTTGCCTATGCCTGTTGTTGATGCTTTAATGTTGATGTTTTAATTGTGTTCTGTGAATTTTTAATAATATGGCTTTGTTTGCTGTTATGGAAATTACTTTGAGGGCACTTGTTGATGAAGCATTCTGTTGACGGACAAAAGTGTGGCTTCCCATAAATTGCTCACAGCAGCTCTCTAAAAGTAGAATGAAAAGCATTTTTTTGCTATGTTATTTAAAAGGTTAATATTATTGTGGCAGTTAGTGACATATGGGCTGAATTGTCTTTTTAATAATATATGTGTGCATGCTTTTTTAGAATGGTGGGATATATGTCATGGCTAACCAGAAAGGCTGTGATGGCGATCGTCTGTATTATGATGGCTGTGCTATGATCTCTATGAATGGAGACACTGTTGCTCAAGGACTTCAGTTTTCTCTGGATGATGTGGTAATGCATTCATTTATTCATTAAATTGTAATGTACTAATGTATCATAAAAATATCTCACAGTGGTTTACATCAGTATAAAACAAAACAAAACAATAAAATAATAAAGAAACAAGTTAATAACAAACATCAGTTGTGGAAGATGTACTGTACTCTTAATTGCCTGCATAGGCCTGGTGGACTACAAAAGTTTTCAGTAGGTGTTTAAATGCTGGCACAGAAGGTGCCCACTTCTCGGAATTGTGCTTGAGAGTGCTGCAAAATACTCTTAAAAGCACACTCCTGTGTGTTAGTGTGAGTGCATAATGGGAGCTTTATTTACTACATTCAAAGTAAAAGTATGTTAGAAATTCTTATGCCTTTAGTATAAATGAGAAAACACATAAAAAGTGGTTCTGTAAACTCAGTACCTTATTACAGGTTGATATCACTGTCGTTTTTTAGGAAGTGTTGACTGCCACACTGGACTTGGAAGATGTCAGAAGTTACAGGGCGGAAATATCCTCTCGAAACTTAGCAGTAAGAATTCCTTATATGTGATTCCCCTCCCCACAAGGTGCTTGTTAGGTTAGAAACTACAGCCAATGTGAGCTAAAACTGAAGCATCCAGACAGATACTGTATTCCAGAACGTAAGAAAACAGCCTGCTTTTCTACAGGTAAAATGCCTCTCATTTTCTGAACCTTCTCTTTTTCCGTTTTAATTGAGCAGGGAAGCAGAGTGACTCCTTACCATAGAATAAAAGTAAATTTTGCCCTGTCATGTTTTGATGACGTATGTACACCTGTGAGCGAGCCAATCCAGTGGAGGTATCATAGTCCTGAGGAAGAGATCAGGTAGGCAAAATTAGGAAGAAGCCTGTCTCCTTGTATAACATCTCCCTGTCTGATGCAAACAGAGCAGAGTTGGACCGCACCACTCCGCTTTTTCCCTCCATGATCAGTCCCATAAGCTTTAGTTTGTACTCCTGGGCTCCCCAACCCCCTTTACTAGATCAGCCATGAGTCTTTAGAGCAGGGAAAGAAATCATTAATTATCCTTATTGGAGATTTAAAAATGAGATGTTGAACTTCTGAACAAAGTGTTCTACAAAGTGTGCTCATTTTCAAGGCTGATATTTCTGCAAGCTTCCCTCCAAGGTTGATAGCTAAGTAAACAGATTTGGAGCAGTTTGGAACTTAATAGCAAGCAACATTTCCATTCTCCATAACTGAACACTGTTGAGCCTTGGCCTTCTGCTAAGTGGACATTGATTCTCTGTGGTGAAATGTGATGAAGAATGACAGAATCCTTCTTACAGACTTTTTCCCAACCTTCATTTTTGTACAGTCTACCTTCTAATTCCATTTTTCTATTATTATTTTTAATGCCATAAGTATTCTTATGGAAAGTGAAAATTATGTACTACAATATAGCCTTCCCTCACCCTTTCCCATTGTGTTCAAAAGTTCTAAAACTTAAAATGAACAGGCCCATCAATACTAGACACATTTAAATGGAATTTATTTCAGAGGAATTGACTTCCTGAAATAAAATACAGATAGAAGCCACATGTGAAGCATCCATTGCTGGGACATTTCAGACCCTTGCTACCAGGAGCTTCTGCTCATTTGTGCTAATTCTAAGCAAGCATATGTAGGACTGTGATATAAACCTAGTTCTGAAGAGCACATGTCTGATGTAACAGTGTAAGGTCGTTCTGTAGGATAGAGTAAGGATTTGGTTGAATAATTGGGAATATAGCGGGTATACCTGAAGGAGCATCTCCACCCCCATCATTAAACCCGAACACTGAAGTCCTCCTCTGAGGGTCTTCTGGCAGTTCCCTCACTGCGAGAAGTGAGGTTACAGGGAACCAGGCAGAGGGCCTTCTCGGTAGTGGCGCCCGCCCTGTGGAACACCCTCCCTTCAGATGTTAAGGAAATAAACAACTATCTGACTTTATCAGGAAATGTTTAATGTCTGATGTTTTACAATTTTTAATATATGCTGTAAGCTGCCCAGAGTGGCTGGGAAAACCCAGCTAGCTGGGTGGGGTATTATTATTATTATTATTATTTATTAATTATCATATCAGACTAAGACTGGGAAGCCCAGGTTCAAATCCCTACTCAACCATGGAGGTCAGTGGGTGACCTTGGCCCAGCATAATCTACTCTGTGAGGACAAAATTGTTTATTTGTGTACACACATGTGTGTGAGAGAACCATGTATGTTTCCCTGAGCTCCTTTGGTAGGATACAAATAAAATAAAAATAAAATAAGCATATTGCAGGCCTCTTTTTCCATGATTTTAGCACTAGGGTATGGATAGGATGCAATCATTGCTCAGTTCTGGAAAAGGAACAGTTCCCCCAGCCCATCTCACTTACTGTTGGTATATCTGTTGAAAGAGCAAAGCTGTGGTTTATATCGAAATGTGCCCTTCATAACTGATACGAAATGCCTGGATCCATTTCAGTCTGAATTCATGTCCCTGTCACGACACTGAAACTGTCTTGGTCACCCAGGTTGAAGACATTTGTTGATGGAGTGTGACCGTGCTCATTCTCCTACTCCTCTTCATGGTTCTCGATACCATTGACCAGTTTAAGTAACTTGCTCTGTAACCCTGTGACACCTACCTGGAAATAAGTCACATTGATTTCTGAGTAAATATGCACAGGATTGTGCTGTCAGTTTTGTGCGTGCGTGTGCGTGCAATGTAAACAGAGACCATGAAATTCAAAATAAAATATAGGTGCTGCCAAGGTGCAATCCCAGGAGAAGCTCCAATGATTTTGTGAGAATATGCCTTCTTTCCTCAGTCATCTTGAAACAGGTGCTCTTTTGCTTTCAGCCTTGGCCCTGCATGTTGGCTTTGGGACTATTTGCGGCGCAGTAAACAGGTAAAGACTTCTTCTCCCTCATTCAACTAAATTAGCCATCCCCAGTCTTATGTCCTTCAAAAAAATTGGACTACAACTCAAAATATCTCAGGGGCACCAGGTTGGAGAAGGCTGATTTTTTTATTTTAAAAAAGGGTAATGGAAAGTCTGCATGGATTTTGAGATGAAGATACTTTTAACTTAGAATTGCAGGTTGCCCATTCTTGTTTCTTTCTGAAATAGGTAGCAAAACTGGTATTTATGGAGTGTTTTTTTACTGTTTAAAGATGTTTTGACTTAATTTGATCTGCTTGATTTCCCCCCATTCATAGTATTCCACAGCCCCCAATGTCTTAAAGTTAAGGAGACAGTTGGGGAAAATCAGTAAAGATAAGCTTGGTGAATTGCCTTGGAAGCAGGACATAGTTTTGCTTGCCATGAATAGGGATTTGCTGTGCTGACACACTTCTTTTATTTTTTTTAATTATATTCATATGCAGGCAGCTTTATTATATAATTACTCTATCTTAAAAATCAGTGAAGTGCCCTTTGTCCAAAAATGGATTTCAGGGCAGTGCACACTTTTTTAAAAAGCACCCAATTATAAAAAAACAAACCAACAACAAAATTTAAGAGGAATAAAACCACCTAACCGGACAAAAATATTTTTTTTAATGTCTGGGTAAGTAAAAAGGTTTTAATCCGGTGCCGGAAAGAATACATTGTTGATGCCATGCATATCTGCCTCAGGAGGGCATTACATAGTTGTGTTGCCACCATAGACAAAGCCATCTCTCTTGCATATACATGACGTACTTTTCCTAAAGATGGAACACAGAGAAGGACCACCTTGGACTATCATAGTGCATAGACAACTTGGTGTGGGAGGAGGTGCCTCTTCTGATAGTTGGGGCCTGAGTTGGTATGGGTTTTTAAAGGAAAGCACTAGCACCTTGAATTGCCTGATAATGAATATGGAGTCTATGGGTGGTATTCAACTAAATCATTGTGCCAGTTTCCCACCCCTACGTCAGAACCACATGTTCAGTACACTCCATGTTCACTACATTTCTGGTAATATGGCTGCTTCCAAGTAAATCAGCCAGAAACAAAACAAAAGGCCTACAGTGCTATTCTACCCATATCTACTTAGAAGTAAGTTTTATTAGGATTAGGATTGCAGCCTTGCAGTATAAGAGACGTGATACATAAGGGAAAAGGAATGAGGAAGGCATTCCGGTACCAACTGTTTCATACCGTTCACAAACATATTGGATATTTTTGTTATCTTCTGTGTACCTCACCTTGAGGTGGTTGCTTAGAAGGTGAATGATAAATTGATTATGATGATGATAGTCATTATGCAACAATATTATTATCCGGAAGGATCACAGCAGAAATAAATTCTGAGAAGGGTAGAGTCAAATGGGAGTTGTTCTCAGCCAAATGATGGAAGGGGCCTTGTTTTGTCACCTCTCCCCTTGCACTTTCCAAAAGCATATGAGAAAAGGTATGCATTTTAATTCTGATCTGAGAAGGGAGACTTGGGACCACAGCTGGCCAGAAGTGAATAAGATTAGGGTGGATATATAGTTTGTGCAGCGGTGGGCTGAATAGCCAGATACATGGTTGCCAACAATGTTCTGTTTTCTTTCTTTCCCCACTTTGTTGCAATTCGTTAAGGGAGGATTTCTTTTGCCACTTAGTGGTGGTGTGGACAGTTCTTCTGCAGCCTGCGTTGTGTACTCCATGTGTCTTCAGGTTTGTCATGCAGTACAGAATGGAAGTAAGTGCACATGAATAGCTGTGATGACCGGAGGTTAGCTATAGATCAGAGATGTGATCCTCTGGATGTTGTTAGACTCCAGAATTCATGAGCCCTGGCCAGCATAGCTAGTGAGGGATGATGGGAGTTGTAGTCCACCAACATCTGGAGGGCCACAGCTTCCCCATCCCTGCTGTAGATGCTGGGGATGCTTCTACAAAGAATTTGTTTTCAAACTTTCCAGGAACTCTTTCCAGTTCCGATCAGTTTGCTGAATGTATGAAGCTGACTTAGATTGAGTCAGACCACTCGTCTGTCTAGGTCAGTAGTATTGTCAACACTGACAGACAGCCAATCTTCAGGGTCTTGGGCAAAGAGAGGACTTTCTCAGAGGATGCTAAGAATCCTCTGCATGAAAATCATGTGCTTTGCTATTGAGCTGCAACCTTTCTGAGCAGCTGGCCCAGAACCTGTGCATGTTACAGAGGATCATGTGGCTTATCTTAGGTCACACACACACAGCTCATTTAGAGCATATGGCAAGCACTGAGAGTGTACTCTTAATATTCCCCTGAAGTTGTACGTTGCAGAGGAAGTTCAGTAGTCTGAGCATGTTGTCTTTCAGAGAAGGTATTCCCGCGTTAGTGGTCTTCTTACTGAGATGCTCCTGAGGAGCTTTCAAGAAACCTCAGCGTTCTAAGCAAAACAGTTTTGAAAATGTCTTTCAAAGTATGTCTTGCACTTAGAGTCTATGCTTTAGATAAAGGTGGAATCTGTTTTACAGAGCGGGAATTAGAATCCAAGACTCTGGAACAAGAGTGAGTCAATATCTTTAATTTGGCCTAGCCCCTTTGTAGTGTTCAAAATAATGGAAACAATTCTTTTTGATCTTTTGAGTCACACAGTGTGTTATGCTGTAATCAGCACAGCTTAGAATCATACTCCCAAATTGCTTAAGACTGCAATCTTAAAACATACTCAACTAAGGAAGTAGGTCTTGTTGAACACAATGGGATTTATATCCAACTAAACATGCATAGGATTGTGTTGTTGGTGTGTTAGAACAGAAAGCAAATTGAGCTCCTTTATTGAACCAAGGCTGTTTACCTGATTTCTCTCAGGTTTAATTTCTTTATTTTATTTATAGATTTTCAGTTATACGCTCTTATCATTTTACATTCTTGTTCAATAATTCTTTTGGACTCCCTACCCAGCATCCCATGACAGTTCTTTGTACATCTTAATTAGCTGCATATACCGTAATACCCCCACCTGATTTTCAGCCTTGTCACCCTCAGGTTTAATTTCATATCACTTACATTGTTTGGAACAAATGCAATCACATTTAAGAAGTTCTATTTTGCTACCAAGGAGTGGTAAAGAGTCCAAACTTTTCCAAAAACGGGAGAAATGCTTACTTCAAACAACTTTCTCCAAAGTATGCCTTTTCATCTTTAAATTAAATATTTGCTCCTCAGTTTAAAGTAAGCTTACCAGCATCAGTAAACTGTATTCAGAATACTTACCAACACAGAAATATGTTCCTTTATGAAATGATGCAACTGCTTTTAGTTCTGATACACTCAGTTCATCTCTCATTTCCCGCCTCCCTCCTTTCTTACCGTTTTCAGATCAGAGTGTGCTGGATGATGTGCGCAAAATAGTAAATGATGAGGCCTACACACCAAAGGAGCCTCAGGAACTTTGTGGACGTGTCTTAACAACTTGCTACATGGCTAGTGAAAACTCCTCTCAGGAAACATGCAATAGAGCCAAATGTTTGGCTGAAGAGATAGGCAGGTATATGAATGATAAATGCTTGATAAACTGTAGGTTGTGATTAAAAACCTTGATTCAGATCTAGCAGTACCATTAGACATTCTAGCAGTACCATTACATTCAGATACGCATCTGCATTAGCTACTAGCCATGTTGCGTATGCAACAGTTGCTGGAAATCACAGGAGGGAAGAGCCAACTCTTGTATGGGTATGGGATTTTCTCCACGTGAAGATAGTTGCCCCTACGTTAGCTGTCTCCCGGCATTAGTCAAGATGCATTTGTTTCTTCAGACCTCCGCAAATCATTGATGTAAGGTCAAAGATGTTGCTAGATTATTTCTGGCTTTTATTTTCATCTTCTGGCTTGTATTTTTTATGTATTGTTGGTTTTTCAGTATTTTATTTTATTTTGTCGGTGTATTTTAGAAATTCAAGTCACTTTGAGGTTGGTTACTGGACTGCCTCAAATACTTAGTAAGTGTAAATAGTAAGAACTGGGCGGGGGGGGGAAGCACAGTAACTTTTGTAAAGGTCGGCAAGGCTAGAGAACTTGGTAGTTTAATCAGAAATCTAAAGTGTCTTTTGTGACATTCAGTTCTAACTTGTCTATCTTCAGTGAGTTAAACACCTGACAAACTTTGGCTTGGTTCCTGAGCTAAGTTAATTTAAGGACGTTCATGAAATGAAAGTTTATTGTTGCCTTCTCCCCTACAGCTAAAGTCTCTCTGGAGGTTTGGGGGGGTTGTCTTGAAGATTGTAGAAGGAGGAGAGGGTATTGTTATGGGAGATGGGGATGGAAAGTGTTCATTCTGTGAACTTCAATAAGCCATCTTGGGACCAAGCCTAGTTTTGCACAGGAATCTCTTCCCCCAGAAGCCTCTGGGGGGAACATTGTTTGCCAGGCTTTTCATGATTCTTAGGGGCCTCTGCAGGTTAGATGAGGAGACAGGAAGCTTTCCTTCTATGAACTTCCTTAGGTTAACTTATATTTGGTTCCAAGCCTTTAATCCTTGTTAGACAGTAAAGTATGTTAAAGCAAACTTAGGAATTTTGTCTTGATGAGGTAGAGAATGCTTTTCTTTGGTGGTAAGTATTTGTTTCTTCTCTCAGTTATCATATAAACATAAACATAGATGGAGCTGTGAAGGCTGTTTGGAGCATTTTCAATGCTGTAACAGGACGATTGCCCCAATATAAAGTACATGGAGGAAGTGCCACGGAAAATATGGCCCTACAAAATGTGCAGGTAATTTTATCTATATTTATTTTTTCCTACTGATTTACTGGGGACTTGGTGATTCTTCTGACTATAGTAGACTTAGCTGCTGAAGTCAGATTTCTCTCGCTTTAGACTGACACCATAGAATTTCTCTTTCTTGCAGTTTTAGTTCTCTTTCTTCGCTAGCAACATCTATTGCCTACTGTCCTTAGGAAGAGGAGTTGGCTCTTTTGCACTTCTTACAATACAGAGTAATTTACTAAACATTCCAATAACTTACATTGCTCCCACTTAACTTTGTTATGTTAGGAACCTCAGGCCTGGGAGCTGAATATGGCCTTTCAGGCCTCTCTGCCTTGAGACTCTCCCCAGGCCACACATCCTCCTTAGGCATGTCCTTGTGAGTTTTTGCCTGCCTGGAATGTGTCCCTGAACTCTGATAGTGCCTCTTGCTTGCTTGGATAGAGGATAGAAAGGGGTGCATGAATTTCTGCGTAAGCACCAGCCTACTGATATTCATTGCTCCACCCACTTTGGCCTCTGCCCACCACAGGCATGTGGCCCCCAGAAGGTTCCCCAGAAGGAAATGTGCCCACAGGCTTTATGTAATTCATACTGTTCTTAATATCCTCTTGCTGAGACTGATCGACCTGCCACAACCTGCCACTTGAGAATTCCTTCTTCCTTAAAACCTGGTTTTCTATATTTGACTTCTAGGCCAGGATAAGAATGGTACTTGCCTACCTGTTTGCGCAGCTGTGCCTATGGAGTCGCGGAATGCCAGGTGGACTGCTAGTACTTGGAACATCTAATGTGGATGAAAGGTATGCATCTTAGGGGTTAGGAATGAAGCTCTCTAAATAACTTCAGTAGATATCTAAAATGCTGATAGAGACAAAAATATCATTGATGGGTTTGGGTTTTGTTACAAAACAGAGTGCTAATCTAAAAAAAAACACAAAAAAACTTGTCAAGTTTTCTTCTGTATTCCAGTTTGGTGCCTTAGCAATCATTTAGTTTACCTGCTCAGCATTTTGGTTTTCTACAATCAGCTTGTGGGTTTTGTTTCTGCTTTCTCATTATCTTTTGTTCCACTTTCGTTAACATCAGTTAAACAGTTACTGAAAACATATACATAACCATTTAATTGGATATAGGAAGTGGATTGAGAAAGTTGTGTGTGTAGTACACACCTTTTACTTTCTCAATATGTTTGCTTAATATGTCTGATTAAAAATGGATGGCAAACTGTACTGAACAAGTAGAGTCCAGTAATTCAGTTATGTAATATCTGTCAACTATTACTCACCATGACGGCACAAGATCCAGCTGTTCAGGGCTGACCGAAAGTGGGAAGTGGGTCATTCCAGGAATACTAAGGTTTCTCATGTTTTGTCTGAAGCAACTAATAGTAGATTCTCCTTCAGTGGAAATTTCAAAGAAAGGAGTTGTTCAGACAGTCATGGTCGTGAATTTCAGTGACTCTACTCTGGATAAACATTAGTTGAACACAACCACTAAAATGTTTATACTTTTGCATGACAATGTGTAAGAATCTGGACCTTTTTCTCTCATTTCCTTTCTGGATTAAATGCAGAGTAAAAATACTTGTGTTCTGTCTGTCAGCCTTCGTGGATATTTCACAAAGTATGACTGTTCCAGTGCCGATATCAACCCTATTGGTGGAATTAGGAAGACAGACTTGATCAGCTTTATCCAGTATTGCATCGATAATTTTCACCTAACGTCGCTCAGAAGGTAAGATGTGCGGTGATGAAGCTTAGGCTTTCCTTTAAACTGGACTACACTCTTGACACCACAAACTCTTCTATGATAGTTGCATGTTAGTATGATTGAAGTCTGACCCCAATTAGGACTTTTGACTAAATTTCAATCCGTTTTTGAATGCCAGCAAGAAACAGTATTGCTTACCCTAAAGAACGATTGTATTTGACAGCTTACTTGACCAATGGGAAATAGTTTCCTGAGGCCAACTGTATTCCATCATCTTGACATTGATTGACAATTTATGTATGCTTACCATTCAGTAGAAACAAAACCACAAAGGAGATAATAGTGGGAGCTGCATGTGACAGACACCTACACTTAAAATAGGTGCTGGGTAATATGTTTTATTGGAAAAAGCCTTCTGTGTATTCCCACAGCAGACATTTTCATGTAACTCAGAGGACCTAAGTAAGATTGAGGCACCTTTACAACAAAACTAGAACTTTATTTGTTTACACTTGAAGGGGGGTTATAGCTTAGTGGTTACCTTTGAAAGGCACAGCACTTTGTTTCAAACCAACAGTCATTACAGAAGATTTAAGATCTTCCTTAACTTCACACTTAAACCTGTCCTTGGAAAGTCATATCTCCCCCTTGATAATTGTTCTGGGGAAAAGGGAACACAGTGAGTCCTTGATGTAAATAAGCTTCCCCCTTGCAAGAAGAGCTAATTCTTCAAAGAAGACAAAAAAACTAATCTGGCTGGATTCTTTTTCTTTTTCAGTGTTGTGTCTGCACCACCAACAGCAGAGTTGGAGCCCCTGAAAAAAGGAGAGGTCACTCAATTAGATGAGGTAAAGAACAGCAACTACAAAAACCCCTTGGAAGCCTGATGTGTAGCTGCTTTTTGTTTGTTTGTTTGTTTGTTTGTTTAATGTTCCTGATTACTCTACATTATGTGTTGGTTTCGTGACTCATGCAGCACAAACAAATCAATGTAAATGTGCAAACATCACATCTTTTCCTGAAATTATTTCTCCAGCAAACCAATAAGGCATCTCAATTATATTGTATTGGACATGATGTCAGTGAGGGAAGCTTCCGCGCAGCCGAGAAGGCTTGGTCTGACAGCTCTGAGTTAGTTTGTGGCAGCTGTGAGAAAGGGAAATTCCGTGGTCTGGATCAATAGAAAAGGAGTTGAAGAGAAAACTGCCAACATCACAGTGTCATCATGCAAATTTACACCACAACTCCTTCAGGAATACAATGTACAATTCTGGTCGCCTCACCTCAAAAAGGATATTGTAGGGTTGGAAAAGGTTCGGAAAAAAGCAACCAAAATGATCAAATGGATAGAGCGTCTCCCCTATGAGGGGAAGTTGCAGAATTGGGGAATTTTTAGTTAGAGAAAAGGTGAGCAAGAGGTGACGTGATAAGAAAATTAGGCATGCTATGGAGAAAGTGGTTTTCTCCTTCAGAAACTCGTTGACATCCAGTGAAGCCAAATGTTGGCTGGATGGGAATAATTCTTTCTGCTTTGCTAGTTTTTTTAAAATTGAAAAGAGTTGCTTCTGTATGTGAAGGAGCATTCAAATTGCTTTTTATTCTGCTGTGTATAAAGAAAAGTCTCTTTTCCTAGCCTCAGAACGATAACAGGGCTACATGTACCATGAGTCTGACTCAGTTGATGGTTGCTCCTTAGGAACTCACGGTTTTTATCTTAATCCATGTGATTTCAGGAAGACATGGGGATGACGTATGCTGAACTCTCTGTATATGGCAAACTAAGGAAAATAGCCAAGTCTGGACCGTACACTATGTTTTGCAAGCTAATCACAATGTGGAAAGATATTTGCACCCCAAGAGAGGTAATGAGAACCCTTGTCCCATGTTGGGAGGTGAGATTTGGGAGTTGGGATGCTGCGGCGATGAGTGACATGATATTTTGCAGGCAGGGTGCTAATGTTGGACATGGTGTTCAAAGGCTGCAGCAATGAAATTGTCAGCTGCAGGAAAAGCTTAATGGCAGAAGGACTTGAGGTTGTTGTTTTCTTTTCTTTTGAGTGTAGAGGAGGAAGAGAATTTCATTTGGTCTGCATTTTTAAGCAAATGCAGGAATTAATTCTCACCTCCCAGACTAATACATTGATTAGAATATAATTATTTTTCAGATGTTGTATTTCTCCAAATTCTATGATACCGTTCTAAGCTCAAACATACCACAATGCATTTAAAAATGCATATTTTATGATGAAATGTATTTTAAAATGTGTATGTTGAGATAAAATACATATTTAAAGTTGCATTTTATTGCATATTTAAATACATTCTTTGTAAAAAAAAAAAAATTTAAGTAGCAGATTATTATGGAAACAGAATAGAACTGATTTATAAATATATATGTGAAATTGACACAGGCTGGAAATGGACTGATGTGTCCATTCCTATTGAGTGCTATATATATTCAGAAGAAAGGAGATTGATGAGTATTTGGAGGAAGACAATTTTATCAATGAATTGGCCCAAGATTGATGCAATATGGGAAGTTGGAGACTTTCTCTTTTTCTGTGTGTGCCAGACAGAATTTGGCCACCATTTTGGACAGAGTCCATTTTTTATGCACATGTCATTGGCAGGTCCTTCAGCACAGATACTGAGGCTTAAGAACTTTATAGATTGTTAAAATTTGACCAAGAATATATAAGGTGAAATCAATTTGACGCTGAGAGATGCAGTGGCATAATTCAGACATCTTGCCAAGTCAGGATTGAGGAAGCTTGGAATCAGTATGTTCTGATACATATTCTGATGTGTATTCTCATTCTCTTGCTGAATCTAGTATGCTATACTAAAAAGATGCGTCTTTTAAGAGCCCTTTTCTCATCTGGGATTCTGATTGCTCTTGTGAAATTTATTCTGAAATTTTGTGTGTTGTACACCAGGTGGCGTCCAAGGTTAAGCATTTCTTCCGAATGTATTCTATCAATCGACACAAAATGACAATTCTCACCCCATCCTACCATGCTGCTGACTATAGCCCTGATGACAACCGATTTGATCTAAGGCCCTTTCTTTATAATACCTCCTGGTCCTGGCAATTCAGGTGCATAGATGAACAGGTAAGTGGGAGCCTGTTCTTTATTTAATGTCAGAGCCCAAGTGCGGGGAACATTTGACCCTCCAGATGTTGCTGAACTGCAACTTCCATCGCCCCCTAGGCCTAGTCCATAGCTAAGGATAATGGGAGTTGAAGCTCAACAACATCTGGAGGGCAACTTTCCATAGTTGTTGCCATCATGATGATGCATAATATACTCAGTATATGTATAATGGAAGTGTGGTTAGTACAGTGGTACCTCAGGTTACATGCGCTTCAGGTTACATACGCTTCAGGTTACAGACTCCGCTAACCCAGAAATAGTGCTCCAGGTTAAGAACTTTGCTTCAGGATGAGAACAGAAATTGTGCTCTGGCGGCACGGCAGCAGCAGGAGGCCCCATTAGCTAAAGTGGTGCTTCAGGTTAAGAACAGTTTCAGGTTAAGAACAGACCTCCAGAATGAATTAAGTACTTAACCCGAGGTACCACTGTAATGTACATCTCCAGTAGAGAGAAAACAATGGCCATTACAAGGAGCTAAAATATTCTATAGAAATGGATGTCAAAATATTGAAGTAGTTAAGTGTTATGGAGACCCTTATAAGCAAGCAGAAGTTCATTTAATGAACGAGCTATTCTTTTGTGCATCTATAGGCACCCTTTCTCTTGAGGTTGGTCAGAATGGCAGACGTTACCATCAAATTTCATAGCCAAGCAGGGATTGGAATCGGGGGTTCTTGGGTCCATGCACAAGAGTTTAGCCCAGAAGTGGAAAACCTGTGGCCCTCCAGCTCCCATCAGCTCCAGACAGCATGGCCAGGGATAAAAAAAGGGGGGATGGGGTCTGTAGTCCAGATTCCTCACTGTTCAAGCCTACACTAGTAATGGGATTTGTTTATAACCATCTAGCTTTCAGAGCAAAGGTTGATGTCTGTGGATGTCAAAACTACCTCTTTAAAGGGGTCCCAAACCCATTTCCTAACTTGCTTTTCTTTTGTGGGGACCATTGGGTGAGGAAGCTTCTGAGCCATTGTCCATCCCCTCCAGTACAGGCAGAATGGATAGCTTTATGTAGCCTTCAATTTTGGGTACATGAGTGGGGAGAAGACATGTGTCTTGCAAAGCTTAGGCTCCCTCCTGAATTTACCTGTAATGAATGTGGTGGGCATTCATGGCCATGCTCCCTCTTTGCCTCTGTCTTTTGCAATACTGTTTCTCACACCTGGATAAATGTGAGCTTACCCCAGCCCAAGGCCTTGATTTAAATTATAATAATAATAAGAAGAAGAAGCTTTTGTGGGGCTTGAACTGGCTTTCTTGCCCAAAGCAAGGTTCATTAGGTTTGTAGCTGAAGTCCTGCTTTGCAGCAGCATTCAGCCTTATCAGTGGAGTTTTAGACCTGGATATGGTTCTGTTCCAAGACAAGGTACTGGAAGGTATGGAAAAGATCAAGCAGGCATCATAATTATGACTTGCTTGTGGTCTTCAGTCACAGCCGTAACATTATTTTAATGTATTTTCTTTTGCTGGACAGAGGAATGTTAACACCTTCACATTTTCCCTGCCAAAGATTTTTACACCTTGGTTGCCTTTAATAGTATGTTTATGCGTGCAATAAAATGCTAATTCCCACCTCCCTGAAATGCCAGACATGCTGTAATAGTATCTGACTTCCTGGAAACGCAAGATAAAAGATGCCATGTGGTCCCTGCTTCTTTTCTTTCTTTCTTTTAAGCATTGTATTGTTTTTCCATCATTTTTTCCACAACGTAGACCTGACCCAGTCTCATTGAAGTCAAAAGGGGGAAAAAAACACCTTACTAGCTTCAGTGAGAGCTCGTTTGGATGTTATTGCGGGGTCATATTTTTAAAATCTTTCTGTGCCTGTAATAATTTATGGGCATGATTAATCGGGGCTTAAGTATCTAATTACCCGGTATATTGGTGTAGTCATTAGCCTTTGCCAGATGCCTAGGCAATATTGCCAGGTCTTGAAGCCTTATGTGGAGCTTGGACTGCGCACAAGTGTTATGCTGGCAGCCGGATTGCTTAACTTAAGCAATTTGAATTGTCAGGAAGGATGACATTCCTAATATCTCATGTATTCAGGAGGCTAGAATTGTAGGGTAGGAAGGGATCCCAAGGGTCATCTAGTCTGGCCCCCTGCAATGCAAAAATCTCAGCTAAAGCATCTATGACAGAACACCAGAATTATTTGTGCTGCCCAGGATCTCTCTTCCCATTCCCTGCCCCACTCACTCACTCACTCAGCTAGTTTCTGGGGCTAAAGCTAAAGCCACATTCCATGTGTTTGCGGACCCCTGCAACTCTTGGTATTTCCCTTTTCACTCCCGGCTACTTCCCTGCCAGTGTCCCTTTGAAGGCCACAACTGGCACAGAGTTGAATTGTTTGTGTGAGTGAGGTGCACATTTTCACACCAAACCATTTCTAGGCCTCTCTTGTGGTCCTTGGGATGCCGTAGAAGGACTGCTGTGCTCTCTTCCCATCAGAGCCATGGAGGGACTTTAAGAGATGTAACTCTGCTGGGCAGGAGAGAGGGAGACACCCTGGTACAGCAATTTCAATTGCAGCTGCTCAGATCCTGAATGCTAGTCTATTTCCTACCACTAGTGTACGAGTACCAGTTATGTGTTGCCACTACAGCCCTATGAAATGTTGAAAGGAAGTACCCATTTAGTGTGGAAACTGGCTCATTGGGAACATGCTCATCATGACGAGGGGGCATGTATAGTGACCATTATGGGAGTTGGAGAGGAGAAAGATGTTTAGTAATAATAATAATAATAATAATAATAATTTATACCCCGCCCACCTGGCTGCTTTCCCCCAGCCGCTCTGGGCAGCTCCCAATAGAATATTAAAAACACCATAAAATATCAAACATTAAAAACTTCCCTAAACAGGGTTGCCTTCAGATGTCTTTTAAAAGTAAGATTGCCTCGACATCTGCTGGGAGGGCGTTCCACAGGTTGGGTGCCACTACCAAGAAGGCCTTTTGCCTGGTTCCCTGTAACCTCACTTCTTGCAGGAAGACAACCACCAGAAGGCCCTCGGAGATAGACCTCAGGCTGAACGATGGGTGTGGAGATGCTCCTTCAGGTATACAGGGCCAAGGCCGTTTAGGGCTTTAAAGGTCAGCACCAACACTTTGAATTGTGCTCAGAAACATACTGGGAGCCAATGTAGGTCTTTCAGGAACAGTGTTATATGGCTTTTTAGTGTCCCTTGGTGAGAACAGACAGGGCAGAGCTTGTGCGATATGAGTTAAGCTATTTTCACGCAAGAGGAATTGCCACAGCCTGCTATGGCAAACAACCTGGGGTGCTTGCTTGCCTTCTCTACCAGTAGTTCTGCTCACAAGGAAGCACCCCAGTCTGCCATTTGGAACAGCATATTGGGTCCATTGACTCACAAAATCATTTCTGTGCTTCTCAATTTGTTTCCCTGCTGCTTGGAATACTGGTTGTGATATTTTACCCACAAGCAAATCTGTTTGTTGGGAGATATTCCAGCTTCCCTGCTTTAAACTGAAGGTTGAGATATGTTTGTCTTCCAAGCAAAGTGTGTTAGGTGACAAGCTTTCAGGAGACACTGTAGAGAAGTCATGGGCTGGAAGGGCTAAGAACCCCACCTGCTGATTCTGTTCCACTTTTTCTTGGAAGAAAAGGCCACAAGGGTTGGGGAGCTGATGCAGTTATTTGTGCATAACATATAATTCAGCTCTTAATTGGAGTTTTGTCCTGCCTGGATCTTGATGAAAGGTTAAATGGTTGCTTGAACTTCTGATTTACAGGTTTCAAAAGTAGAATCCAAGGAAGTGAACTCCAAGCTTGAAGAAGTGGCTTGATTCCTCTCACTCTTGTTGATATCTTGAAGATCAGAAGTTCTGCAGGTTCCCTGAATTATTTTCATCATTATTTTTGATTATGTTACTGATTTATGTTACTGTAATATCAACAGTAGTAAACAATTCAAATTGAACACATAAAGTATGATTATGATTATAAAATTGTTCCAATTACACAGTTTAGTATGTTGTCTTGGTTTCTGATTGTCTCTTTATTAAGGACATTTTAGTCCTTGTTTTGAATCATCCCTCTCCACAGTTTGACATGAGATAGTCTCAGCTGTTTTTTTAAATCAATAGCTTTTATTTTTTTTAGAAAAATCAACAGTCACGAATAATAAATTAAACTAAATGTTTAAACAGAAAAGAATAAAAAGCACTGACGCAGAATAAAATTGCAGAATTGAATTGAATCAGTCTATTTTCTAAGAAATTGCTCTTGCTGTCATGAACCTGTGAGATTATAGAAGCGCCAAGTTTACGAATTCTAAAGTTGGTCAGACTCTTCACTATAATCAGTAACATGTGCAGAATTAAGACCAACAAAGTAATAATTCAGTTGCACTTTTTGTATACATTAAAGATTTAAGATGGATCAGCAACATCTTGGATGACTGTTCCAAAACTTTGGTTACTTACGGGTCATATAATATGGTTTGGCCATTTAAGTTGCCTGGATTTATTGCAGTGTTCTGGCTGGGGTGGCAACTTTTAGAACACGAGTAGTAGCTGTGTCTGAGGTTTTGGATGAAACAAAAAATGTTCAATACTTGGAAACCATTGGAATATATGGAAATAATTAATATGACCAACACCAGTCATAGCAACTCAATCTTTAGTTTGGGAAAATATTTGCTCCTCTAATGAACAGTCTGCATATGATTTTTCTCTTTTAACTTGTTGAACTGAAATCATAAAATTTTACAGTCACTGGCACATGTGGACGTGAAAAATGATTTTTTTTTTTCATTTTACTGTGCAATAAATTCACATTTTAATGAATCTAATTGGCTCTGTTTTTATTTTTCATATTTTTTGTTATTTACATAGGTTTAACTGCTCTGGTCTGGTGGCTAGGACAGCAAATAGAGGCCCTGATTAAGCCTGGTAGTGGAGTATGTGATTAACTTTAAACACGGATATAATCCTGCTGACGTCAGAATGGCCTAAACAGGGACTTCTGGGTTCTTTGCTTGGCACTTTTGATATTTAATAATATAGTTAAACATTAAAACCCTTGAGAGCTTGCCCTTGCATTGCATTTTTGCATTGCTACCTAGGGTAGTTCCCATCTGCCTCCATGTTTATGTTACAGTGCTTATCTGTGATGAATTTTACGTAGTAGTTAGAGGCTAGCATATAAGTTACTGCCTTTTAGTGACAGGTCTGGTGGCTTGATTTGGCCCCCAGGTGCTTCATCTCTGGCTGCCAGCACAGCCACATCTCTCTTCCCTCCTACTCTAACCATCTGCCTACCCTATTCTGTCCCTTAGCTTTTCATTTCCACTAAAAATTGGTTCAGCCCAGACTCACCTCTGTAAGAACTAGGCTTTAGAACACCATATATCATGCAAGAAAACATCATATGCTTTGGAGACAAAAGGAAAGTCTCTCCACAGTGGGTATGAATTCAGTTCATGGCCTTATTTGTGAATGAACACCAGGGACTGTAGACTGGACAACCAGATTCTGAAGAAAAACAATTTGTTACTGGACTTTTCCAGAGAATTTATGTAGAAGGTTTTGCTTACCAATAGGCTTGGGGGGGGGGATCCGGTAAGAGTCTTTATGCTTAAGTAAACTTCTGTGTTGGCAGAATATGGTTGTGCAAGTCTCCCCACACACAGGAAATGGGGCAAGACTGTGGAACAACTGAAGATTTAGAAAAGAGCCAAGTTCTCACAGTAGGAGTGGGGAGCTTGGAGACTCGAAAAGCATTTCAAAACCCACTGAGAGATCATGGTATAGAGTTTGTCTGTTTGTTCATAATATGTACATAAACAGGAAAGAGATGATGAATAACAAAGCTCCCATTTAAACTAAACTCCGTCTTTTCAGGGTTGCCCATTCTCGGCCTGAATGGTCTTCTTGTCCCTTGTAGAATTGTGTAGAAACTAATCTGTGGCTTCTAAACCATCATGCTCCATACTTGCCTATTTGCCACACTTTAAAAAAAAAAAGACAGTGGAGTTACTTTGACAGGAGGAGACAGGTTTGGAATGTCTGAAAAGCTTTGCAGTTCCTGTACCCATAATACTCTCCCTCCCAAGTAACTCCACATATGAACACTCATAAGTTGGCCCATTGAAATGCTGCAAGCCTTATTGGGATGGATTCCAAACAGCTTCTCCCCAGGGTCACATTTAATGTTGTGAGTGACACTGGTCCATGCGTGTATTAGGCTAACACATGAGAAGGGCATTTTCAAATTCTTGGGGACTGATGTTACAGAGATGTAACAGGGCTTTAAATGCCAGAAGCAGATTTTAGCAACCGCTGTGCACAGCCTGTAATGCTCAGATTGGTCCTTGCTTTTCACCTGCACACCTACTCCACATGTCTAAATCCCCATGTTGATTGCGTTTACACTGATACCTCTGCAGTCAGCCAGGCACCCTTGTATGTGGGACCTGCCGGTACCTCATGCAATTGGCACACACACCTGGCAAGGACTTTTGTCTCTGCTTCTTCCATATTTAATGCCTAGAGAGCTGGGATATGGAAGCAGTCATTCATATTCATTTGCTTTTTGGTCTTCATCAAATAAAAAACTTGTCAAAAATGTTTAAGAGGTGATGTGCCAGAACTATGAAAGGGGGGGGGGGAATGAAATGGGTCTTTTATGTCTAAGAATAGCCCAGATGTGTGAAATGTTTGCTTCAGGAGACTGTGAGCAAGTGCTCCCACCAAAATTTCCACAGTCACTTACACAGACTGTAAGTCATAAGGTGGTCATATGACACCATTGTTTGGCTATGCTGTCTTCCTGGAATTGACCTCATTACATTTTTTAAAAATACGTTGCATTCTGAGACACTTAAGATTCATATAAAGCTAGATTCTTTTGAAAGTTCCATAAGTCTCTCCTCTTGGCTCTCCCTCGCTGTTTTTAGCTTACTCGCACTAAGGTTCACAGTGTCATCTGTGTCTTGCAAGTGTGTGGCCTAAATTATAGGAAAAGGGGAATGAAATAGTCTCTCTTGATTTTTTTTAGGGGCCTGGAGGCCAGCTAATTTTTAACGAGGGCTATATTTTTTAGCTGAATAAGGGTAGAATAGCCAGCAATGTTGGCCCATATGTATGAGCTGAGACATAGGCAAAAAGCTCATTAACCCTCTTTCCCCCCCATTGTGAACAGAAACAGAGGCACTGACTTCGTTTACTTCAGTGCCTCACGGCCATTTTCTTATGTCTTGGCATGAGCAAAAGAGTTTTTGGCTGAACTAAAAACAATAAGCCTTGTGGCAACTTGGAAGGCTGTTTTGGTTTGCTCATCTCATAAGTTTGTTGACTGGAAAAATAGCCTTTTGGGTAAAGAGATGCCTTTATCTGTTCCTGCAGTGGTTGGAGAAAGGATTTAAGTGCCTTCTGCCTTTGTCTCTGCTTCGGAGGAAGTGGCTGGTGTACATAATGGGGGCTTGGGATTAGGTAGGAGCTATGCAGAGGGTGAGAGAGAGAACTTGGAGAGAGGCTGGATCTAGGCCTTAATTTATCAGCTAGTGAACACTGAAACAAGCACATTTTCCCTTAATGTGGCACCTGTGCTAGCCGTGATCTGGTGTGAACACCGCACTGTTCCATCCTCATGTAATAGCTGATACAGTCTCACTGCAAGTGTTTGCGTATTTTAGATTAGGGTGTATGCTGCAGTGCTAGATTATAAGAGTTCCAAGCCCTCATGAAATGGCAAACCACACTTTTGGGGGCGGGGGCAATGTGTTTGAGAGATATGGTTGCTGAACAAAAATAGTGAGAGATCCTGAGAGGCTTAAAAAATGTATTCTATGATAAACATTTTAAGAATAATCTTATGCCTTCTAGAAGTAAAGGATAAGAACATAAGAAGAGCTTGCTGGGTCAGGCCAATGACTCATCTAATTTAGCATTCCAGACCCTCCAAGTGTCCCTATTTTCCAAGGACGCCCCTAATTTAGAATAGCCGTCCCAGTTTCTGATTCGAACCCGGAATATCCCACTTCTCCTTAGGATGTCCCTATTTTCATTGGAGAAATGTTGGAGGGTATGGAGTTATCCAAACCCCGAGCTGTCTGAAGGCAAGCCTGTATCGAGAAGGTTTTTTTTTAATGTTTAATGTTTTGTTATGTTTTTATATGTGTTGGAAGCTGCCTACAGTGGCAGGGGCAACCCAGTAAGACGTGTGGGGTACATATAGTAAAATTATCATTTTGGAATGGGACGTCCCTATTTTCATCAGAGAAATGTTGGCGGGTATGGCATTCTGTCCTCACAGTGGTTGACCAGATGGCTGAGGGAAACCAGATTGTGGTTTCCAGCAACTGGTATTCAGAAGCATTGCATAGCCATCATGGGTGGTAGCCATTTATAGCCCTGACCTCCATGAATTTGTGTAATCCTGTTTTAAAGCCATCCAGTGCCTCCTGTGGGAGGGAGTTCCATAGTTTAACTATGTACTGTGTGAGGAATTGTCTAATGAGGGCCAGAGCAATGTGTACCGGAATTTATATCTTGCAGGTACCCATAGCTGTGATACAGTTACCCACAGATCTAGTGGTCACACAAAATGACCACTATCAATGAAATCCTGTGTGTTTCTCCTCAAAAGTGCCATAGACTTGACTTGGGTAAATGTGTACAGTATAGGTCACACAATACATTTTAAATCATTCCCACTAGTGTCTGGTTCTTTGCAGCAGCAGTAGCCTATTTGCATGCAGCAGTTTGCAGTGTAGATGGAAGGATTCTGTCCCAGACCATAAGTGAAAGAGAGTTTCTTTTGGTGGTGTAGGCAAAATCTCCTGCCTAATCCGTCCCCTGAATGGCTTGTTGTGAGGAAAAAGTGGCTGAGCTGCAGGAGGGCAACAATATCCATGTAGTGAGTCCTTATGTGCACTTGGCTCTTACTTTAATTCTAATTGTTTTCAGACACAAAGGATTAGGAATGAGTAAATAAGATTTTACTTAT
Organism: Podarcis pityusensis; assembly: GCF_964106645.2. Classification (NCBI taxonomy): domain Eukaryota; kingdom Metazoa; phylum Chordata; class Lepidosauria; order Squamata; family Lacertidae; genus Podarcis; species Podarcis pityusensis. The sequence continues at coordinate 59,695,705 of NC_138028.1, read as the reverse complement.
CCCCTTTGAAGGGTCAGCAATTAAGAACCAGCCTCTGAACCTGATCTTTTTTTTTTTTTTTTTTTAATGATCCTGCAGCTTGAGAGCTGCTTTGTGTAACTAGAGGCTTGCAAAAGTGAAAAAGCATGGGGCTTAAGGTTACCTGCTACTAAAGAAGGCTTTCCCTGAAGTATGGTCCAGTCATTTTATGGCCATACCAAGGACCACCTGAAGTCTTGTGCCAGCCTTGGGGCTGGCAAACCTGTGGCCCTCCAGAAGTTGCTAAACTGCAACTCCCATCATCCTTGACTCCTGGCCATGCTGGCTGGAGGAGATGGGAATTGGAGATCAACAACACAGGGCCACAGGTTCCCCACCTGACTTAGATAGTCTCTCTGTGTGTGTCTCCCTTTTTTGTTCTCTTGCAAAGAAGAAGAATTCAGAGACAGAAGTTTAGTGTTTTGTTAATGTCCTCACTGTGTGTCTTCAAGATAAAGAAGGAACATAAAGTTCTCCTGATAATCTATTTTTGGGCAGTCCAATTAGTTGCTTGCTACTGCTTTTGTACTAGAGAGCAGTTTATCCTTCCTATCAGCTAAGGCGATACCTGGTCTGTTCTCCTGGTCTCAGATGAGGCAATAATTGTTTAACAAAGGTGTTTTTTTTCAGTCAACAAATGTATTTTATGAGGATGGCCTAATAAAGATACATGTAAAGCTGTTAAGTCTTTAAAATACCACAAGACTTTGTTGGCTTTGCTGCAGCAGATTACCGTAACTTGGCTGCCCTGCTGGGAGATACGCACAATCACTTTTAAAGGACATGGTTTTTCACAAACCTCCCAACACCTGCTTCTGTCAACCACACCCAAGCAGTGTTAGAAATCCCACTGTTTCTTCCTTTGCTGAAAATTAATGTCACCTTACACATTCCAAATCATCAAATATAATGTCGGTCTCTTTAAGCCCATGTTGACTTAAAAATGCATATGTAATAATGCCTCATCCCATTTCTTTTATTCCTCCTCCTTTCAGGGCTAATATTAGCCTGTTTCTAGCACACATATATATATATTTACTTCTTGAGATAGTAGACTTTAAAAAAGGTGGAGGCGGAGAAGCTGACTTTACATAATGGCTCTCATACATGCATCACAAATTATTCAGTGGTACCTTGATTCCCAAACTTAATCCGTTCCAGAAGTCTGCTCCAAAACCAAAGTGTTCTAAACCCAAGGCGTGCTTTCCCATAGGAAGTAATGCAAAATGGATTAATCCGTTCCAGACTTTTAAAAACAACCCCTAAAACAGCAATTTAACATGAATTTTACTATCTAACAAGACCATTCATCCATAAAATTAAAGCAATAATCAATGTACTGTACTATAAAAAAAGACAGTATTGTAGATGGTAGAAATTAAAATTTATTTATTTTCTTACGTGCACTGATGATAGTCATTGTTTGGATGGAGGGCTTTTATCCATTTCCGCAGTTGCACAATCAATCAATCAATCATTCATTAGCTGAACTGGGTTCCACACTGTCACAAAAACGGAGTCACAAGCCACAGTCACAAGTCAGTCCCATAAAACGAAGAACAAGTCACAGTAAAAAAAAAAAAAGCCGCACAAACAAAAATGCAAAAAAATAATAATAGCAAAAACAAAATCTCCAAATATCACCTCTGTGTCGTGTGGGTGCTCAGGACTCAGCAGCCAACAGACTCAACAGGAAGCCTCTGATTAGCAGTGGGGAACTCAATTTACAAACGGAACACACTCAACAGGAAGCGGAACATGTTCCGCTTCCAAGGCAAACTTCACAAACCAGAACACCTACGGTACTTCCGGGTTTGCAGCCTTCTATTTCCAAGTTGTTCATAAACTAAGCTGTTCTAAAACCAAGCTACCACTGTAATGGTCTGTGCAAAACAAAGCCCAAGTGAGACTTTTGCTCCCTTCCTTTCATTTCCCTATGCAATAACATCTCCTGAGTTACAAATAGGGTGGTTGTGTGGCATTAGACAACAATGGTATTAGGCTACAATGTGTTTGAGAAAAGCCCCACAAATGGTGTTTTCAGAATGGTGCCGTACTTGAATTAAACACCAAACTTCCTGCAGATTATCTGGTTACCAAAATGTAAAAAAAAAGCCAAGATCTAGTTTACATCAGAAAAGCTGTTCCTTAAAATATCAAATAATTAAATATTAAATAACCTGCGTTCCCCAAAGTTATAAGAAGTTTCAGGGTTGACACTACTTGGTAGTGTCTTTGTAATATTTATTTTTAAATGTACAAGCTGCACATATTTGAAGCAAACAGGTACTCCAGCAGCTGACAGCACAGCCGCTAAATCTTGCATCAGATTCTGACTTCACCAAACTCCAAGCTCTCTTTCCCTCTTGTGATTGCTTCAAAACCGTACTCTGTCCCCTCTCAGTAACTGAACATTGTTACCTTTCAAAGTCAGATTACATTCTGAACACTGGGCAGAGATCCCCAAATATCAAGAGAACCACTTCTCATTGATGAAATCTTGACTGGTTATCAGGCCACCAGTGTAAGAGTATTTTTACTCTTGTGTGGGTTAAAAAAAATAATCATTACCTAATCTGACCTGTAGCTGAACTCTTCCTCAGTAACTTCTCATTATAACTTATTTCATAATGAACGAAGAAAACTCCACTACTAACTCCCACAATATAACCCATGTCCAGCAGTAAACTTTTTTTTAAACTCCTAATTATTGTGTAAGTTATCATGGGAACAATGATGTCATCATTTATAAACCAATAGCCAAACTATGATTATTGCATGGAATAAAACCACTATAGGCCTAATTACTAATGGGATTTTGGCTATTATATAAGAAAAAAATGAATTTAAAATGCCAGAAAGGAAAACCTAAGAGTTTCTCACCATGTACAGGCTTAAACTTACTCAAATTTTATTACAGTGGGAAGAAATACTAGCCTGACACATTTGAAATTAATGGTCCTTATTTGTTTCAGTGAATGGGTCCATTTTGCTTTTCTGTTAGATCAGATTTAAATAAGAAAAATCATTTATAGTTACTTAAACTAATTTGGATCTCAATGATAACAAATGTCTAGAAAGCAAAATGAGGCTTCCCTAGTTTGATATTAAAATATTGTTAGCTAAAGGTCACACAAGATCTCAGTGAAGTTCTGAAAGGCAAAGTTTTTTTTGTTTTTACTTTGGCAGTATAGGAATTAAGATATATTACCAGATTGTTTAGCCACTCACAATTATTTTTTAAAATCCTACCTCTTGGGAGCATTATTATTTAAAATTTGTGGTAACATGTGCTTTACCATTTTTGTTCCACTAATTTTCAAAAGACCCCTGCAAAATGGATCATGTTTCCAATTTTCTAGATGGATAAGAGGCAAATAGCTCATCACTCTGCTGCAACCAGGCGCTTAATACTAATTTTATAATGAAGCTATTCATTTTTCTTATTGCAAAAGTTGTTTTTCCAATTCCTTTTAAATTATTGAATATTACAGTTCCATTCTTTTGAAAGTTGCATTTCTTATGGAATCAGCATCCTACTTAGATGAGGGATAAACTGTTTAAGACAGAGGGTTGAATCCAAATAGCCTTACTCTGAGTCGACTCATTAAATTAATTGATATGACTAAATTAGGCCCCTTAATTTCAGTTTCATTGCGTCTGCACTGAGTAGGGCTTATTTGGATACAACCCAGAGTCAACATTTTCTATGCAAGGGTGATGGATATAGACATAGTAGCATTTTCACTTTGAGTTATGCGTCAAAGAGGTGTGCCAGGTTTTCTGTCATGGTAATTTATTGATAGACAGTGGGAAACAGTATGGTGAAAAGAAAAATGGGATAGTAGAGTTTGAACCAGTTGAAAATAAAGTATGAACATATATCATTCAGAAATATTAGCTTGCAAATTATCATTGTTTCCTGACACTTCAAAAATATAGTTTCAATAGTGGGAACGTACACAGATCATCAAAATACTCCAGGTTGGACTCTTTTGCCTGAGTTAGTTTGACCACCTTTATTAACATGCTAAAAACATTGAAATGTGTGACAGATTGTGTGGTTTAATGCTCATTTGTTTGTGGGCACCATGATGCTGGTTATGGAAGTAAAAATTTGTTCTATTTTGTTTCTACTGTGGCCATATAACATTTTGCTGTTTTTTTCCTTGCATTTGTTTTTTTACACCTTTTGCCTGATCTATGCATTAAACCAAGTTTTTATCTTTTTGTTGCTGACTTCTATGGCTTGGATAATTTGTTCTCCTTATGCTGGCTGGATACCCTTGTAGGAGGTAACTGCATAGTAATGCTTTACAATGTTGCCCAGCATAAGCAACAGCAACAAAAAAAGGCTGGCATATAGAATTGTATCTGTGGACATAGGATAAAAATCTGAATGAGATCATCTTTATTTGGATGAGTTCACCTTCGTGAATGGAATGCTTTTATCATCCTAAAAGCTTAGGCAATGAAAATGCTGGCAGCTGAAGAAACCTGAAAAGCTGAACATGGAAAAACTACTCACTGATTCACAATCCATTTTGAAAGAAGGAAGCTTTTGAATTAATTAAAATCCTATATAATAATGTTGAACAAAACCACTTTGCATGCAAGGACAAGTGTGATCAGTGAGAAATGATTGCCAGGGCTCCCATACCTTTGACAGGAAATTTCAGCAGAAATATACTGGGCCGAGCATTCTCAAGAAAACAGCAGTAAAAGGGATAATGTGTGGAATTTAAAGTACCGGTAATTCATTCTGCCATAGCCTTAGAGAGTTTGGTAAAGTTTCCTTTTGGGAAACCACCACAATTTAATGCCCAACTAAGGGTGACATGTGTGAAAATGAAATATATTGTTGCTAAAATTAAACTAATGGAAAAGTTACTAACTGACATTACCTTCAGTAATAACTCAGCAGCAAACTTCTCCAGTTACACACACATAAATGACATCCAGTGCGTGTTTAGAGCGCATCTTCCTCTGAAGAACCCTCCCAGAGCTACCATTCCCAACACCCCTAAACCAACCAGTTCTCAGGGGTCTTGGGGGGGGGGAGTCATGTGCTTGAAATTCATGGTTTAGATCTGCTCAGAGACACAACTAATGAGCACATAACTCGTCTCTATTCACTCCCATTTAGTATACAGTTGCTCCTCTAGCAGCGCAATCCTATGCATGCTTGCTCAGAGTAGTCAGTCCTAGAGTGTTCAATGGGGCTTACTTACTCCCAAGAAAGCGCTCCTAGAACTGCAATCCCAGACACATGCACAAAGGGGTAAGTCCCAATGAACACAGTGGGATTTACTACTGCAGACAGGTTTGGGACTGCTGTTAATGTGTGACTGGGGCAGCACATCGCTGCGGCAATGATATCTACCCTATTGAATTAAGTCGGTCGGCGGATGAGTGGGTGGGTACCTGCATTATAGGATGGAGCAGATACTTATACGGAGGTTAACACCCCCTGTTGAATTCGCCACTGACTGGCTGGGGGTATACAGCTGTGCGGGACTGCAGCTTTCTGCCTTTAGCCACACGACGAGAGTTCCTCTGAGCATGAACAGAAAGCACCTCCCAGCACCGCCCGCCTGGAAGCATCTGGGAAGTTGCACCCGCGTTTTAACGCAGGCCTGAGCTCCGGAGCAACTCTCTTTGAATCACAGAATAGAACGGTAGAGTTGGAAGGGACCGCGAGGGTCATCTAGTCCAACCCCCTGCAATGCAGGGATCTTTATTTGCCACATGCTCTATAGACCGAAGATTCTTCGGATCAGGGGAGATCCCGCGGGTCTGGCCCTTTAGTCCCCCTCTCAGCAAGACCAGAAACGCACGGGAGTTCGACGGCCGCGCAGAAGAGGAGCGCCCGCGGCTTAGCAGCGCTGCGAAACGGGCGAACCGCGCGAACTGCCCCTTCTCTCCCCCCCGCGGAGGAAGCCCCGCCCCGCTCCTGACTATTGGGCGCCACAGCCGGAGCGGCACTGAGGCGACAGCCCACCCTGTGGGGAAGCGGCTCCTCCCCCCGCGCGGCGCGGACGGAGCGCCCCGGGCTCCGCGCCAGAGTCCCGCCCCCTCGGCTCGCCCGGCTGCCTCCGCCTCCTCCAGCTTCGGGAGCCGCTTCCGCTCGCCATGGAGGAGGCAGGCAACCCCGAAAGAGAGCCTCTGCTCGCGGCGCCGCCGCCGACGGCGGCTCCCGGCGGCCCCCGAGGGCTGGGGCGCCTCTACTCGGGCGGGGACAGCGCCGCCTCGGGCGACGGAGGAGACGGCGGCGGCTCCGAGGCCTCCCGGTCTCCCCCGGGCGGGAACGGTGAGCCCAGGGGGGCGTCGACGTCGGTGGGGAATCGACTGCTGGATCCTGAAGCCAGGGACGCGGGCCGGGCAGGGCTGGTGGGGCAAGAGCGAGTCCACTGCAGGGCTCGAGCTCTGACCCTGGAGGTGCCCGGGCTTGAGCCAACCTCGAAGTTGCATCCTGTGATGCCCAAGAGCCGTCCCTTCATCCTCACCTGCAGGGGGCTGATTGGAGGGGGTGGGGGGTGAGGCGCCTGCAGCACAAGCCTGGCATGCTTTCTCTCTCTCTCTCTCTCTCTCTCTCTCTCTCTCTCATTTTTATTCAGTTTTCTGTTTTACCATTTTAAATACTCGTTTAAACATCCTTAAAATACCAGTGACTTTCCTTCTTCTCTTTCCATGGCTCATTTTGTATATCATAAATCCCTGCATCTTTTACAAAAACTAAACCATTCATCATTCCATTATTACATCCATCTCTGCATGCTTTCTCTCAATAGGGTTTCCTCTCCCCGGTAAGTAGGTGTGGGATCTCGTAGCTTTCACAACATAGGAGTTTGTTCCTGCTCAGGGAGCCCTTGCACTGAAAATGGGCGCCCTTGGTCAGTAAGGCCTGCATGGGTTCTAAAGTGCCCCTGAACATGTGCAGACAGGAGGACTCAAGGTCCGCTACCAGCACCTCAGAGACCTCGTGAGGCATTTTCAGAGCAGCAAATGCAACTTTCTCAGGATTAGAAATTAATCGCTGTTACAGGCTTTTGCCCCACCGTTTGCTGTGCTGTAACCTTAGCTTCCTGTTTATGACGGTCTCTGCTGGGTAGGTGTGGCAGCATTCCTTTTGTTTTACTTCTTTGCCTGCTTAAATATTGTTGGGTAAGCTGGAGTTGCAAGAAAGAGCAGAGAGAGAGAGAAAATTACATTTACAGCATGTAGGACAATACCTATAGAGCCTGTACCTTAGATGGTACAATGAAACATCAACATTGGATGCATACTTCTTGTGCCTTGTGTCAACTTCTGTGATGGAAGTGGTACAGCAGATCTGCTAATTGACTGTCTGCATTTCTGGATTACAGAGCCATTTACTAATCCATCCATGTTAAATCGTACAAACAGTTCCATGGCCTGGAATGTTGCAGGTCCAGTGCCACATCTCCAGGGATACCCTCCCAATAAATACAGAACAGGAACTCCACAGTTCACATAACAGTAGGAAAGCAATCAATTGTCATAGAACATGTTTACATATTGTTTCAGCAAGGATTTCATGCACTCCCATCAGTCATTTGCATTTGCAATAGCTAAGTCTAGCTCAGACTTTTGTGCCTTTTCCCTGAATTATTTGAACTCTATAAAGTACTGTAGATGCACAGTGCTATGGTAAATGTCAGCGTAGTGACGGGCACCATTTACATCCAAGTTTTTAACTGAGACGATTCATCTGTGTTGGGGATTAGTCATTCAGTTCCACATCTTGAGAAGTCACTCTCCCTATAATCTCTAGGGCACACCCAAGTTCCACCCACAATAACATTTGGAAATCATTTGTTCATACTTTCCTGGACAACGTGAATACTTGGCTTAAGGGAAGGGCACAACATTTTTAGAACAGGGGGGCTGTGTTTGAAGCATGTAAGAACATACAGAGAGCCCTTGCTGGATCATGCCAAAGGTCCATCTAGTCTAGCATCAGTGGCCAACCAAATGTCTACAGGAAATCTGCTAGAAGGGCATGAGTGCAGCAGCACTCTCCCTATATGCATCCCCAGTGACTAGTATTCAGAGGCATACAGGGTTCGAAATTAGCAGGGTGTCAGGTGCATTTTGCACCTACAGATTCTCCATTTACGTGCACCTCCAAAAGCCTGGGTGCCATTTTTTGCACCTGGCTGACACTCAAGGATTACTGAAATATACGTTCTTTGAAGCTTCGTAGTATATGTTAAGGATAGACAATATGTTAAGGAGTTTAACAATAAAGAGTAGAGTGTTTTGAAAACAGAAGTATGGTACCAATATTTTTTATTGTAAACACCAAATTAAACATGTTTTAACAATTTATGTTAAAAATGTAGTATTAACAATGTGTTACTTATGTGAATTGCATATTATCAAAGTAATAAATAAAAAGTGTTGCCAACTCCCCCCCCCCGGCGACTAGACTTTCTGTTTTGGCGCCCACAACCCAGGTCCCAGGAGTCATTTGGCTCCTAGCTTTCCTATTCCAGTTTCTAACACTGGAGGCATACCACCTTCGACACTGAAGGTACATCACTGTGTTCAGTTCAGATGCACCATTCCTTCTAATGTGGAACTTTGTGTGGTGGTGGGAGTAGTACTGCAAGTTTGCAGCAGAAGTTTGTTTGCACAAGACTGATTGACTGATGGCCATAGTCTAGCCCCCAATTTCCTCTTTTTCCATCTTCAGGGCAATTTTGCACTTTAAAATGTTTCCTTTAAAAAATATTAATTGAATAGATTAACTTGCAAATGGTGCTTTTTAAAATGTTGGGCAGCCTGTGCAAAGCAGCATAGGGACAAGACCCATCATGGCAGCATTGGCATTTGTTTCCTGCTAAATACAGCTGTCACTTCAGTTGCAAAACTGGAAGAAAGGGAAGCTCACTGGGTATCTGAGCTGGGCAGCCTGCTGTGAGCTTTGCAGTATGTTCCAGAATTTTATCTCCTGCAGACAAGGAGCTAGATCATGGGAAGTCAATGCACCTTGCAGATGTGGATCACAACTTCCATTATCCCTAACCATTGACCATTGATGATGCAAGTTGCAGTCCAAAACATCTGAAGGGTACCATGTTGGCTGTGTCTGGGATGGAGGTTCCTTCTCCTGAGCTATTCCGGCTTTAGAAGGGCAATGCACTTGTCTCTTGAGTGCTTCTATTGCATTCCCTGGTGTCTACTTTTAGGATTTGGACCCCAGTCCACCAAGAACTTCTTCACAAGCTTCATTACAATGGATGGGAGTGATGCAAGAGCACAGCTCTTAACATGCATGTTTGCTTCTAGAGCTTCTTATCCCATAGAGCCTGATATGTGATCTTGCTTGTTGGCTCACTGCCTATTTTGGGTGCAACTTTGTATCCAAAAGTCTCAGACTTGCTTGTTACAGGAATGGTTTGTTGCTGCTTTCCTGTAATTGGTTTCACCATGCTGATTTGTCAGTACTCCCTCTGCTAATTTACTTGCCTGCATGCCCTTGGTGGAGGAGAGTGAAAGTAAGGACAGCACCAAATGAGGGGTAATCTGCTGCAACCCTCTATTTACAATTGCTGCTGTTTCCTTGAGTTAAACCCTTTCATCTTAAACAAGAGGGAAGCGGTAAACAATGTGAAAATTACCTCATGTATGAGGCAGTTTTGAAGTAAATCAAGAGTGTCTTAGGTTGCAAGCCTGAGAAGACATATTAGGGAGGAAGCTCTGAGGAGCACAGTGAGAATTACTTCAGAGCAAATATGCAGAGCATTGCGCTGCACGTGAAATTTCTCATTGGACGTGCTTTAGCATGTAGATGTGATCGCAGCTGGAAATCAGAAAGGAAATAGGTGGGAGCCAGAACATTCTTGTCGCATCCTGTTAACCAGGAAACTGTCCAAAATGACTGAAATCATGATCAAAAGGGTAATTGTGAATGGCCCCTCATATTCCTTCCGGACCACTCAATTAACATTAGTTTTTGAAGGTTCAGCCACACAAAAAAAGCTGAAGATTAGCCAGTACATTGGTACCTCGGGTTAAGTACTTAATTCGTTCCGGAGGTCCGTACTTAACCTGAAACTGTTCTTAACCTGAAGCACCACTTTAGCTAATGGGGCCTCCTGCTGCTGCTGCGCCGCCGGAGTACAATTTCTGTTCTCATCCTGAAGCAAAGTTCTTAACCTGAAGCACTATTTCTGGGTTTGCGGAGTCTGTAACCTGAAGCATATGTAACCTGAAGCGTATGTAACCTGAGGTACCACTGTAATTCAAAAATACTTTTTTTCTTGATGCCAAAGTTCCTGAAATATGACTATATAGCATTCTGGCTCTTTAGAAAAAAAGGACTTTTTGGTTACATTAGCAATAAACTCTGAACCATTTCTAAAGGAAACTAACGAAGCAGTATGGTGTCCTGCCATTAAGGCGATGTCACCCACCTATTAGGATGATGTTACCAAATTGTCAGGTGGCCATGGTTTAAGAAAAATGGTCTCATGTACTGTATTGGAACCCCTGCTGGACCATGATTTGCCCAAAGGCTGAAGGTTCTCCATCTCTGCTTTAAGGGGAACATTACAGATTTCTCCTCAATTGATTTTTGTTTGTTTGTTTTAGCACAAATTTGGCACTGGTGGCATCTTCAGTCTTCCTTCCTAATATATGCAAGCTCAGCACAGCAGAGATAGGTATAAGGCTAACACATGAATGTTCACGTCATTACTGCTGTTATATTGGTTTAGATAACCTAAAATCCAGTGCTTGGATTAATACACAGAGCCTTGTATTAATCCTGATGGTAGGTCAGTAGAAGGGCTCTCAGCTTCCTTTCCTCCTTCCTTCTCCTATTGTATTCACTGAAAAGAGGCTTGACATGTGATGACACATAGTCTGACATCCTCAGCAGCCAAAAGGCTAAATTAAGCAATACCAACACTTTGTGTGGGATCTTCATGATTAATGAAACTAGCTATTAGCTTTGTTGGGATCACAGAAATGACTGTTGTATCTTTGCAGTTGCCGATGACCAAAATCCCTACTTGAACCAAGCAGTAGTGTTCATTGAAGATGCAATTCAGGTAAATGCCTCATCTGCCAGGCTATGGCCAAAGTGGAGATAACTGATTAGTGCCCAGCAAAATAAACTATTGCATAGGACTTGAGTATTCTGTTTTCCTGGTGAGCTGCCAGTTTATGGCACACAGTTAAATTAACGTTAGGCTCAGCAGTCTGGTCTTACCAGCTGTGCAGTAAGAGACTGCCCTAAATAATTTTAGGGAAGCTTGATTTCTGCATATTTGTGTTTACATCTCTTTGGACAACCGGGATTGCATAATTATTGCTCATGGCAATTGTAAGAGCCGTTCCGTGTTGGGAAATCAGCTTGTTTAAAGGTTAGTGGATGTTGCCTTGAATAGTGCATGCCTGTATCAATTGATATGGCTTGACTTTGAATAACAGAGCAATTGTGATGCCTGAGTGATCAATCTTGCCTTTCATCTCTCTAGTATCGTTCCATAAATCACCGTGTGGATTCTTACTCCTTGTGGCTTTATCGGCGGTATTACTCAGAAGTTTGCCAATGGTGAGAAACTGGGCTCTTTTCTCTTGCTTATCTCTGATGCTTAGAGCCTCTGTCACTCTCTGACTCCACAAATCCTTGGTTCCTCTGTCAATCCAAGGCATTTTTGTATTTTCCTAACTATCCCTCTTGGGATTTCCTATCTGGCTTCTGCAAGTCAGCAGCTACGTTGGCCACTTTCATTTTGCAGCAATAACCATGATGCCTCTCTCCAGCACTCCCAAGTTGGTAGGCTGGAGAAAGAGACCTTTTGCTAAACAATGTGACATTGCTACAAATATTGCTAGTCATCACAGATATAAAATCACCCCTGTCCAACCAAATGCCTGTGGAAAACTCACAAACAGAATGTGAGTGCAGCAGCACTCCACAGCTGCTGTTCCCCACCAACCTTTAGTCAGAGGCCTTATTAGAGTATTTCAGCCACAATTTAAATCTTTATTTAAAATGATGTTTATAAGATGAAACAGAATTTGCACTTTTGCCTGCTCTTGTGATAGCATAACACCCCACTGGATGAAAGCAGAGGTATGGGAAACCAGAAATGGTTGAATAGCACAATCCTATGCATGTCTACTCAGAAATACAACCCACTGCATTCAAGAGAACTTATACATAGTATACATAGGATTTCAACCCACGAGTTGAATTCAACATAATGTTAAGCAGAATGTGCTCCTCCTCTGTGCCCCCCCTGCATCTGTTCTGGGGGATCCCCCAACCCTCCAGAGTAGCTTTGGGGATAGCGTGGGGAGGAGGGGGCAATCCCTTTGTGGTGGTGTTAATCCTGTTTAAGTGAATACCACCTACATTTCTTATTTCTTCCTTTTTCTTTTTTTGGTTATTTATATTTTTTTGGAAGTTATTTCAATTAAAAGAAATAAAGTGAAACAGAAAAAAAGAAGGGAAAGTAAGGGGGGAAATAACAACAAAGACACATATGAAAAGAATAGATAGACAGATATGCAAAAATGAATATATTATATTTCCATACATTCTTATATAAATTGGTATCGTGTTATTATCCTTAATACTTACAGCATGTAAATGTTAATAGCCTACTACATTTTGCATAAAGTCCTTCCAAGTATTATCATATTTATCCAAGCAAAGTCTGTATCTGTAAGCATTCTGTTCACAGGTTGCGAGTGTTGTCATATTGTCAATTCATTTTTAAAAAGAAATCCTTAAGAAAAATTCCCAGGATTACAAAAATAAATGCAGATACCCTCTACCCTGTTTTAAGTTGTGATACATTCCATGTTATTAATCATCCTTTATTCCTTCCCTTCTTCCCAAAGTACCCCAGAGTGGCAAACAACAAAACAAATTTACTTGTTTAGAAACAAGCCAAATATCCTCACAATTAATCATTTGAAAGCTGCCAGAATGTATTTTTCAGCCACCAAATGCGTGAGCGAACAGGAATGTTTTAAAATCCTGCCTAAACATTAATAACATAGGCCAATGACACCCCCCCAGGGCGTTCCATAGGTCATAGGTTGCTACTGAAAAGAACCTGTCATAGTTCAGCACCAGTTCCCGACTTTGTCAACCTTCATCTCCTAAGCTAGGAAAATGTCACATTTCCAGATCCTCACTATCACAAGCTTAGTTGCAAATGGCAAGAATGCCAAAATGTGTTGGTGATAATTTAAATCCTCATGGCTTGTAAGTGAGGAATATCACTGAAATACGTGTGGTATCTATAGCAGGTGTTGGAAATCTTTGGCCCTCCAGATGTTGCTGAACTACAACTTCCATCAAATGTTGCCATTGGCAGCACTTGCTGGTGTTGATGGGAATTGTGGTTCAGCAACATTTGGAGGGCCAGAGATTCCCCATGCCTGATCTGCAGTGTTCGCTATTGCAAAAAAGGGCTTGGTTTTATCAGCCACATTTTTAAAGGCCTCTCTGTGAGCACTGCAGCATTAACAATGGTACTACCATTAGGTCATTGTCTTGTTGCATTGTATATTTGATAAAGGGGACCCACACTGGGGTGAAGGTGTCCTCCTTTGATTGTCTCTGTGCTAGTTTAAGTTTGTTGGTTAACTTTACTAGTAGGGTGGTTGCCTATCCCCCCCCCCCAAAAAAAACCCACAGCATACAAATCAATATGGCTAATAAGACCCAACACTCGCCCCTCTAACACATGTAAACAAACCATGCTGCAACCAACCAAACACAACCAACCAAGCTTTGGAACATCCCCCTCCCAATCTCTCGCAATGCCAATAAAAATGAACCCATATATAAATAAAACACCTACTCAGGTGATGCTGACCCAAAAACCCTGCACAAACACTATGCAATAGAATAAAAGTTCATTATCCCACCCTCTCCCTCCCTCTCTCCCCTCTTTCCCCCAGTCGCACAGTGTCTCATACTGAATGTAAATGAACTGTGAAAAAGATTCTAAAGTAGAGACGCTATATGTACTTTCCCCTGTTCGTTTCTTTTGTAACAGAAAAAACCTCAAATAAAAACTAATTTTTTAAAAATGGTTTTACTATTAATAGTCATCGTATCAGCTATTCACACTTGTAGATACAGTGGCTTCATCATGTATCAGTCCACACAAAACTTTCACCCTCTTCCAAGGGCATGCTATCCTTACCAACCTAATATATGCATTCGCCTAACAGTGTAACATGTGAACTAAGCAATTGCAGGTATAACTGGCAGCAATAGCTGGAAAAGAATGGTGCTGCAGCTGGCTGAATTTTTTGCTCTCGTCGTTCGTATGCCCCTCTGGTCCTTGTTTAGAGAACAGTTAGCACTACTTGGGTGTGGAGCAAAAACCTGTCTGAGCTGATCCTGTGAGCTGAAGCCATTTTTATTTGTTTTTTGATTTCTGAACTAAAAGCATGTCACTGAATGTACTAGGTGATGCCTGAATGGCTTGGCCGGCTTTCGGTCCAAAGAGATTGGAATGAAGGGCTTGATCTCTTTCTGCTGTACTATCACTTTGCAGGGAGGTAACTATCGCACATCATTGTGCTATAAAAAGGCTTTCAGTTGTCCAGTTAGGCTCAATCCCATATACTGTGCTTTTTGGCTGCTCCTGATATTATGCGATTGTATGGCTGTATGTTCTTTTTGGCCAAGTAGCTTTTAGGAGGATATGTTTTTCATTCAGTAATCACATTGATCTTCCTTTGCTCTTAAAGGATTTTGATTGCCACCATTACACTAATCCTGGCTCTTGCTTTCATCGAAACGCCTTCTTCATTTACTGTCACGTCGGACATACGATACCGCTTGGAACCCTGGGAGCCTCCTTGTGGCTTGACGGAGAGCATTGAACTGCTTTGCTTCCTTGTCTTTATAGCAGATGTCTCTGTAAAGGTGAGCGATGACACATTTGATGCCACTTGGAAAATCTCCAGGTTCATGAGGTGCATTTGAATTGCCCACACTTCCCTATGTGGGATATATGGAATAACCAATGAATTCCAACATGATTCTGGGCTCTGGGCTTCAGACAAGGGAAAATTAGGAAATGGTTCTTTTGAAAAGCCTCCCCATCGGTAAAGGCTTCATTTTCACGATGACTGGTCCAGCCGTTTTTAGAAAGAGTATATCAAAATTAGTCGCACTTTAGTTTTGTAAATCTTTCTGCGAAACAAAATGTTACAATGATCTAACAACTGTTTAAACATGTATTGTATTGCTTCATCAGAGTTACTTAATAGGATGGGAAGAGTTTCGGAAAACCAAGTGGTTGATGGCATATATCCTGGTGCTGGTAGTCTCCCTTGCAGACTGGACTGTTTCACTGAGCTCTTCCTGTGGTGAGGTAAGGATAATATGTGTGTATGTCACTGAGGCAGGGGCTACAGAGAAGGAGGGTCAGATTGAGCAAGTGGCACTTTGCAGTTGAGCAAGCAACAAAAACATTTTTACTTTTGCAAAACTTTTGAGTTTGTAATCTGAGAGCATCCTCTGCTTATATACTTACAACTTGGAGCAAGCACAGCTCAAAGTCCCACTCTGCTGTGAAGTTGTTGTCATTGGCCTTTTTATCCTGTCCTCCTAACCTCTTCCTCCCCCATGTTATCCTCATGACAACCCTGTGAGGTAGGTTAGGCCCAGAGTCACCCAGTGTACTTCCTATCTAAGTGGGAACTTGAATCTGGGTCTCCCTCATTTCCTTTTAACACTCTAGCCTTCATTCCATATTGGCATCTCAGCTGAAAGTTCAAATCTCCATTCAGTCCTGAAGCACACTGGGTAACTTTGTAATGTTTAACTTTTTAATTTTATTATATTTAAAATATCTCTATACAGTGGTACCTTGGGTTAAGTACTTAATTTGTTCCGGAGGTCCGTACTTAACCTGAAACTGTTTTTAACCTGAAGCACCACTTTAGCTAATGGGGCCTCCTGCTGCTGCTGCTGCGCCACCGGAGCACAATTTCTGTTCTCATCCTGAAGCAAAGTTCTTAACCTGAAGCACTATTTCTGGGTTAGTGGAGTCTGTAACCTGAAGCGTATGTAACCCAAGGTACCACTGTACTACTTTTCATTGACACGATGCTGGAGCAGTTCACAATATATAAAGACAGTACAACAAAATGCCCATAATAGCAACACAATGTCATTCAAACCACTGTAAACAATAATACATTATAACCAAGCTGTGAATTACTAGCCGGTAAACCCCACAAGGAGAGGCCATAGCTCAGTGACAGAGTTTCTGCTTTGCATGCAGAAGATTCCAGGCTGGAACAAGGCATCACTAATTTGCAGTTGACACCCAGTTATATAACAGCTGAGCCAGGTATGAGTGTTTGAAGTTTGTTTCTTTGGAAAGTATGTTTGTTTCAGTGGTGTTTCTACTTGTTGCGTTTTTTAAAATGATTTTGGAAACATCCCTTCTGGTACCTGTACTTTCTTCCTGGAACGTATGCTGACTAGAAATAACTCCCACACCGGAAATGAAGATAACCAAATAATAATAATAATAATAATTTATTATTTATACCCCGCCCATCTGGCTGGGTTTCCCCAGCCACTCTGGGCGGCTTCCAAAAGAATATTAAAATACTATGATACATCAAACATTAAAAGCTTCCCTAAACAGGGCTGCCTTCAGATGTCTTCTAAAAGTCTGGTAGTTGTTGTTCTCTTTGACATCTGGTGGGAGGGCGTTCCACAGGGAGGGCGCCACTACCGAGAAGGCCCTCTGCCTGGTTCCCTGTAACTTGGCTTCTCGCAGTGAGGGAACCGCCAGAAGGCCCTCGGTGCTGGACCTCAGTGTCCGGGTAGAACGATGGAGGTGGAGACGCTCCTTCAGGTATACTGGACCGAGGCCGTTTAGGGCTTTAAAGGTCAGCACCAACACTTTGAATTGTGCTCGGAAACGTACTGGGAGCCAATGTAGGTCTTTCAAGACCGGTGTTATATGGTCTCGGCGGCTGTTCCCAGTCACCAGTCTGGCTGCTGCATTCTGGATTAGTTGTAGTTTCCGGGTCACCTTCAAAGGTAGCCCCACGTAGAGCGCATTGCAGTAGTCCAAGCGGGAGATAACCAGAGCATGCACCACTCTGGCGAGGCAGTCCGCGGGCAGATAGGGTCTCAACCTACGTACCAGATGGAGCTGGTACACAGCTGCCCTGGACACGGATTTAACCTGTGCCTCCATGGACAGCTGTGAGTCCAAAATGACTCCCAGGCTGCGCACCTGGTCCTTCAGGGGCACGGTTACCCCATTCAGGACCAGGGAATCCCCCACACCTGCCCGCCTCCTGTCCCCCAGAAACAGTACTTCTGTCTTGTCAGGATTCAACCTCAATCTGTTTGCCGCCATCCATCCTCCAACCGCCTCCAGACACTCACACAGGACCTTCACCGCCTTCACTGGTTCTGATTTAAAGGAGAGGTAGAGCTGGGTGTCATCTGCATACTGATGAACACCCAGTCCAAACCCCCTGATGATCTCTCCCAGCGGCTTCATATAGATATTAAAAAGCATGGGGGAGAGGACAGAACCCTGAGGCACCCCACAAGTGAGAGCCCAAGGGTCTGAACACTCATCCCCCACCACCACTTTCTGAACACGGCCCAGGAGGAAGGAGCGGAACCACTGTATGACAGTGCCCCCAGCTCCCAGCCCCTCAAGACGGTCCAGAAGGATGTTATGGTCGATGGTATCAAACGCCGCTGAGAGATCCAGCAGAACTAGGAAACAGCTCTCACCTTTGTCCCTAGCCCGCCGGAGATCATCAACCAGTGCGACCAAGGCAGTTTCAGTCCCGTGATGAGGCCTGAATCCCGATTGGAAGGGATCCAAATGGTCCGCTTCTTCCAGGCGTGCCTGGAGTTGTTCAGCAACCACTCGCTCAATCACCTTGCCCAAGAATGGAAGATTTGAGACTGGGCGATAGTTGGCCATCGTGGCCGCATCTAAAGATGGTTTTTTAAGAAGCGGTTTAATAACCGCCTCTTTCAGCGGGTCTGGGAAGGCTCCCTCACGGAGGGAAGCATTCACCACCCCACGAAGCCCATCGCCCAGCCCTTCCCGGCTAGCTTTTATAAGCCAGGATGGGCAAGGATCAAGGAGACAGGTGGTTGGTTTCACTCGTCCAAGCAGCCTGTCCACATCCTCGGAGGTAACAGATTGGAATTGATCCCACACAATTTGACTAGACAGGACTCTAGCACTCCCCCGCCCCGGCCCTGCTCCCACGGTGGCGTCTACCTCTTCCCGAATCTGAGCGACTTTATCTGCAAAAAACTTTGCAAAATCATGTTAACATTATGTAAAGGTATGAGGAACTAAAGAGGAAGAGTTTTGTGCTTTGCTCCATCTGCAGAATTTTATGCCAAGGTTATTATTTCAATGACTGCAAAAGATATAAACTTTGCATCTGATGAGCTGATCGCTTGGAGAAGGCCTGAGGTCCTTCTCTCCTTGGCTAGCTGTGTGAGGGTTCAGTATGCCACTGTCAATATCAGTGAAAACAGGTGCAGCTGAAGCAAACCATCTTTTCCTTCCTCTGTCGGACTTCAAAGCATTCTAAATAATTCTCAGGTTAACCTGCTCTAGCAACAACAGCAACAAAGAGTTTTCTAGTGGCATTTAGCTAACATATGAAGTCTTAAGTTGGAAAGTGTCTATTTATTTATTGAAAACATTTTTATGCCACAATTCAGCCACAATTCAGCAGAACTTCCAGGGCAGTTTACATAAAACCCCCCAAAACCAAGATACCCCAAAACCAATTCCCCTCTCTGCAGCAATCTGTTAAAAAAAGGAAATACATTAAAACACCTGAAAGAACACAAAAGTTTTCTGCATGGCCCTTAAATGATAGCATTGTTGGATATATCTGATGGGGGAATTCCACAAGGAACACAATCACTGAGATGGCCCCAAAATGAGCATTCACCTTGGTTAATCGTTTATGTTTTCCCCGCCTCCAGTTAATTTGTTCAAACCTTGTTTTTCTTTCTTGTCATCCATTTATACACTGGTAGTCATTACATCATGTGGGTGATCAAATGTTGCCTGTTTGTCTCGTTACCAGCCTTCCAGTTAAAAAAATAAAGAAATTATTCCCTTTAGTGCTTGCATTATATTTTTGCAAAACTAAATTTTACTGTTCAGCTTGAGCAGCCCATGTGGACATTGCATTAAAAAGCAAATTCATTCTCTGGTTTGGATGCTGGCTTTTTTGTCATTAACAAGCGCAAAATTTATCCCCTTCAATCTTAGAGTCTGAGAATACGGCGAATCCTCCGTCCTTTCTTCCTCCTTCAGAACTCTTCAATGATGAAAAAGACACTAAAAAGCATCAAGAGGACATTGCCAGAAATTACAAGGTAATAAGGAGTAATAGAGCAACTATCTTCCAGCCTGCAGATAAGAAATCAATAAATACTGTAGGCTTTACTTCCCCATAGTGGCCCAGTTTGCGCACCACAGTTGTTTACCATGACATGTCAATCTGGGATGTTTTACTCCTGCCCGTAGCATGTGGATAAAACAACCCACATTTTATGTCCAATTTGTTTTTGGAATGATGATTATGGTTTGTATGAGCAAAATAAACCATGGTCCCCACTTCAGACATAACACTAATCCAGGGACAGAAGATGTTTTTGTCTTCTGTGAACCAGTGGAGTGAGAAAACAACCCAGATTATTGTGTTCATGGTAAGCCTGGGGTGGGGAGCCTGTGGCCCTCCAGATGTTGTTTTACACCTCTCATCATTCTTGGCCATAGGCCATGCAACATCTGGAAGGCAGTAAACTGTTAATTATGATTTACCATGAAGTATGAGTTGGGTCACCACACTACCATAACTAAGGGTAGAAATTGGGAATTGCCTGAAGGAATGACTGGTTGGAAATCAGTTGGAAGTGGAGAGAAGTCAGGAAAACCATCTCGATGATAATCTTCTGGCACAACATTTGCAAGTTGAGGGTGAATTTTGGGGTCTTTGGACTATAGTGGAAACTTGTTGAGAGGGATCTATCAAGGAAAAGGTCTACATTACCATAGGAAGATGTACGTCAGTGCTATGTTCTTATCCTCTTTCTTCCCAGGTTTTGACTAAATTTAACTTAAATGCCTTAGCCAAAGAAATTATTTCCTGAATAGAGGGTAACTTCTTCTTCTTCTTCAAAAATGCGTTATTCTGGTTTATTTGAATGTTGTAGTCTGACATCTCTCCATTTGCATCCTCCTTACATTTTAATGAAAGTACTAATTTTGGCATTTGTGCTTTCTCCCTAATAGTGTTATGCTGCTATTAGCTGTTCACCTGTTTCTCTTTACCATGTTTGGCATGCTGCTGTTTGCTCGAACGAAGGTAACTAACATGAACGATTCATGTAGGGTTTGGTTGTCTTGAGAGCATTGTCAGAAATGTTGGCAAATGTAATAAGTTTTTGGAAAAAAATATTGCCCCTTTCTATCTTTTCTGTGTTTCAGACATAGTGTTAGACATAGTGTTAAGGTCTGGATTATTTCCCCCCTTTATCAGAAGGAAATAAAGCTTGTGTGTACACGCTTCGCTTTCCCAGAGTATCTTTGTAAAAGTTGGATCCAGCAGAATTAGCCTGAAAAGCGGATATAGCTGAAAAAAGTGGGAAAGAGTATCACTCCTCCAGCTTCCCCTTTTCAGTTCCCTCCCTCAGCTCTTTGCACTTTCCACGGGAGAAAGTGGTAATCCCCCTTGCCATATCATGACCAATCATATAAGAGAAATTACATATATGAAATGCTGCAGCATGATAGCTTTCCCCGCAAACTGTTCCCTCTAAGAAAAACTGAGGTGATAGTTACCACATGCAAACCACCACAAACTCCAAAATAAATGCCTGTGTAGAAGACGGATGTCTTCATTTCACTGTGTCTTTCTTGAATCTTTGCACTCTGAACTTTGCTGTGCTTTCCCCCCTTGCATATTTAAATACAGAGGTCTTATTCCTGTGGGTATATGTGTGTGTATGTGTGAACACACACAAGCCCATGTATATAGTACCAATAAATGTTTGGTACCAATTCTCTTCCAGCATATTCACTTAGAAGCTGACTGCTTGTAAGGAACAAATCTCTGTAACACAGCTCCAGTTCTCAAGCAGAAGCGGATACTTAATCCTTTTGCTGCTTGAATATTTTCTATTCTAGGTGCCCCCCCCCGGCTGCTTTCCTTCCCTCAGGTTTTTAAAAACGTGTTTGCTTTCTAAATACAACATTGGAAAAAATAAAAGTCCATTGGTTTTCTTGGGTTATAGTTTGCAAATATGCCAGTTTATGATAACGATACAAAAATGATAAAATGTTAAAGAATTATATAGATATTAAAATGCAATATTATATCAAGAATATTCTTTTTTTAAGAGATTCTGGCTTAATTCTAGTCATCTTAGCATTCATACACCAGCTTAGACAAGACCACTTTGGGAAGATGCTCATATATGATGTTATGTGCAAGTAGAGTAGAAAAAGTGCCATCTGAGACTAGTTGTATGTCTTGTGGAAATTTAATGAATATCATGTTTTACATTATATTTTTCTGAAGTACTCACCTGTCTCTCTGAAGCCAGAAGTAACTGGATTTATTGTAACATTGTGTTGTGTGGCCCCGATCTTCCACAGTCCTATTCTGCCTGATAAGCTAGTTATGTGTGTGTGTGTGTGGCATCATGCACTTGGGTCAGACAGTGTGATCCCAGGACTTGTGCATGCTTCTTAAATGGCTGTGGCAGACTCTTGGCATTGCTTTGCTAATGGCTTGGCTCTCTGTGACTAGGATGCCCAGCAGGACAAGGAATGGCAAGGATATTTTCACAACTTGCCAGATTCATTAACTTCCCTGCTGGTACTGCTGACAACTGCAAATAATCCAGATGGTAAGCATAACTTTCTAAATGTATTCTCTCTCTCCCCCTCTCTTATTTTCTACTGTTAAGAGAATTAAGATTTGAGGAAATTCATGCTTTTCATGGTGGTGCAAACTTTGAGACATTTGGCTAGGAGTGTGAGCGCGAATTATTTCATTTTCACTGTATCTCAGGCCTGATTTGACTACCATAGAAATACAGAAGACCCCCCCCTCCCCTCACTCTAGTTTTCCTTTAAACTTATTTACTTACGGATTGGAGTTCATAATGGGTTTTGACCTGTAGAGTAAGCTCTTATCTACCCCAGTATAAATTGAATTCTGATTTCCTTTTTCAGTTTGTCTCTCTTCCCCATGTTTCATGCTGACTAACTGCTTCTTTTGTCTCTTCAAACACCTAGCATGTTTCTCTGATAGGTGAAGTTGGCTTTGTGACTGGCATAAAGGCTGGCCATTTAGTATTGTGCAAATCTGGCTTCTAGCAAAAAACCCCCTCATAAGTAGAGGTTTGCCCTGAGCTTTATCTGAAAAATAATTGTATACATGTTTTAATGAGCACACTTCTTCATTGGCCCAACATAAGCAGTGTGTGTGCTTCTCTTTTTCAGCATTTTATATATTCATTATTACTTTCTAACCTTCTTTAAAATTGTTGTACAGTGATGATTCCTGCCTACTCTAAGAATCGAGCATATTCCATCTTCTTCATATTCTTCACTGTAATAGGTAAGCTGCCACTTCATTTGAATAAGATCCCTATGCAAGTCATTCAGTGTGACCTTTGTTTTATTTGTCTCTATATAAGGGTGTTTCCAGACTTCTTTGAGATTGATACTTCTCATTCATGCATTTCCCCCCTCAGCATCCACAGGACATCATTGGCATTAAAATATCTCTCTCCCCATTTTAACTCAGATTTACATTTTTTGACTGGTGGGGGAAGACTCTCTCTCTCTCTCTCTCTCTCTCTCTCTCTCTCTCTCACACACACACACACACACACACACAACCAGTTTGCAAATTAAGCCTCTGTTTGGAAGCACCCTAACTATACTCCCCATCCTCCCCTGTATTCTACCGAAGTTGTGGCTTTCTCTGGGAAAATAAAATAACATTTAGGGACAGAAGAAATTACCTTCCATACGCTATTGACACTTAAAATACACCTGATTAAAATTCATTATACTTTCATACATCGTAAAGTTATCTAAGCCAGTCTTTAAAAAAAACAAGGTACCTTCTTCCTTCCTTCCTTTGGAAAAAGTGTACTAGAACGAACAGGTTTTAAAATGTGGCATTCATACTTGTGGTAAAATAATTCTAGCAAATTCCCATTTTACCAGCTAACCTTGGGAATTCTGCTTATTGTTGCAGTTTTGATGCAAATTCCTAGGGACTTCATATGGGTCTCTGCTCAGTTTACAGTTGAACAAACACAGCACAGCTTCTATATTTTTTAAAGTAAATATTTTTTTCTTTTCTTAAGGGAACTTATTTCTGATGAACTTGCTGACAGCCATAATATACAATCAGTTTCGTGGCTATCTTCTGGTGAGTAAAGCCTAAATGACATATTGTTGAAATGATGAAACCTAGCATGGGCTTCTGAGCAGGAAGTTCCTGCTGTTGGGGTATTTCAACAGCCTTCAGGAATCTGGGTTTTAGGGAGTCTTTGGTAGAAGATTTTGGCTATGGCATGGACGAATACAGCTGTGGCACAGTTGGCTCTCATGTGCTTGTGTTTTATGTGTGGCTGCTGCTGCAAGCACATGAGTGGGTGGTTAGGGTCTTTCCCATGTGATTGCCACCTTAGGAGGGAGATGGCAGAGTGAGGAAAATCCACATGCTTCGCTCCCTTCCACATGTACATGGTTGTGATTTTTACGTACACATTGCAGCTGTCTTGTGTGATGGAGGTAGAATCGTATTCTTTAACATTCAGAAACCAAAATTGTGAGCAAACATTTCCCAAGGAGATGCTTATCTGGCCACCTCACCTGCAAGCGTGAGAAAATCAGTTCAGCCAATGAAGATGTTCTGAAAGCCAGGAGCTCATGATGGGCTTTTCCCCAGTGACTTTTTGTCTTGGACTTGCGCCTTTGATTTGTGTTCTGCTCCATGTGACACTTTCAAAACAGAGTGACTCTTCTCTAGTTCTTCGTGTTTTTCATGCCTGTAACTTTCTCCTATGTGTTGGCGGATATATTTTTTCTTCCTGTTTCAGAAATCGGTTCAATCCTCACTTTTCCGAAGACGCTTAGGAATCCGGGCTGCCTTTGAAGTTCTTTGTTCTCTGAAGGAGACTTCTCTCAATAAGAACATGTGAGCGAAAGGTGTCAAGCACACATAGGGTGGGTAGAGACAAGGAACAGAAGGTTAACGATTCCTTCTCACACATCGTAACTTTGTTTATGTAGCTTGCGTGTCCAGGCGGAGACTCTAGCTCAAGTTCTTCATAGAGTAAAAATGGATCCTGACTGCAAGGAAGCAATCATTAGGGTAGGAATCACCTTTTTTACTTAATGAGAAGTTGGATTTCATTCAAAAAATGTTCTTGACCAACAACATTGGTGTGTTAACTTCCAGTTTCTCTTGTATATGCAGAACCTTGAGTTGTGTCCCCCAGGAGGTCTGACCTCTGCTCAGTTTCAGTTACTCTTTGATGAACTGGACAAACACAAAGTTAAAGAGGTATGGACCTGACTTTCATTTATGCCAGCTTTCCAGGTTCCCTCCAGGTGTGGTGGCCGAGGTAGATAGGAGCTGTGGCCCAAAACATCTGCAGGGTACCAGCCGTGCAAATGCTGATTGTACATTTGGGGCTGGTGTACAAGTTTACTGAGAGTCGTGCTATGTGTTAGTCATGAAAGTTGTGTCTGAATCATGCATATAACTTTCCTCCCTTTACCTGTAGAATTTAAATATTCACATTTTCTAGCTTTGTTGAGTCTGAGAACTCTTGAAGGAGCTGCAGTTAATACTGAGTTGTTCTAATAAAGAATTGCTTGGATAAAGTTGATGGGAATAGTTGTGAATAGGAGTTTGTTTGTTTTTTGGTGCATTTGCTTCTCTGCAAAACGGTAACCTTTCAATTTCTGTTTCCTCTTAGCACTAATGATGTGTCTCCTTGACTGTAGGACACTCCCATACTTCAGTAGGAGTGGGGCTGCACTTCAAGCCCTGCCTTTGATGGTGCATCACTGTGTCTGCCTCAATGGGCCCTTCAGGCAAGCAGTTGCTCACACATCTAAGCTCCGTGCAACTGGGACACCCAATGGCTTGGGTGTCCTGCTTGTGTAGAGCCTCTGTGTGTGGGCTGCTGAGGGTTCCCTTTTCAGACCTCTGTGCTCAATCTGTGAAGGTTGGGGGCAGTTTAATGGCAAGGGCATAACATCAGTGATGGGAATAGATGTGTGGCCTCACTCCTGCCACTACCCAAGGAGTGTTCTATATATGGCTCACGAATGCATAGGGCTCCTGTGTTTCCTAAATCTCAAAGCATATTTGGAAAATCACTGCTCCCCTACCAATAAAAGAAAGCAAAGCTGAACATAATATATTATAGCTGGTCAGTGAGATATGAATCCTTGCTTTCTGATTAGGGTCTGACTGCTCCAAAAAATGTGCAGAAAATTAAAAATTAAGATACAAGACAAAGATCCCCTATGCCAGAGGTTCCCAAACTTGGGTCCCTTGCTGTTTTTGGACTACAACTCCCATCATCCATAGCCAGCAGAATCAGTGGTCAGGGGTGATGGGATTTGTAGTTCAAAAACAGCTGGATACCCAAGTTTGGGAAACACTGCCCTATGCATATGAAAACTGTTCAGAATACATCTTTCCGCCAGTTATATAAGGTTCCCAGAGAAGGGCTTCTAAAGATTCCAGTTAGTAGTAATGTTGAGCTGGCTCAATGTGGTAAGAGGGTTTTTTTGTTGACTGATTGGCGCAAATATGCCATAACTGATGCAAGAGATTTGTACAGTCTATCATTTGAGCGAAATCATCTTCTACTAACTGTACCCCTTTGATTGATGATCAGTGCTGATAACTGGAACTTTTGTTGCATTTTTGGGGGGTGTTTTTTTTTTTTAAGTTTTAAGCAAATAAATGATTAACTGGGCCAGTGGGTATCGTGTTGTGCCAGGGAATTAATCTTGTTGCACTCAGAGATTTCTGGGTGGGGACAGTTTCCCTGTCATCCTTTTCTTTTTGGTCTCTAAGGAAGGGCTGCATACAGGTGTGGAGCTGTCACAGTGCTGTCGCAGCAGGCCTCAGGGATATGTATCCTACGTCAAAGAGATGCCTCCTCAAGGCCATGTGTTATTGGAGAAACAGCAGGTCATGTTGACAAGACTCTCATATCCTTTCCTTTCAGCGTCCTCCCAGGCCAGATTATCAGTCACCTTTTCTACAGAGAATCCAAATTGTCTTTGGTCACCGTTACTTTGGCTATTTAGGGAATGCTGTTGCTGTAGCAAACGTTTTGTCTGTGTGCGTAAGTATAACATGTGTCAAACAGTAGTGATTTTACATTAAGGCAAGTTTTAACAGGGCAGTTTAGTAGCCCAGTTCTCTTGTCATTTTCTGCGAAGCAACTGTTCTCATAAGAAAATCCCTGCTGGATCAGACCAAGACGCCAGGAAGCATCCTGATTCCACTTGCAGCCAGGCAGATATTCTTAGGAAGCACAGCGATAGCCCTTTCCTGTTGATTCTCCCCAGCAACTGATAATGTCGTGGTGGGGAACCAGTGGCCCTCCAGATGTTGCCACACTGCAACTTCCAGCAGCCTTGACCATTGGCCATGCTGGCTGAGGTTGATGGGAGTCCAACAGTATCTGCATGCCAATTACAACAAAACAAAGCAAAGCAAATCAGATAGCTGCTATTCATGCTGTCCCTTGTGGCCTTTACAGCTAGAGATTTCTTGTCTTCCTATTGTGGGATGCCTCAGTCTATTGCAGGAAAGGAATGAGAGATGCGTGGATATGCTTTTAGGTATGTCCTAACTGTTGAAGATTCTCAAAATATTTGACTGCTGCCATGGTCAGTAGGCGAGAATGCAGTCTTTATAATTACGGTCTGTTCCTTTTTCTATCTTGCTTTATGTGCTAGGTGCCAGTTCAGAACAACTTTGCTCTGGACACTTCATAATGTTGTAGTTTAAAAGTTTGGTGCCAACTGACCAGTATCCGTTTCTCTTCCCCTTAAGGTGGTCATGGTACTAGATGCAGATAAGCAACCTGCTGCACGGGATGACTTTTTTTTAGGGGTAAGGCCACTTTCTCTGGCTTTCTCTGTAAGAGTTGCTCTTCCAAATGCTCAATTCTTAATGTGCATCTCAATTCTAAATTTTCAAGGTTATAAACTGTGTCTTCATTTTCTACTACCTCCTGGAAATGTCATTGAAAATTCTAGCACTGGGGTTAAAAAGATACATATCTTATCCAAGCAACATATTTGATGGCCTTCTGACTGTAGTTCTGATGGTGAGTATTGCGACACAAGTTCCATTCTGTTTTGTTTTTTTACTGTAAAGATGACCACTGACCACAAATTGTTGGCTGGAGGATAAGATAGGAAAAGAGAATGTACGTGTGACTTCACCCAGGCTGTGTGTGTGTGTTTTGCACAGTCAAATCCGAAAATAACTTCCTGTTTGTAAGAGTTTAAAAGTATGACTGTGTTGGTTACGTTTCCTTCATGGGTGAAAACTATTTTGTTGGATCAAGAAGAAAGAAAGAAAGAAAAACTTTTAGGACCTTGCTTGTAATAAAGATCCCTCCCCAGCATGTTAACAGAACATTTGTTTCTAATAGATATTTTCTACTACCTAAATTTCAGTTATTGAATAGCGATTGAAATTGCTATAGCTTTGCTCTGCTCCTTCTTCTCAAAGGTTTTGGAGGTGTCAACATTTGCTGTCTATGGATTTCCTCATCGAGGCTGGTATGTGCTCTTTGTAAGCAATTTCAGCTATCCAGAAACCAGCAACTTTTGATGCTTTAACCAACATCCACTTTGCTTCTTGCTAGAATTCTTGCTGGGTAAAAGTGGGGCTAGAAGCTCGTGACCAGGAGCTGCCTCACATCCAGCTCTAAAATCAACTGTTGTTTTTCCTGATAGTGGTTGATTCTGGTATCTCTTTATTTGTAGGAATATATTGATGATTATGATGATGTGGGACTGTAAGGAGGGACATAGTGGTTTATAATCTGTATTACATGGGGATCTGAAAGTATCTTCAATGGACAGTAGAAAACCCTTTTAGAGGAAAGAGCTGGCTTAGAGCCATGGGGCTTTGTATGATCATAGCCAAAATGTTGTATTTCTCTTCAGTCTCAAGCCCCTTTAAAATGGAGTTTGATAAGAGGGTTGAAGGCCAGTTGGAACATTGCAGCTTGGAAAGGATAGCAAATAGGCATGATTTTCCTCCCTCACCCTCCCCACTGCCATATTAACACTTGAAATAGTCCCCGGTGAGTGTGATCTGAGGATGGGGAAATGACCATGCCATTATCAGCTTATAACTCTTAAGGCAAAGGTGATAATTTAAGACTGTGTGGCATTGTGTTCCTTTTCCCAATACTGGCATGAACACCTTGCTTGAGTAAGATCACACTTTTAGTTGGCTTAGAAAAGCAGTTGTAGTTTATAGTGTTGGTTCGTTCTCCCAGGTTTTTTGTTTGTTTTTTTGTTTGTATCTTACTTCTAGGAGACCTGAAATGTTGGGCTTGCTCTCTCTGTGGGACATGGTTCGCCTGGCAAACATGCTGATTGTGTTCCGATTTCTGCGGATCATCCCTAACATAAAGGTACTTCTGCTTCACTGTGTTGCTTTTATCTGAATTTTGGTTATAGTCTCTGTTCTCATAAGTATAAGAACTATTTTTAAAATAAAAAAAATCCTAATGATTCTATCTCTTTTTCCAGTTCATGTCCTTAGTTGCCAGTACACTGTTGGACCTTGTGAAAAACATAAGATCTTTCGCAGGGATCTTAGTGGTAAGTGAAAGCCAAGAAAGATTCATTTCTCCTTCTATGTTTCATCTTAATGAAATAGATTTATAAAACAATATTTGGCAATGGAATATATGTAAGCAAACTCTGGCCACTCCAGTGGGATCAGTATGGTCACCATTATCACAGCATTATCTATAATAATATGTGGCATCATTTATGGTTTTTTTTTTTAATATACAAGATGCTTATATAAAAGTAAAGGGTGGTAGTCAGCTAAATTTTACTCGTAGTAAATCCACTGAAATGATCAAACCCATTGGGCGATCAGAGTAAAACTTAATTGGCTACAAATAAGAGTTGTCGTAAAGCAGAGCTTTCCAAACTTTTCACCTTGGGGGCACACTTTTTAGACATGCATCATTTCACGACACAGCAATTCAGTTTTACTAGCAAACCGGAGGTTAAACTAACCCCTTTCCAGCCCCGGGAGGAGCACTTACACACTGCAGCCAACACATGAATGTGTTGCTACACACAGTTTAGAAAGCTCTGTCCTAAAGGGTGAAGTGCCATCTGTTGACATATTTAGGAATTGCAAGGTGAAGATAAATCCCTCAAATAGCTTGTCAGACAATTTGTGGGAGTTTTCTATCACGGAAGCGTAGGAACAAATAACTATCCCAGTAAGGCCAGAAGCAAAAGTTTGTTGTTTTTGTTTTAAATAGCCACTTTCCTCCAACTGCCTGTGCCTCTGTTTCCTATCTTCCTCTCTTGTTTCAATGTGCCTATATTTTAGATGGCAAATCCCTTAGGAAAGGGGCCTGTCATCTCTGATCTGAACACAGGTAGCTGTTGGAAATGTTCCTATGATTTATTTAAAATTGAGCAAAGGAATAGTGGGTGTCAGGACACTGAGAATCATAATGTGGCCAATGATTGTTCCACGAACCATAAGCTATGTGCTGCAGAGAAGCACAAGCTTCCTTTTTATGTGTCTGTATCTGTATGTGCCAGTGGGTGTAATTAGGGCTTTTAGAAAGTTTGACCCCAATCCTCAAAGCCAGAAAAGCAAGGCAAAAAACAACACCGCTCACCCCACAGGATAGCATCTATAACTTTGTTTCAACCATAGACTTATTATACTTTTACGGACTTTCAAAGATTGACAGACGTGTGTTCATTTGTTTTCAAATATATTAGAGAATTTACAAGTGTACACATTTTGTTTTTGTCGTACTAAATCATGTATATTATGCAATAAGAACTACAGTGCTATCTAGTATACTGGTCTTGTTGCTTGTGTTGTTTGTTGTGTTAAGTTTGCAACACAGGGGTTTGTTGTTCTGTATTATAAAAGCAAGGCAGGCATTCAGAAAGGGCACATGATGCTGTCATCTGAATAAGCCCAGAAGGCACATGAAGGAGCATGCACCAAGATCCTGGAGCGAGCCACCCATCCGTGTATGAATCTGCTCCTAGGGCTTGTATTTTGCTTCAGTGAGATTACTACAGAGCAGGTGCTTTGAGGTTTTGCTGTCTTTGCTTCTTTTCCAAACTGCTTATATTAAAATTCAAAAGTGAACAAAGATTAGCGTGCTCTGGAAAACGTTGAGCTTACCTATAAAATGACTACCGTCTTGCCAGTGACTTTGCACTGGTAGCTTAGCAATAGAAAATAACTGATGCCCAATTCATTCTTCTCCAGGTGGTTTTCTATGCATTTGCAATAGTAGGGATGGAGCTGTTTAGGGGTGCCATTACTCCTACGGGAAGCATCAGGTAAGTCTCACTTAAATGTGGCTTTAAGGCAGAATTTGTTGTAATTTCCATGTGCAAACATAGCCAGCTGCAGAGCAGCTTCTCATCTGGTCCTGCAATGCATTGTGCACAATAATGAAACTACTTTACGCTTATTTTCTGTTTATAGCGGTGTCAATGCAACAAATGCCACTTTGCAGTGCGGCACCTTTGAACAGCTGCAGTATTGGCCAAACAACTTCGATGACTTTGCGGTGAGTGTTTTTATTAGGGATTTCTTGTCATTTTCAACATTTACCCTACCAGTTTGAGACCTACCAGTTTCCTCTCTTTGCTGTTGCTTCTAAATCTCAAATTAGAATAATCTCCATTACGGCTCACTTTTTCGTTCTTGTCCCTCAGGCATCCCTGGTGACTTTGTGGGATGTGATGGTTGTGAACAACTGGCAGGTTTTCTTGGATGCATATTCCAGATACTCATCTCCGTAAGTAATGGGCAGAAGCTGTACATTTGGCAGATGTCTCCAAAGTAAAAAAGATCTTTGCATTTTTGGGGGAAGAGGTTTGCTCTGCTTCTGCAGTATGGAGAGTGCCATGTGCTGCTGCTTCAAAAAAACAGCACAGAGAGATGCATTTTGTAGGCCCTTTGGAAATAACCCCATAGCAACCAGCAGTTAGTCCCTTTATCAGGACCAAGCAAGTGAGTGAGGTTTCTTAAAGTTCTCTACAACATTTTGTTCTTTAAAAAATAAATACTTTTATGGATGATAAATGAAACCAATAAGAACAGCAGAATGAGACAAATTGTACTGTTTGGTGGGCGGGCGAATGGGGTGGGAGAAAGAGGCACATATCAGGGCATGATAGGAAAGCTCTAAAATCTGCAGTTTTAAGAAACAGTGTAGGATAACCCCCTAATGGAGATCAGGCTGCATCCAGGGTTATGGGGACCATGCTTATTATTTCATTTTTTTTGAAAATGTGTAAGCTAGGAGACCTATCCCCAGTAGAACACATGGATCCCTTGTGAAGTCCAGAGCAAAAATAAAGAGAAATGGGATAGTCTTAAAGGTGACCATTCTGCTAGACAAAAAAGAACTCGAATCTGCTCCATGTCACTTACCAGGGCTAGTCTGTATGTTTTGAAGCTCATGTCTGTTCACACAGGCATACATATTGGAAGAAAGAATTCTTGGAATGCTGTGTTTCATCTTTCATGACTGGGGAGAGCTGGGATTGGAATATGCCCTGATTGTGGAACTTGCAATGCGGTGTTTTTTGAATGACCTCCTCTGAAGGTCTGCCAGTATGTGTGGGCTGCCTGTCCACCTGCATGAGCAGCACACATTGGGTTGAATCTAGAGTTGATCATGCCTGACTAACTTAAATCCCATTTATTTCAATGGGCTTAGCCTAAGCATCATTAAGTCTGGATCCAACCCATTCATTTGGAATAATAGGTGCTATTTGATTATCTTTAAATATATGTATCTGTTTCCCTCCCTAGATGGTCAAAATTATACTTTGTCTCCTGGTGGCTGATTTCCTCTGTCATCTGGGTCAATCTGTTCATTGCTTTGCTTCTGGAGGTAATGTCGATGGGCTTAATTATCCCAAGAGAATTCACTTTTTGTTCTTCTTGAAGTAACAAACCCTCTGATGGATAAATGGAATAGGCAAGCTATGCTATCGTACAGGCAGTATTTGGAACACAATGTTGTCAGTATGCAGATGATGCCCAGCTCTTTCTCTCCATTCCATCTGAATCAGAAAGGGCTGTTCAGTTACTGAACCGGTGTCCGAAGGCAGCAACAGGCTGGGTGAGGGTCAGTAAACTGAAAATGGAGCCTGACAAGAAGGAGGCCCTGTTGGTCCTTAGGGCTCAGGTTCAGGCACAGGGCTGTCAGCTTGTTCTGGACAGGGTAGCAAATCACCTGAGAAAGCATATATGTAGCTTGGGGCTACTCCTCAATTCTAAGCAGTTGTTGGAGGCAAGGGATGTCACATATACCCAGATAAAGCTGGTTCACTGGCTGTGTTTATTCCTAGACCAAGAGGCCTCAGTGGGCCTCAGTGACCCATGTTCCTGGATGGATTACTGCCATTCCCTCTACATGGGACTAGTATTGAAGATGGCCCGGAATCTGCAGTTAGTGCAGAACACTGCTGCCCACTTGCTGAACGATATGGCAAGAGATATACCACTGCTTTCCTCAGGGAACTGCATTGCCTGCACATGAACTACCAGGCCCAAAGTGTTAGAACCAGTGTACAAAGCCTTAAATGACTTGACACCCAAGTACAATGAAAACGTCTTTTTTTATTTTGCTGATAGCCATTTAGACACATCTGTACCTCTCCCAAACAATATTTAGACTGATTTCAAAAGCTTTGTCCTTGCCTGGGCCACCCTACATCCTGAGACTTAGAGCGGGTTCAAATTGTCTGTCTTTTACTCAGCACAGAAAGGCTGCTGTGGTGATTAGGGGCAGGTAAGTCATGGAAGTTTCGCCACCAACTTCCATGAAATCTGGGAAAGCAGATTTCCACTGCTCCTGGTGCACCTCACTTTTATGAGGCATACAGCTA
Organism: Podarcis pityusensis; assembly: GCF_964106645.2. Lineage (NCBI taxonomy): Eukaryota > Metazoa > Chordata > Lepidosauria > Squamata > Lacertidae > Podarcis > Podarcis pityusensis. Next base: position 59,662,433 of record NC_138028.1, on the reverse strand, counting down.
GGCTTCCATGAATGGTTGCTTCCATGAGTAGAGTCATGCTTGCCTGGTGGGTGTGGAGATGAGAACCTCTCAGAAAGACCACCTGAAATAGCCCTCTTCCCATTCTTTCTCTTCACTGGCAGAATTTTATCCATAAATGGGACCGTCTCTGCCATCGACCATCTCTCTCAGAAGTTGAATACCAGATGACAATGGAACTCATGTTCCGGTGAGTATGGAGTGCTTAATCTTATTTCCTGATTTAAAACACGTTTTAAGGAGTAGTTGAATGGCTGTTGACACTAGAATTTCCCTAAGGGCTACGAAATTTGTGTTCCACAAGTGATTGTTTCTTAACTCTATTAAAGATCAGAATATTCAATAGGGACCAGCCTTATAGACACAGTATGGTCAAGACACAGTGTGGTACCAGATTTTAGAAGGATGTATTATTTTCCCTGATTGAAAGAGAGTGAATCCCCTTTTGATGTTGGATTCTTTTATATTCTCTGCAAGGGCATATGGGATAACTGTAAAACATTTTGTGGGTGAACTGTACCTTGAAGACCAACTTAGAAAGTGTGTGCCACCACAGAGGTTATTAATGTAACAAGGCTACACAGGAAAGTACTGATTAATAAAAGACTGGGTCAGGAGTTTATTTCTTCGGACAAGGTTAAAAAAAGAGGGGTAGTGATTTATGCAAAGGAGAGACTATTACTGAAATTTATCTTTAAAGATGACCAAGGAAGATTCGTGGCAATTGAAATTCAAACACAAGGAGAGAAATTTTTGATAGTAGGAGTTTATGCACCGAATGAGGGGAAATCTGAATTTTTTAAAAAGTTGCATGAGACCTTGATGGACTATTTGGACTATAATGTGATTTTGATGGGAGACATGAATGGAGTGGTATCTACACATATGGATAAGGCACAAAGACAGGTAGTCACTAAAGACGGCAGATTACCGAAAACTTTTTTTGAGATGACAGACAACTTGGACTTAGTTGATATTTGGAGAACAAAGAATCCCTTGACCAGAGAGGGAACCTTCTTCTCTGAAGCCAAACTGACATGGACAAGAATTGACCAAATATGGGTAACTAGAGGAATGGCACCAAAGATAAGAAAAGTGGAAATCTGCCCAAAAACCTGCTCCGACCATAATGCTGTAAAGATGGAGATGAAGCTAACACCAACTGGTTCCTTCAGATGGAGGATGAATGACACCTTATTCAGAGATGAAGAAGTGTATAAAAAGGCCCAAAAAACCTTGAGAGACTATTTTGAGATAAATATGAACACCAATGTGGAAAAAAGAGTAATCTGGGACGCTAGCAAAGCTGTTATGAGAGGGTTCTTGATACAACAGAATGCATTAAAGAAGAGAATTCAAAATGAGAAGAAGGATAAAATTTTGGAGAAAATAAAAGAAGGTGAAAAGAAATTGAGAGCAAAACCTAAGTCGCAAGAGATTTTGAGCGAAATAAAATTATATCAAGTACAATATATGAAAATGATCAATCAGGAGATAGAATGGAAAATTAAACAAATGAGACAAAAAACATTTGAGTCGGCTAATAAATGTGGGAAATTGTTGGCTTGGCAAATGAAAAAAAGACAAAAATTAAATACAGTTACAAATTTAGAAGTGGAAGGAAGGAATATACAGAACCCAGCCGAGATTAGAAATTGTTTCCAGAGGTATTTCAAACAACTATATACACAAGGACCACAGAAAGAAAATGATCTAGATCGATTTTTGAAAACAAATGGATTACAAAAAATCTCTCAGGAAAGTAAATCAATGTTGAACTATAAAATAACTGAACAGGAGATAGAAGGTGCCATTCAGAATATGCAACTAGGTAAATCTCCGGGACCGGATGGACTGACCTCTAAATATTACAGATCCTTAAAAGAATGGTTGGTACAACCTTTGAAGGAAGTCTGTAACGAAATAATGGGTGGGAAAAGGGCACCAGAGTCATGGAAAGAAGCGTATATTACACTTGTACCGAAAACAGAGACTGAAAAGACACAACTTAAGAACTACCGTCCCATCTCATTGCTTAATGTGGATTATAAAATTTTTGCAGACATTCTGGCTAAAAGACTAAAAAAAGTGTTAGTGGAAGAGATTCATAAAGACCAAGCAGGCTTTCTCCCGGGTAGACACTTATCGGATAATGTGAGAAACATAATTAACATCTTAGAAAAATTACAAGTGAACATAAATACTAAGGCAGTTTTGATATTTGTGGACGCGGAGAAAGCTTTTGACAATATTTCCTGGAGCTTTATGAAGAAGAACCTACAGGGGATGGGGGTAGGCCAAGGCTTTGAAAACGGTATAAGTGCAATTTATTCAGAACAAAAGGCTAAACTAATTGTAAATAACGTGGTGACAGAAGAATTTAAGATAGAAAAAGGGACACGACAAGGTTACCCAATCTCCCCATTGCTTTTTATATCGGTCCTGGAGGTTTTGCTGAATATGATTAGAAGGGACCAGTTGGTTAAAGGTATACAAGTCGGAGCCAAACAGTACAAATTGAGAGCATTTGCAGATGACTTAGTATTGACGTTACAGGAGCCAGAATCTAGTACCAAAAGGGTTTTAGAACTGATTCAAGAATTTGGTCAGGTTTCAGGATTCAAACTGAATAAGTTAAAAACCTAGGTTTTAGAGAAAAATTTAACACCGATTGAGAGAGAGAGGTTTCAGAATGAGACAGGCTTAACAGTGGTTAAGAAAGTGAAATACCTGGGGATTAACATGACAGCAAAAAATGGGAATTTATTTAAAGACAACTATGAAAAATGCTGGGCCGAAGTGAAAAAAGATTTAGAAATTTGGTCAAATTTGAAGCTTTCACTGCTGGGTCGTATTGCTGCGATAAAAATGAATGTATTGCCTAGAATGTTGTTTTTGTTTCAAACATTGCAAATTGTGGACAAAATGGACTGTTTCAAGAAGTGGCAGAGAGATATTTCTAGATTTGTCTGGCAGGGCAAGAAGCCTAGAATAAAATTTAAAATACTAACAGATGCAAAGGAAAGAGGTGGATTTGCCCTGCCAGACCTTAAACTTTATTATGAATCAGCAGCTTTTTGCTGGTTGAAAGAATGGCTGCTTCTGGAAAACACAGACATTTTGGACTTAGAAGGTTTTAACAATGTATTTGGGTGGCATGCATATCTGTGGTATGATAAGGTCAAAGCACATAAAGCATTTAAAAACCATATTGTCAGGAAAGCATTGTTTAATGTTTGGATAAGATATAAGGATCTACTTGAAAATAAAACTCCAAGATGGCTGTCACCGATGGAAGCGAAGGCTCTGAAAAAGCTCAATATGGAGGCCAAATGTCCGAAATATTGGGAAATTTTGATACAAGATGGAGATAGATTGAAACTGCAGAGTTTTGAGAAATTAAAAAACAAAGTGCGAGACTGGCTTCATTATTATCAGATAATGGAGGCATATAATTTGGATAAGAAAATTGGCTTCCAGGTGGAAAAATCAAAATTAGAAACAGAACTGTTAGAACCCAAAACTAAGATTTTGTCAAAGATGTATAACTTGCTGTTGAAATAGAATACTCAGGATGAAACGGTGAAATCTGCTATGATTAAATGGGCTCAAGATGTTGGACATAACATAATGATGGCTGACTGGGAACAGTTATGGACCACAGGTATGAAGTTTACAGCAAGCAATGTCTTAAGAGAGAATATTATGAAAATGATATACAGGTGGTACATGACACCAGTCAAGCTTGCAAAAATCCATCATTTGCCCGACAATAAATGTTGGAAATGTAAAGAAACTGAAGGTACATTGTTTCACCTTTGGTGGACGTGCCCAAGGATTAAGGCTTTCTGGGAGATGATCTATAATGAATTGAAAAAGGTATTTAAATATACCTTCTTGAAGAAACCAGAGGCCTTTCTCCTGGGCATAGTGGGCCAATTGGTGTTAAAGAAGGATAGAACTTTCTTTATGTATGCCACAACAGCAGCAAGAATACTTATTGCAAAGTACTGGAAGACACAAGAACTACCCACTCTGGAAGAATGGCAGATGAAGGTGATGGACTACATGGAATTGGCGGAAATGACTGGCAGAATCCGAGACCAGGGAGAAGAGTTGGTGGAAGAAGATTGGAAGAAATTTAAAGACTATCTACAGAAATATTGCAAAATTAATGAATGTTAGAATGATGTTAGAATGAAGTTAGGTGGTTTAAGCAGTAATGCTATAAAGGTGTATGTAAAAATGGATTGATAACAGGTGAAAATTTAAAGTTATAGTATATTAAGTTAAAGGATTAAGAGAAAATAAAGAGGGAAAGAAATTGCTGAATTAACTAATTGAATTGGAATACAAAAAAGGGACGTATGAGGAGGTCAGGGAAACAAGGATATGAATGTAAGGCATGGAAAGATTGATCTATTTTTTTTAAGTGTTTTTTATTCTTTTATTCTGTATTTTGTATTTTGTATTTTTCTTGTATTTTTACTTCTGCCTTTTGTTTTTGCTTTTCTTGTTTTTATGTAACTCTCTTTTCTGAAACTTTAATAAATATCATTTAAAAAAAATATGTTCAAGCGACTGTAGAAGTTGCATCTAGAGTATGTAAAGGTAAAGGGACCCCTGACCGTTAGGTCCAGTCGCGGACGACTCTGGGGTTGCGGCGCTCATCTCACTCTATAGGCCAAGGGAGCCAGAGTACAGCTTCTGGGTCATGTGGCCAGCATGACTAAGCCGCTTCTGGAGAACCAGAGCAGTGCACAGAAACGCCGTTTACCTTCCCGCCGGAGCGGTACCTATTTATCTACTTGCACTTTGACGTGCTTTCGAACTGCTAGGCTGGCAGGAGCAGGGACCAAGCAATGGGAGCTCACCCCGTTGCGGGGATTTGAACCGCCAACCTTTTGATCAGCAAGCCCTAGGCTCTGTGGTTTAGACCACAGCGCCACCCGCATCCCTCATATCTAGAGTACATAAAGGTGTGCACAATCTGCGCTGAGACATTAGCTCTGTTGACTTCTAATGGCTCCTGTTTTGACCTTCTAGGGATGTTTTGGAAGAACCTACAGAAGAAGAGCTAATTGAAAAACTTCACCAGCACCCACATATGCATCTATGTAGATGACACAGGTGGAAGCAGCAGTTTCTCCTCGTCATGCCTGCATGCAGGTTTTGTAGCAGAAGGAAAGATATTGGGAAGCTTTCTGAAAGAAGTACTCTATATCTTTGATTTTATTTTTGAATGGTGCCTGTAGTACATGGTCTTTAAAGGTTTGTTTTAAAAGGTTCATTTAAAACATTTTTTTTTAAAAAAATCATAATTTGACTTTATTTTAAGTTGACTTTTATAAGCTTATGGCACTGTCACATTAAAAATACAGAACTTTAAAAATCTGGGAAATAATGTGACAGAGCAATTAAGTCTTTTAAAGAAGGGAAATGCATTAATGACACTGCACTTTAGAATGGAAACTGTGGAAGATGTAGAACTACTATGCTGGCTTGCTGCTAGCATTTAAAAACATAAACTCTGTAAGTTGGACTTAACTTTTTCTGTTACTTTTGTGTGTGTGATGTGCCACGGACAATGCCTTGATAACGGGGAAAGTTCTTGGAAAATAGCATCTTTTTTCTTTTAAAAAAGTAAATATTTAATGCAAAAGTGTGAGGATTGAAACAAGACGCCATTATCCTGGGAATTCTTTTCCAATATCACCTGCTCCAAAGTGGTAAATCTATAACTGTGTATACGCACATCAAAAACGCAATCTTCTCCAAAATTCTAGGTGCTGTAGTTTTCCCCTTAGAGAACTGCATTTCCTATCATCAATGAATGAACTATAGTGCCCAGAATTCTTTGAGAGGAAAATATGCTTTGAATGTGCTTTAACGGTAAAGTGTATATGCAGCCTAGGTTAGAATGAAGAATAATGCAGTGCCAGTACAGCATCTTCATAGCAATTGCACTCAGTTGTACCTGTTGCTGGGTTTACACTAAAGCGGTTTGAGAACCGCAGACCTGCTTTCCCTATTTTAAATTCCCACACATGCCTTATTAAATGGATTGGCAGTTTCACAATAGTTGAGCATGATGGATTGTGCCTCCTTGTTGTTGTTGATATACAGATATATATATTTATATGCCTTGTTGCAATAAGGGAGACATGTGCATTGAAGCAGGCTTCTGTGCACATATGCCATGTCTTGGTTTGGGAAACCTGTGGGCAAATTTGATGCTCACCAGGTTTCTAGGAGGAGCCACCTCATTCTTGCAGCATGGAGGAGAACACACAGCCTCATTTGCTTTCTTAGGCCGCTATCTGATCTTGTGGAACATGACTGAATTAGGACCACTATGGTTTTTATATGGCAAGTAGAAGATGAGAGGGAGCACCCCTTTGCTCTTAGGGGTTTTGCTTCTACACATTCATAAAATTGTTAGACTGCCGAGTGTATGTTTCATTCCTAATTGTACTACCCTGCCATAGTTCTGGCTATTCCCATTAGCATCCTTTTGTTTCTCAGGGGTTTGGTTTTTTGCTAGAACGTTACATATGGGATCTTGAGGTTGCATGGAGCTATAACTTCCATACATTGCCATGCTTACGAAGACTGGTGCTTAAAGCCATGTTTCAAGTGTAGACTCTGAAGTTATTGGCAGTGTGAAATAAAACTTCTCGACAGCCTTTGGTATTTGGACTATTGCGTTGCTGTTGAATCCCATTAGACAAAGGTGAAACCAACATCCATTTTATATTAGTAAAATGAGAATTTGAGGCTGTTGTGCCATCAAATTTTAAAAAATGAGAATTACAGTAGGAAAATCTCAGTGCTTTTAATTGTAGTAGTAGTCTAAATATTTTTCTTGGGCATTTATACAAAATTCTTTTGTGCAGGAATGAGCTGTGGTTCCATCACAGCAAGTGTGCAATACCTTGGGATGCGAGTCCTTGATAGAGTCCTAAAAATACAGTTTTAGAAGTAAAAGTAGTTCATTACACCATTATACAGACAGCAGATGTTATGGAGACTATCCCTGCTGGTTAAGGAGTTCTGTGTTATGACACATTGCTTCTGATATCCATTCCTGTGATTCATTTAGTCAGCAAGAGCTATTAAATAGCCCCTTTCTGTTATTTTCATCATAAGGCACGCTCTGCCCCCTTTTCCCCATTCTCCTTGTGAACTTCATCTAGCAAGTAGATTCTAGATTCATAAGCAGTTCTAAACCAATAACCTCTTGGCCATTGCAATCCTGAATTTTTAATTTCTTTAAACTGTCTGCTGGGATCATTTTTCCTCTTTAGACATGCTGTGCATAGCTTTGAGGGTTTAGTAACTTGGAGGTCCAGACCCCTGAGAGGTGCCACCTGTCCCCAAACCACAACCTGGAGGGCGGGGGGAAGTGTACAGAAAATTGAACAGGGACATCAGAATGTGTTGAGTAACCTGCCGCACAAATTAGGGAAACTGGCACACCACGTTCATTCCTCAGGAAAACAGTCCCAATCTTTGCAGTTGACAAGCAAATGGAATTGTAAAAAAGAAGCAATGAGTAGTGATCCCTTTGTAGCAATTTCATATGTATGCGCCATTATACCAGCCCTGGGATTATTCCTGTCTTAGCATCAGTAGAACTCTTTCAGGGCAACATACATGTTCAGTACAGTCATATGGTAGAATACTTCCAGCCAGGGTTGGATTTAGGTTTGATGAGGCCCTAAGCTACTGAAGGTAATGGGGGCCCATTATATGTCCAGCTGTCCTTTGTCAACAACAAATTTCCACTGTTTTTTGTTTTGAATATATGCTATATGGTAATTTATGGACCTAATAGGTATCTAAAGTCATTTGCACATAACAAATATATTTTATCAAAGTCTTTGATCCAGTACATCCAGTTTATTTTCCCTTTACATTTTTGGGGGGCCTCCAAGAGAGTGGGCCCCTAAGCTATAGCTTGCTTAGCTTATACGTACATCCGGCACTGCACCACTTCAGACTGCACATAAAGGATTGCAGTTCTGAATGTTCCCCTCATACAAAAATAAAATAAAAATACGCCTGTGTGTACAAGGCTAGCACATTGGGAATAACGAACATACCATAGCTGTCTCTGTGACATGCCAGATTAATTTACCTGGTTCTTCATTTATAATAAACTCATGGGAACTTTGGGACTTTTTTTTAATGTTTCTCCATCTAATAATGGTTAGGGCATGTCTTAACTTAGTTTCACCTTTAGTTGTGAACAGTATGTCTCTGTAATTTTTCACCTTTTCAAATTACAAGTAAAATGGGCATTTTTCTATACTCTTAACACCAGTTGGGGCTCCCAAAAAGTTCCTCTTATGCAACTTTCAATAAAATAAAATAGTGCCATTTGACCAGTACAATGTGCCCAATATATCAATGCAACATACCTTTTATTCATGCTCTGGGATCTTTTATAGAAAAACCACTAGGTTTGTGTATTTTGTGATTTTTAAAAATGCACTAAAAATTAAGTCTATCAATGCAAGTCCATTACTGAGAGCACAAGAATTTGAATGTAATTACTTGTTAATATAGTAAAATATTTTTGAAACAACTGGAATCCTCCCATTTATTTTGTGTGTGTGACTGCTTGTTTGAAATTGGGCTGTCTGAAATATTAAGCTGTCCTCTGGTTTTCTGAACATTTTGAGCATCTAGATTTTTGGGGGCAGTTTTATCTGAGGTGGGTTACTGTCAACCTCTTATTCGTGCATTGTTTAGCTCAACTGGTGTTGCCACATTTTTGCTTAAATTCCTGCCTTATGAGTCGGATTACACAAGCAAGCAACACAGTAATATTTGATCATTCATTTTTTATCCTGTGTTTCCTCCATGGAAATCAGGGTACCATCTCTTCCCCTGCTTGCCAAATCAACTATATCCTTAAAACATCCTTTGAGGTAAGTTAGGCTGAGAGAGAGTCATTCAGTGAGTTTTATTGCTGATCAGGGAATGGAAGCAAGGCTTTCCCAGTGTGGTGAAGGGCATAGCTCACTGGCTGAGCTCCTGCGTTGCATCTGAAAGGTTCAAGGTTCAGTGCCTCTAGTCAGAGTTGAAAATGTGTGCTACCTGAAACCCTGGAAAGCCATAGCCAATGAGTACAGACAGTACTGAGCTAGATGGACCAATATGCTGATTTGGTATAAGGCAGCTTCCTGTGTCCTAGTCTATATCGCATGGGCTCTCATTGGGGAATGACTTTGATAATGTCAGACCAGTGCAGTTATTTACTGTGCAGTGGTACCTTGGGTAACAGATGCTTCAGGTTACATCCGCTAACCCAGAAATAGTACCTCGGGTTAAGAACTTTGCTTCAGGATGAGAACAGAAATTGCACAGTGGCGGAGGGAGGCCCCATTAGGTAAAGTGGTACCTCAGGTTAAGAACGAACCTCCAGACGAATTAAGTTCTTAACCTGAGGTACCACTGTATATCTAATGCACAGAAAACTACTCAACACAACAGAGTCCGACGAGGATGAGTGTTGTTACTTTTACCGGGAGGGAACTGATGAACTGTACAAGAAATGACAGTTCAAGGCCTTGAAAAGATTCATGTTAATGTTAGATTTGCAGATAACAAAACAAAATGTATTCAAAGAGAACCCCCTGCCTTTGTCAGCCATGTATACTTGAAATTATGTCTCCGTTGTAATGGGTACAATATTGCTGCCTAAGGAAACAAGATGGTTTTATAGTTTTGTATGCAATCTGCATGCAGGTGTTATAAGTTCTAGTCAAAAAGTAGACCCATTGAAACAAATGAAGAAAAGCAGCAAGCCGGAGAGAGAGAGAGAGAGAGAGAGAGAGAGAGAGAGAGAGAGATGTTTGATTTCTGTTTGAATCCAAGGCTGTGGCTATGGGAGAAACAAGGCCTTCTGGGGTGTTAATGTTGTGAGCCCCTCCAGCATAGACACTTCTCATCTTGTTTATTCAACATGATCCTGTTGGCATCTGGGGGCATCTGATTGGCTCCAGCTAGATCGTCTCCCTCTCAGCCTTCGCACTGCAGAGATTCATCGACCTCTGGCTCCGACGTAAATCAGCGACTCAAGCTTGCTCACTTGAGCACACTTTACTTAGCACAGTAAACTGCACAACAGATGAGGCTTGAGGCTGTAGATACATACTAAAACTAAGGATTTATTTTACATAAATCAGAACAAAGAAACATGTCGTCTCTCCTTGTTGTCTTCTCGGAGAGAGACTAAAAACAAAAGCAATACACAGAGCGGAAGTTCCGCTCACGGGACCCAGCAGTCTGTGCTAGAATGTAAACAGACATGTGACATGTAACAATCCCACATATCTGCAACAAAAGGTGGAATGGAACCTCCAACAGATCCATCCTCATGCCCAGTAGAAAAAGCTTGAAAATCATTATCACTTTTTATCATAATCTCCCCATCTACTTATGCTGGTCTATGACTGTAATAAAGATTTGATTTGATTTGATTTGACTCCTCATCTACTTAGAAACAAGGGTCATTAAGCTCAGTTATGCTGACTCCAAAGTAAATGTGCATAGGTATAATCTTGTATCAACATTGCTCTTTTCACTGTCTACCCCACTGTCATCTGGTAGAACAGAACAAGTTCAACCATGGGGATAGAATCTAGTGCAAAAGATGACATCTCCAACCCGTGTGTATGTCAGGCTGACATACCAGTGGTGTGTAGTGTTTCTGCATTTTCTGTTTTTCTTATTATACCAAAGGTCCCAATTCATAGCAGTCATGCAGGCATCCATGCATTTCCCAAGATGACTCCACATCTGAAATTGACTGCAAGACAGATACCGGTATCTATAATTCTGCAAAAGTAGACCTGTTAATCACAATTTCCATTTTCTCTTTCATCATCTTGGACTCCCAACTACTAGAAAATGGGAAACTAGTGAACCAGCAATCAGGTATGGCCAAAGAAAGGAACCTAGGAATGTTATTTATTTATTTAAATATTTATTTATTTATATCCTGCCTTTTCCCCTGACAGGGACTCATGGCGGCTTACAGCTAAAACAGAAACGTCTAGAAAACATATGGGGGGGGGGACACACAACAATCTTATTCATGAAACCTTAAGAGGCTAGTGTCAGCTGACAGTTGGAATAAGAAAGAAAGGAAATATGTTAAATTGTTACAGTCTAGAAGACAGACAAGTTGACTTCTTAAAAGAGACATATTTTGTCTAGTGAAAGAATAAACAAATGGAATCGCCCCCTCTTTTTTCCTTTGTCAGCGTGGAAGCTTGGCTAGATGGCCGTTCTCTTTCTGGTCCTGAAATGTACGTGAGAACTGTAGTGCAGGATTGGGTCCTGGCAGCTTGGGTTGCATTTCTATCCAGCAGAGGAGTGTGGTTTTGTTCCACGGAGATTTGTGATGCAAATCTGTAACACTATAGTGTTGAACTGCCACGGCCTTGGGTCATGTCAATATGGTGGTAGCTCTTTACAATAAAGATCTCATTGAGGTGAGCAGGAGAGCCTGTCTAACCTGTATTATTTTACTCAGTTACATCTCCTTTCTGCATTTTGGGTTGAACCGGTTCCAGCCCTAATGTGCTGCTGAGCTGTTGCCAGTGCGCTTTTTATTAAGCAATGGTCTTAGAAAGTAAAACCCGAGTCTTTAATGTGGCCTCTCCTACCTGTTTTAATACTGGTGAGAATAATCTTATATTTCACCAAACCTATGTGTATTTAGTTTCTGGCTTCCTGGATAATTGAGGGTTCCTATTAAAAAGGCCTGAACAATCCTTGCTATAGAAAAACGGCTCTAAAGACCTTCTCTGTTTGGAATTAAAGGTGAAGGTGTTAAACCCAGACAATAAAACTCAGATCAAAGTAGCCAACAGAAGGAGGCCACAAGAAGAGCAGATTGTCCTTTCGACTCCATCACATCACAGAAGGTGCCACCTCTCTCTTTTCGTAATTGAATTTCATGAAAGATGCAAAGCCATTCTTTCGAAACGTAATTCAATCGGGCCGCTGGCTGGATCGACAAGGAGAGCACCTGCTTTGTTTGCTTTAGATTTTGGGCTGCAGACCCTCCTGGCCTGATGGGGGTTGGCTAATCCACAACCCCAGCTTGCGGGGGCAGCAACAACACCTGTTGCCCAAGTGTGCTGTTAACCCAGTTCATATTAGGCAGGTTTTGGATTCTGTAACTATGCTGTGAAGGACGTTCATCCTTCCAGCTGTGTCAGTTGCAGCAGAGTTGAATAGCACAAAACCATAAATATTGATAATGGCTTTTTTTTGTATGGCCATAAACTTGCTCACATGGGGGGGGGGAATAGAAGGGGGGGGGGTCGAATCCATGACATTGTGATTAAGAGTCTCATGCTCTATCGACTGAGCTATCACAGCTGACAATCGAATACAACCCTTATTAGTTCAGATCCTGTCATGCATTTGACCCGGGTCAGCAAAATGATAGTTGAGGACTGCCTGCAAGAAAACAGAACAGATATTTTAAAATGCACACACAGTGGCCCATCCCCACATTATTATTACTTCATTGATAGGCTCATCTCTAATACAAAGACTGCTGGTGGAAATCCTTTTTGCTTCCATAAATGCTTCTGTTGGTCTCAGTTACAGATGGGTAGCCGTGTTGGTCTGCCATAGTCGAAATAAAAAAATTCCTTCCTGTAGCACCTTAAGGTGCTACAGGAAGGAATTTTTTTATTTCTTCTGTTGGTCTGTCATTTATGAAGTTGTCACTGTCCCTATTCAGTGTTTTTCAAGCATGATAGCTGCTCTGTAGGGCACAGCTTTATCTATGAGAACTTCTCGACTACAGCTACTGAGGTTTGGGTGATTCGATACCAGGCAAATGTTCTTAGCTTGGCTGGAGAAAGCCTGAATATTTTATCAGACTCATTTCTTTATCAATAGTTATTGGATACAATTCCTACCTCATTGCTAAATATGGAAAGTGGAATCCCCCATTCAGAGCAAACCAACTAATTCAAACATCCTGATCTATTATGCGGACTGGAATACAGTTATTCTTCAGATTGTGTCATGTACTTCTCAGCTCAAAGAAATGTATAGGGAAATGCATGGCTTAGGAGGAAATTATACAAGAATGGTCAAGTTTAGGGGAAGTGAGTACAATAAAAATGCAATCGATAATGACTGGACACATCCAAAGCTAACACGAACTGGAAAGAGACTTATTCATTTATTCCCTAACCATCATAGGTCCCACCAGGAAGGAAGTGCCTCTATAGGCCATATACATATGCTGCAATGCAGGGGAAGTATAGAAATACGGTAACTCAGAATGTGGTAATGGGTAAAGAATTCAGCTTCCTGAGAGTCAAAGTTTTCATTTTAAATAAGAAGCAGGTACCTATCTTTTAAAGGCATGTTTAAAGGTATGGCTGATGCTTTCTGAAATCTCAAAAGCTGTGCACCCATCTTTTCTAACTATTCTCCAGTCTCCTGAAGACACAGATAAACTGCCTTCCTTTGCAGACCAGCAGATTTCTTTATTTTATATAAAATGTCAATTCCACCCTTCTGGTACTTGCACACTGTTGTGCAAGTCTGCTAAAGCAAAAACAACAAAACATATTGTGGCAAACAAATTTATTGCAGCAGATTTGAGTCCATTTTGTTAAATGCATAAAGTGTTATGTCGGTTGGCAGATAGATATATTCACATATTTATTCCCCCCCCCCCATTTCATTGTCATTTAGTACCCCCCTGCAGCCTCTCTCTCTCACACACTGCTGTATCCCTGATGTGTATATATAGCCAAGCAAAGATAATACTTCCTGCATCTGATGAAGTGAAGTTCAGTCCATGTAAGCTTATGTGACAATAAATCTGCCGAGGCTTTTAATCTGCTGAAACTCTCGGCACAAAAATAAATCTTTATGCTTATATCCTGCAGAGTCATCCTGTTTGAGCAGGGACTTCTGCTTGTTCAGTTGAACTTCCTCTCTTTTCCTCTCCCCATGCACTCCCCCAATCTATTGTGGGGGAGGAGAAGGAGGAGAAATTTGATTGTGCAAGCACAAGTCTTTGCATGAATGGGACAGCAACTTGATGGCTCATGCTCACGGTAGCTGCCTTTTGCTCCTTGTTCTGTTTCGATGCTGGGACAGTTTGTTGATCTTGCATGCCATAAGGATTACATGAAGAAGGCTCCTGAATGCTGGCATGCAAGGCTTCAGGCTTACATTGGTGTTGGAGGAAGGAAGGCCCTAGACCTGTGTTTTTCAAACGTTTTGAAGTGGGACTCGCCACGAAACTCACTCACCTCTCTACACGTTGGATGCCATTTATTTTATCTTTCCGACATTCATTTCACACCCAAATTAGCATGAATGTGGTTTCTAGGCACACTCACTCATCTGAGGAACTGACCAGACCCAGAACTGCTTAGCATCCACAAAGTGGTGGCCTCATGGGCCTTGAGATCACACCCTGGAATCTGGCATGCATGGAGGGCACCACTTATGTGACAACCCACTTATCAGGCAACAGGGAAAAAGTACCCATTTGTTTCACCCCACTGCCTGATAAGGGGGATGGACACAAAGGGTTCCCTTTTTCAAAAAGATAGAAAAGGGGCTCCTTTCCTCTCCTGTCTCTTGCATACCAGGCAGGAAGGGAAGGATCTGGTCCCCTTTTCCAAATCTTTTTACAGAGGATGTCCAGTGAATGCGCTGACTCTAGTCTGCTTGACATCCTCTGTAAAAAGTTTTGAAGAAAGAGAAAGAGACCCTCTGGCTATCTTCCTGCCCCTTGGCCCATCCCTTCTCACCCCCCAGGGCAGTGGCAGAAATCTGCGGAACATCTTCTTCTCTTTCTTCTACGTTTTACAGAAGTGGATGAGCTGGCCCAATAGCGTCTGTGCCTCTGGGAAAATGATGGCAGCCACAACTGTATAGACCCCTGGAGCAAGGCGCTTGCTCTGTAAAAAGCAAAACAAAGAAAATAAAGGAAAGATGTTGTGGCAACTGCTGCCCTTGGGGTCCTGTAGTTTGGGGTCCTCTGGACTGCAGGGCCCCAGACCAAGGTCTCACAAACTGGCCCTTGTGGTGCCACTGCAAGGAACAGGGTAAGGTGGAAATACTGTGGTTTATTTAACTCCACCCATTGGTTCAACTCAATTGAACCAGGGAATATCTTGGCTCAGACCTCACTCTCTTAACTACCACCTTTATTCTGGTTTTAAGGTCAGGTACTTCATATCTAGGGAAGAACATCATATGTCTAGATTTGTAGTCCTGAGGCTCTGCTGAGTTAGGTTTCTGGAAGACAGAGTTTTCCCTGCCATTTGCTTTGTACTTTGCCGCATGGGGTTATTATTTTTCCCTCTGTTTTGAATGGTTGCCATAATGTTACTGTGCAAATACAATTATCAGAAAGCGCTCCCTGTTACAGAAGATACCCTGAATATTTCCTTAGGGTCACTTAGTTCATATTATTTATCGCCAATCATATGACACAGCAGGTGCTGCCTTCCTGTAGTCCAAAAGTGCCACTGCAGTGAAAGGGTCACATGCAGTTTGGGAGATGTCACCTTAAAGTTGGTTCTGTCTTTAGCCAAGATTCTGCAGAATGCCAGTATGTTGTTGGCACAGACAGATCCCTAATTACTATCTCTTTTAAATACATTTAAAGTGCTGTGCAAATCAAAAAGTAATTGCGGTGCTTCCATGCAACAAAATAAAAACGCCTTTGCAACTCAAGTATTTCTGCCCACGGGGCATTTACCAGAAAGAATATTGAGAAATGTGGGTTTGATTCATGTAATTGGCTTTCTGCATTGCCGCCATGAAGGGCTTGTGCTGTTCTTTACATCAAAGCATTTTGACTTATCCTGAGTGCTCACTGAGTAGTAAAGAGGGTGGAGTTGTATTTGGTGCCAAACCAATTTTGGGGGTTGGCTGGCCACATAACCAAAGATCTGTAGATATGGAATTGCTTGTGTCTGTTTGGTCCCCCAACCTGAGCAGTAGTCTGGGCTTTGACTCAGGATTCATCACCATGAGATCCAGATCTGAAGCTGATCAGCAGTTTGGAGAGGGGAGACCTGGATACAGAGAACCCTGAATAGGAACCTCCAGAGTCCATACCTTCCAAGTCTGCACTTCCTGAGAAAATGTATGGGCAGCAAAAACGACTCCTGCCCTCCCCCCGCAGAATCCTGGGAATCACAGTTTACAATTACCAGTGTCCTTAACAAACTACAGTTCCCAGGGTTTGTTGAAGATGCCATGGACTTTAAATATAAGATGGCTTGCCAGTAGTACATGTGAAAAGGATCTAGGAGTCTTAGTAGGTCACAAGCTTAACAGGAGTCAACAGTTCTGGGCACCACAATTTAAGAAGGATATTGACAAGCTCAAAGGTGTGTTGAGGAGGGTGACCAAAGCTCTGGAAACCAAGCCTTATGAGGAACAGTTGAGGGAGGTGGGCATGTTTAGCCTGGATGAGGGGAGAGTGCGAGGAGATCTGATAGACATCTTCAAATATCTAAAGGCTGTCACATGGGAAATGGAGCAGGCTTGTTTTCTCCTGCTCTGGAGTGTAGGACTCAAATCAATGTATTCAAGAAAGGAGGTTCTGACTAAAAATCAGGAATAACTTTCTGATGGAAAGAGCTGTTTGACAGTGGAATGGCCATCGTTGGAGGCTTTTAAGTAGAGCCATCTGTCATGGATGCTGTAGCTGAGATTTCTGCATTGTAGGGGTTTGGATTAGATGATCCTTAGGATCCCTTCCAACTCTACAATTCTATGGTTCTATGCAATACACCACTGGTGCACTATTATTATGTCAAGAATGTGTTGCAGAACACCCCTGTGATAAAACACTGGTCCAGGTGGTGGTGGTGGTAGAAATACAGCTTCCCACTGGTGGAAGGGCTGCAGTAGTAGAGGACATACTTTACATACATAAGGTCACAAGTTCAGTCTCCAGCATTTCCAGGTAGGGTTCAGAAAGTCTCGTATCTGAAACTCTGGACAGCTGATGCTAACCAGTATGGATAATGCTTAGCACTTTGGACCTGTGCACTGATTTGGTGTAGGGCAGCTCCCCATCTTTCAAATTCTTTAGCCTTCCTTCCAATTTGGGGATGTGGCATGATGGAAGGTTGATCCTTTCTCCCCATGCTTCATCTGTGACCCATGTCACCCATCTCATGGAGCTGACATTATTCTGCCTGTATGTTTCCAAAATTTGGCTGACAGTTTGGCGATGTGCTGGGGAAGGGATAGCCCACTCCTTTTCATGTGCCACAGCATGATGCAAATTGTGTGCATGTGTGTAAACACACACACACAAACACCAGCTACCAAGGGGGGGGGGATGCATCCCCACATCTCTGAAGTCATGGGTAGTTTTGACTCCCAGTGGGTCTGAGATCCCGAAGCTCAAGACACCAGATCCAGCAGCAACATCTCGTCCACTTTATTGTTGTGGTTGGTGGGTTCAGAGCTGGAATTGTTTCCCCTGTTGTCACTTTCTTTTCGGAATGTCCTTTTGTCATTTCAGCCTACAAGATATTGCTTGTACTTAAATATACCATTGTCAGCTTCACTGAGGTACCACAAACAGGTTGGCCTTTGTGAGAAAGCAGAACCATTCTGAAATGAAAGCAATGAGGGAATATCTGTGTCTGGCATAGACACAACCTGCAAAAAAGAAAAGGGGGTGAAAAAAACCCCAATGCTTTGATCAGCTATAAAGAATAACAGCTGTGTTGAGAAGGTTTGTGGTGGTTACCTGGCATTATCTCTTTTTGCAAAGGAAAGTACATTGTAAACCGGTAAAAATTAACTGCCAGAGCACAATGCTGTTTTTGTGACTGAGGAATTCAGATAAAGCTCTGCTTCTCTTGGCAAGCGGATGAAAAGAACAGAGTATTTGCATACAGGTGAGGCAAGGCTGTAGTCCAAGCCACTGCCAGGTATACAAAGTCCTTCCAGCTGTGAGTGCTATCTTTTAATTAAACTGGATAGATTTCCACCTGACCAGTGTGTGGGAGGCTTCAGAGATGGGGCAATACCAAGAAACGTCATTGGATGGCAGCAAAGCATTTGACACATAAACACCTGGCACATCCAAGTACCACATGGTGACATTCCAGCGACTGTCAGTCAGCGAGCTGGAGACTGTGGACCCAAACTCCTAAGCTGGCTCAAAACTCTGACATACAACAGAAAGATTTTGAATGAGCCGTTCTCAAACATTGTCATAACAAGCCTCTGTTAGCCAACTGTTTAGGGTCCTCTATCTCCGAAAGTCGCTGCCTCCGTCACCAAAGAAGGTTACTGTACCTCCAGTAGCTGTCAGGGCTGCCCATCCTGTTGAATTTCTGTGTGTCACATACAAGACTCCCACCAGATAAATTGGCCAACGGATAAATTGAAATCTATGGAGTAGATTAGCAAGGAACAATGTGGTTGGCAATGCTCACTCTTATTCTCCCAGTCAGGCATGCCAGGCAACAGATAAAAGGAAAAGCCAGAGAAACCCAAAACCACACCTGAATTCTGTGTACAAATGAGACACCACTTGTATACTTATAAATGTCAAGCATTGATTGAGCTTTTCAAGAGGCTTTAAAACTATTCAAATGATTGAAATCTACAAGGTTTTTCCCAATTGCAAATGCTGCAAAAGGGCAATTTTAATTTACCAAAATTTTACATGACCCTGTAGCGTTTAAATTCTAAGGTCTCTGCTGTTTGGCTTTAGTACACTCAGGACTTGTGTGATATTAAAAGCATCTAATCCAACAGGAGTCAGAGGCAGGAAGCGAATCCTTTGTTTGCCTTGGCCTGTTGTGACATCAGAGCAGGTTCGCCAATGGCATAAAAAGAGATGGGACAAGAAGAGTTCTCAGAGGAAAAAGATTTTACAGGTGACTAAAAACACAGCACAGCATATTAACAGGCCCATTTCTCAACATTATATAATGCTGTGCATTTGCTTGCAAGCAGAGACACAGGCAAACCCTGCCCTGAGGAGCTTACAAATGAAAAAGAGCAAGATTAAACATGGAACAGTTTAGATAAGGAAGGATATGAGCATTATTTCATTTCTGTATATGTTTAAGCCGTAATCCCAAACAAGTATGTGCCTATTCCCTGACAACTATTGTAATTAAAATAGGTATTCAAAATGCTATGAACAATAAGAGCTTGATTCTGCCACATAGGAGGGTGTCAACCCATCTAGCAACTTAAAAATCTTACCTGCTTGCTCAGAGAAAGCTATGAAAAACAAATTGGTTATTGCAATTTGGCACTGAATGCCCCTGGTTTGGGCTTTGGCAAAGGGAAGCTGGCGGAAATTTCCACAGCTTCATCTGTGAAAGTTCTTCTTTCTAGGCAGCTCTTTGATTGAAGGGGTAGTATTAACTCAGGCACAGCCTGGCAGTGTGTGGGGGAAAAGATTATTCCATGAATAAAATGGCATAAAATTGTGATCTTTCTCTCCCCATATTCCAATTGGCCAGACTCCCAAGGAGCAAAATATCATACGCTCAGACTATTTACTGATCACTGGCCTTTTTAATGGATTTCTCTTTTTCAGCCACGAAATAACCCGAAGTTCTAAAGGAGACTGGTATTTTCTGATGTTTGACATAATAATGATAATGATAATGATAATGATAATGATAATGATAATGATGATGATGATGATGATTTATTTATTTATACCTCACCCATATGACTTGGTTTCCCCAGCCCCTCTGGGCGACTCCCAACAGAATATTAAAAACATGATAAAACATCAAACATTAAAGACTTCCCTAAACAGGGTTGCCTTCAGATGTCTTCTAAGTTGTTTATTTCCTTGACATCTGCTGGGAGGGCGTTCCACAGGGCGGGCGCCACTACCAAGAAGGCCTTCTTCCTGGTTCCCTGTAACCTCACCTCTTGCAGTGAGGGAACCAACAGAAGGCCCTCGGAGCTGGACCTCAGTGTCTAGGCCGAATGATGTGGGTGGAGACACTCCTTCAGGTCAGAATATAACTTCAACTGAATAATGGACCTCAAAAGGATGGGTAGCTCCTAGAATTTGGCCAACATGCTATTTACTTGACTCAGTACTCACTTCTTGCCTGCAGTAATTGATGCTGAAAGGCCACCAGTAAATATGGACTGTGAAATGATACTCCACTGGTACTGAACTACAGGGTGCCCTCAACCCAGGGGTGTATGGGTGCACACATCTGCATGTGAGGGAGCTGAGATGACAGGGCTCTTCTGTTTATAACTGCAAATTTTCTGGAGAAATTTTTATAAACAGGATCTGCTCAGCCAAAGTAAGGTTAGATTACTGGTGTTACATAGCCAGACCCTTTCACGGTTTAGCTAATCACTTCTTCATTCATTTGGAAACCTCAGGTAATTCAGGAACATGCTTGAATTTCAAGAGTCAAGGCACACAAGAGCTCATTCTCTAGGTAAATGTCTCCTGTCTAGCATTCAGATAAAACATGATGGTAGGAAACACTGGATTTATTTTGTAGGCTGAGGACAGGACATAGGCTTAGAATGACGTTCTTTTTTTTCATCTAGCCAGCAGAGTTGATTAACTTTAATAACGTTGCCTCTAATGTTTCATTATAATCTCATTTTAAGGAAATGTTTGAGCATTAAGTATTTTTTCCCACAGCACTAAAAACAATATGCCTTTCCTTGCCAAGCATTGCATTTGCACATATCCTCTTCATTTCTGTAGTGTGGAGGTAATGTTTGGAGGTTTTCCATCATCTGGCTGCCAACTTACCATCATAGATCATTATCAGGATTCATTTGACTGAAGTATCTAACGCATAGGAAGGCGTGTTCCTGACTCGCTTGTGATTTTAGCTGTTGCCCAGATCTTACTGCCAAATGCTGCTTTGTCCAACACAATATAAGGTAATGCACATTGAGTTGCAGCCAACCTAGGTTTACTCAAGAGTAGACCAATTAAATTAATTGACCTAAACTGGCCATGTCCATTAATTTCAATGGGTCTACACTGAGTGTGACTAACCTTAGATACAACCTGCTGTTACCTCTCTCTTTACACCAGTGTTTCTCATAAAGGGCACTTGTGTATCTCTAAACATTTGGGAACAGACAGTAGGCATGCACCCAGGAAGCAGCAAAGGTTGGGGTTCCCTAGAATGTGTCTGTCACAGCTTTGGAGATGCTTGCCTCTGCTTTTCATTATGTACTCCCCACAAGAAACACCCCATGTGACAAAAGTACCTGCAGAGAAAAGCTAGTAGAAGTATTACATTATTTCAACTAGATTTGGGGCTATATGGATTCTGAAACATTTCTCCATAAACCACATGTAGGCCGAAAGCTCATACTTTGCTTCATCATTAGCCAAGGTCACCACATAGACCCTTCCTGGTAAGCCTTCATTAGTTCGTATTTTCTCCAGACGCATGTGTTCATGTAAGTGATGTTGTAAGCCTTCTTAAATTTACCAAACTTTATATTTTGGGCCCAGTTGAGTATTGATAAATATCCCAGTCTATAGGGATGGATGGATGGATGGATGGATGGATGGATGATTTCTGGTCTGTGTCAGTTTTGCTTGAGTCCACAAGTCTGTTGTGATGTCTGTTATGTCCTGTTCCCACATCAACGTGTGATTTCTTTCTTTCTTTCTTTCTTTCTTTCTTTCTTTCTTTCTTTCTTATATGTCATGAAAATTTCCATTATTTATGAATTTGCCTCCAGTGCAAAGAATGTGCATTTATATACATATTTTAGTATTTTTTTGTTTAGCTGCGAACTGTAGTACAAAATTCAGAGAAGTGTGAAAGCTGAAGACTAACTGCATTTTCATCTGCGTATTAGTCTGGGAAATGCAAACTGCCTTGATCTCCCTGATTGATGACTTCTGCTGGGAAAGAGATAGGAGGAATGCAACCCTGTTAATTCTCTTTCACCTCTCAGCAGCATTCGATAGCATTGACCATGGTGTCCCCAGGAGTGCTTTTGAGGACTGGGTGTTGGAAACACTGCTCCACTGCAGTCTCTATGGATAGCTCTAGAAAGTGGCAATGGCAATTGCTTGGCCCCACTGAACATGACCTGCAAACCTGATACTTCAAGGGAAGCACCCACCCATCCGCAACAGCTCAAATCCCCACTTCAAAGACCCTCTCCTTCCCATCCAGGAGCTCCTTAGGATTAAGCCTCCATTTGCTAGCCCACAACAAACCCATCGTGTTCTGCAGAAACCAATTCAAAACACCAAGCTTCCTTGGTATTAGATGGAAAAAGATAAATATATGTCATCCATACATTGGTGGTAAAGTGTGCCCAGTCCCCAGATGATCTCTCCTAGCAGTTCCATGGGGGACAACACTGAATGTGGTGGAGTGCCACAAACCAATGGTCAATGTTCTGAGCAGGAATCTTCCAACACCACCTCCAGGAACCAACCCTCAAGACTATTCCTGTCAAAATGTCCAGACATTGATGGGAATGAACATTGCTGAGAGGTTCAGCAGAACCAACAAGGACATACCCCCATGTCTAGTTCCTTGTGGAGATCATTTCCCAAGGAAGCCAAAGCTGTCTCAATCCTGAAAACATGATTGAAGATGGCTTGAAATGGTCCCAGATAGATAATCTGGTTCATCCAAGAATGTATATGTACTGGAATTGACCAACCTCAGATTAACCCAAGGCAATGTGAACATTCTGATGGTTCAGATCAAGGAATAGATGTGTCACAGACATCACAGGGCCAAGTGCTTACATTCTTGAAAGCCTGAGATTTCAGTTTCTGGCACATGCAGTGTGCAAAAATGTGTGGAGGCCATATGCACCAAGTCACACACAGTGCCCTGAGGGTTACTCAAACTGATGTAGCTTGACCCCTTCACCGAATGGGAAATTTCAAGGGAGACCCTAACTTAACATATATTATGACCTTTGCTGTTTCTTCTTTCAAATTAGCCAGAATTGCCTGCCTTGGAAATGTCTCAGTGATAGATTCCCTAAGTATATAATTTAATTTTACTATAATATAAAAGAATGTCAGGAGCAGGTCTCATAAACCAGGACCATCTACATATTCTCAAGTGAGCTAGAAAACACAGAAGTAAAATCAATTTATTGTGGTGCAGGGAGTAAAGGTCACATGGTGTTAAAACCAGTAGCTAGTACTAATGCAGATCTAACCAATCTGTTAATAATGAGTTGGATCCAGACCTTTGGAACATTCCTCAGCTCCTTACCTGATTGTAGGAAGAAGCAGTTCAAAAATCAACATATAAATGGGACAGAGGTAGCTGCCTTCCAAAACATCATTTTAGTTCTGCATTATGGCACAATTACTGTTTTTTTATTTATTTTTCTTTCTAATTAATGGGGGATGTTTATTAGCTTCCCCAACCTCTTCTCCTGTCATTGCTCTGTGTGAATATTGAAATAGGCAATGTAAAATGCTGGGGACTCTATTAACTTCTCAGTCTTAAGCTCTGTACAAAACACACACAGTGTTTTAAGCCGTGTGATGTCACAGGATTAAAAAAGTCAAGTTTCTGGCTTTTAAATCTGTTGAAGAGTACTCCTATTCAAAAGCATAAATAGTTGCTTTAAAAAATATTTATGTTCTTAAATACATTTTCTCCCATTTTTAAATTAAGCTCTGGTAGTATAACTCTCTTTTTATAATTTGGCACAGATGTAAAGTGGGAAGCTGTCTTATGCTGATTGGTCCATCTAGCTCAGTATCACTCACATTAGGGCTTCTCCAAATTTTCCACTCTATTTGCAGACAGAGGAATTGGAAGGACCATTTCACTGAATTTCTCCTAGAGATGCCGTAACATCAAAAAGGCACAAATGCTTATCAGTTTTGCCCACTCGAAAGATCTCATGGAAATATAATTTTTAGCAAGTTTCCCCAAAGCATCTGAATGAAAGAATGCTCTTTGTGCAAGCAAAAGACAGGACTGCTTGCCTTCTTTAATAACATGCTGGCTTTAGTTTGGGGAGTCACACAGCTTGAGATGTTCTTCAAGAATACAAGAATGTCTTAGACTAGAACTAATAATTCACTTGATTATTGCTCTCCTTGGCTTTTCCCTAGATCAGGATGAATCGACTGAATCTATGGATGAATTCAGTGGTGGCTTCTTTCTTTCTTTCTTTCTTTCTTTCTTTCTTTCTTTCTTTCTTCTTTTAAAGGTGGGGTATGGAGCTTGCTCTCCTAATGCAATGTTAATGAATGGAACACATATTTTGACTTTTTAAACATTTATGGGACACTCTGCTCTTGCAACAATCACCTTCTTCCTTGCCTCCTTTCTTCCTTGGAAGATAATTCCAGTGAAAACTGTGTCCCAAGGACACAGCATCTGATAGGCTATCCGGGGAATCTGACTGCCTGACACATCCACAGGCTGTCAGCGCAACTGCCGAGCTGGTTGCCAAGAAGGTGAGATGCCAAATACCAGGTGAACCTCTCTGCCAGCTTAGCACCTCGAAGCCATGTGATTGCTGCCTGGCAGAGGGCTGCTTTTACACGCTAGCAGGAATGGAAAAACAAGCGTGCTGCCTTAATGTGTCTCCTCAAGCAAGATGATGATTTACATGGGGAATTTAAAATGCCAAGTTAGGCATTTTGCAAGTTGGCATTTGCAATGGATTTGCAGTGGCTGTGCTGTGGGCTGGGGAGAGACACCCCACTGCAGTAAACTGCTCATGTGCCTCTGGCCTAGGCCTCACAAACAGCAGATGAGGCGCTAAACCTATGACTGCACTGTGAAACCTGAGGGCCAATCTGCATTTTCCAGAGGCGATCAGTGACTGGGTCTCCTGGTGTCTTTCATTCTTCTCCTGGCTGTAGGGAGCACTGAATGTGATCAGAGCAGCACGGCTGAAGGAGCAGGCTTTAACCGCACCCACTTGTTGCTTTTCTAGAGGAGGGGTTGTAGCTCAGAAGATCCTGGGTTCAGTTCCTGGCACCAGCAGGTTAGGGCTGAGAGAGACCGCTTCCTGAAAACCAGGACAGCTGCTTCCAGTCAGTGTAGATAATTCTGAGCTAGATGGACGAAGGCAGCTTCCAATGTTCCCTAATCTATGTCACTATACCAAAGCTGTTGTAAGGGAACAATACAAACAAATCTTTCCCCTCCGCAGCTTATAGCCAACGTTGGAACTACAGGGAGCTGGGGAGGGGACTAGGCCCCTATGTTTTGTGCTGCCCACCTCCCTTTTAGTTTTAGAAGACTATAAGAAGACCATGATTTAGCCAAAATTTGGGAGAGTGAAGAGTTGGGGGCTGTCCCCTAACATTCCCTTCATAACTTGCACCCTGTTAGCTGCCACTATTTGGGGGAAGGCATATAGTCCACATGCACACCATACCTTTAAAGCATGATACTACTTTAAACAGTTGTGGCTTCCTCCAAAGAATTCTGGTAGCTGTAGTTTTTTAAGAGCGCTGAGAGTTATTAGGAGACCCCTATTCCCCTCCCAGAGCTTCGATTGCAAGAATGGTTTAATGGTAAATCCTTCTTCTCAGGGAACTCTAGGAATTCTATTACTATTACTTCATTACTACTACTACTACTACTACTACTACTACTACTACTATTATACAAATTCATGGAGAATAAGGCTATCAATGACTACTAGCCTCTGATGGTGGCTATGTTCTACCTCTACAGCAGTATATCTCTGAATACCAGTTGCTAGTAATCAGAGGCAGCTGGTTGGTCACTGTGAAAAGAGGATGCTGGATTAGATGGGCCCTTTGTGTGACCCAGGAGGGCTGTTCTTATGTTCTTAAAGCTACATAATGAAGTTGCCAGACACACCTCTGTGGGATAGGAATTCCATGGTTTATAGGCTGCCACAGAGACTACCCTCTTCTGGGCCACTGCCCCAAACTTCTTAGGGTGGTTGAACTACCAAGAGGACCCCTTTTGCCATCTTAACACCTGAGGTGGTCTTTCAGATGCATTGTTTAATGAATTCACCTATTGTGGGGCACTCAGAAGAGATTCCAAAGCTGTCCTCCCTGGTTCAAATTAAGCCAGTGCTAGGATAGTTGTATCTGTATGGCTGGGAGGTTCCAAGTGATTTGTGATGTTACGAGATCACTAGGTCTAGTTGAATCTGTGCATAGTCAGGAGTTTTCTGTTCTGTTCTTTTTGGAGGGAGACAATAAAGTTCTTATCTCACTTCCTGACTGGTGTGGCCTCTAAATCTTCCATGACAACTGGATTGCAACTCATGGGTTTTGGCATTGCCATATTTGTTTGTGAGCTAGAAACTGAGCAGGCAAGAACCAGCCTGCCTGCCTGCCTGCCTCCTGCTCCCTCAGCAATTCTCTAGCCTCTATTCTGTTCTGCAGAGACCTGCAGCGAGGCTGTGATGAAAACCAGGATGTTGACCAGACAAATCAGGACCCTGGGCAGCTCCCAGTGGGTCCTACTATCTACCTTTTGGAAGATGTTGTCTCAGCAAATGCACAGAATCACAGCAAGCCTTAAAAAAACCAAAACCTTCCAGTGGCTTCTCCCCTCTAGGAAAGTTGTTTGTTTGAAAGGCCCTGTAGTTTATTCTGCATTCATATGCTGATGCGTGATGGGACAGCAGGAGAAGCTGCTGTGGAATGAGCCTCTGATTGCAAAGATGATTGAAGAGCAAATTGAACCCTGCCCTCCTACCAGTTAAATGGCCTCATGGGCCATTTTAAACCCTCAGATAGGCCAAGTCTGACCTGTGAGCTGGAGGTTCAGCACACCTGTTCTAAAAAAAAATATTTCACCATTTGACCACCAACAATGAAAAAGGTAATTTAGAATAACCCATTTCATAGTCAGTGAAATGGTTTTGTAATTATTGTTACCATTTTGAGTCAACTCTAATTCAGTTACTTGTGTAATCCACTACTCTTCTGTTTGTCACAAGATTGAAAAAGACTACCAAGAACTTCCAAAGCATTTCTACAAGGCTCTCATGTTTGTTACTTGTTTGTTCATTATACCTGTTAGCAACAATTCAATTATACCTGTTAGCAACAATTCAATCCCCAAAGAGAAAAGAAGTTCTTGATTAAATTGTTTCTGACAGATATCATTAAGCATGAACGTGTAAACCCAGAGAAAACATGTGAAGGTACCAAGCCCAAGATGTAATGATAAAGATGAATGCTGCTGCCAGATTTTTATTAAACTTTATATAGTCAATTGATTGAGTTGCTTTGAAAATTAAGGATTGAAATAACCTAAGGGGCAAAATATTGCATGTACCAGCTAATTAGAGGACAATACATCATAAAAAGTAAAAGTTACCTTACATAAAAAAGGAATCCAGATCATCATTTAAAAAGGTCGGCCATCTTATGGCTCAGTATATCATGCACTTCAGTCTTAATTCTTTATCCAAAATTTCATGTGCATGAGTTAATTTGGTTGAGTAGACAATGAGCATAGCCATTTAGCCTAAAACAGGACACAAATTGCTTATGAAATTCATTGAAATAGGTACCACCTACCACAGTGCTCATACTCAGTTAGTTTGCATTGCCTAAACAGAACAATTATATTTGCCAACTGAAACAACAATAGCACAAGATAACTTCAAATCTCAAATTTGGGTGACAATTAAAGTGATGCTTAATGGGCATTACAGAGATGTTTAAAAGAAAACATTTAAAGCTCACTTAAAATAAATGAGGGGCAGAGCAATCCAAACCCTTGTTATCCTGGGTTGGGGTCGGGGTTGGATTAAAAGGATGTGTCCTTCTACTCAGCTTTCCTGGCTTAGCAGCAGTCCTCCTGCCAGCCAAATGGGTGGGTGTGGATGAGGAAAGCTGGAAGAAGAAGAAGAAGAAGGAGGAGAAGAAGAAGAAGAAGAAGAAGAACTTGGACTTGATATCCCGCCTTTCACTCCTCTTAAGGAGTCTCAAAGCGGCTAACATTCTCCTTTCCCTTCCTCCCCACAACAAACACTCTGTGAGGTGAGTGAGGCTGAGAGACTTCAGAGAAGTGTGACTAGCCCACAGCAGCTGCATGTGGAGGAGCGGGGAAGCGAACCTGGTTCACCAGATTACATGTCCACCGCTCTTAACCACTACATTATGCTGGCAGTAGGTTTCTTACTGGTGGGAACCAGTGGAAGCTCCCCCAAATGAGGTTTAGATATCGGAAGGTCTGTCACCTGGCTGATGGAGGAAGCTTGTTTTCTGATGCTCCAGAGGGTAGGACCCAAACCATTAGATTCAAATCACAAGCAAGGAGATTCTGACTAAACATGAGACAGAGCTTTCTGATAGTAAGAGATGTTCAACAGTGGAATGGATGACCTCCGAAGGTGGTGGACTGTCCTTCAGTGGAGATTTTAAACAGAAGTTGGATGGCTGCCTGTCAGGGATTCTTAAACTGTGATTCCTGCTTGGCAGGGGGTTAGACTAGATGGCCCTTAGGGTCCTTCCAACTCTACAGTTCTGTGAGAGAGTGGAGGGAAAGCAGGCTGAGATAGCCCAGGATCCACTGGATCCTGAGCCAGTCTCACAACCATCGCATGACAGCACCATGCCCGATTTGGCCTTGATCACTGCACCACCCTGGAGGTGATGCAGTGATCAGGTCCGGATTGGGCCCGGTGATTCTTCCACCAGGGCTGCTGTGAGCAGTAGGGCTGCGAATGCAGTGATGGCCTCATTACTCTTAGCTGGGTAGAAGTTAGAATGCACCTTAAGTAAGAAAAAAAGAAAGAAAAAGAAAAACCACCAAAGAAGAGGATTGTATCCAACTAAGCAATACAGTAGATCCATCCACTATTCAAAATACATTGCTATCAGTCATGTCTGCTTTAAGTTCATTGATTTCAACAGGTCCTATTGCACCCTAAGTAAAAAATTCTAAAAATTCTGAAAGGAAGGACTGTGAACTGTTCATTAAAAAAAGAAAAGATAGCTGGCAAAAGGAGGAATTGAGCCTGATTCAGACGATGTTGTGGTGGGGAGGGATGCTTTAACCCTTTACTGCTGCCATGGCTCCAATCAGAATTTTCCCCGCCCCCACCTGTTTGTGAGCTACCTCCTTATCGGTCAAGAACTTTATGCAAAATTCCGCTGGTAACAGCTGGATTTGCAGGTAAAGTCCAAGCAAGTGACTTGTGCATTAATATCCTAGCATGTGCAGTTCAGAGTCCAGTCAGATGTTTTCAAGATTGACGTCCACAGCTGAGAGCAGCCAGTCAGATGACTAGGATTCTCTTCAGTGGCTTCTAGGTATGCCAGGAGTGTGTTTCTGAAAAAGGACTGACCCAGTCCACCCCTCTTTTTTTTTTTTTTATAGGCCGGGCTCAAAAGACAACTCTAAGCCAAAACTGAGAGTGACTTAAAAATTAACATTACATCTTATATATTTTGATGTCACAGAGTGCATATCTGTGTAGATATGTCTGTTAGGCTTTTTAGGCACTACAAAGTCCTGCTTTGTGAAATGTGAGTGGATCATTTCCATCCAAGGTGGTTATTTAAAAAACAACAGCAACAACTTCATAGTGTTAAATATTTGGTGCCTGATTTTGCTTGTTTTCCTGTTCCCCCATCCCCTTATCCCTTGGTATCATGTCTTTTTAGAATGTAAGCCCGGAAGTAGAGAGAGTGATATTTTTATTGATTTGCAAGTCACTCTGTGAATTTTTCTGGCTAAAGAAAATGGTATGTAAATGAATAAATCAATGAATGAAGAAGCAAATGAAGTCACCTGTGTGATCCTTGTTATGCACATGATGGTCCAGACAGTTTTATTCTTGGGAAGTCCCTTCCGCCCCTTCTTGACAATCCTAAAATCCCATTTCCCTGCTCTCTTCTCCTGTGCTTCAATGGGAGCTGCATGCCTAAGGCCAGTACTCGGCACAACTTGAGCAGCTTCAAACATGCAATGCTGTATATGCAGGTAACTCAAAGAAATGCAGGTAATTTCACTCTAACACATTCCTTACTGAAGGGCAGCTGCTCTTTCTGTCACCTCAGTTCTACTGTACCCTTCAGGAACCAGAAATGTACCCCCAATGTGGAGAGCGACTGATGCAAAGGCTGGAGGCAGGTAATCAGTTTCTCAGAGGGCTGACAGCCGTTTGAATGAACGCTGGCTGCTTTTGGTGAGCACACTTAGCCCAATTTCACCACGGGTTAATTAGGTTTTGCAGGGTTTTGTAGTGTTTCAAAAGCCTACATAATCTGTTGGATCAGAGGCGCCCACAGGACAAAAGAAACACGTGCGGACACTGTGGGCAGCGCACAGGTCTCTCAAAAATGATCACCCAACTCTAGCCTCAAAGGACAGTGATGTGTTTGGTGGTACTGCTGTCATGCACCCTGAGCCCAGTAGTTGTTAAAAAGTGTGTGTGTGTGCCAACTTAAAACCCCTCTCATTTTTGGAAAGCAAATCCTCTGCTTCCGTACTGGCCCCGCTCTGGCATTTTATACTTTGGAGCCAGCAAAGAGGCTCGGGGGAGAGAGGGCCTTGACAAAAGGCTAGCCAGGAAGCCAGTCGCAGTGCCTGATCCTGCTGCCACCGAATACAATCTGCCTCTTGGCACCCAGGACTTGCAGCTGCCAGGCACTTTCCTTATGTGGTCACTGATGTTGGCTCCGAGGCAAGAGCAGACAGAGGAGGAGGGCGAAGGCGAGCTCATTCATCACTGCCAGGGGAGAGAGAGAGAGAGAGAATGAAGCCAGTGCCAAGTCACTATGTAACTAGGCACCTGTGCCAATTTGCTCAGTAATTGGATTGCTATTTGAAAAATTAACACGGTCTCTGGAGCCTTTTGCGTTTTGTGTAAAAAAAAAAAAGTTTTTGCAGTTGAAATGGCAGAGTAGGCAGAAAATAAGCTGTGCGCGACGCCCGACTCCTCGGAGGAGGATGGAGAAGAGGGGCATTTTTAAAAGAAGTCATTTGGTTACCTTCCAGAATATTATAATGCCGCTTCTGAATCCACTTGACTATGCTGGCAGATGCGAGAGACAAAGGACCAAAATACAGTATGCCGGAAAGCTGTGATCTTACTGCTTGCATGAGGAATTAACTGGCTTCCACACTGCCATGGTCCAGCAATGCAAACATGGCAAGCTTTTTTTTAAAAAAAGAAGAAGAAAATAACGAGAGAGAGAGAGAGGCTTTAATGCTGTTGGCCTATTCGCCTCCTCAAAAGGGAGAAAATGCAAATAGGTATGAGATGCCAATATTATATGCAGATGATTATGTCATGGACTTATGCCCAAGGCACTGAAGTTGTGGTTGGCTCGAAGGACAGGGGGTTGCGAACGTCTCCCAACCTGAACTGTGCCACCTGAAGTTGGCATGATAGAGGCATCATTTCTTCTGATGTCTTCCTGCATTTCTCTTTCCCTCCCTCCAACCCTCAGTTGTCTCTGGGAAAGCAGCTTGGGATGACAGTCAAGTGCTATTGTTGGTTTTCTTTTAGCATATGACAACATGGATTCCAAACCCCCTCCCAAAGTAGTACATCATTTTAAAAAAAAGTTTTCAGATTTATTTAGTTCTATATTGCTCTTCAACAACCGTTTCCAGGGCATTTTACAAATGGAATGAATGAAAAAAACATTGCCATACAGAATTATTATTATTTTTGTAAAGATGACCAAATAAAAAAAGGAGAAATAAAAATGGAGATGAAAAAAATCCTTTAAGAAAAACAGCCGGGTGAATTTCTGAGAAAGATGCAGCATAGGTACCAGGCATGGATATTCACTTCTGGAAAAATTAACATGAATGAAACATACCCATGGTTAGGTGTTCGTGCGAAACCAAGAAGAGCAAGTTTATGCACAGAAAGCATAGTGCTGCTGGTGGAATGTAACACTGTACATTGCCTTAACTTAGCTGATATCAAGGAAAATTGTGAGCCTAGAGATGTCTCGTCTGGCTTCCTAAAACTGTGCCACAACTCAAAGCAAGGCTTGGGGTGGGAAGGGGGAAGAAGATGAAATTTCTGCCCCTAGATGGAGTAATCTGCACATTGGAATTTTTGACATTTTGGGAGAACATAGACAGCGATGTGTTTAGAAGCCTCGTGATGTTTCTTGTCTGAAACTCCCCTTATTTTAGAATTATTCATTAAAAAAAAACTTCAGCAACTTGGAAAAAAGAAAGTACAGCTTTTATCTGAGATGAACTAGTTGATCAATCTAGTTCCATTATTTGGCAAGCTACATACCCCATGAAATGAATGCTGTTTATTGCTTACATGGCATAATGCTGATATTTCTGAATTAAAACAATCCTTATGGAAGAGAGCTGGATTTTGTTATTCCACTGCATCATAATATCTCTTATTTACATTCCAACAAGAGGCTGTCACTTTTTAGAAGCTGTTTTATTTGTTGTCAGATAGAGAAGTAAATAGGAAACTTCATATTGCAGTCCAGACAATCAAGCCCTTATTCATTCTCATAGATAGATAGATGGAATGGTCAAGTGATGAAGAACTCTAGCTTCATCCTCCTTCCCCATATCCTAGTCCTTGCTAACCTCCCAAATCGCTGCCCTGCAATCTTAACACAGGCTTCTTTGACCCTTTTCCATCTGTGCTCCTCACCACAACATGTTGAAAGAAGTCAGAAAGACACGAGAATGTCTTTTCAGCTTGGCTACATTGCAACATGACACTGAACATTGAGGTGCACTTTTACACATCAGCTTTTCACATGCCTAGGATAGCTCTCTCGCAGTGTTCTGCATCAGTTTCAAAGGCTTAGGTAGCTCATGGTTTTCTCGCCTTGGTGTCAAATGTTCAGGGACCCTTTCTGGATGTTACGCAGAAGAGATGGGCGACACACTTTAGCTGAAATGATTCCTACTTAGGTGTAACATGCAAAGCCACTGAGTGAGCAGCGCACAAGGGCCACAACCTTCATTTAAACGTGTCATTTCTATCATTTCAAGAACACTGTGGTTGCGTTTTGTCTAAACAGGGACCTCGATGTCATCATTTGAAACTCTTCTCTGCATGTCACCTCTGAGGGAGGTCGAGAGAGAGAGCAGGCCTTTTCCATGGAAGGCTCTCCCCAGGGAAGGCCACCTGATGCCAACTTTGTCAGAGTTTTGACACTAGGCAAACACTTTTTTTTGTTTTATCGGGCATTTGGGCAGCACCAATGCTTGGCTGTTTTTACTCTGATTATGGGTTGTATCTAATGAAGTCATCCTGTTTGTTCCAGGATGCAATGGCACCCCCTCCCTCTTGTCTCCTTGTGCCCCCCACCTGCTCCAGAGCGTTGGGGAACCCCCAGAATAGGTTTGTGTGTCTTTGGATAGAGAGGGGAAGTTCAATTGTGCAACTTCATGAACAAGACTTGGTTGGATACAATGATGATTTGAACATGCCTATATATTTTCTATTGTTGTCGTATGTTATTTTTGCAAATTGCTTCAGGACTGTCTGTTGTGGGACTAACTAAACTAAGTAACTGTGTGGAGGGAGTTCAACTTAAACTGTTCAACTTAAAAAGAAAAACTAATGGCAGTTTACATGAAGCAGATGAAGCTTTTCCTAGCACATTATCTGTTGGTCTGCAGGAAAAACTCTGTGTGTGTGTGTGTGTGTGTGTGTGTGTGTGTGTGTGTGTGTAAACACCTAAAAGAGAGGGAGGGAGGGAGAGCTCACTTTTAATGCTGGAGAAGCGGGACCAGGCTTAGGTTGGAGAACAACCCCCTAAAAGCAATCAGCCAGCAAGAGCAGTACTTGCACAGGTTAGTTCATTCTTCTACCCTCAGCGATGAAGATGGAAAGCTGCCTGCAACTAGGCCCCTACTGTTCTGCTTGCCAAAGGAGAAAAACTGTGCCTTAATTCAAATGGGCTGTAATTGGTCTCTTTAAATGACTAAGTAGATACTTGTGGAGTGGGTGCCACTGGATTTTTTTCCTTATCAATGAGATGATGATAGGCTAATTCATCTCAGCAGCAGCAGCAGCAGCAGCAGCAGCAAATGGGCCTTGCAATTGCCCTCCATATAAACATTGGCCCGGTTTTAGGAGCATGTTTGACCTTCTCTCTATTTCCCTGCCTTCTTCTGCTTCCTGTCCCTGTTCCCTGAGGTCTGCCTGCTCTCTATTTTTCCCTTCCTTCCTTCCTTCCTTCCTTCCTTCCTTCCTTTACAGCAACCCACGGTGTCTCCTCACACACAGCGCCATACCTCACACATTTGCCACTGCTAACAACAACCTGTCAGCTCTTTCTTTGCGCTGTGCTAGGCGCTCTTTGTTTTCGCAGCCCAGCAAGCCTTGCAGCTGTTGTCCGAGGCCTGCTCCGCCAGCCTGTGATCAGTCAGCTGCAAAATCCTCCCTGAACAACTCGGTATTCACAGCTCTAATCGGGCCAGCGGACTGTTTCCTCCTCTCTTGCAGTAAATCTTGATCACTTGCGCTCTGCTCGTCAGCTAGTGGCGCCAGCTCTTTGGGCTGTTCTGTCCTTTTCCCATACTCTGCGGCAACGTGTGCTCTGAATGCTAACGTCGGCCTTGTTTAGACTCGCTGCTAACTCAGGGCTGTGATCCACAACTTGGAGAAGTCCAAATTCTTCTCTCGTTTTTTTATCCCCCTCCCCACCCCACCTCCCTGCCCCTTCCTCACAGCTTGCACGTAGTAGAAGCAAATTTCTCGCTCTTCCAAGGGAAGGAAATAAACATTCCTAAAGGATTCCCTCTGCCTATTTCATATTTTACCCATATAAGTTAATTATGCGATTGTCTTTTCATTTCCCTCAAGGAAGGCTGCTGTTCTCTGGACTTTATGGAGTTTTTGGGCCAAGGATGAAGATAAGCTGTACTGACAGATGCAATAACTAACAGCAAGACATCCCTACAGGAAACTGGCACAAACATTAATCGGACCACATGTCCAAGTTGATTAACAGGCTGCATCGTTTGTAATTTAGGTGACTTGTATCTGATTCACACATTTCTTTTCATCCAATGTAGGGAAGTCAACGTGTTAATTTTTAAGGAAGTTTTACTCAGCAACAGTCACTTTTGACTCTTTAAAATGTGGTGGTCCTTTTCACATGATAGCCACATCCCCACATGAAGATGGAAGGGGATTGTTGATGTGTGTAGACATCATAGCATCAAAAACACCCATCTGCATCCTTTTCTCCTTCCATTTTTGCTGACAGAGGCAGTTTCCTGTCACAACAACCCTATGAGGTAGGCTTGGCTGCCCGAGATCAGTAAACATATAGGTGCATAATTATTTGAAGCTGAATCTGATTTCCCATATTCATACCCCAGTTTGTCCGGGTTTTACCACTAGGGACTCAGCTAGATTGGTAAAGAAAAAGTGTTTTATATGCATTGTATATGCATTATAACACTGTGACACCAGATGGCGCTGTGGAGTTCTATTTTTGCCAACGAAATTTCTCATACAAAGTTTAACGCGTTTAACTGAAATGCTTCCTTCATGTGTCTACAGATGCAGCCTATGTCTCAAAAAGGCTGACAAAACTTCACTTTAAAAGCTTTAAAACCCTTTCCGAATAGGCTTAACAATTAAAGTAACCTTATATCTTTATCACAGTTATATGCATAATAATAATAATAATAATAATAATATAAATTATTTTTACCCCGCCCATCTGCCTGGGTTTCCCCAGCCACTCTGGGGCAGCTTCCAACAAAATATTAAAATACAATAGTCCTTCAAATAGTAAAAGCTTCCCTAAACAGGGCTGCCTTCAGATGTCTCCTGAAAGTCTAGTAGTTGTTTTTTCCTTTGACATCTGGTGGGAGGGTGTTCCACAGGGCAGGCTACTAGGATGCAGGAAAGTTTCTCTCTCACATAACACAGAACTCATGGACATCCAATGAAGCTGAATGTTTGAAGATTCAGGAGAGATAAAAGACAATGCTTCTCCATGTAGCACATAGTTAAATTATGAAACTTGCACCCACAGGAGGCGGTTGGATGGATTTAGAGGGCTACCAACGGCTGCTAGCCACAGTGGCTGTGCTCTATCTACCTCCACAGTCAAAGTCAGTCAAGCTTCTGAATAGCAGCTGCTGGAAACGACAGGAGAGGAGAGTGCTATTGTGCTTGAATTCTGCTCCCTGGTTTCCCATAGGCACCCGTTTGGCCACTGGGATAACAGAATGCTGGACTAAATGGGCCATTGGCCTGATCCAGCAGGCTCTTCAGGAAGAATAAAAGGAGATGTACGTGGTTCTCCACCTCCTTATTTAATCCCCACAACAACCTCATCAGGTAGGTTGGGCTGAAAGGCCATGACTGGCCCAGGGTGAACTTCATGGCCAAGTAGGGATTTGAACCCTGGTCTCCCAGCTCCTAGTCCAACACTCTAACCACTATATCACATTGCTTCTCTGGTTCTAATCATAGATTTACAAAACATAAACAATCCAAATTGCATTCATTGGGGTTGGGTCCAGACTAGGCACATTGGGGTTCCATTAAAAGCAATGGGACTGCAGTTCGACTTTACTAACTGGATCCAGTGATCCACATGGGACTAACTCGTGACTAACTTAGACTAAACCCAACCCATGGAATACATTCTGGGTAAAATCTGTAAAATGACCGATTGCAAAGAAAGCTCCACATTTAGTAACAGAAATGAGGTAAATTATACAGTACCCATTTCTAAAGTCTGTTTAAAAAATTCATTGAAAATTCTGCAATAAGCCTTGCCTATTTTATTGCTTCTATCCCTGATGCAGAGCAAAACTCAAAACATGCAGAGGACCTAATTTCTCAATATAGTGCTGATTACATTTGTGGCTTTATGTTCTTTCTAGGATGCTGGAGGTTCAGCCACTCTGTTTGCTCTTTCTTTCAGGGTAGAGGGAGACTCTCAAGAATCACACTGTGTTATAGTGCTTCAGACATGAAGAGTGCTTTCTTCTTAGTGTTTGTCACTTTCATGAGCATTTGTCTGACTGTTTAGACGTGTGGTATCACAACATTATGCATGCTTAAGGCTGTAAAGGTAAAGGTACCCCTGACCATTAGGTCCAGTCCTGGACGACTCTGGGGTTGCAGCGCTCATCTTGCTTTATTGGCCAAGGGAGCCGGCGTACAGCTTCCGGGTCATGTGGCCAGCATGACTAAGCTGCTTCTGGCGAACCAGAGCAGCGCACAGAAACGCCGTTTACCTTCCCGCCAGAGTGGTACCTATTATCTACTTGCACTTTGACGTGCTTTCGAACTGCTAGGTTGGCAGGAGCAGGGACCGAGCAACGGGAGCTCACCCTGTCGCGGGGATTCGAACCGCCGTCCTTCTGATCGGCAAGCCCTAGGCTCTGTGGTTTAACCCACAGCGCCACCCGCATCCTGCTTAAGGCTGTAAGCAGTTTTAATTACTGTATTACTGCCCCCCTCTTTCTAGTTCAACCAAAATTTGTTGTGAGCATTCTGTACTGAACTCAGTGAGAATTAGGTGGCAATCCCAACCCCAGTTACCTGGAATTTGGTCATCTGTCATGCTTGCTGTAGCTGAGATTCCTGCATTGCAGGGGGTTGGACTAGATGACCCTTGGTGTCCCTTCTACAATTCTATGATTCTATGAATAAGCCCTATGGGATTCAATAGGATCTACTTATGACATGGTTAGGATTGTGCTGCAAGTGCCCTCAGAGTAGAACTAGGTGTTTCTGGAAAGCAGTGAGTTGTGATGCTACAACTTACCTAAGACACCATGGTTGTGGGCTGCTGGGCCATCAGGATACATCTACAGTCCTCAAAGCTCTATCCTGTTTTTGCCATTAGGCTGCAATTCTGTTCACGCCTACCTGTGATTAAGTCCTGTTTAACACAATGGAATTTGCTTCAGAGGAGACATATTACAACACAACCCTATTGACTTAGAAACAAGTCCCATTGATTTCAGTGGCTCTTACTCTAAGGTAAGTGGTAAAAAGGCTTACCTTTACCTTAGCTGTGTAAATATGCTGCAGTAACTTTGCTATTTTTGGCCAGCACTGTTACCAGCTTCTTAAAACGTCAGGCTGGATACTTCCTGGGCCATCCAGAGGTTTGGTCATTGACAGTCCTGACTGCTGTTGTAGCCAAGCCTCACTTCCTTCATATTGTCATTATTTATTACTTATATAGCCCCATGTACATGACCTGGCACTTTTCCATGAGTGAAAGACTGCTCCCTGCCCCAAGGGGCTTACAATCTAGACATATGCACAAGGGAGATAACAGAGGAAGGGGAAGGAAATGATTTCATTCTCCCCACAGGCGAGTCTTCCCTAATGAATCTTCAGAAGAGTTGGACCTAAATACCTAATCGGCTATGGGCAATGCTCTGTTAATTAAGTGAAAGAAAATGTTGAATGTGGCTGTTTGGTTTCAAAATTAGACATGTAATAGAAAGCAATATAAGGAGACTCTTGTTCTTTTGCAGTGTGAAATTCATGCAATGTGCATAATATATTTAACCCTAGAGAGAGGAATGTTAAGTGGATGAATTTTTGTGCTTCTCTAGAATGGATATCCTTCAGGTATTGTGCGTGTGTGTGTGTGTGTGTGCGCGCACACACACACACACACACACACACACACACACATTTAGAATTTCACCATTGTCTTCTT
Organism: Podarcis pityusensis; assembly: GCF_964106645.2. Lineage (NCBI taxonomy): Eukaryota > Metazoa > Chordata > Lepidosauria > Squamata > Lacertidae > Podarcis > Podarcis pityusensis. Next base: position 59,623,777 of record NC_138028.1, on the reverse strand, counting down.
TCATTTATTTATTTATTGGCTTGTCACAATAATATCAAACTTGTCAATACTAAAGACTGAATTAAGGGAGGAGTGGGGTATTTGTAACTGGATCTGTGTGATCACATCCTTTCCTCCCTCCATAATACCTTCTCTTGAATCTTGCTTCACTTCTCTCACTTAAAACAGAGTGAGGAGGAACTGCAGAGAGCTGGTTATATCTTTGATCAGTGTTTTCTCTGTCTCTCTGAATCATTAGGTCATCTCCTCATTTTCTCTGTAGAATCCTTGTTTTGTATAGTGTTTCAGCATGCGGGCATTTTTTGTTAAGATTGTGGCCTGATGATCACTTCCTTCCTTTACAAAATTGTCTTTTTTAAAAAAAGAAAAGAAAATGCTTAAATAAAAGAGTAATTCTTTTCTTCCTCTTGCAGCAACAGCTCTTTCCTTCTTATGAAAAATAAAATGTCCCATAGTCAGAGATTATTTTCAAAATGCTTATTTTGGCCTCTTTACAATCCAAATACATCATCCCGCTGTAAACGCTTCTCTTCAGACTTCTAATCAGTTTAAGGTAGTCTTATTCATAGGCTATGGCTAGTACAAACCTTGCCTTCTTAATTTTTACAAAAGTGTGTTTGTCACCATGTAAACCTGTGAATGCAGTCTGAGTTCTTTCTTTCTTTCTTTCTTTCTTTCTTTCTTTCTTTCTTTCTTTCTTTCTTTCTTTCCTTAGACTGCCAAGTATCTGAAATAGCTGCAATCAGAAAGTTGCTTTTGTCTGTAAGGCGATACAGTTACTTTTCACCTCCTTGACTGATTTTGTATGTTCTCAACGGGAATGAGGAAAAATCATTCAGGTATACTGTTTTTCCAAAAAACGCAACAGAACATGCTTCCTGCTTCCTGACAGCATTCCTGGTTAACAGCTTGATCAGCCAGAACAAAGTTACATATCAGTTTTCAGTGGAGCTTGCTGAAATGGACTTTCTTTCCTTCCTCTCTGCCCTCCTTTCCATGTTCAAAGAGATCGTAAACATAATCTAGATAGACCATTAATACTAAATAAAAGATCCGAAATGGGTGGTGCATTAATTCCCTAAAGGATATTATTATTGTTATTATTATTATTATTATTATTACCCCCAACTTTCACACTAAGGTCCCAGGGCAGGTTACAACAATTTAAACCACAACATTAAAAGCAGTTTTTAAAAACTTACAATTACAGAAAAAAGCAATTACAATAAATAGGGTAGGTCCTGAAATTATACAGGGGAGGTGTTTCACAACTTAGGGGTTGTCACAGAGAACAGCCTCTCCCACCCCAACCCCAAACTTCTGAGGGTGGTGAAACTACCAACATGACTGATTTCAACTCCCAATAGGTTGTCTTTCATGTATTTAGGACTTTAAATACCTTGAACTGGGCTTGGAAACAAACTGTCAACCAATGCAGCTGTTTTAAAACAGGAGTTAGATGTGATCTAAATGGAACGCCAGCCAGTAATTTGGCTGCTGTATTTTGGAGCAATTGAAATCTACTTTACAGTCGAAACAGTCTTGGGCATGAGCCTGAGATGGACCAAGCAGAGTTCATGTCTGCCCCCATTTCTGGTCAGAGAGAGAGAGAGAGAAAGAGAGAGAGAGAGAGAGAGAGAGAGAGAAGGAACAGGAAATACTTCTTTGATTCTTCCCGCTCAAGAGACATGGGGAAATGATATCAATTACATTTCTATGGTCTGAGTCTCTGTCAACAGCAATACAGGTCTGTGGTCATCAGCACCAAAACATACTAAAAAGCAAGAAAATGCATTGTTGGATTTGACTATAATCTCCCACACTGGATGGGGTTGCACTTCTCTGAAGAAACAGGTATATAGGCTGGGAGTATGCCTTCATCTATCATTGCCACTGGATTGGTTTTTATCGGCTTTGGCTGGTGTGCCAGCTCTGACTGTTGCTGGATAGAGATAACTTTGCTACAGTGCCCCATGCCCTGGTCACCTTGTAATGTGGATCATTGCAATGTGATCTATGTGGGGCTCCCCTTACATTGGTTTTGGAAGCTGCAGCTACTGAAGAATGCAACCCTTTCCCATTTTGACTCCCAAATTGTTCCCTTCCCAAAATTGTTCCCCCTTTCTCCCCACCCCCTTACAATGCTCCCCTTTTCACCCTGTAGGTATGAGGGCAAAGAGTTGCATCTGAGGTCTCCTCTCCTCTGTTGCCATTCCTACCTTTGTGGGCCAACAGCCAGGTGGACTACCTTCTGGTGCCTGTCATGTTGAAAACCAACTCTGGGTCTGAGGCCTAGTAAAATACCTCTTCAAACTCAGAGCCGGTTCCATTAGTTTTTGGAATTCTAGTACATGGCACCTGGGCATTCTATTAAAATGTTTTGTTCCATAGTCAAGTAAGTGCTAGACGTCTACTGTGAGATAATTGGCTGATTAGTTCAAATAATATTTGCCCCCCCCCCGCGCTTTTTGACAGTTATACTGGCCAACCCACAACGAGAAGAATCCCTTGGCATAGTCTGGATGTAGCAATTAGTCACTCTATATCTTGACCAGCCTTCCTAGTATGCCTCTCTTTTCCCATCAAAGCATATAGCTCCCTCAACCTTAAATGCTTTGAAACTGAATGCTGTGATTCCTTCTCTGATTAGTCCCATTTTTTTATTTCCAGTCCCTGCTGTCTTTTCTCTCAAGCAAGCTACTATTCCTTCATGTCCCTCTAAGTCCTTTGCCTGCTCTGTAATCTCCCTTCGACCTCCTTAATTCTAGGTTTCCTGTCCCTTAGCTTCACTACATCCCGGGACCACCTCTCAGTCCTCAGCCTCCCTCACTGGGGGACTTTAATCCCAGCCATCTTGACAGCATTCCCTTCCCTCACAGAAATAAATGGAATGAAGGCTGATGCACTTCTGAAGCAATTGAACAGTCTTTTTCACCACACCAGCTCAGAATTGATGTCACAGGTTTGACCAGCGCTCCCACACAATATGATGCAAATTTGATTAAAATGCAAGGACGATATTAAAATGAACTCTTTTTTTAATCTGGGATTGAGGGGGAAGCTACTCTTGCATAGTTTCTCCTTTCGTTTCTATCAATGCTTGCCTGTTCTCTTAGTACTTTTGTGACATTTTTCGTTGCCGAAGAGTAAGTAAGAGGCATGTGGTTTGTGTCCTTCTCGGCACAATGTAACATTGAAAGAACTTGGAGCATGCATATAATCACAAGGTCTTGAAACAGTTGTTTACTTTGTCAACATTTCAGATTTTGCCCTTTAAAGATAAAACTCCTTGATTTGGCTTTTAACAGGACTCCTCTAAAAGGCTGTATTGTTTTCACTTCATTGTACAGGGAATTGTGGGACCTTAGGTAAATACATTGAAAAGAGATGCCTTTACCTTTCCAGTCTGATAAATGTAGGAAACCTGTGATGCTAAGGGATAAGCATTGGCGATCTCTAGGTTTTTTTAATTTAAAAAAATCTTTAAAAGAAAACTTCAAGACCTCTGTATTAGTCAAAAGGCCCTTGCTAGGTTTGTGTTGCTGCCTTTTCCACCTTCTCTGAATATGTGACTAATAAGAGTAAGTTAAGTATCCTATTTCCTTTTAATTTTGTGTTAAGATATAATTTTCACCAGCTTCATATGTTATTTATTTCCTATAGTGGTTAGCTTGTGGTGATGGTTAGGATGTTTTAATTGTTGTTTTCTTATGAGCTGTAAGCACCTTGAAGATAATTTAAATGAGGCGGAATGGCAGAATGTAAATATTTCAATACAAAGAAGTAAAATAAATTTGTAACACACACACACGCACACACACATACACACACAATTTTATGGACTAGAACCCATTGCAGTTGATACCGAACATAATCCTTGTTTGCTGTTGATATTGAATGTCAGTAATTTTTGTTTGCAAATTGGAGGTCACCTAAAATGTAATTATTATTTTTCTGATTAGTTGTTCAAGTATCTTCCTCCTGACTGTGAGGTTTTAAATTCACATGAAGATCACAAATACTGAATCTGGTTGTTTTTTTTAAAAAAGGCATATAATCAAGATACTATGACAATGTATTAGTTATGAGTATATCACCATTTTTCACAGAGGTGTATACGACATACATTGACCACAGTCCCATTGTAGTCAAGGAGATCTAGTTATACATAACAACTGGTGGTCTGGAATGGGGGCGACATGCAGCCCCATTTGCATCAAAAGATGCACTCAGCCAGTTCGATAGGATAAGCATAATAATGTTCACAGTCCATCCAGATGAAGATACACATTCAAATCAGCTGTGCATGCGGATCTGCCTTACTGGATCTGGACAAAGATGTACAGCATGGGGCTTCCCATCCCATGAATCTCCCAGTGTGTGCATTTCCCATCTCATACATGGAGCTAAAATTACCATAGTATATTGGGAATATTTCTTTCTTATGGTGAAGCAGAGGAAGGATCTTTAATTCCAGAAGAGGGAGGTGTGAGGCAAAAGTCAATGCTGGACCTTAAGGTTGCAACCCTATACACTTGGGAGGAAATCCATTGTACTTAATGATATTTTCTTCTGTGTAGACGTGCATGGGATTGTGGTGCAAAAGCCATAGAATATACCCCCCAGAAAAGTAACTTGATCCATTACTGTAAAATAATGCCTGTTATAATCCGCCCCCCAGGATAATTGTGAATAATGAAGTCAACACTGTTATGTTATAAGAAGAATTTATCCTGACACAGAAATAGAGAACTAATACAATTCTCATCTGATCCCCATTAAGCAGAATGTGTTTGTTGTGTTTATTGCATCTAGGGATCCCCTTCCCCTCAACTGGGCCACTAGCCACACAAAACAGAGGCTTAAATCAAACCCAGAATTAAGTTTGCATAACTGTTGGCTTAAGTACCCTCATTCTGGGTTAGATATAGACTAAAGATATAGACAATTGGAAATTGCAGAGTCTGGAGAAAATGAAAGACAAAGTGCGAGATTGGTTACATTACGCTCAGATTAAAGAAGTTTTTAAAAATGATAAGAAACTAGGGTTCCAGGTGGAGAAATCGAAATTAGAAACAGAATTGTTAGAACCAAAGATTAAGGTACTTTCAAGGATGTATAACTTGCTGTTGAAATGGAATACACAAGACGAAACGGTTAAATCGGCTATGATAAGGTGGGCACAGGACATTGGGCATAATATCATGTTTGAGGACTGGGAGAGGTTGTGGAGTAATGGATTGAAATTTACTGCATGTAACGCCCTGAAAGAAAATGTAATGAAAATGATTTATAGATGGTACATGACCCCAGTCAAACTTGCTAAAATTTACCACCTGTCTGATAATAAGTGTTGGAAATGCAAAGAGTGCGAGGGAACGTTCTTCCACCTCTGGTGGACTTGCCCTAAAGTGAAGGCGTTCTGGGAAATGATTTATAATGAACTGAAAAAGGTATTTAAATATACCTTCACTAAGAAACCAGAGGCCTTCCTTTTGGGTATTGTCGGCCAAGGGGTGGCAAAGAAGGACCAGACATTTTTTATGTATGCAACAACAGCAGCAAGGATACTCCTCGCAAAACATTGGAAAACTCAAGATCTACCCACACTGGAAGAATGGCAGATACAACTGATAGACTACATGGAACTGGCTGAAATGACCGGCAGAATCCGTGACCTGGGAGAAGAGAGGATTGAGGAGGACTGGAAGAAATTTAAGAACTATTTACAAAAGTATTGCAATTTGAGTGAATGTTAAATAAGATGCTAGATCAAAATAACTGAGCACCACTAAATTTAGAAGTTTTTAAGAAAATAAGTAAGACTGTGAAATTTAGCTTCTTCTGAGAATTATAAGATTAGGAAATATAGAAGGGATATAAGAATTTAAATAAGATGATAAATTGCTGACAAAATGTTTTAACGATGAAAATGGGAGCGGGAGATGTGAGGAAGTCCAAAGAAAATGTGAAAATATGTTAAGATCAATGTTACATTGTTTATCATGTTTATTTTTATTGTAAAACTTAATAAATTGCTTTAAAAAAAAAAAATAGATATAGACTAAAGTGCAGTGGTTGGAATAAACCTGTTTGGTTTAATGAAGTTTACTGAACTAGTTCAAAAATCTCTGAACTATACCTGAAAATAGTTCCCATTATTGCTGGATGAGTTAAAGGTGAATTAAGGTTATTTTGGGGTAGAACTTTGAATTGTTTCTAGTTAATCTTCATGTTCATTCCCCTTTTCCACCCCTTGCCTCCAGTAGGAGGCCTGGAAGCTTTCATATATTTTTTTTAAAGTGTCAGTTGAAAGTTAGAAAACAAAACATGGAGGCAACGTTATGTGTCTTATGAGGCAGATATGGAGGTATTGCTGTTGCTATGGTCACTCAGTCACCAAAATCACTGTTGCTAAGCAAAGAAAGAAGGAATATGAGGCATTTCCAGTATCTTCTCTGCTGAAGAGATTCATTCTCTTCCAACAGGTGGAGCTTGCAGTGTGAAGTACAGGTAAAATAACAAAGTGAATGCTGTCTTGTGCCTGCTGTGTAGCAGGCAGAAATTAAACAGGTAAGCCTTTTCCAAGATAGAAATAGAATTATGGGGAAAGACAATTCTGTCTTTTAGATATCTTATTACTTGTGTGTAGCCCCTGATTTACTTTTGGACCCTATACTTCAGCTTATCATATTCTGAATGCTGATTTCCCACCTCCAAAGAATTAGTCTTTCATGAACTAAAAAGTTCATTTGGATGAACTTGAACCAAACTAGTTTGTTTTATAAAAGTACGAGCTTTAACTTGAACTAGTTCTTTTTGGGACAGGATGAACTAGAACCTTTTATAAATGAGTTTTCTAAGTACTGCTAAAGTGTGACTAGTACTGGACTGGTGGCTATGGATTATTGTACTTCCATAAAATTGTAGTATGTATTGACTTTTTTTCTTGTATGTTACATCATTCTGAAACTTTATTGTAGAAATCTGAGTAATAAAATTGCATATGTAAATAAATATGATTTATTTATAATTTGATCCCATGCTTCTTAAACTCAAAGCAGTTACAACCACCCAAAATTGCCAAGACCAAAACATTATTTGAAACCAGTACATATTGCATATGAAACGAAACACCAAAATGAATACAACTTCTCTGGAAACCTTGATGAAACTGAGAGGATTTACAGCCCATGTGAAAGGGCAGTGGAGATGAACCTTCCTTACCTCTTGAGAAGCTCCAGGCCTGTTCGGGGGGCGGGGACGGGACGGACAGCTGGGTACACTTGCCCCAGGCCTTGGAGGGCTAAGCTGGCCAGGGGGTCCCATCAGAGACCCTCTGCTTTTTTGTTTGCGTTTATAACTTTATTAAAACAAGACTCCTGTACTGGTCCTCAGACAAGCTCTACACAGGCCTGGGAGGTTTCATGGCTTGGGGCTACAGTTTAAATGCTCAGTCTTTAGCTGATGATAGCTGAACCTGTCAAAATGACAGTTTAAACAACAGGCCCAGCTGACTTGACCTCATCTGGTTGTGAGTTTGGTCAATATGTGAAGAAAAGATTTACTCCAACCATATGTTTTAATGCAGGGATGAGAAACCTGTATCCCTCAAGGTAAGCCATTGGACTCCCATCAGTCCCAGCGAGCAGAGTCTCCAGTCACCGTGGCCAATGATCAAAGCTGACAGCAATTGCACTCCTGCAACTTCTGGAGGTTCTCCATCCCTGATGTAAGGGCAATTTTTCTAAGAATATATATATATATAAAATCAGAGTTAGGAAACAGTCTGACAGTCAGTCTGCTAACAATAACTAGTGACCTTTGGTTCTGACAGGGACCAAAAGGCACCTTGTTTGGAGTAAAGTACTACAATAAACCAAAGTCGTATCCCTCAGCTCTATTGCTTTCAAGGAATTGAAACTTCAGTGGGCCAAGTAGCTGTATCATATCCTACCATGGCAGACCAACTGAGGCAATAACTACAGTTCAATCTGTCTCTGCCTCAATATCTAGTTTCCCATGAACCCAACCTGTTTTATTTTCTTGAAAGCACAGTAGCTGAGTCTCATTTGCACTGGTCTACAGTAGGGCTTTTAGCAAAGTCCCCCTCCTATTTATCTCCACCAATAGTTAGCAAAATCAAGCCCCACAAAGCTTCGTTTTCCTATTTCACTTTGCTACAAATAACAATGCCCCTAACACAGAGAAGCAAAGACCAGCCTTCCAAGAACTCCTTTTCTTGTACAGTTTTTGTAACTCTGAGCTTTGCTATAACAAACAGTCTTTTCTGTCACATCTGCTTAACATACTGACCGAAACAGTCTCCCAAAGAGAAAGTGAGCATTTCCCTCCCCACCACCACCACCACCGACCGCCTTCTTCCTAGCTATGAGATTGACTCTCATGGGTGCTTTTGCATGCGGCCCTGGACTAATTGATGAGCAATGCATTTTGGGAAGTTTCTGTGCTCTGATTTGCTTTCCCCCTTCTTCTCCCTCCCTTCTTGTTCCTTTTTAATTTGTCTAGGAAAGGAAAAGAAAAAGCCCCTCCAGTGTTGTTTCCTGCAAAGACTGTTCTTAAGAGCCCGTTGGACAGCGCGGGGGCTCTTGAAGTGATAGCTAATTGGCAAAAGAAAGGCCCCAATTGTCTTGAGGGGACTGGAAAGTGCCGCGTGTGCTTCTGAAAAGGACTAGGGAGAAGGTGCCCGGTTTCGCTAAGCAGCTGCTGTTGGAGATGTTTGGAGATTACATCAGCATTGGGAAAAAAGAGGCTGGAAAGAGAGAGAGAGAGAGAGAGAGAGAGAGAGAGAGAGAGAGAGAGAGTGTCTAACTTCACAGGGTGTGTGAGAGAGAGTTTATGGAGGTCCCCCCCCCCTTCTTCCCCTTCCAAAGATCTTCTGACAATAATGTCATTGTCAATATAAGAGTTGTTAATTCTTTATGAATAGTACATGGGGCCTCTTGACTAAATAGTACATGTCCCAAATCTGTCAGCTGGACTCTTCCTTCACATGCTAGTGAGATCACTTTGATTGGAATGTTACAGGAATGGCTCCATCCGCCACACAGCCCTGAATACGACATTATATAATTAGATCTCCCAGAGCAGTGATAGTAGTAGGATTAGTATCCCCCCCTACCCCGTTACCTCATTATTGTAGCTTAAATATGGGATCAGGCCCTTTGATGATTTTAGTGGTTGTAATTATATTAACGCGATTCATTTTATGGTCCTGTTTCAGCGCTTATTTAGATTACAAACTGTCCCGTAGGTTTCCTGAAAAGAGGAAGGACTCTTGAAAGAGCTCATATGCATTTTCAATGAACAAATGGTGCCTTACTGGACAATGTCATAGAACAGGACACTCTTTTTTAAAAAAATCTTTTCAAAGGGGCTAGTTAATGATTCTTTTCTTCATAGGGTCAACTGAGTTTAGGGTCCATTTGTTTAAATAGGCCTAGATTATAATAAGCAGCGAATTGCAAAGTAGTCCAGTCAACTGGTGTTCATGCAATTGTTGCTGGAACAGACCTGTAGCCATTTGCTACCTAACTATTTGGATAGGCTGAATGCAATCTTATTGAATCCAGGCAGCCAATTGGACAATTCCACTGTCTTGACAAAGTGAGATGACTTCCTTCCTGTTGCACAAGTTGCTGACCTGCTGCCTGAGTCTACAACAGATGCCTATATGCAAAGACTCACCCATACCAACTTGAATCAGGAAGATCAGCATCCCTCTGAAGCACTGATGTAAATAGTTGTTTCTAAAAAAACAAGATGGACATGTTTAGAAGTGATTGTTTAGATCTCAACATTCTAAATGGATCTGGGCTTTGAAGACATGCCATTCGAAAACTGTTTAATTAAAATGAACCTCAATAGTGACTGTGAATAAATGGCTTGGCTTGCTGTATATAGTTCTTTTCCTTCCTCATTTGCAGGGATTCAGAAGTTGACTAAGTGGTACAATACCAATGAAGTGATCTTGGTCTGAGTTAGACCATTGGCCCGTCCAGCCCAGGACTGCTTATTCTGACCTGCAATGGCTCCCCAAGTCTTCAGGGCAAAGGTCTTGCCCAGTTCTGCTAACTAAAACTAAAATATCAATCTCTGGAAATCTGATACATTGAATTCAACAAGGCTCCTTTCTGAGTAGACGTGGTTAGGATTGTGCTGTAATATCCTTTGATATGCCAGTGCTAAGATCTGGGGTTTTCTGCATGCAGAGCTTTGTCACCTATATATTTGATAGGTGTTGCCACTATGCATCCACAGATGTCCATTGCATGGATGCTGCCATGATGCAGAGCCTGCTGGATATTCTTTGCAGACCACCAAGAGCAACATGCATTTCTTACAGAAAGGTGTAGTGACATATTGGGGGGCCTAAAATTGCAGCCCTGTTTCTCTGTCAACATAGCAAGGCCCTACACATGAGTAACTCATGAATAAGGTTCTGGTCACTGACTGCCTAAGATAGGCATAGGCAAACTCGGCCCTCCAGATGTTTTGGGACTACAACTCCCATCATCCCTAGCTAACAGGACCAGTCTTTAGGGATGATGGGAATTGTCTCAAAACATCTGGAGGGCCAAGTTTGCCCATGCCTGGCCTAAGAGGAAAAGATAGGAAGCTGTCTTATACTGAGTTACACCATAGGTTCATCTAGCTCAGCTGGCAGTGGCTGGCAGTGGTTTCAGGTGAGGGTCTATTTTAGTCCTACCTGCAGATGGTGGAGACTGAACCTGCAACCTTTTGCATGCAAAGCAGATGATTTAACTGCTATGCTAAATGGTTCTTCATCTTCTAAGATTCTCTGCCCCAGTCACAGTTTTTGAATTGGCCCTACTCCTATTATTCTTATTCTTATTCTCTGCCTTTTCCCCAACAGAGACTCAAGGCAGCTCCTACTTTTGCCTTCTTAGCCTGTTTCTCAGGGCTCACTCAGAGCTGTCTGAGACTCTCCTTCGCTTATTCCCCATGGGCATTTCTTTCTCTAGGTTAGACTTACCCTAGAGAGTTCTATCATTTCCCTCTTGATTCAGAAAACCACACATCTGCCTCACAAGTGAGTTGTGCCCATCAAAAAATATCTTCAGGGTGGCCCCCTACCAAAAACTAAAACTAAAAATAAAAATAAAATACTATATATAATAATTAAAAGAAGCAACAAACAATTAAAGAGAGCAGCAACAGCAGATCTTCCTTGCTCCATCAATTTGTCAGAGACAAAATAGATGTTAAAATGATTTTAAAAATATTGAAAGGCACAAAAAAGTATTTGCTTGGCTTTGAAAATACAGTGATTTTGGGGGTACTTGGAGAATAGTCTCTGATGATGATCTTGGGGTATGGTTGCGCCATTCAGTACTGAGATAGGACTTTATAGGTCAACACCAGGACCATGAATTGGATCCAGAAATGAATTGCAAGCCAGTTCAGGTTGAGAAACTTATAATGTCACATATTTTGGTTTCGATAGTCATCCATGAATGGTTTGATATCCAAACCTTGCTTAGAATCCCTTTCCCAATGTCTGGCACAGAAGATACTCTGTCTGATTTGTAGCTGTTGTCTCTGTCTGACCTTGATTTTCTGGCAGAGAAGCATATGTACTTGCATTAAAAAATACCATTCAGATAAGAAAATGAACAATAGAGCTCCATGAAATTTCCTAATCGCAGACTATGGTGTTACATAACAGAGTAGCAAGGCATGCAGGACTCATCCTGAGCCATGGCAGCAAATTCCCACATTGGCAAAACAAATATTTGATATGCCATAAATCTCATGGAATGCGGTTTGTGTGACAAATGGCCCTAGGATTTAGTTATCTACTGTTTTTTTAAAAATTAAAAATAAACTAAGTCCCATTGAGCTCAATAGATTGTATCCAATGCTAGCTCCATCCAGAGTAAACTCATTGAAAGAGATAAGACTAACTTGGATCCATTTATTTCAGTGGAGCCGCTCTGAGCAGAACTGAGTTGGACACATTAGCACTACAGAGGTACCTCGAGTTACATATGCTTCAGGTTACATACGCTTCAGGTTACACACTCCGCTAACCCTGAAATAGTGCTTCAGGTTAAGAACTTTGCTTCAGGATAAGAACAGAAATCGGGCTCTGGCGGTGCGGTGGCAGCAGGAGGCGCCATTAGTTAAAGTGGTGCTTCAGGTTAAGAACAGTTTCAGGTTAAGAATGGACCTCTGGAACGAATTAAGTACTTAACCCGAGGTACCACTATAATATGAAACTAACACTATATACAAAGCTGACAATTACAGGAGTAGTGCAGACAACAACCTTTGATATGCCAAAGGTATTGATACAGAGATTGATTAAGACACCCAAATTTCTCCCACCGATGCAGACAGGTGAGTTTGTGCACTGGGTCCAGTTTCTGCATGAAGTCCCACCAAATGGCTTAAAAGTGTTCTGGGTTTTCTGTGCCAGTGGAAACTTTTAAATGATATATATATATATATATATATATATATATATATATTTACAGTTACCCACATATTCTTATACCAGAGCGTGATTTCCTGATCCTTTATGTCTTTCCATTTTCATGCAATTGAAATACGAGTTTCAGTCAGAATCTATGTTACTAACTCCTTTGTGAATGGAGTACCCACAAGCACATCCCATAAATACAACACAGCAATCAGTTTTACAGACAATAGATATTTCTTTATAGACATCAGACCAACATTTGGGCATTCCCACCATAAATGGTGGAATGTACCTTTACCTCTACATCAACACCAGCAATTTGGTGAGAGTCCCTGATGTCATTCGGGAAAGTTGCACCACTGTGCAGTGCCCCTGTGGGTGACTTTGAATGTACACTCCCTTCTGTATGCTGAAGCTGACCAATACAGTCTAGATAACCATAGTTTATGCCACCTCTTTTCAGTTACATTCATCTGTACAGTGGTACCTTAGGTTACAGATGCTTCAGGTTACAGACGCTTCAGGTTACAGACTCCGCTAACCCAGAAATAGTACCTCAGGTTAAGAACTTTGCTTCTGGATGAGAACAGAAATTGTGTGGCGGTGGCGTGGTGGCAGCGGGTGGCCCCATTAGCTAAAGTGGTACCTCAGGTTAAGAACAGTTTCAGGTTAAGAACGGACCTCCAGAACGATTTAAGTTCTTAACCTGAGGTACCACTGTATATCCATTTCCCAAACACTTTAAAGGCCTAATAAAGGTCCTGTGAAAACTTCCAAAAGTTTACCATTGGGAGCTGACACCAGCCCCTTCCATTGGTGTCTTTGATTTAGGAAGAATGCCTTGAATCCAGTGACAGTTCTAGATGCTTGGGCTTTTATGGATTGGCTGGCTAGAAGATAATGGAAATGGTGTGTTTGCAAACAGATTAGGACCATTGTCTCCATGGTATGTTATGGTTGGTGTAAGGTCATCTACCTGTGCCATTAGTACAGATGTACCATAATCTAAATAGCTATTTAAGAACATAACAAGAGCCTGCTGGATCAAGCCAATGGTCCATCTAGTCCAGCATCCTGTTCTCACAATGGCTGAACAGTTGCCTATGAGAAACCAGCTAGCAGGATTCGAGCACAAGAGCACTTTCTCCTCCTGTGGTTTCCATCAACTGGTAGCATTCCCTTCCCTGGATGAGATGGAATTGTGGATCTGCCCAACCTCTGGATGGTGAGCCAATGGCAGCCATGGTGAACCTAGACACAATCTTTGTTTCCTCCCATCCCTTCACCATTTACTCTTCCCTACTAAGGATTGTGCTGATATCATTTAACTTGCCATATACCCCCTAATGAACAGCAAACAGATAGCTCAAACCATGTAGAAATATGAATTTCATTGTAGACATTTCTATTTTGACATTTGCTCTAAGACTCAAAAAAATGCGAGCTGGAAGAGTACATTATTGTAAAAATAAACTTATTTTCAAATGTACAGATTTTATAATGGGCTTAAAATTGGCATAAGCGCCTAAAGCAAAGGGTAACAAAGCCATAAACTTATACTCTAGTGAGCAAGTTGTTATTATTGATTAAAAGAAATCTACAACTTTATTTACAATGCCATTACAATGGCATGCTCTTAAACAATTAGTGTCAAACCAAGTTACTGAGTGTTCAGCGGGGCTTCCATAAACAGAACTGGCGATGCAACAGGTGGCTCAATTACTTTAGGTATGTCCATTACAACCAACCAACAGCAAAGAGAGGCTGAAGATATTAGAGTGGGGGGTGCAATTATGTTGACTCATAGAAGGAATCTGAACAGCTGGGGGCCTAGTGTCTTGTCTGCCAACTGCATACAATAAACTCCCCGTCATAAATGAGAGCTTAAGGGGAAATGCTGTAACTGACAAGAGCTGCTAACATATATGAGAAGTGCTTTTAATTCGAATATTGTCTCAGAAACTTGGAGCAGAGAAGTAGATGCTGTTACCCAACCAATGAAAGACCATTGTCTGCAATGTTTCTTCTTCTTTAATATTTTTTTATATCTAATACTTTTAATATAGAGACATAAAATTGTTCTCTCTCTCTCTCTCTCTCTCTCTCTCTCTCTCACACACACACACACACAAACTTTATATTTTAAGGAATGTGTTCTTACTTTATTCCAATTCTTCAGCAGTTGTGAAGGCATTGGGATCTTTTTGGATGCATGGTGTCTCTGAGGCCAGTCTAGATCCACATTCTCTGAAGCGGCTTTGTTATTAGTTCCTTATGGGATAAAATATCTAGTAACATGCACTTAGTGGGAAATACAATTTGTTCTTTTTCAAAATATTTAAAAGTGCTATTTTCCATCTTAAGTGCATTGATTTCAATAGGCTTACGTATGCAGATGTAGCCAAGACTGTAACCTCCATATGTTGATGGACTACATCTCCCATTAGCCCCAGTCAGCATGGCAATTTGGCAAGGATGATGGGATATGCAGTCCAACAGCATTGGGTGAGGTACTACAAATCAGGTATCCCAGGTTTAATGCATGGTCACGTGTGAAAAGCATAAATGCAACAATTCGATCCTTTCAATGCTTACACATAATGTGCAAAATTGCTTTTGATTGAGGCAATTGCTTTATGGTTCACAGTAGCCACTTTTTCCAGTAAAATCTCAATTTATAATGCAAGTAACAACAACAAAAATTACTGTGGATTATGACCAAACGTATTGTGAACTTTGGAAGCACATAAATGAATGAACTCACTCTCCGGAAGACATGCAGAAGCAGTCAAAAAGGTGAATTCCAGATAAGGGATCATTAGGGAAAGGATTGAACATAAAATCTCAAATACCATAAGTCTATTACACAACTCAATGGAGCGACTGCACTTGGAACACTGTGTCCAGTTCTGGCTGCCTCACTCCGAAAATGATACGGTAGAGCTGTAAAGGTTTCAGAATATGGTAACCAAAATGATCACGGGGCTTGAGCAACTCCCCCAAGCAAAGGTTACAACATCAGGAGACTGTTAGTTTAGAAGGAAAAGGTCAGCAAGGACTTACTAAGGAGGGACACAATAAGGTTTCACATGGAAAAAGTCTATAGAGAAAATATTTTATTCTCTTGCAAACCTAGAACTCAGGGTTATCAAATGAAACTGAATGTTGGAAGATTCAGGACAGACAAAATGAAGCACTTCTTCACACAGTGCAAAAACTATGACATTTGCTTACGCAAGAGGTAGTAGTGGCCACCAGTTTCGATAGCATTAAAAGAGGATTAGACAAACTGCTAGGATGAGGCTATCACTGGTGACTAGCCAAAGTGACTAGGTTCTACCTCACATGCAGGTACAAGAAAACATAAAATACTATAAAAATGACACAAAATAATAATTAAAATGTCTGAATAATTGAAAATTAGTAGCCTGCCCTACATTCACATATTCTTTCTTCTTCTTCTATGGACTCTTTTTAATTTTTTATTTTTAAAGCACGAACTCTGTATTCTTTAACAATCACCTGTGGAATCGCTAGGACTAGTGTAACATTCTGAACCTCATTTTTTCTCAAAAGCTTCTTAGAGAGCTCTCTGTTTATCATCTGGCTAGCTATGGATGAAGAGGGTTACAGAGGAATGTGGTAAAATCCAACGGACCGTGAAGAGTTCTCAGTACTGCTTCTATATTTGCTAATGGGTTTTCCTTATGTAAGGATGTCGGGATGATCCCCGATTTCATTTATAAAGACATGAAAGAAACGTTTAATAAAGAAGGGTTTTTCCTCCAGTGATGCAAGAGACCCAATTTCTGAAACTGGAGTACCAACAGAGGGGTGAAGTTATTAAACAGGGATACACAATAACCACAGAATCCTAAACTACTAGTGTCATCACCTTAGTAACAGACAAACATGTTTGGGTGTTGTTGTTGTTGTTGTTAATTAAATTTGTATACTGTCCTTCATCCAAAGTTCACAGGGCGGTTTACAACATAAAAATACAAAATGAAAACACAAAATACATAATAAAACAAAAGCAAAACAAACCAATAACCCCTTCCCAACTCTTGCTGTGTTTTAATAGGATGCAATAGGCTAAAGAATATAAATTTCTATATATAGCTAAGTAATGAAGCAGATATATTGTTCTGCTGGGCCTCTGTAGACCAGCTGGACTTCCTGTTTATCTTATGTGGGGAAGATAAACTCTCCTGTACATTCAACTGTTGTGTGTTTGAGTGGTGCAAGGGATTGTCAGTTTTGTTTTCTCCTTCGTTTACAATTTTTCCAATTTTAGGTTCACTTCTCCACATTTCCACATAATTTGCATTTTTAATTTTTTTTTAAAAAGCCCTCATGAAAATTCACCAGCATTTTACTTTGACTTTCTCCTAATGTACACACTTTTGTATGCCATTTTTGCCTCATATACATATATTTGGAGAGCCATTTCCCTTCAAATAATGCATTTTTGTACATTACTTTGACAAACATATGAATTTTAATGCATACTTTATACTAGCATATGCATGTTGTACACCTCATTTGGCTGGAGAACTGCATTGTAAAACTCAGAGACATGTACATTTCAAAGGATGGCTGGGTTCTAGTTCCTGTATGGTTTCAGAAAGTGTGAATTAGGTAGGTTTGCCTTTGAATGCGAACTGCATTGAATTTCTCTCTCCTACCTAGTGGGAGCAGAGTGCTTGAAAATAATGAAGTCCCCAACTTTACAGGATCAATGAGAGAGGAAAACAATGTATTGGAGAATCCTCTTCAGGGTGAGGAAACATGTTACTTCCAAGACACTGTGCATCTAAACGATAAATAAATGGGGTAAGGGGATCACAAATTGCCATGTGACTGCAAGCCCTCCCTTCCTGGGATGTCTGAAAAATAGGCAAATACCACAGTGCTCTCTCTCTCTCTCTCTCTCTCTCTCTCTCTCTCTCTCTCTCTCCTTTATATCCTCTTATAATTGGGTTGTCGCTGGGAACTCTGCATTCCAGCAAGAGCACAGCTTAAAGCGCTAGGCCCAACAACAGCAAACCATCAATCTTGATGCTATCTATCTTATCTACAACCATTTGTAACAGCCATTAGCTGTGTGGCAAGTCTAAATCTCAGCTACAGAGATCAGTTTTCAAAGAGGGGAAAACATTCATTAGATCTCTCCATTCTTCCCTCTGTTTCTTTGCCGCTTCCAGTCCATTATTCCCTTGGTGCCTGAAATGAAACCACAGGTTCATTTGTTGCCATAATGTTCATCATGGTCCATCAAGGGAAGAGTCCACAAAAGCTTTATTTTGAATGCGATCATTCATGGCAGATAGCTTGTAATTTATTTTTTCAAGCCATTTTTTAAATGTCTAAATTTTTAATGCCAAAGTGTTGCAATAATAATAATAATAATAATAATAATAATAATAATAATAATTTATTATTTATACCTCACCCATCTGGCTTGGTTTCCCCAGCCACTCTGGGTGGCTTCCAATAGAAGATTGAAAATTCATTAAAACATCAGTCGTTAAAAACTTGCCTAAACAGGGCTGCCTTCAGATGTCTTCTAAATGTCATATAGTTGTTTATTTCTTTGACATCTGATGGGAGGGCATTCCACAGGGCAGGCGCCACTACCAAGTAGGCCCTCTGCCAGGTTCGCTGTAACCTCACATCTCGCAGTGAGGGAGCCACCAGAAGGCCATCAGTGCTGGACCTCAGTGTCCGGGCTGAACAATGGTGGTGGAGACGCTCCTTCAGGTATACTGGGCTGAGGCTGTTTAGGGCTTTAAAGGTCAGCACCAACACTTTGAATTGTTCAATAATGAGAAGAGCATCGGTGTACTTCTGTTCATTTTCAAGCCAATTTTTTTACATGCAGGATTCCTTTTTAGCAAGTCCAGATATGCCACCAGCATGTCACAGAAGCCCTGATGTGTCACGGATAGACTAATGACACATCCTATACATGATGACTTATCTTGTTGCATGCAGTGACGCTTACTCAAAACGTCAACGGTCAGGCTTGCGGCCTGCAGAAGAAACAGCAGTGGGGAAGTATGGAAAGAAAGAGAATTATATCATGCCCAATTTGGTGTTAATTGCAGTGGTGCTGTTTTAATGAGCATGCTCCTTTCACTTTGTCCAGCTGTTGGAGGGAAAACACATGATGTGGCCATTATTTTTATTCGCTCTGTGCAGAGCTCCTGTAAAAGTTGCATGTGTGGTCTGCCAAACAGAGTCTACTAACTGCAGACGTTAGCTCTTGGATTGTGGACATGGCCTTCCCCCTTGGACCCAAAGCAGTTGATTGGAAGACACAGCCTCCCTTTTCTGCACCCCCCATGGCTCCCCCAATCCATTTATTCCAGCGGAGAGACAACACATCCTGTGTGATGTCAGCAAGTGCAGTTGGCTCTCCCGTGCTTTTTCCCAAGGTGAGGATTAGAGAGCATCAAATGCTGTTGGAGGGAGAGAGGAAATCTCGTGTAATGCTTTTGTTCTGCTAACAGCTATGTAAAGAGCTGCCTGGGAGTTTTGGAATGGAATCTGTCAGCACTTTAATCCTGTTCTAGAAAATTGTGATGGAGACAGCGCAGGGAATGATGTCATTACAGACCCGCAGTAGACGAGCTCCCCCCCCTCCAGCCATTTTGCTGTCCAATCGATTCCCTTCTTTCTCAAACTCCGGCTCACAATTGGCCGGGCTGTAGACTGGCATTAAGGTTGCCCCTCCTATACAGCTGTGTTAAAATTTGAAACCCAGATATATGAGGAGTAAAGCTAATACAGAAGGGAGCCTGTTCAATGCTATCCACAGACTTCAGAGGCATTTTTGTGCGCTCTGTCTTTGGCACTATGTGCAGGAAATTCCTCTCTGGTCTGTACAATGCAATAAACAAGCCTCCTGTGTATCAGCTTAAGCTTTTAGCACTTCCATCTCATCCTAGGGAGAGCAGTAAATCTGCAAAGAATATGCCCATTCGCTTTGTCAGGATCAGGCTGCACCCTTATGCATAGGCTGCATTCATTCAGCACCTGTTACTGCGTGAGGCCTTAACCCTGAAATATCGCTGATAATATATGCACATCTAAGCCATGCTTATTACGTTTGGAGACTTGCTGATTGATTACATGTGTGAAATAGTAACACCGAACATAAGGCTATGAACCAAGAATTCCTGCATTCTAATTGTGGCTTGGTTAAAGCTTTACAGCTTTGACTAAATACCATATTGAAACGGTTTCCCATGCATCTTTGGGTAGAGCTGAATCATGCTGTTCCATGGGCAACTTGGTCTTCATTCCTCTTCCCTCTGGGTCCCTTGCCCACAGATTGCATCATATATTGGCCCAACTCCTTTTGGTTGAGGATTTTCATTTATTTCCTTTGGCTTTTTTTTTATATAAAAAAAACAATAGCCCATTGACTTTTAGGCTCCATTTAGACTTTATTCCATCTTCCTGATTTTTACTTACCTGATCATTTCCACATTTTATGCAATCTTTCACATGATGTAAAAGCTGCTTCTGGAAATCTAGAAGAAGTTTAGCTCCCATTTCCATGCTAAATTTCCCCAGAAAAAAAAAATCCACTTCCAACACCATTAACTCAGAAAATCGCAGGAGTTTTGTGTTGTGATTTCCACATGGTTTTCATGATCATGCCACTGCCTCTCACTTGACACAATCTGGTGTAATGTCTTGGTGTGCAGTTCTTTGCTGCTGTTTAGAATTTAGTGTGACATGGTGGGTATATTGGTCAAAAAGCCACCATTCCATGATGCAGCAGGACTGCAGGCTTAAAGGAAGATTAGAAATCAGGACAGAAGCATTAGCATTATACACAGTAACATTAAGGCAATAAACCCCATGTCCAGGTCTTATTCAGTTGTATAGGATTTATTCCTGAATACATTCTGGATCTTGCAACAATTTTTGGCTGAAATTCAGCAGTAGTAGTAGTAGTAGCAGTAGCAGCAGCAGCAGCAGCAGCAGCAGCAGCAGCAATATGCATAGGATTGCATGTTTTAAGATGTTTTCATTTTTTTCCTATTGTTTTAGCATTGATGGATTCAACTTCCTGGGTTCCTTTGGAAGGAAGGGGTAGATAG